>NC_084597.1:25120741-25720741 GCF_033807715.1 Cololabis saira | reverse complement strand
GGTGACCTCAGCAGACCCAGCATGGTTACTCTCAGCTTTAACCTTAGAGGAACCTTAATTAGAGAATAAGTGAAAAAAGAACATGAACATAAGACTTCAATAAATTGTAAATATCTTTGATGTAAAGAGCATAAAACTAGACGTGACTTCAGATGCATAACTGAACCACTTGAAGAAAATAGTATTTTGTGATCCATTTTGTGAATACAGGCTGTCCAGTAAGCCAGGACTATGGAATTAGCAACTAAAGCTGATGAAGAGAAACCTGTGTAGATAATAAGCACTTTCAGACAGGACCTAAATCTGCAAACGTGCCAAATTTAATCACTAAATTGAAAAAAAAAAAAAAATCTAATCACAAATTCCAGGGCTGGAGATAACCACCCAACCTTTCAACAAAGGCAGTATAATCAGTCAAAATGAAGGTCAAATAACACTGACATGACACAAATTGTGTGCATCATTACTAACTGTGTGGGAGAGCTGATTAACTCTCTAATTTCGGAGTCCACTTTGACCTGCGTGCATTTGCACCACAGGAGTGCACTGATTACTGACCCAATTAACAGACATCATCAAGAGGCTTGTTACTGTAATTCAAGAAGTTTCACAGCAGCGAAATTTTAGCTAGACTATGCATGTGCAGCTTTATGTGAACTTTTGAGCCAAAAAGATCAAAGAGAACATTTTCTTTTACAGAGAAAAAATCTGAAGTATGTACCTATGTTGTGTGGTCAGAAATGGCTTCTTCTTCTGCAAATAGTCGGATTTTGTGGTTTCAAATGAAGGTTGTATGGCGTTCCCTGTATGTCGCCTCAAGCTAAACTGTCTTAAGCTATTTGATGGACTCACCTTTTTGGGTGCATGTCTGCGATGGTGCTACTTTCAGTAGTAACTGTGGTGGCGGGACATCGAGGCTTTTAGGTGTGCAGGCCAAATGCTGCGATGAGAAGTTCTGCCGTCTCTGGATACAGGCTAGCATGATAGTTCAGAGGTGCTGCGCGCAGCCTGGGTATTCCTGCTAGAATAAATTTAAAAAAAATACAGGGTTCTTACTTTGCAGGAACTATTTCAACACTCAGCAGCTCTCCGAGGATACTCTTAGAGACAGCATTTAACTACAAGCATTACTGACCTCAACCTGTGCACAGTGACCCGTTTAGCGTGCCATAAAAGCAAACATTAACTAATTAGGACATTAGACCATAAAATACAGCTGAGCTTGATGGGAATGTTATTGGTTGGGTAGGTAATTGGGCCAATCAGAGGATTTGAAGATTTTTTAGGAGTTATCCTCACAACGTCACCACTGTTACACATTTCATTGCAATCAACCAAACAGTTGTCGAAACATGGTTATACCACAAATTGCATTGCCATTTTTATGGTACTGGAGGTTTTATTCTCTGTAGACCATATATGGACAAAGTGTATATTCTAACCACTATTGAATACTTATCATCTCAGTCTAGACAAAAGTGATGGACTGACCATAGACTTGCGAAGAACTCAGTCTCTCCCCAGCAGGGAGCAACTTCTGACATTTTAAACTCTGTTCAGTATAGCAAGATGTTTGACTTGTAAAACCATATTGAATGTTTATAAAAGATGGACGTGGCCACATCTGTCAGCAAAGTGTCCCCAGTTTCTTAATTTCCTGTTGTAAAATAAGATGTCTAACTAAATAAACTCAGGACTTCAAAAAGGTAGTGAAAGACGTGCACGGTTGTGTGTCTTCAAAACTTCTGAGGGTTAATTCGAGACTTTTTTATTACTTTGCTTTGGCAAGAGAGAATCACCTTCAAACTCAGCAAATAAGTTTGTATTTACACAGGACATAAAACTCTGCAACCATTTGTGTCGTTTTCTCATTATAATTCAACTTTACCTGAACTGCATTCAAGAACACAGAATTGCGTAATGAGGAGTACATCTCTTTGCGTCTGCTTAGCTGTTATGATGGCTCTTTCCTATTACCAACCTTGCTCTGTCGGTCATGATCACACAGATCATTACTAACCCTGCTGTAGCCTCGGGCTGTGTGTTTCCACATGGCCTGACGAAGCTAACCAGCCCAGAGACCCAGGTTTCTTGTTCTGTAAATTTATGGCCGTATTGATCAGCAGAGAAAGCCAAAAGCAGCCGACTCCCTAAAGCAGGCTGTGCTAGTTGCAGAGTTAAGTACTGTCAGAGGAAATGAAAACGTGTGTCTGAACAAGACTGTGCCTCTCAACAGCTAGTTGGATTGAAGCAATCATTCTGGAGAGAAGGCCAGGCACTGTGGAAATAGTTCAGTGGCAATCAGTTTTGACATTGTCTTTGATTATCTGAAAGAGTCAGCAAAATCCATACGCTTGCTTTGCAGAACTAAAACAAGCCTCCGGCTACAGTATAAGACATTGATGTATGGGAATCACGGTATTTCGTAAACAGGCAAATGCTATGGATGCAAAATGTCACAGACTTAACAGTGTAGAGTATTAATAGTTAATCAATTCAGCACCTACAGTTTGAAACACTTTATTTTCCTTACGATGCAATACTCCTCAAGATGGATAATATAAGCCTGCAGTGTTCAGCTGTCAGACTGCCTTTTTTCTTTTTCTTGCTCTTGTAAAAGATCTGGATTTTGTTTTTATTTATCCCCAAGGGTCCAGAGGGCTGCTGAAGCAAGTCAACCACAGATCACAATGTCAGTGATGGGCTGCAAAAATATGATTACATTTTCTTCGAAAGGAAAAAAGAGACATTGTTTGGTTTTTTTGTTAGTGTCTTGTCAAGATTTAAGAAAAAAAGGTTCCCTAACTTCTCCCTCTTCATCTCGACTCCTCTCCTCCACTCACCATCCATCTCTAAGTGACAAGGGCCGGGTTTCCCAGATCAGTTAAGAAGCTCTTAACAGCAAAACGCTTCTTTCAAACCTTCTTAAGGAGCCTGTGAAAGAAAAACGCGTTTCCCAGAGTCGCTCTTAGCTTAAGAAGCTCTTTCATTAAGAAGGAAATGTAAGATGCTGCTGACCCACTCTTTACAACCTTCTTAGTGAACAAAGACTCAGAGATCCAGGCGCGTCAGGCAAATCAATATTACACCAAGCAATGAGATATTAAAACAATGCACACCGCACAAATTTTGATCTATTTTATACTTTAGATTTATATTGTTTAGCATTCATTGGTGACAGCAAAGGGGAAAAAAAAAAGAAAAATAAGGAATAACAAGTGTATTCCTGTATATGCTTTATGCATTACGCACAAATAAAACAATCATCATGACTATCATTTATCATAATTTGTCTGCACACATCCCACATCTGCGTGCACATATGAGATAATGTACCACACTCAAAAATGCTTCAGGGCACATCAAAAACACATCCACCCTCCAAACCTGCCACATTTAACACATCAGGCAACTGACAGGTGTAATTGAGTTCAGCTGGAACCTCATTAAGGGAGACTTCATCCACTGCTCTATATAAAGGCGTTGCCACATCACACGTGTGAGATACCATGGCTGCTATACAGCATATGCTCGCTGCAAATCAACCGCGTCGCTGTGCGCGAAGCAGAACTGTTTATATGAACGCATTCGTGCGTCAGTACTTCAATCTCCTGGACGTGCTGTCGGATCGGGCCGTCCAGATGAGGTACCGGCTTCCACGGGCTGAGATACAACACCTCATCACGTTGGTGTCTCCACATATCAGAGGGCAACCTGGTGCAATTTCGCCCTGAGCCCGGAGGTCCAGTTACTGGCTGCACTGCGTTTCTACGCATGCGTAAAAACGGGAGCTTCCTGGAGGTGGTGGGGGACGGCACCGGACTGAGCGAGGCATCGGTGTCACGGAGTGTGGCAGCCGTGACACCGATCCTCCTGCGCCATGCCCGAGCGCACATCAGGATGCCACCACAAGGGAGGAGATCCGCCAGGTCCACCAAGGATTCCACGCCATGGCTGGGATCCCCCGGGTGATTGGTGTAGTGGATGGCACCTTAATCCCCATCCTCAATCCCTCCTTGGTGGACCCGTGCTGGATTGGGAGGAAGCGCTGCATGTCTCCACACACCCGCTGTGTGTCTCCAAACATCCGCAAATACAACATTGATGAATGCAAGATTCTGCTTAATAGTGAAAAAGGTCAAGTAGCTAAATAAACTTCAGAATATTTTTTTGAGGTGAAGGATACTGTTTTACTAGTCAGGAGGATACAATGTGGTCCTATGCTGATCGTTAAGTTAATTTGTCCTTTCATCCATCTTTCACATTTAAAGGAGCATGAGGCTCCTTTTAAGAAATGAGACTCATTAGCGCCCCCCTTCACCACGACGGCCGACGGGGGTACTGCAGCCAACAGCAAAGCCGGCACGGGAGAACGGGGAGAACGTGCATGCAGCGTCATGTGACGTCACATCCGCAGGGCAGCGGGGGAAATTCGGCCCCAGCACTGCAGCACATTTTGCAGCACACAGCCTGTTCAAGGCAACGGAGAGATACGCTAGAGGGCTCATTTGTTTTGGTTTGGAATGCTTCATCTGACCTTATTACTAGAAAACTTAAAACGTTTACGAATTTTTTTCATAAATCCTGCCTCAAGCTCCTTTAAAGAAAAAAGACATTTCCTCATTATTCTCTTACCAAGACTATTTCTTATTTAGTTGCAGTCTTGTTTTCATCATGAAAAAGGGTCATTGTAGTATATTTATCATCTTAGGCAGCAGGGAATTAGTGCGTTTAGTAGCAGTGCTGTGTGATAAAATGCGCTGATAGTGTTCGGTGATCGATTTGCCTGGCATCGATTGATTTAGTTTCAGAACCGTGGTGGTGGACAGCTCCTCCAAAGAGCTTCTTAAAGAGCGATCTTAAGAGCCGTCCTAAGAACCGTGTTAAGAACGGTGTTAAGAAGTCATCTGGGAAACACCCGTATCTTAGGGCCCCTTCTTAAGAGCCTTCTTAAATCCTTAAGAAGGGTCGGATCTGGGAAACCCGGCCAAGTTCGTTTCAAATTGTTCAGCCCAACCCATCTCATCTCAACACACACATCAGGAGAGCTAAAAGCCACAGAATGGTCAGATTCCATTTAGAAAATAATAGCATTTCACAACAACCCTTCTATTAGAACACATTTGTCACACAGTAAATACCAAAAAGGCAGCAGGGACCCATGGGAGAAAAAAAGGCATCTCCAGGGAAATCCCTTCAAAAGTAGAAAATAAGACATGAATTGGAATACCTTCCATTACTTCCATAATTTACTGCTAGGAGGAAGAAAAAAAAACATCAAGGAGAACATTACAATTCACGGAGAGAAGTCGGCAGTGGCTTTACTTCAAAAGTTTCAGCGAAAGCAGGAAAGGCAGCCAGAAATGATGCAGAAAATGCACGTAATGATGGTGTCTTTTATGCTGCTATGCTACTTGAAAATTTAAAGAGATTTTATAAAAAAAAAAAAAAACCACCTCAAACTTAAAATTCTCAGCGTAAACTTGTTACTTGAAAAAGAGAAGCAGAATACGAGATCAAAGTTACCCCAGAATGCATGATATCAACAATTCTTCAGCCCTCTGCTGAAGTTTTGCTCTTTATGATGCCATACCAAGATATCCTTCAGCTGAGAGCCTGGAATAATACAGAAATTGACTACATGTGACAACTGCAGAGCAATAGGCTGCAATCCAATAGAATTTAGTTATTCATTTATCATTTAAATAAGGTCAAGGTTCCTGTCATTAACAGAACGATCAGTGTTAGGAGACTGATCTCCTTCAAAGCAGTTTTCTTTGATCAACTTTCCAACTGTGGTGGAGGATACAAGCCAATTGTGCACACTCCCAGAGCCATCCCAGTTCATGTTTTCAAGGACTTCTCTAACATGTGTGACAAGGACATAAAGTTTAAGTTGCAAGAATGTTTAATCCTCAGCCCTCTCAGAATGGGGCTGATAAGCAGCGGGGTGAGTTCCACTGAGGGCCTGCCAGTGAGATAAAGACTGTGTGCTTTGTCGTCCATCTAACTGTCCCCCACCGTGTTGTGATAACCATATTTAGGCAGACAGGGTTATTTTTCAAGCTTTTCCTCTTGTCGCAGGCAGAATGTGGCATTTGTGCTGGGAGTTTAAGGACATTTCGAGCAAGAGCAAGTTCAAGGGAGAGACTTAAGACTTAATGTTTTTGCATTTGAGCAAGCAGATGGCTTTAAATGTTATTTGTACATTTTCAACAATGCGTCTTTCATGAAACACTGACATTAATCCCAAACCTTAAAATGTTTTGGCCATTACAACTGACCTATGATTATTGTTCTGATTGCTGTTCCCGAGTTTGTTTGTCTGTCAGCACTCTGACAGAAGGTCAGACAGATGTTGTTGCCTGTCTTTTGTGACTTTGCGCACAATCAACAGTCAGACCAAAGATAGAAGCAGACTGCACAAAGAGCCCACCTTTCGACAAACATGCAATACACCAGCTCTAAACACACCTTCGCCCTACCACATTCACAGCTCTTCTATCGTAGTGCACCTTAACAGCTCTTAGGATCCTTACTAATTACAAGAAAATTAAAATGTTTAAGAGGAGCACCATTTTCACTCTGTCCAAGGGTTGCTATGTGTGCTGTACTAATGTTTTCTCTCTTGCCCCCCAGGAATCACAAATGAGGAAATGAGGAATAGTGAGCAAAAAGGGGGATGATTTAGGAATAAATTACAAGATAGCAGTAAAAAAAAATTTGCTAGGTGCCTTCTCTGACGGGTTTGGCATTTGTTAAGTCAGGTACCACAGGAACCCGTCAGAATGGAGACAAGAGGAGTCCTAAATTCAGACAGAATTAGACAGCAGTGCTGCAGCAGCTGCTGGATACATCTTAATACAGCCTTCAGCACGCACACAGATCACCCCCAATCCAACCATACATTTTTAATGGAATCTATTACTTCTGGATTAGCCGATAAGAGGAGCTGGCCTGGTTAAATTTTATAATGGCTACCACAATTGGTATCTAAATAGCAGAGACATCCATATTTCTCTCTTCTTTGCTGTAAAGTAAGTATGAGAACTAAACAACCCAAAGTCCCTCTGTTCTGCTTTGCAAGAACACTCCACGCCTGCGGCTTGTAACAATGAGCCTCATTACCATTGAGATTCGCTCCTGTATAAAGTATTACATCATTAGAAAGCAATTCCTTTACATTTTAAATGCAACACAAAATGTATGCCATTTATCTCTGGGCAGTATTCAGACAGATGTCCAGGGCATTCATTTGGATGTAAATGCAGCATTAAGGGCGGGCTGACTCGGAGAAACATTGACATTAAGCTTATTATGCAAAGACATGGCTGCGCTACAACAAAGCAAATCGGTCTGAAAAATCAAATGACCTTAACCGTGACAGAGATTCTCCACTTGTAACCTTTAAGGGTCTCAGCTGTCCAGTCTCTGCAAAGACACTCAAAAGAGCAAAAGCTATAACCTCCTGTAACAGCCCTATATGAAGCATTTCTAATGCTTTTATACATTTTCTTTCAATTAGCAGGGTTGCCCTATTTTTTAATTAATCAAACACACTCAAATAAGCTTATCGACTTTCAACTTACTTTGGCACATTTATAATAACCGATTGCCTTGTTTTAATTTTGTTTTAGTGCCGTGACATTTTTCAAGAGTTCTTTGAAGCTGGTAAAAATGATGTACAGATTTTTATATGCATCTGCTGTGCAGTTCCAAAAAGGTTTCATCTTTCTCTACTTAATTATATCAAGATTTATTCCTGGATTTAATTTCATATTATTATCATAAAAACTGGTCTAATTTAGTTCCGTGTAGGAATTTGTTCAGGGTCACCGATCCCTCCAGTCCCCTGTGACCTTGAAGAGTGAAGTGAAGAAGATGGAAACATGAATAATAAACCTGCTATGCGATTAGTTACCAGAGCTACTCAATAGTGGAGTGAAAAATGCATGTTTCGCCAAGTAGAAAACAGCTAGAAATGGGGGTACTTAAGTATAGGTAAGTCAATATTAAACTAGTTTCACTGTAATTATGGGCTGAATTTAACATGTAATAGTTTATCAACAAATGTTATGAGTTGAATAACAATCCACGTTCAGAGCACCAATTATTTCCACAGCTTCTGGCAGAATGAAGTACTTCTTTTTGAAACAGAACTATATATAAAAACATCTATAGGCTATAGAGTTATAGTAATAGTACATAAACATGAAAGTTATTTTTACATATATTGGTTATCTAAAGAATACTAGTTTTGACCACTTACATGTAAAGATGCTGAGCAGAAATGAAACTATGAATTTAAAGCTGAGCTATTAAGTCTTATCTTTGATAGCAGCCTCAGGTGGGAGTGGAAAGCCTCGGACTGGCCGAAATCTGCCCCCGCTCCATAGTGCCAAGGCAGAAGAAATAAGGTATGGGGTCAAGTCTGGCCACTGCCAAGGTAGCATTAGTGGGTAAATACTGCCTTATCACACACACACACACACACACACACACACACACACACACACACACACACACACACACACACACACACACACACACACACACACACACACACACACACACACACACACACACACCTCTACAGTGTATGCAGCCCAACCCTTAGAAAGCCTTGGGCTTTGGGTTTCGTAGAACTTCTTTTATAGAAAAAGCAAAACAACTACATTTGGACTGCCAACTCAGACCTGGGCAGAATATTTTGAGAATATTTTGAGTGCTCCATTACATTAAAAAAAAAAGGAAAAATTTGTTTTGCAACGCAAACAAACTCTTCCCGAGCCCTGTCTTCTCACTCCTTGATTTTGGGTCACTGATTCCTTTACACCACTTAAATCCTGAAGCAAATTACACACACACGTATATATATATATATATATATATATATATATATATATATATATATATATATATACACACACACACACAGTGCCTATCATCAGTATTCACCCCCTTGGATGTTTTACCCTTTTAGTGCTTTCATAAATCAATCCATGTCAATAAAATTTGTCTTTTTTAGCACAAAAATTTACTGGAAAAAACTCTTTAATGTCAAAGTGAAAACAGATTTCTACATAGTAATGTCAATAAAATAAAAATATATAAAGAAATATAATGGTTTGCATAATTATTCACCCCCTTTTTAATTGAATGGTCTAATTCGATAGAGGTCCATCAAATTGTTTCCAATAGTCTCACAATTAGTGAAATGAAGATCACCTGAGTGGTGTGGGTGTGTTTCAAGTGATTGAGGTATAAAACACCTGTGTCTGAAGGGTCCAGACTGGTGGATCAGTAATCCTCGCTACCATTACACCATGAAGACAGAAGAACACTCCAAGCAACGCAGGGAAAGGGTTATTGAGAAGTACAATTCAGGGGATGGATATGAAAAAATGTCCAAGGCATTGAACATCCCCCGGAGTTCAGTGAAATCAATGATCAAGAAATGGAAGGAATATGGCACTTGTGTGAATCTGCCTAGATCAGGCCGCCCTTGTAAACTGAGTGACCGTGCAAGTAGGAGACTAGTGAGAGAAACTTCAGCAACTTCAGCTGCAGAGACGGGTGAGACTGTGCATATAGCAACTGCTGCCTGGGTTCTTCACCGGTCAAAGCTTTATGGGAGAGTGGCAATGAGAAAGCCACTGTTGAAGAAAACTCATATTAGATCTCGACTAGAGTTTGCCAAAAAGCACGTGGATGACTCCATGGTCAAGTGGAAGAAGATTCTTTGGTCTGATGAGACCAAAATTGAGCTTTTTGGCCATCAGACAAGACGTTATGTTTGGCGAAAACCAAACACTGCACATCACCAAAAACACACCATCCCCACTGTGAAGCATGGTGGTGGTAGCATTATGCTGTGGGGATGTTTCTCAGCAGCCGGACCTGGAAGGCTTGTTAAGATTGAGGGCAGAATGAATGCTGCAAAATACACTGAAATCCTGGGGGACAATCTTATTCAGTCTGCAAGAGAACTACGGCTTGGGAGAAGATTTATTTTCCAGCAAGACAATGATCCAAAGCATACTGCAAAAGCTACACAGGAATGGTAAAAAAAAAGAACCAGGTTAATGTTCTGGAGTGGCCAAGTCAAAGCCCAGACCTCAATCCTATAGAGAATTTGTGGCTGGACTTGAAAAGGGCTGTTCATGCCCGATACCCGCGCAACCTGACAGAGCTTGAGCAGTTTTGCAAGGAAGAATGGAGCAAAATTGCTGTGGGCAGATGTACAAGACTGATTGAGACTTATCCACACAGACTCACTGCTGTGATTGCAGCCAAAGGTGCATCTACAAAATACTGACTTGAAGGGGGTGAATAATTATGCAAACAATTATATTTCTTTATATATTTTTATTTCATTGACATTACTGTTTTCACTTTGACATTGAAGAGTTTTTTCCAATAAATTTTTGTGTTAAAAAAGCCAAATTTTATTGACCAGGATTGATTTATGAAAGCACTAAAAGGGTAAAACATCCAAGGGGGTGAATACTTATGATAGGCACTGTATATATATCATTAAGAACTGTAGACAAAATGCTGCCTATGTGGCTCTAACATGGTAGACGAGATAAGCTATCTAGCATAAAAGCCTAAAAGAAAAATACTCAAAGGAAAAGTGTATTTGATCTCTGGATCCAATTATGATGCCATCATCTCACTGGCTTTCTTTTGAGGGCAAATGACGATGCATCCAGTGCAATGTGACAGTAGGATAATCCTTAATTTAAAGTTATTACCGAATGAAAGCATTTAGACAAAAATAATAATGAACTTAGTTGTTAGCTGTTCCCTCCCCGGTGACCTGAGAGACCCGGTCTTTAACCCCCCGCATTTCCAACCCTGTCATCCTGTTACAATGAAAAAACCAATTAGACAGATTTCATAAGATGGCAGGCCACTCGTAATTACACATGACAACCCCTGGCTGATAAAAAGGTGATTACAAAGGGGTGCACAAAACAATTTGTTAGGCAGTCTGAGACTTTGACAGTATCCCATTAGAGCAACAGAAAGTGTAAGTGCATCTACATTTCTTTCAAGTCATCTGCTACTTCCTATCATTCAATCTGTCAACTATAAAGTGATCTACAACAGGAAATAGTCTGTACCTTTAAAACACACCCTGAAAGAGAGGCAAAGGATGACATGATGGAAAAAAGACACAACCTTAATCAGCCCCCTGTACCAGCCTGGGTAATAATCTTCCAAGAAAAGACCATTCTTGCAACGAGCAGTTTCCTTCCTTCATTCAGTAATTCGGGAGGCCTGGATATTGAGCAAGTCTGGGGAAACTTCACAATAAATCAGGGCTCAGCTTCGCTCCTGAGAAAGCAAAGGGAAGCGGGCAGCCAAATGACAAATCCCTTTTTCTTCACAGAGTTGGAATTACTGCTGGGGTGTGATGTGAGATCAGAGGGAAACCCCCGTGGGGATACCTGCACATAAACTGCTGAGATCCACTGCAAATTAATAATCTCCGAACAAGTTCAGGCTCAGGCAGTACACATGTTAGTGCATTGTGGAAAAAGTAATTACTGTGGTTAGCTGCAACATGTTTATGAATTTATAGGAGGTGCAAGGACAAAATAGTCAGGTTTCAGAGTGAACAAACCAGATTCAAGTCAAACTCATGAAAAACGTACAAGGTACTAAATGTTTGATTATGAATCTGAGAAAGAGAGATGATAATAAAACAAAAAATTGCTGGCTTTTCTTCTTTGCCTCTGGTGATAAGCTTTGACACCCCATCTCATCTCTCTCTCTGAGTAATAAAAGGATCCAGGCAGGCAGGAAAAGCATGCAGGGTTGAATTTCACACCTGGCCAGTAATCTATAGGAACCTCTACTGCGGCTAACCTTCAACCCCAGCTGCCACCGGTGCAGTGAGGTGCGATGATCCCACCTCCGGCTCTTAGACAATAGAAATGGAAACCATCAGAGACAGCCTGGATGGCCGATAACACACTTCAAAGCACCTCTACTCAGATGCTGACATGTAAACCGCGTTTCAGTGGATACAAAGCTATCATCCAGTGCACATGTGCAGACAGATAGTGGCTCACAACAGACCAGTTCTGAGATAAAATACAAAAAAAACCCTAAACTGCATTTCACACAATTACGAAAAAAGCCTAATACTTTCTTTAATTAACTCTTAATGAGTACGATTCCTTTGGATACATAAAATACATTACTGACCTTACAGTTGGAGTGCATCCATATGAATATCAACTAGGCAATTGAAATCACACTCAGATATATAGCTGTAATTATATGCTGTAAGGGCGAGGCGTTTATTATAGCGCACTGGGCATTTTTCAACACTTAAGCGTCAAAAAGAAAAAATAATAATCTTATAAGCACTGAAACACGTTTTAGTGCTTATAAGCGCTACAATAATGCCCCCGCCCCCCCGCGCATTATTGTTAGGTTGGATACACAATTAAAAAGCAGTTGAGCTGATGGAAATCTATGGAAAACTATATTTTTCCAGGAAAACAAACATTTTCCCACAAGCAATCACACATTTATCTTTAGATATAATAAAGACGGGGGAGAAAAAAATACTATGAATGTCTTACAGAGTTTTGTCTAATCATAAGGCTTGTTTATCTTTGGTTCGCCACGGCTGATTGGTTCCTCTCTTCCTTGGAAGGCGTATTTCCTTCGCAAATGCAATCTCGCCACTGATTTCACCAAGAGCGCTGGAAACCTTGGGAGGAATATCCATTGATGAGGCTAGTTCCATTTAACTGTACTTCGTCGACATGCTTGCCAATTTTCAGCGATTAATTTTTTTTCACGGGCAGCCACTTGTGTATCATCCCCGCAAGTCGACGGAGCGGCATGAGCGACGGAGAGCGATGTCGGAATGGGAAACGAGTAGACTGCACTGTTGAAAACCGGCTCCGAGCCAATCAATCAAGGTCGTATTTGAGTATGCACATGCCTAAACCAATCAGATGAAAGAGAGGGCGGGGTTTACGGTGATGCCAAAGCCGTCAGAGAAGGCACCCAGCTCCTGTTTGGCCGAAAATTTTAAAGGGGATCTGTTTATAACAGTACTCGAGTTGTAAAAAAAAAATCAGGGGGGATGGTGGATTTTATCATATAGGGACAAATAATTTGTGCCGTTTACAAATAATATAATATATTACAAATAATAGCACTGACCAAAACACCTGCAGAAATACTGCAGGAATGACATAGCAGCAGTTTTCTGAACTTATCAATATGCGTTTACAGGATAAGTCAAATTTAGTTTCTAGTTAAAATGTCTCATTTTAGTAAAAAAAATCTTATTACACTTAAAACAAGACTCATCACTGGAAAAAACTATTTTTATGCTTGTAATGTGAAGATAAATCTTGTCCCACTGATTTTTCTACTTATTTCAAGGGAAAATTTACTTGAAACAGGTGAAAATTGTCAAATAAGTTATTTTTCTGGTGTTATTTTTCTGGTGATGACTCTAAATGTTGAAATAGCAGTAAAACCACATTCATTGATGAAATTACATAAGGGATGGAAAGGGGGGATGGCAGTTTTACTGGGGGGATGATTTTGACCGTTTTTATTTCAAGGGGGATGCCATCCCCCATCATCCCCCCCTCAACTCCAGTACTGTATATTAACCCACAACTCCTTCCAGTCTTCTTCACGTTCACGTTCTATTATTGACCCCTCTGCATCTGTGATTGATTGAGTGAGCAGATGTTTCTTTACAGGCCAGGCAGTCAGGCTCTCAATTAGTTCTTAATTGGTCAGGTGGACAGAGGTCGGCTTAAGCAGCAAATAAATGTTCTCCCTTTTATTCAAATGTATCAACAGAAACATGTGCTGCTTTACAAAGAGAGCCTCCACCCTGGAAAGACAGACTTTTTTCACAGCAGAAACTTTGGCTTTTAACAAGACTGTATACATGTGTATAATTAAAAAGTATAAAGATCGGCAGTGCATTGAGAAGAGCTCAATGGACTATTGTATTGTGCATTCTAACAGTTTGCTATAACACTTCAATTAAATGGAATTGGGCCATTATTTAAAAAAAAAAAATGCCTTTCTTGTATATACTTGTATATACTCTTCTCTTTTAAGACAAAATCAATGCTGTAAAAAGAGGTTTACTGTGAAACAAAGGGGTCCCCAGTGTACAGACATATAGAGCCTATAAGCTGTAGATAAACAGCGCCGCCAAATAGAATAGAAGTTGCTGTTTTGTATCTTTTTCTTGCAAGTTCACGTGTCTGTCAATACTATGTGGTCATATTTTTGTAGGGTACTTTTGTTCCTTTTTATAGTAACTTTGCCATTGTGGATATATATGTGTTTATGTATATATATATATATATATATATATATATATATATTCCAGCACTAACACTTTTTATTCATATTTTTATGTGTTGTGTGCTTTTTATATATCGTGTTTGATTGTTTGTTTCACTGTGATTGTATGTGTTTGACTCTTTGTGCTGCCTCTTGCCCAGGTCCTCATTGTATATGAGAAACTGTTCTCAATTGACTTACCTGGTTAAATAAAGGTTAAATTAAAAAAAAAAAAAAAAAAAATTATATATATACACATCTGTATATACATACATACATACAGGCTATATATTTTTTTTTCTTTTTTAAGGAAAAATATTAAAGTTGATTAAAAGATTAAAGTAGCTACATCCCTCAGTTTAGATATTACTTGGTATCAGAAAAATTGTTTGAATGATGAAAAGGATGCAGTTTGTCACTTCACAATAGACAATTCTTTTTGGGATGTAAACAAAAAAAAAGGTAACTTTGACTCTCAGTCTAACCCTCAAATCAGATTATTTACACTTTTAGCTTTGGTTATGTATAATGAGAGGCAAACAATATCTGCAACAAAGTGGTTTGTTGTATGTGTTACACTAGGCAGCAGAGACAGAAACATAATGTAATTTGCAATCCATTTCTCTAAAGCATGTGATATTGTTTGTTTCTGTGTTGAAACCAATAATGAGATTAACATTATAAGTTTTGTCTCCAGAATTGGATACACTTAAAATTATAGCATTTATCAAAGTAATGATCGCATATCTTGTTACCCTTAAGGAAAGTATGTGCCATGGTCAGAAAGAAATGACAGTCTATGCTTGACTACTCACCCAGCTTAAATCTAATAATAGTTTCCCGCGGATGCCAAAGTGAACATGCTGTAAATCTAATGGCATCACAGCACGAAGTGATTGCATTATGAAGGAGAGGTAAATGTTTGCATTGAAGCGTCTATGTGTGTGCACGCTTGGCTGATGTGTTGCTCTAAATAGACATTTTTATGTCAAATATTTTTGAGGCTGCAGTGTAGAAAATGAACAGGTGTGATCAATTAAATTGATGTCTGAATTCCATTTAGCTTGTTCAGTTAAGATCCTGGTGTTGCAAAGGCTGGCTCATGTCTCCAGTAACACCTGGTTCCTCTTTGACAAGTCAGAATGTAATAAATACTCCAGCATAAGTGTCTGAAGCATCTGCAGCTACCCTTCCCTTTTAAAACCATTCAAGTTTTGGGTAAATATATATGATATATTATATATGAACAGACCCAACATCCAGTAGTTTAGCTTAACATACTGAATGGGATAGTTACAGCTGCTTTCTGCAGTCGTGTATATCCACTGATGTTTGTATTAATCTGCTCATTTAGTATGTATGCAATGCACAGTACACTTTTGTTATCCCTTTATATTTTTTTATATTTTCTTCTGTCTTACTTCTAGCACTTTCCACATGAAAGAGCTCTTCAGTTCCTTTGGGGGTGGGTGGTGGTGGTGGGTGTTGCGTGTATATGTGGGTGGGAGGGGGTTGGGGGTGGGGTGGGGAGTTGTCAAATTTAACATGTGTGACCATACATTTTTCAGCTTTTGCTTTGAAAGACCTTATAGTTTGTACACAATTCTGCACTTTTTGCACACAAATCAATCTTCCCAGCCACATCAGAAATGGTCGGGGATGGAATTCAACCACATTTACTACAAATCAAACCTTTCAAAAATGACCATTTGTTATCTTCAAAGAGAGACAGCAGTGCACACTCCAAAGCACTGAGATTTACAGTAGGCATACCCACTGTTGCAGAGGGATACTGAAATGGTTCTTGATAGCTCCAAGAGTGTCATTTTTCAGTATGAATGAGACCTGCAGATGGCAAATGAGGTTACCATGCCAACTGATTCTGTATTGAGCAGAAAAGACAAATATGGGAAATATTTCTCAAATTAATCATGTTAAAAAGAAGTCCAATTTTAGCAGCACAAGGTAAAAATAGCATTGATACCGTCTGAACACAGGATTTCATGTAATAAAAGCATCAATTTAGTATTGAAAAAACATTTCTTTTTAGTTTTTAAAACTGCCCATCCCATTATCTATACAAACTTCTTCTTTTCAGTGTCACAAGGCTCTGCTGGAGCCTGAGAAAATGTCCAAAATAGAGCAAATATTGAACAAAATAGTCTTAATATCTTACAACCTATCTAATGACACATAACACAGACATGCAGACATACCATAACTACCGTACAAAAATTGCCAGTTTCAAGGAAGCAACTAAAGCCTACTAATGAAGATCATCTTCTGCACATCTTGCTGAAACAAAACAAGAAAAATGAAAAAAATCAAAGAAGGATATCTAATGAAAGTCTTGACTTCGCTTTAGTTGTTGCTTGATCACTCAAATGGATTTTGTTTTGGTCATGTCATCATGCCCTCAAAGGATGTCAAGCTCTACCCATTAAGATGCACCTCATAAGAAGAGAATGAGTCTGCCAGTGACAGTAATAAAGAGCTCCATCTGCGCCTGGCAGGCAGAGGCAAATTAACCAATTAAGGTCTGGTGAGGTCCCCTCTTTCACCTATTGGCAATGGCAGCCGTCATCTCCATCATGATGAAATGGAGAGACTGCAGGGGTAATTAAATACCAGCGGGGCCCCGGGGGCAGACCTAATAACTCTCTATAATAAGCCAACCAGAGAAATTATTGCTAAAGGGTACACACAACTCAAGGCATAGTTATATTGAGAAAAATCACTTACTGCACATAGAACACTGGGACAATATTCTGGGTTTATAGGACTGGAGATTCCTCAAGGAAAATGTACCTTTTTTTAAGATATTTGCAATAGCTAATAGAGAATATACAAAAAGCTTCCCATGGTACTGTTCATCTGTCTCAGTGATTTATTCAGCTGTAGTCAGAGCTGTTTTTTGTATGAGTTAAAAATCTCCAGGTTGTGGTATATTAACGTTCTGTCAGTCCCTGTTGTGTTGTGGTGTGTTGCCATCTGCTGGAAAAGGAGTGTGTGCTCAAAAGAAATCTGCAGAGTCAGAGGATGGTAAAAGAAAATCCTACAATGAAATCAAAAAATCCCATAATCTCCAAGAGTTATTTATGGTGTTCCAGGGGGTTCTTGATTTGGAGCACTTTTTCCAATTTTTTGCTCCCCTTATACAGGGCCCTAGCTGCACAATCCCCTCTGGGACAAAGACATACTTTTCTGTTGTTAAAATGATGACAACCTGCTCTATTGACCTATGAATTCCACAGAAACGGGTCAGTTTCTCGAGTTTTAGGTTAGGTCTTGGACACATTAAAACATGTCAATTATTGAAATAAGGCAAAAAATAAAGTAACTATTAATGTCTCTAAAAACAAAACTCATAAATCTGTTATCAAACAACATACAGTAGCTTTTCTGAAAGGCATGTGTTGCTATGATTAACATTGGAGAGCTATTTGACCAGAATTTGTCTTTTAGCTTTCACCTGTGTGCAGTATTACCAAAACCAGGAGAATCCTCTCTCAAGGTGATGCAAAAAAAAAAAAGTCCATTAATTCATCACATCACACTGGACTATGTTGTTTGAAGTGGATATAAAAATACTTTCCCATAAATTGTTTCATAAATTAAAAACACAGTGGCCATATCATATATATATATATATATATATATATATATATATATATATATATATATATATATATATATATATATATATATATATATATATATATATATATATATATATATATATATATATATATAGTACTTGTATATATTGCCAAACAAAATAACATTTCTTTGGTTTTATTCTCTCATCATTGGTTTCCTGTTAAATTTAGACAAGAGTTAAAAAAATCCTTCTCGTCACAAAGACCTTAATTGTCCACCTCCTCTGTAAGGCGACTATCTTTCTAAACAATTAGCCGCTGAGAGAGTACTGGCTGAGATCTGTCCGACACGCTGAAAAAATTAGCATGCTTGTTAAACTTCAAGATTTCCAGGTATATAATGGGAGGTAGTGCTTTCAATGTTCAGACTTTGTTCTTGCCTTGTGTGATCCTCTTGCAGAAATAAACATGTAGTGAGATTCTTTTTAAAATCTGTTTCTAAAGAGGCATGAGATGACTGAAACACATGGCATCCAGGCTGAAGGAGGTACACAACCACAATGAAACATGCAAATAAGTTTTCTATCCAGCAGATTTAATGCTGTTCCCTTTGATAAGACCCTCTCTCCCTCCATTTACTTTTTTTTAACAGTTCTTTCTCTATTTGTGGTCATTTTTGCATACTTTTTTTCTTATGACATTTGAATTTTCATTTACTCACATATTGTTTTTGCGTTTTAGTTTAATGTTTTTGAAATGATTTGATGTCTATTATAATCAAGCTACTTTGCTTCATGGTTATTTTGAATACTTTCCTGGGATATAGTATTTAAAAGGACAGAAGCCTCCTGATTCATTCAGGGTCTGGATACATTCAAGTTTTAGTAATGTTACACATTGCTCAAAAATTAGGCTTCAAACTTCCTTGATTAATATGTGTCAGTTACTTTGTGCTTCGCATCCTGGAAATATATAAACAAATATATGCAAAAATAAAACTTTTCAAAAGGCATACTTTGCTATTTTAACGGTTTATTTATATTGTTTTATTTATTTGCGATGTCGTCATATCCGGTTATGTTGCTACGGCAACGAGATGAAGCTTCCTTCCAGCGGATCATGGGAAACAGTTCTGCCAACTGGAGCGGAGGGAGTTTCGAAATATTTCACGATTATCTACGTCAAAACTTTCAATGTAATGGAATAATCAGGATTTTAGCAACCACCTGGTATAGGTATAACAAATGAGTAAAACCCATGTAGTTAAAATGTTCAGGTCAGGATTTTTGAGAACCACTTAACCGTGTATTTTACAGATTTAGCTAGGTAGCTAATGCTATGTTAACGGTACGTAAAATGACGGACTGATTCCTGTTTCTTTATACATTTATCACTGTACGCGTGTAAATATTTACACGTATTTTTTAAAGATATCTTTCTTTTAATCCTTATATTACGGGGTTTTAGCCAAACTACAGATTTACTATTTGGGATATTCCATTCTCAACCAGCATTTCGTGGATGTACTATCATAGGGAAACCCTAATGTTGTTCAATCATGGAAATGAAGTTGGAAGTTGTTTTGTCATCAAGCATCAAACGGAAGAAGCCATGGCCCCGATTCTGCTGGCTGGGGCAGGTGAGGGACGATCATTATTGACAAAAAAAAAAGCAGTGCAGATAGTGACACTAAAACTCAGCAATATGTCGTTAAGAAAATGATCTTAAACTTTTATTGTACACCTCAGGAGAAGGAATCTGTGTTTCTG
The DNA here is from genome assembly GCF_033807715.1 of Cololabis saira. Lineage (NCBI taxonomy): Eukaryota > Metazoa > Chordata > Actinopteri > Beloniformes > Belonidae > Cololabis > Cololabis saira. The sequence continues at coordinate 25,701,024 of NC_084597.1, read as the reverse complement.
CTGGATGACAGACGGATCAGTGAAATCAATATGGTGTCTGGCCGCACAAAGAAGAAGACACCTAAACTCCATCCTTTCCTCAGCAGTGTGGTCACAATGGCGTCATCCCACAATGGTGAGTGAAGCGTGTTAACTAATAACTAACCAGTTCTCTCAGTTGTGAGCATGCATCATTTGTCTGTTGTTTTTCCAGGAATGTGGCTATGTGGACTTTTGCTGTCTGGAGAATTGTTCCTGTGGAACAAGGATAAGGATTTGTTGAAGACAGCTACATCAGTCCCTGAAGTTGTACAGATAATTACCTCTACTCAAGGTATGAATCTCATACAATAACTGTTGGTCGGCCAGGAGGATGATACTACTTAATAATTGTGGTTTGAATTTAGTAGATGTATTTGTTTTTTATCTTATGCAAGATTCAAATGACTGTTTAATCAGAATCATGCATCTCTATACCCAGAGTTGGATTTACACAGACTGTCACTTGCAAAATGTAGACTCTGGTTTAGGAATTTTTGTATAGTTAGTTTTTTATTTTTAACTGTAGCTGCACACACATAAAGGGATTTCTAGATGTTTGTTTATTTCAGTAAATCATTAAAAATATATGTGTATTTTCACAGGGAATTCCAAAAAGTTGTATCTTCAGGTTTCTTGTGATGGGATGCGAGTGCTCCTGGTAGCCATAACTGGGCAGGCTTTCCTGTGGGAATGTAAGGACCTGAGGGATTTGACAGGACTGCGAGATGGCCCAGTCAAGGGACAGTGGGTGCATATTCAGCCTCTTGATGAGACCATATTACCTTCTCCACAAGACAAAGAAGCATCCCAACACACCATCTTTGTCAAGACAGAGGTCTGCATATTGAGTAAAATACCCAATTTTGTCATGTTTCAAACAGTGACATGTTCATAGACATGTTCTTGTGTTTTAAAGGTCACATAATACATCTTATTTTACTTTCTCCCAATCTCTCAGGTTATGGGTGATATTTGCTTATCAGCCTTTGTTTTCACATCTGGGAAACATCTTATTGTTACTGTCCTTAAAATTAAGTGGAAAGAAAGCCATGTGAGGGTGGGGTAGGTAAATAACTCTATAAAAGTAAGGACTCCATTGGCTATCATTGTTGCTAAAGGTGCTCATTTGTCTTATAGTCCATTTGGTTACAGCATACAGTGGGCCACCAAGACATACCCCATGTCTCGTCTCACCCCACCCTGCCAACCAGTTAAATCCAGAGGAGCCTTGGTGCCAGCCTTCTCCCCAGATGGTCAACTGTTAGCTATTGCTTTGAACCAGAGGAATCCTAAGGTCATTATTTGTCCTCTGTACTTCATTTATAACATCTTAATCATTTTATCTCATGTCAGCTGATTATCACAATTGTGAGAATGTTTTTTTTTTTTCCTTTTTTTTCTTGGAACGCAGGCTACACAGGTCCTCTTTATGAGCACACAGAATTTTGTGTCGATATCAAGTTGCCTTGGGGGATGTGGAAGTAAGAAAATGGATATCCCATCTAAATATATAAGGTCTGTATTGTAATCATAAATACAATGAGGAAAACAAGTGTTGAGATTTGGGTTGTGAAACTGCCAGTCAGTTATTTATGTTAGCAGTCAGCATTTGTTGAATTGATTCTATACTGAGTGAGTTTGAGAGTGTGTGGTTGGTTGTCTATGTGTGGCCCTGCAATGCACCAGCAACCCATCCAGAGAATGCTCTGCTTTTTGCTCCAAGACAGCAGGGATAGGCTTCATCAGGTCCCATGACTGTGAATAGGAAGAAGCAGGTGTAGATAATGACTGGGTGAATCAGTAATACTTCCTTAACCTCCCAAAGGTAAATTATATTGTTTTAGTATTAAGTGAGAATAAGTTAATAAGAAAAATATATTCGACAAGCAGCTGGAAAAGGTTGTAAGTGTAGCAGAGAGAGAGAGAGAGAGAGATTTCCATTAATGGATTGTGGTGTTTTGTTTGTAGCCTGGCAACAACTGAACTGATGATGCCACATGCAGTGTTGATGGGTAACTTAGGTGAACTCTCTCAGTAGACGACATGGATGGAAACTCACAGCCAGCAGTTCATTATCCAAGTGCAGATACACTCCTTTCACCATTATTGTTAGCAGGATTACAATCCATGCTCCTGTAGTGTGTCTGCTCTGTTTCCTGTCTCCGTCACCAATGTAAAGTGAAAGTTGAGTAGACAGGTGTTGCAAATGCATGTTCTAGAAAAAGGGTAGAAATGTGGGAGAGATCAAAAGTGGAGCAAAGACAAAAAGCAAAGCATATTCATATCCTATTATCAGTGGAAAATAAATGACTATCTGCTCATTGCTGTCAGGAGTGACATTGTCAAGTCTGCTCTGGGCCACCTCAAGCTGTCTGTTGTAGTTTGTCAGAAAGAGTGATTGTTTTTTTTCCACCCAAAGTGAATATTAAGAAAATCTTTTTCAGATCTTACTGGGTGGGGAGTGTCAGCTGGTCATCTGGAAGCCTTTTCTTGGCCTGTGTTTTGAAGAGAGGCTCTCTTCTTATGCTGGTTCGCCTCGGAGGGCTTCTCACTCTAACAAGCTCTGGTTGCAGTGTTGACTTTGGTCCTGCACACTTCCTGCCCCTGCACCCTCTAGTCACTTACCGGTAAACTTTTCTCTTGTCATTATTTGTTATAAAGTTATTGCCTTGTGTTGACAGTTTTCTTATTTTTGTTTCTTGTGTCTTTTCTGTCACCAAGTCTTCTCTTTCGATTTATTTTCACAAACACTTTTCAAAATTAAGCTTGAATAAAGTGTAAATCCAGTTTAAAATGTATGTTTGCACTTTGCTTCTCTCTGCAGGCCACCAGTGTCTGCAGTGAGGGGGGATGCCTCCCTGTCTAGCTCCAGCATTTCTGCACGTGATGTCCTGAGGCAGCGGTATTCTGTGACCTGGCATCCACGTCTATTGTATCTCATTGTGTCTGATGGTTACATGGCAACAGTTATGAGGGTCCTAGACAAGCCTTCTCCCTCCTTGTTACTGAAAACACTTCTAAAAGAAACTAGCAAGGATCTTGAGAAAAGCAGCTCCAAGCTAGAGAAATCCCAGGTCATTTGCCAGGAATATCTTGAACTGTAACTATGGTTTATATTTCTTTATGAATCATTTTGGGCCATACACTAACCTTTCTACTAATATTTACTTCTCAGGTTCATGTAAAGGCTTGGCTGGACTTTGTATCTTGCTTGAATCTTGATGGCAGTCCAGAAGACTTCAACTTCACTGTTAGATGTGACTCTACCATCACAGAGCCCATCATTTCAGAGGCCACGGATGAATCCAGATTGCCACTTTTCTTGCAGCAGAGATTGGGTGGTACCAAGGAGCTTCTTGAAAGCATGCAGGTCATTCAAGTTATATTGTGTAGAAACTGCAGTTTCAGATTCTGTGTGAATGTAATGAGGTAATATTGAGTCTGCTGCTTGTGTGTTGTTTATTAGGCTTTCCTTGAGGATGAGTCCGATTTAGACGGAATTCCTGCTGGTCCTCGTGTGGAGGAAGGAGGTCGTTTGGAGTTTGCCTCAATGTTTGATACTCTTCATGCCCTGGGAACGCAAAATGACACTCTGTTTGTTGCTGACCCAAATTATGATAAAGACTTTGTTGAAACGGGGAGGAACACTCCTCTTCGTCGTGAACTAGCGAAGATCCAGAGTAGACTACTAACAGCCTGGGCATTTGGCCTGTCTCTTGGAGATGCTGTGGAAAACAGGGTTCAACTGTTGGAGCATGCACTTTGTTGTGTGGTCCGATTTGCTGCTTTACTTCATTTATTGCCCACCTCCATGGGCGACACAGGAGAAAAGAGCACCTCCATTAATCCCCGCCTCTTGCACCTCATCAAAACCCTTTTGTCTTTCCTTCCCTGGGACAGCAATCCTTCAAACGGACCACATTGCTTGAGGTTGGTGGTGGAGTTCAGTAAGAGAATAGTGCGCCTTCTGCTGATCCCTTCACCTGACTCATGGCAGATTCGTCACTGTCAAGTTTCTTCTCAAAGTTTGGACGGAATCGTTTTTATGTTGCAGCTGGTCTCTGATGCCCTTGACCACACTTATAACTTGAATCACAAAACTGTCTGGTCTTCTGAGGAGGAATCTCCTTCTCAGCAACCAAACCCATGGCATTCGGATGTATACCATGTTCCTCTACTACAAGATGACAAGGAGGGGAAACACAGTTATGCACATGAGGCTCAACCTGTTCCCCAAAGACCATCTAGCAGGTACAACCACTCAATGTATTCTGTTATTATGAGTAAGGGTTTTACTATTTCACTAGATGCTAACAATGGGCATTTGACTGTCACGTATTGAATCCTTTACATATTAGGTAATCTTAAAATTTAATAACAGCAGTTACTTTCTTTTTTTTCGGCAGATTGTTGGGAGTATGGCGACTGATGTACGATATCACACAGCAGTATGTGGAACAACTCAAAAAGTTTAAAGGTTGTGATGGCTGGGAGGAGGTGGAGCAACAGCTGTCTCTCATCATGTCCCAGATTCAGGCAGCTCTGCAGGCTACAGGACAGTGGCTCGAGGACGGCCCTGAACTCCTCAGTTACCCAGGTCTGAAACTATCTTATTGAGTTTATAGTGCTGTAAATGTAAAATGAATAACATTGCTTATTCCATAGTTCACCTCACTTAACTTCTGGCTTAACATGCCTTTGTTTTGTGAATGACTACTTAAAGCAGCACAACGTAACTTTCAGCTTTTCTGAGTTTGGCGGCATCTTTTGGACAAAAGCGGTATTGTTTTACCAGAAAGAACACTACGTTTCCCATGAGCACCAGCACGTACTGCCAGAAAACTCCTGTCCCGTCGCTGCATTTGTTTTGATGAGAGAACACGGGACGCTTTTCTGTTTCACCAAGTGAACAGACGGAATGCAAAAAAAAAGATGTTAAACTGCTGGAAAGGAACTGGAATTTACCGGGATACCTTAAACAAGGAAGCCAGGGAGCGGTATATGGAGAAAATAATGATTATTAACGGTCTGGATCCATATGAAATCCCTACTAAAGAATGAAGCTCCTCGTCGGAGCGCCACTCTTTATAAGGATTTACTGCCGCAGTTCTGCAGAACCACCGTCTCCGGCTACCTTGTTTAGGAGTGTTGGCAGCTGCTTTGGTAAATGTTTGACTCGCCATGTGTTTCAATAAATTTGTATAATAGTACAACATACAGTACATGTTTTGAATCCCTCTTACTTCTCTTTTCTTTTTTTTTGACTACTATATTATGTTGAAGAGGCTCCGAGGCGTGAGCAATATTTTTGTTTTCCTCGTGAGATTATTTTTTTCCTCTGCAGCTACAAATAAGAGTTCATATTTTTTCCTCAAAAAACTAGTTTTATCTGAAGATTGGGGTTAATTGCACCGCAGAGAGCTGGCCTGCAACTGCGTTTAGCTGGCGAAGTGGGGGATAAAACCCGTGTTTTGATCCGACCCGGTCTGTGTGAGTGTTTGTGGTACTGTGTGGAAGGTGTTTGGTCGTTACAGCCGCGATCCAAGCGAGCTGACGACTCTTTCACTCTTTTACTCTGTTATATCAGATACTTGGCCTCCGTGGTTCTGCCTCCGAGCAGGAAACCGGTGAAAAGTTAAACCATTAGCGATCTTTTCCCCACGTCTGTTGTGTGTGGAGCTGCTGCAGCCACAACACAGCAACGGGTTACCAGCTTCTGCGGAGCTCTCGCTCCACGCCCTGCCCATTTTCGTCTCGACTGCGAATCGGGAAGGAGGGGGAAGTGACGTATGCCGTAAAGCAGTCAAAGCCGTAAAGATTTGTAGTTTTTTAGTGTGGCAGGGTTCCTACCATGCTCCTCAAAGTTACATAGTGCCAGTGAAGGCGATACAGACCCATGACAGAGGTGTCATTAAACCTGTTGGAAGTTGATATACCATCACAATGACTCTGGAAATATGATATTAAGGTGGAAAAGTTACGTAGTATCGCTTTAACAAGCAAAATACATAGTTACAACAAAATAATTTGGCTCACGTTGAATAGAAAAGACGTTTTTTGTGACTGTATCTAACTATAAGTAACAGTTTCTTTCAAGCTACAAATTTCACTCTTTAATCCCCAGGAGAGCATCTGTTCCTCTGTGGCTCCTACACACAAAGTGCTAATGCATTGCGACTGCAAATCTGCCAAGAGAGCAACAAAAGTAAGAAGCAGTACTTTAGTTTTTGCTTTAATCTGCCCTTCCATGTAGTCATATTCAGTCTGACACATTTTTTTATTTCTTCTTAGGTTTTGCTCGCAATGTCTTCCAGCAGACACGGCTTTGTCTGGCACTTCTATACAGTCTGTTATCACAGTATCATCTGAGAGAGGCGCAGGAGTTGGGCGACCACATGGCGCAGATGATTCTGCTCAGGGCTGGACACCACAGGGGCAGTTTGAGTTCTGTAACAGGTCAGCTTCGAGTAATAATTCTTCAGTGTGTCGAGTTTTACTTATGGAGTAAGTTAATGGACTCAAGCTGTAAGAAGTCCCTGTCTGTTTGAGACCATCAGGGACATGATCATACATCATGGAGTCAAATGGCACTGTCAAATGAATTTTAATATTTTTTAACCTGCAGCACAAAACTTTGATCTCCCCTCTTTGTTACCATTGTGCTGTAGATACAATTTGGAAAAGCCACAATAATAATCTTAATAATAAATAATAATAATAATAATAATAATAATAATAATAATAATGTCTTTATCCTGCTCCCTTCTTCAGTTCATGAAAACCCGCCATTACTGGTTGACGAGAAATGGTATTTCCATACATAAAAATGCTAAAAAATAAGAGAATTACCTGGAAATAATCATTGTACTCACAGTTGCTTGAATTAATTTCTCAAGATCTGCTGTGTGAAAGATGCCAGTTGTTGGCACTGAAAATTTGTTCATTGTTCTGTAAAAGGTTAGCACTGCAGCGCTTATTGAGACACTTCTTTAAAAGACATAGCTCACAATTCAGTATATTCTTTGGGTGCTTTGTTTAAGAGCCTTCTGAATAATATTTTCACTTTTTATACTGTATGTGCTTTAACTCAGATCAGCTTGATCACCTTTGATTTGTGTCGACTGGTTCAAACCATATCTAAAAACATAATTGATTTATTATAAGAAACACATTTAAAAAACCATCAGAACAACAATTAAAAGAACAAAAATTAAAAATAGGACTGGGGAACACTAGTGAAATTTGAAAGAGTTGGACAGAGGATAAAAATTTTTTTTTTTTTACCAAAACAATAATTATATAATGCTCGAATAACATATGATAGTATAATTTATTAAAATTAAACATTACAAATAATATCAATTGTTACATTACAAAATGGGGGGTTACAACCAGAGGAGACAGTATCTGGCTTAAATATACAATAGGAAAGAAATGTATTCATGCTTCATCACAAACATGCATGACTTACATGAAATAGCAGTTTGAATACTTTTTATTCAAGTTTTGTAACATAAATGTCTTTTTTTCTGGCTGATGTGGTTAATCTGCTTTTGCAGTTTAATTATAATTTGAATTATAAATGTTGTTAATGGGGGGAAGTAATAATCCTTAAGCACTAAGCCTTCATCAGCCTGCCATAATAAAATAATGAATTCACTATTTTTTATTGTTTATTGGATGGATCCCTATTAGCTGCCGCCTTGGCGACCACTAATCTTCCTGGGGTCCATAAAAGTAGAATTTGGCACCATGACAAGTTTGAAAATAAATTCAGATTTTTTTTTTTCCCTAGGGTTGGCTCAATACTGGGATGTAATATTTTAGATACACCTCACTGACTAGATAATTGAAACTTTGAGCTGTACAGTATGGGTCTGCCATAAGATCTTAGTGCAATAGGTGGGTTATAGACTCCCATAACAAGTCCAACATGTCCTGTCTGAAATCAAAAATATTATGGCCTTTCCCAGTAACAAGCAAGCTGCCATAAAGAGGTTGAGGGACCGAAATTGGATAACTCTGAACCCTTTTTTTTATGAGACAGTGTTTCCATGGTAAGTGTTGTATTGGATTGTACACATAAAAAAATCTTAGAAAGTGTTGCTTAAGTAAGACAAAAAAACTTTAAACTTGGAATAACACATTTCTGCCTTTCTTCAGCATCTGTAAAAAAATGTAAATGTGGAATGGTTGTTAAACGAGCATAAAAAGTGGATGAATGGATGGAATGGTTATTTTGAATAAATTGCCATCAGAAAGGTGGAATAGTGTATATTCTACAATGCTGTCCAAGCATCTGACATGCAGTTGGACAAACCATAAATTCAGCTTTAGTGATGTAAGTAACTGCCTTTATACACACACTTAACTTCCTGGATTAAACCTGAGGTAACTAGTCTTGGCATCATCCTTGACTCAGACTTGAACTTCAACTCACACATAAACAAAGTGACCAAAACAGCTTTTTTCCATCTCAGAAACATAGCAAAGGTTCGTCCATTCATAAATCAAAATGATGCTGAGAAGCTAATTCATGCGTTCATATCTAGCCGACTGGACTACTGCAATGCACTCTTCACTGGTCTTCCTAAGAAAACCACTGAAAGACTCCAACTTATTCAAAACTCTGCAGCTAGACTACTAACCAAAACCAAGAGGCGAGAACACATTAGTCCAGTCTTAGCTACTCTACATTGGCTACCTGTGACTTTTAGAATTGATTTTAAGGCCCTCCTTCTCACATACAAAGCCCTAAATGGACAAGGACCAAGCTACATTGCAAACTCCCTAACAAACTACACACCAGCTAGAACACTCCGATCATCTGATGCAGGTCTATTAGAGATCAGCAGAAGTAGACATAAAAAGATTGGTGATGCAGCCTTTGTTAACTATGCCCCAAAGCTGTGGAATGCACTACCCTCAAATATCAGGGAAGCAAACACCTTAGAGATATTCAAAAGGCAGCTTAAAACATATCTGTACACCAAAGCATTTGATTGACCCACCCTCATCACGTTCATCACCACCTTGACCCACCTTCCTCATTAAATACCCTAAACACTTGTTCCAGTTCTTACTGCACCGACTTGCTCTTTTAACTTACTCTGCACTGTACGCACTACTGTTTCATTTTTTGTAAACTTTTATATTTTTAAACTTTACATTTTTTAACTGTCACTATTTATACTCCGTAATGAGATTATGGTAATTCAAGTAACCTATTAGAACGCTAGGATCTGATATGATGTTGATTGTTATTTTATACCTTTCTCTTATTTAAACTGCACTTGCTGTTTGCCTTATTATTGATGTAAAGCACTTTGAGCTACAATTATTGTATGAAATGTGCTATACAAATAAAGTTTTATTATATTATTATTATTATTACTCCAACAGATTCTCTTCCTTGCACATGGCTGCCGACTGACCTTCACAATGAGACAGCCTGTGCGGTGGTTCAAACCCTTGGGAGATTCATGACCTCCTACTTCACCAACCAGCCGCTTCACATTCTTCCCCCTCACAGCGTGGCCGTGCTGCCTCCAGTGCATTTACCTCATGGTTTGTTCCCAAAATGTTCTTTTTTATTAAAAAGATGATTAACTTGAATGCTCTTCTGTAGTAATGCATACATCTCTGCTCAGCCCCCACTGTTGGGCGTTTGGTGCCACTCTGCCAGGAGGAGGTGGCAAGAGCAGTTCGACAACAACATCTGTCAGAAGTATGGACGGTGGACTATGCCCAGGACCTGCTTCTTCTGGGGGGGCTCCTTCCTGAGGCTGTGTGGATGGCCTATCACCTGGGGGACTGGAAGACCGCAGTATCTCTGAGCTTAGCCTATACCAACCATTGTGCTGAACATCCTGACATTACTTGGTCAGTTGGAAAATATAGAATCAACAAAGTACTGTATTTTTTTGCTGCCAACACCAGCGTGTAAAAAAATACAGTTCTACATTTTGACATTTTTGTGAACATGTCATCTTTTATGACAGGTTCAGAAGAAGAGAGCTTCATCTGCCAAAAGTTTTAGAGCCAGAAAGCATTTTTCAGGCTGAACTGGATGGCCTTCTTGGCAATAAATCTGAGTCCCTGGAATACACGGGTAAAGATGATAAGAGCATTACAGGTTGGTAAGACCTTACAGCTTGTTCAGTAAAAAAGAAAATGTATAATCAGTATGGGCATAGAACCTGGTAACTGTGCTGTGTCTCCATTTTTTTATCTCAATTTTTAAAGATTCTCTGGAAGGAGAAGAATGGGACTTGTTACAGGCTTCCATACAGGAGATTCTAAAGGCTTCCGTCATGGCAGGAGTCAATGTCACGTCCTCCCCCTTGTCAAGCTTGCTGGATACAGCCAAGGACATGTGCTCTTCTCTTCCTGCTTTGGTGCCCACTGGGCTCTACCTGCCTTCCCCACCCCTCTACTGCCCTCAGCCTTCCTCCAACACACAGGTATAATGTTGAAATATAATATTTTATGAATATTATTTTATAAAAAGAAAAATAAGCACATTTTGTACGTGTCTTTTTATCCAGGATCATAAAGGGACAGTGGGGCAGCTTGCTGAAGTTGCATGTCGAAACAAAGTGTCTGGGGTTATCCAAAGATTACTGTTACTTCTGAGATCTGGCCATAGTTGCCGTCCTGCTGCCCAGTGGTACATCAGTCATCTGCGACGTGCCAGGCACATTCTACACAAGGTACATCTTTAAGGAGCCTAAAAGTTAATATCTTTCGGCAAGAGTTAACATTTTTAATGATGAAGTAGATTATATGTTTAAAACAACACTTTTCTGACACAAAATTATTTATTATGGTTATTATTTGAAAATAATTTCTGTGGGTTTTTATACTTTACTTCTTTTATGCTACACGTTCAGTGATTCATCATTCATCATTCATCAAAAAATACAATAAAAAGAACTCTTAAGTTGTAGTTGGTTGTGCAGTGTAGACTGCAGATATGACTAGACATGAATGACACTGAAGTCTGTGATTGCAGTTTGGTATCAGGTCCTGTGGAAATTTCAAGTTCAGGTCTATAATTTTGCTTTCAGATCAGGAAGAAGTACTCTTACCCATCAGAAGCTCACAAAGAAAAGGCTTTTCCAGAGGGACTGTTGAAGTTGATCACCCGTGGTGGATACTTCAGGCGAGGCCAGAATAATGATGGTCACCTGGACAATGACACCATTCACACCATTGGTAATATGCCACTCATGGTTAATTCTGAATAGTATAATCAAGTAGCTACTTTCGCCTTGTATTTATTGACTTATTTCTGCAACAAGTGTGTTTCAGGGAGATGTGCGCTTTATGCTGGATGCTTCATGTCAGGGATCAGCTCTCCATTCACTGCAGGAAGTATCAGGTTGCCAGACAGCATGGAGAAGTTAAACAGGTGTTACCTTTGTATATCAACATCTGCCATGTTAATATATGATTCTCATAGTCCTGACTAAAGTTTTTCTTGTGTTTTTATGTGTCCCGTCCCTTAGATTTCTTTTGATCCAGAAGTGAATTCAGCCTCTGTTAATGCTCTCCGTTGGGCCTGTCGTCTTCTACCTTTCTCTCACTTCCTCAGTGCTGAGGAAGTCCTTCAGGACATAATGCTCAGTCTTATCTCTGAACTACCTCCTGTGTCTTTGGTGATAATTCCCAGACTAAAAACACATTGTATTTTATGAAAAAGTAGAAGACTGAGCTTGAATGAGTGTATTTTTCTTCTTTGGCTGTTCCTGTTCGCAGGTGGTAGACACACTGGTACGAGCCTTCCCGGAGGAGGAGTCTGTAAGAGTGCCTTTGCGAGAGAAGTATAACTCACTGATGGAAAGACTGAAGCAATGCAATGTCCTAGGTATACTCACCTCAGTTCACTCTCAAATTTCTTTTAAATTGTATGCAGCATGTAAAGGAAATCAGGATTTATACATATTTTCTGTTGTAAACATGAAATTATTATTCTTATACAATAAGACAAAACATCATAATAAAAGCATTTCTTTCTCCATAATTACATCTAAGATACATATTTCAGTTCATTTCACTTTATTCTATTGAACATTCCATATTTAATTAAATTGGCATCATTTGCACATCTTAAAATAAAGTTTCACCACACTTTTTCAAAATAAATTATTAAAAATGTTTCTACATATCTTATCAATTGCACAATTTTCATAGTGAAATGTATTAGATGAGAAATGTTACCTTTCACCTGAAGTTAAAAATAATAACTTTACTATTTTTATTCAATTAACATTGTTCATGTAAGGATAAAAAAATAGCCGCTGGTATTTTTTAGTATGTAGTTGAACCTTCAGTAATTACTTGACTTAGTTTTGACACCTCAGTGGACATCTTATTATTCTTCAGCACTGATCCTTGCAGCCTTGAAAAACATAATGGGCCAAGTGCACTGTCGCTGGCTTAGCTGAGGTTTGACTCCGTTAAACTCCTGCGTGGTTTAACCTGCAGCTGAGGTTTAGCCTGAACTCAATTGTAGCGTCCTGCAGAAATGTCACATCAACCACTAGAGGGCTCTTTCTTTGCATGTTTGCTTAAACCTAATACAATTATACCACTATGCACAGTCATTTTGTTAACATTTACCCTCGTTCAGTCCAATGAAGGGTTTTATCTCTACATCAAAAACTAGCAGATAAATATGTTTTTGTAGTGCATTAGGCAAGTCTGTTCAGATGGATCACAGTATGGAAAACACCCATGTCTACACACACAAAGATAATAAAGACAGATGACGACAAAGATTATGACTATATTTGACCTGCTGATGGAAGACGCTCACTGTTAATGCGTTCAGAAGATTCATTTGGAACTATGACATTTCCTGGCTTTCTGTTTCCAGGTCTAGTGCAGTGCACATTTGGCCACGTAGCACTTTTGGCACATCCTTCATGATCTCCTGAAAGCTTTTTAAATTCTCAATGTTTCTGCTCCTCACATTTTTGTGTAAGAGGAAGTAATTTATGGGCATTGTTTTAATTGGCTGCTCTAGCCATCTCCAGGGATTGTTCTGACCCTTCCCTTCCAAGATCAATATGTGTCAATCTGTGTGGTTGGTGAATGGCTGGGTTGTTTTGCTTTATGTAAACAGCTTACATCTAGGCTGCAGGTCTGCAGGCTCTGCAAGGTTAATGTTTACATTGCAGCACACTTTGGGTTTCTAGGGGGTTTAACTCAGATCAACTAAACCTGTTCATGTTTCAACACTGCAGTTGAGTTCAACTTTGAGTTTAGCTCTCAGTGAAACTCAAAATGTTGTGGTTTAGGTAGTATTGTGTTAAACTGGAGTGAAGCCAGGTACTGTACATGTTAACTGACTGAACCAGCGTGTCTTGAGAAATTTTTCAGTGCCAGTGTCCCAATGAAATGTACTCAGATTATGTGAGCCTTGTTGAAATATACATCTGTGAGCATAAGAAAAAAATAAATAAAATAGTTTTAAGTTCCTTTTTTTTAACCCCTTTAAACCTGATGTAAAATACACTTTAACTTAAATGTTATTTGTAAAGCTAGCTTTTTTATGAGGGGACAAATGAGGTTTAAGAGAAATGAGCAGAAAAGGGCGTATGCATTGACGTCACTTTCCCACTGGACCACGCCCCCTTACTCGCACTGAGTGGCAAAAACAGCTGCAACTAGTAGGGGAAACTGTGGAAAAGATGGGATACCAGCTGATTATCGGCTTAAATTAAAGGCAGTTGGACTTGACAGTGAACCGTACAGTTACCGAAGAAACAGTGGTCCATGGACATTAATATTTGGCCACGAATCGAGTTTCCTGATTTATATGTACTTAATTTCTACGCCCGGGAAATACACGAAGCAAAGCTTAAAGGCATACAAAAGTCTTGACGCTTGTACCTACTTCAAGGCAGGATTTGTTGGCGAAATTAAAGTGATGAGGACACCGAACTTTATGATTAGACCGTTTAACGTTAGCTACCCAAAAATCCAACATTACCTTATACAAAATGGGAACTGTAAATCCACGTTTTCGTTTCGGTGCCTGGAATCCAGTTGTTTCTGCGAACTGCAGCGATCCATTTGTCTCTCTTAAACTTATTTTTTGGCAGTCTGTAAAACTATAACTCCGATTTCTTGCTAAATATATGAGTATAGTCGATCACACAACAGCTCTTTCCCATTTTAGATGTTTTCGTGTGCTCAAACTGAAAGTACGCTGCCACTCAGTCTTTCTGCCACTCAGTGGGCGTAACCCGCTGTGAAATCACATCTGTGACGTCATGCGCATTCCCTCTTTTGATATTGATGAGGAATGGGGTCTCTAAGTTGTCTGTGTACTTATGTTGGTGTTTGAGCTGACCACTGCATGCTAATAACCCCTATGCATCATTCTTTCTGTTTCTCAGAAGAGGAGAAAGGTGAGGCGAATGAGGCAATGATGATTCTGTTTCAAGACAAATTCAGGCAGAGGAGGAAACATCTGGTGCGCTTGCAGAGACACTTGGCAACCCCTGAGCTCCATCTGTGGGAAAGAGATGAGGAAGAAGAGGATAGGGGGAGCAAGCATGGCATGGCCATGTTAAGACAACTAACACTGAGCACAAGCCTGAGCACCAGCAGTTTAACTGATTGTGGACTCCAGACAGTGAGCAGTGATGTAACCACAGCAGAAAATACATCTGAGGTTACTTTTTCTGAACAGCATTGTGGAGCCATGAGCAGGTACCCAGTATGGAAAAGTTGCACTACAATTATTCTTAGGAGTGATGTGTTTCATACTTTTATTTGTGATGATCTTTTCAGAGGCAAAAGAGCAAAGAAAGACAGAGAACACACTAAGAAGAATGCTGTCAAGACTAAAGATGCCATTCAAGAGGAAGGTCACAGAGGAGAAGCCAAGGAGAAAGAGAAACCTTCTCTACCAGTGGTTGGCACCTGGGAGTTTGAGCAGGAAGATGAAGAGTATCTGAATTTCCTGGATCTCTTCCTAAGCTATGTCCTAGAGAAAGACAGCACTGCTGGCGTGGACTCCGGCAGTGAACTACCTTTGCTGAAGGGATTTTGTGCTGAGTTAAGGGAGAGAGAGTTGCATTCTCTAACCTTTGATGTGCTCACCACTATTCATCGTCGTCAAAGAGATGAGCATCATCCAGACAGAAAGCACTTGGGCAGAGTCCTGCCTGTGTTCAGAGCTGGCTCCTGCTATACATCTGCAAAAGAAGTTACTACAACACCTGAGCAGCACATTTTTTCCATCCAAAGTGATGCTCCATTATCCAGGGCTAGCCTTCCTATCAGCTCTCATCCTGAACAGGAAGAGATGAAGCAAGGTTTGTTTGGCTGCCGTCAGCAAAGAAATGTGCCTCCAGGGAAAATAAAGAGAGCCGGTCTTAGTTTTGAAACCAGCCTTAGTCAGAGTGCCTTGCCAATAGCGCATCCTCCAAAGAGCTTCATATCAGACTCCTCATTGTCTGTGGAAGCTGTAACTGAATTGCAGCAGGGCCTGGATCTTAAATTAGAAACGCAGTTTCCCAAGCTGGGAAGGCTGCTTGTGTGGATGGTACGCTGGGCTGACAGAAGGGTGTGGTCAGGACACCGTGTTAAAATGAAGAAGGATAAAGAGGAAACAGCTGATGAAGGAGTTGTGATTCGTGTCAAAGCGTCAGCACCTGCTATCCTCACATCCCTAAATTTGCTGAAACGCAGGTTCGCAGTTCTGACGGGGACTGACCGCTACAGTTCCCACATCCATGTTCCAGAAGTGAAATTAACTGTTGCGCCTGTGCTGCAACCTGAGATGGAAAGGAAGCTGGACAGGGAGAGCAGTGTTGATACGGGCTACCCTGGATCTGCACACACTCCTATCACTGGCCTTGATCATAATTTGCAACCAGAGGACCTATCCATGTGAGTTTCACAACGTTTTTAAACAGTTTACATCACAATATAGTGGACCAAAGGGAATCTTGTTTGAGAGATTAGTCTATGTTAGTATAGAGTACAAAGCTATGCTTTGTATGGTATCATGTGGATTATCAGTTTGTCACGTGTGATATTTTAAAGACTTCAATTATTGTTTTGAAAAAATAATTGCTTTCCAGCAAAATTTCATGTAAATTAAAAAACTCAGTAGTAGTGAGAAGAAAATACCTGCATTTGTTGTTTGTTGTGTAATTACTGAATACCTTTTTGAATTTTAGTGTACAGTATGTGCATGATATTTAGTATTCTTTCTTTGCAGTGGTTCTTGTCCAGATGAGCCAGAAGAGTTGATGTTTCAGAGAACATCTCTCCCTTGTGACCAGTCTCAAATAACCTTAGATACTCAACCAAGACATTCCAGTCCACAGACACAATGTCTCGATGACTTAGATGTTACTCCGGAAAAAGAAAGTATGTTATAAAGCTTTATTGCAACATAAAGGCTACAGTAAGGCAGATTCTTGGAAAATGGAAACGTAATTGGTATGTTTGATTTTTGTAGGCAGAGTTTGTGACAGTGAGGGTTTGGATGTGTCACTTTCTGGCTCCAGTAAAGACATCTCTGCAAGCATCTTCACGCCTGAAACGGTTAATATCAACTCTTAATTTTCCTTGTCTCTATATGTATAGTTCAGGCTCTTACATAGAGATATGTTTTTATTTCTTCTTTTCCTTTACAGAGTTTAAAACTTGCAGACCAAGACAATGCAGAACGAGTTGAAGAGGTGTCCAGTTCATCCTCCTTGTAAGCTATGAATTTGAGATGATTTATTTACTTGTGAATGGAGGTATGAATAGTTTTCAAAGAAAAGCTATGGCTTAAATAACTAAGTTACTGCCAAAGTCATAGCAGAAAGTTTCATTTTTATGTATTATTCATGAAAAAGTACAAACCTTGCTGAGTCATTTCCATATTTTTTTGGCTGAGCTACAGATCAAAACATGCAAAAGGTTTGATGAAATTGAATGCTGAAATTGCCTTTTTGTCTTTGTTAAGGCACAGTTTTCCTGCTGGACATCCAGATTGTTCTGCCCCTTTCACAGTCCAACCAAAGGCAACTGTTCATGCAAAACCTTCAAATACAAGTGCTTTGCTGCTTCCCAACAGTGATGTTGATCCTTCAAGTCTCCAGCCAAAAAAGAGCTCCCCAGGAACAGGTGCATCCACAGCAACATGGGCATCCACAGCAGCAGGGGCATCCCCACCAATAGGTGCACCCACAGCAACAGGGACACCCACTGCAGAAACTACAACCCTAAATCAGCCATTGACAACCTCCCCAATGAGACAGCGTCTGGGTGAAGACTTATTCCGACTGGTTCAGGTAAGAACAATCTACTGAATGAAGGGGTTGAATTAAAAGATCAGCTCTTACCTAAAGTAATGTGTCCTTTTTTTCAGCATATCAACTACATGAGTCTAAGTGAGGTTCTGGGAGCTTCGTTTTCCAACGTTCAATTACCCCAGCAGAATTCTTCTGTGGCCCAGGCTGACATTACTTCATCACACCCTAATGTGCCATCATCGTTATCTGCTCAATTCATTCCTGAGTTTAATGCATCATCCATTCAAACGATCCCTGCACTACCTCAGACATTGATTTGTGTGCCAAATTCAAGATCCATTGAACCTCAGTTTGATCAGACAACTGCATGTAAGTTTGCAGACCAGTCTGCCTTGAGGAGCTCAGACAAAACCTCTGCAGCAGCTGACCAGCATTTTTCAAACCCAACACTCCCCTCCAAATCCAGTGGTGCAGGTGTAAATGTTCAGGTACTGGTGTGATATCTTCTTAAATTGTGATGTATCCTCTTTTGGTGTAAAAGGATCTTACACATTCATTTTCTTTGCTTCAGGAAATGCAGCCTCTGATCATCCAGGCAGAGTCACTGGATATTCAGCAAGAGGAGACCAGGAGTTTAATACCCTCTTCACAGGGACTCCTGGCCACTACTGAATCCAGTCATATTGCTCAAAAGACTCCTGTGTTGCTGCCATTTAAAGGTGGTTCACAGAATGGCTCTGCTCCTGAAGTGTCAGGTGTGAAGTTACTCAAAATTCCCCACCCTCTTTCTTCCCAGGATAGTACCCCACACTATCCACCCCTACAACAGACTCTACACGCTCCAAACCCAGAAACTGTTGGATCTTACCAGCACAGGCTTAAACATGACAACCAAGCCATGAATGATAAGAAAAGAAGAGAAGAGAGAAACAGGTTTTCAGTTCCAACAAAACCTCTCAGTCTTAATTTGTCACGTGATCCAACTCCCAGGAACTCACAGCTGCAGATCTTGGAAGTAGGGAAGTCCATTTTACAAGGGTTCACACAAACACGTTCACCAACGCAAGGTCTTCGCCTGCTGCAGTTGCAACCTGTTGCACCCAACACCGTCACATTCCCCAAATTATCTCTCCCATTGTGCTCCCGGCCTTCAACTGTCATTGCAGCTCCAGTAATGGACACGCGTACGGTCAAGCTTCTGCATATTGATTCTGGACCCAAAATGGTAAGCAGTTGTTTCAAGCTGGGTAGGTTGCTTGCTTCCATTGATTTTTAAAATCAAGAAGAATTAAATCTTGCATATTAATCTTATAATTTATACATATGTGGATTTACTGCAGATGTTGCCTCAGGCAGTTCCCTCAACCCATATGAGCCGTCTTATCTCCATGGGAGAGTTACAGAGTTCAGAGGTTGGCCAGGAGGAGGCTGAAGCCACTTTGATGCATTTGCTTAAAGTAGATCAATCTACTGAAAGACTGACCACTTCTTCTAGCTGTACCCCAAGCAAGAGGCAATAGTATATTCATTTTAATGTTAGACATTTCCTGTTATGGATATGGATAATTTATTTACTGTTCTCTGTTGTGTTGTTTACAGGAAGAAGAGGAGAGAGGAGAAAGCAAAGGGAAGAAAAACAGAGATCACGTTTAGACCAAATGAGTCTATCATTCCAGCTCAAGAGGTAGAATAGCACTAATCCTAATATTCTCTCTTTACAAATTTTAAGCTGCTTTACCAACTTTATATGTTTTCTTTGATATATCTTTAGGCTACAGATGTACCTGTAAGTGACGAGCCTGTAGTTGCTGAAGACACCACTCCTGGACAGATCCCCACAGGTGATAACATAACATAGAATTTTAAATGATTAAAACAAGATTTTGTATTTTCACTCAATTTTGTTCAAAACCATATAGATTGCCAGGTAATAGACAAATATTTTGTCTTTTCAAAAATAGAGGAATCACTGCAAGAAACACACATCTTGACTATTGAAAGGAGAATAAGATAAGATAAGATAAGATAAGAAATCCTTTAATAGTCCCCCAGAGGGGAAATTTCCAGATTACAGCAGCAAAGGGGATAGTGCAAAACACAAGAGGCATCAATATTACACAATAATAATAATAATAATAATAATAATAAAAAACACTATAAACAGTATATACAATAATAATAATAAGAAGAAGAAGGAGAATAAAAATAGTAATAAATAAAAAATACTAGTATACAAAAAAAGAAAAACAGATGGATATTTAGATAGATGTTATTTATGCACGTTGAGGTGAATGATATTGCACATTATTTTCTAGTATGTATATTTATTGTCAGGTTGTTAAGGTTGTGGTCTACTGTGAGCAGTGTTGGTTGTGTAGTCTCACAGCTGCAGCTGCATATATTTTATATTTACAGCCAATTCAATAAAAAGACACTCATGAGCATTGCAAAATTGACATTTATTTGGAATGTTAAGGACTGAAGTTTCACTTAGTCCTTTATGTAATTAGATTAGAAAAAGTAATTGAAGAAGGCAAGCCTTGTAAGCGTCTGACATTTTCACAGAGACGTTTCCAGTGATTGTGAGTCTAGCAAATTTTGCATACTGTGTAATGTATTTCTTTATCAGGCGAATAGAAAAACTGTTATGGCCTATCTAAAATGGATTTGATCTGCTGTTATTTAAATCCCAGGATCCTCTGACTCTTTGCTGACTGGTCAAAGATTATTGGATAAGGTCTTCTTCACTTCAGCTGAACTTCATGCCTTTGCATCCACAAGTAAACAACCCCCAGAGTTCCAAGATGCTTTCACTAACACAGACCCATGTGAGTCATCACCAGGGTTATTTTCTCTGTTAATATTATCACAGTTTTTGCACCATTTTGATGTTTTTAACACGCATTTTCTGTCAAATATCATGATTTGAAAAGTTAAAAGTTTCCATATCAGAAACTGATATATTCACTTTCATGAATATATAGGGTTGTTTTAAGTGAACTTTTCACAAAATATAAAATATAGGCAAATATTCTTAAAGCTCCTTGTTTTTCTTTAAGCTTGTCCTCTGTTACTGGTGGATAAAGCTGTGTCTGTCCAGGCCTCTGTTATGACTGGCAGCCTAAAATGTAAGCTGGTCTGGAAGGACAACACACTAGACTATGTTTTTCTTAGAGTAAATATTTTAAAAACACTACTTATCTATCTCTTTTCCCAATCTAGCCCAAAGTAATGATGACCCTGTTCGAGACACAGAAGAGACTCCACAGGAACCAGAGAGTTTGGTAGGAATCCAGGCTCTGCATGATGAATGGCACCTTACAGCTTATGGCAGCTGTGTGCAATTACAAGATATGGAAAGCAACATATTCAGTGACACTGGCACATCCTTTCATGTCCCGTTTCTGTGTCATTTTTAGTTAGTGAGCACAGACACACCATCCGTGTGATGTCCACACATACATTTCCTTTGTTATTTTGACAAAGATCAACTTTGAATATTGAATATTTTCATTCTTTGTTTCGCTGTCTTGCAGGATCACTGTGGCCGCCAGTTTATAAGTGTCTTAGATCTAGAGGATGTGCTTCAGCATGAAGCTCTGCCACCACCTCCGAGTCCAGAACAACAACATGCTCCTACCCTTCATCCCTCCTCACCCTCTTCTGCTGAGCTTCATGTTTTTGCAAGTTCTGTTATCCAGAGTTCTGCTGCTACTAAGCCCCAGCCCTCAGTCACAGTTCCTGAGAATCTTCAGAAACCCACCACTCGTCAAGGTCTTTTTATGTGTCTATACGTACAGTGTTACACAGTTAAGTCTTGATACTGAGACAGTTATACCCTTTTGGTGCTAATAGCTGATCTGGTGCTCATCCTGTGTATCCTAGATATCCCTGAGGAGTCTCCCTCATTCAGCCATTACCGACACAGTTTCAGAGTTTCAGAAAGCTTCACACTGGAAGAAGACGTGATCGTTGATCCATCTGATTCTGCGATCTGTCGAGCCATATCGACCCAGAGTTCTGTAACTCCCAGAGCCTCCTCCTCTCCTCCTACTGTGTGGTTGTCCTCTCGGCTGTCCGAGCTGGATGCCCAGCTGGCTGCTTTACAGAACATTGCAGATCATTTGGAGATGGACTTCTCAAACTCCAGAATGGTATATTAGCACTATTTGTACTTACCGTATTTTCCGCACTATAAGGCGCACCTAAAAGCCTTACATTTTTTCAAAAGCTGACCATGTGACTTATAATCCGGTGAGCCTTATATGTGGATCAATATTGAGCCGCAACAGGTCTCGCAACCATAGACATGTATACGTATTTTGAGCAACGAAAAACAATAAAATATATTTATTCTAATATGTCAAGATCACAATAATCTTCCAATTTAGAACTAAAATATTAAAGAACTCACACAAATAAAATACACTTCAATTAAATACTTAGTTTGTTTTCTTTTGTAATTTATTTTCCCAAGCCACTCGGAGCCGCAGTATAAGGATGAAAGAGCTGCATGCGGCTCCGGAGCCGCGGGTTGCCGACCCTTGGTCTAATGGATGCATAACGTAACCCCAGCCTCTACTGTAGCGCCTTATAATGCAGTGCGCCTTATATATGGAAAAGGTTTTAAAATACGTCATTCATTGAAGGTGCGCCTTATAATGTGGTGTGCCTTAGAGTGCGGAAAATACGGTATTCTACCAATATTTTTTGTTCCATTTAAGTTCACAGACTCTTGAAAGCAGGTGTGTTTATGCAGTACTGCAGATCATCCTTTCTCCTCCGCTATGTTTTTATGCAGCTGGTAAACAGAGTTGAAAAACTCTCTTCAGACATAGCTCCTGATGTGAAGACTTCTCCAGCAACAAAGAAAACTGTCAGACTCTCTGTTCCACTGGAAGGTATGGCCTAAACACTCTAACTGATATGAAAACCTGTTATAAAAAAATACAACTGTATGTTGAATGACTTTGTTAGTCTGTGAAGACTGCATGGAAAATGCCAGAAAGCTGTAATACCAGATGCATATCATAACAGTTTGATTCTGCTAATAGCCACTGTTTATTATATATAATAGCATGGACACCAAGACCTGAACCTGCTGTTTTAGCTGAAATGAGTCCCTGTGAAGAGCACAACAAAAATCAAGATGAGGAACATTTGGTCCATCAAGACTACTTCAATCCTGGAACAAAGACATCTCCTCATTTTTCTCCTTGTTCTGACAGCCACAAAGCAGGTTCTTCTCATATTTACCCCCCACCAGGTAAACACAAGCTTATGTTTCTGCTCTACACCTATTTAGGAAATCATTCTGTATTTACACCAGTAAATCTACAATATTATGACTGAAAACAACAGGGATCAGTGTTAAAATGACTCAAAATCCAGACCTAGGCCAGTTTGAAATACATTGGCTGAACTTAAAGAGAGCTGTACATAAATGAATGCCTGCAAAGCTCCAGTTTACTAGAAACTTAACGGAATTCAATTGCCTTTTATTGCCAACATTACACATTGTATAATGAAATTGTAGAGCTTAATGCACTGAAGCAACATTATAAAGAAGAATTGGCCAATATTCCTCCATAACAATGTTTTGGAAAAGGTGTAGCCTTCTTTCTTAATATGTGAATTATTTCAGCAAGTTCTAAAACTAATCTTTTTTCTGTCAGGTATGAAAGATAACTTCCTTGAGATGTCTGGGATATTACATGAGTAAGTTAAGTAGATCAGGATTCATAAAATATTTAATGACTTCTTTGTTTTAACTGTGTTTACCTGTCATGCTATGTTTTACAATATTCACCTCTCAATCTGTAGACAGACTGATGTGAATCTAGGTCAGACTGAGCTATCTGATACAGTAGAAATCCTAGACGAGTTGGTGAGGGAAGGATATTTATCACCAACTGACTGGGATTTGTCCACTTCACAGACTGCACACCGTAGCAGGTGGAGTATTCATTTTAAAATTGTGTTATGTAAGTGGATACGTGAATATTTATGATTATTCTTAATGTGATAAATAATATGGTGAACACTACAGCATGCAAGACCAGCAGCAGAGTAGCAGGATGTCACCGAAAGGAGCCTTTCCTCAGGACGACAGGAGAGAGCTGAGGATATGGATGAGAACGAAACAACGGGAAAGACTGGCTGTTTATCAAAAACACAGAGAGAGACTGAGAGAGAGGGAGCGAAAACCATTTCACTCCTCTTCAACAGGGGTCAGATATGGTTATCTTCTCACCAGAGCTCATATTTTATGTGCTGTTTTTAATAGATGTGTATTTTTTTGTAATAACATTCACATTTTGTTCACTTGTTTTCTCCAGCGATCAGAAAACAGAAATCAAACAACCACTTGGAGAACCAGAGAAGAAAGAGAAAAGTAAGCGCTCTTCAAAACTGTCCTCTGAATTCTTAGACGTGTATTTGTAAAGTATCATTTCTCTTGGTGTAATAGGTTCATGCTTCTGGAGCAATACAAGCAAAGGACACGTGAGGCTTGCTCTTTGGCTGTAGACTTTTTGGGCTCACCTGCAGCCGTGTGCAGTTCCCCACAGACCGACTGTCGTCCGCTGAGCTCCACCTCGCGGTCAACCCCAGCTCCACCTCATGGAAGCACTTCTGGCACGGAAAGGTGACCGGGACCTCACCTTATTAAATATACCGTATTTTCTGGACTATAAGCCGCTACTTTTTTCATAGGTTTTGAACCGTGCGGCTTATACAAAGGTGCGGCTATTCTGTGGATTTTTCTTCCACCGCTCGGGCGCTCTAACCGGAATTAGAATCAAAACTAAGACAAAATAAATGCAAAGAAGAATACGCTACTTCTTCTTTAGCAGATAGAAGTAGGTAGAAGCAGATTTCAAACAGATAAATAGATAAATAAATACCGGTTATTTTCTCTTGGTTCTGTCCCGTTTTAATCAGCAAAGTTGCTGCCGTGTTAAAAGACACTGTTAGGAAAGGATCTATTTAGGTACGAACATGTACATCATTTACAGTTCAAAATCCTTCTGTACATGTAGTAAATATCTAATCTAACAACATAAATATCTGCGGCTTGCATATCTTTTTTTTTTTTTTAAATAGAGCAGATGCGGCTTATATATAGGTGCGGCTTGTATGTCTTTTTTTAATTATTTTTTTTAAAATAGAGCGGGTGCGGCTTATATATAGGTGCGGCTTATAGTCCAGAAAATACGGTAGTTGTTTTCAGAGCTAGCAGTTCAACTCAATGTTATTATTGATTATTAATTATAATATATAATACACCATTGTCTTGACAGTCCCAAACCTTTACTACATGTTTGCTTTAACAGATATGCCAGTAACTGAAATGTAAAATTGTTTAAAGACTTCTGAAAGACTCAAAACCTCCGCTAACCTGGGTTGGTGCGCTCGACTAACATTAGCTAACAGAGGAGTGCCTGAGTC
The DNA here is from genome assembly GCF_033807715.1 of Cololabis saira. Classification (NCBI taxonomy): domain Eukaryota; kingdom Metazoa; phylum Chordata; class Actinopteri; order Beloniformes; family Belonidae; genus Cololabis; species Cololabis saira. The sequence continues at coordinate 25,676,284 of NC_084597.1, read as the reverse complement.
CTTGTTCTTATTGCTGAGCATAATCTCAAATCATTAGCTGCATGTTTGAGGACATAATCATGAACAAAGAATTTTGAGCTGGTAGTAAGAGCATTTTCATATTTAAAGTGCCTGTAACTCTCATAAAGAGCTTTAGTTATACATATTTAATTTAATAAATATGATGATTCACTTTTTTGGTTGTATGAGATATATATTTTTCTTACAGGACCCGCAATATTTCTTTCAATGAAAAAAGAAGTGTTGAGTCACTGTCAGGACAACCTGTGACCCACCTTGGTCCACAGTATGTGACAGGGAGGCCTTCAGAAGATCTCAGTGTGAGACTGGGACTTTATCGACCAGGTAGCCATCTTAAAAATAAATAGACAACATAAATGTTTGTCATTTATATATATTTATATATATATATATATATATATATATATATATATATATATATATATATATATATATATATATATATATATATATATATGAGAGACAGAGAGAGAACCATATTTATTTTGTGATTTACTTTCTTTTTTTTTAGTGACTGTTTTGCCAGGGGACCGTTTGTCTCAGGTGACGAGACGTGGCATGCTTAGCACCAAGCCACACACTAGACATAACTCTCCCAGGCAGAGTGATAGACGCTGTGTTGGATATCAGAGTAAAGCCAGTTTGAACAGCACTTTTTCAGCAGGAGCCGCTGTGGAAAGAGGGATTCTAAGGGATCAGACAACACTGGAAGAGAAAGAAGTAGTGAACCATTCAGAATTGCACATAGGACAGGACATGGAGGAGTCTAATGCTGTAAGAATCATACCTACATATACAGTATTTATGGGATTCAATCTCCATTAATGGAAAATAAATAACCCTACCATTACTTCAATCAAGATTATTGTTGTCTAGTTATTTTTCATAATTCATGTTGCAAAGTATTTCATGTAATTCTCTAAATCTTGTTTTTGACAGATGCTTTTCACTATGACTTTTTCATTTCTGCATTTCTCAGGCCTTGGTGGGACTTTTGGGTGAGGAACACGTTGGTGCCAGAGGTGGTGTTTCACAGATGGACTGGCTGGACAATCTTTCTGACAGTGCCGGCAGCAGCCTCAGCAAAATAGACTGGGCTGCTATTGAGAGGATGGTGGCTGCAGAAGAACTTTGAACTTAAATAAAAAGTACCATCTGGACACATAAGAAGATTGGAAAAGAAATATGTGACAAGTACCTACTGGATATAACAAGGGTTTTTAACTGTGATGACGGCGATGATATTTTGATAGTCTGTTCACAATAAGCAGTGATATATTTAGCATTTGTATAATTATTTGAAATGTTTTTTTTTCTTAATAGTTAGACTTTCTTTTTGTAATACCTGGCTGTGTTAATTTACATTTTGAAACCGTATCTCCTCATTGATTGTAAATATATTTAACTGTAACTGTAAGCTCCCTTGATCCATTCAAGATACATATAGTGTTTGAATAATTTCTGGTTTTCTTCTTCTTTCTTGGTTTGGGCAGCCTTGGTCAACATGTAGGCCTATGCGGCTGTGAATAAACTGCTCAAATAAAATATAAGCTGGTGTCCAAAAGGCATGAAGTTAAAGATTACACGTTTTTACTATTATTTATCAAGCTTTTGTTTTTTTGCGTCTTTTACAGTGTCTGCCAAGTATACATTTGATTTACTTATTTTGCCACCCAAGAGTTTTTCGCTTTTATGAGTCATTTTTGTTCTTACTGCAAAAAGAATCACTCTGTGAGATTGATGAGCCATCTTGCGGTGGTTTATTACACATTTTGGGGTAGATTTTGGCATATTATTCTTTTGTAAAATCCATCTTTTCTTCATCTCCACTTTTCTTTGGTGAGTGCACATTTTTTTCCGCCATGGAATTGTTGTCTTTGTTACCTTCCTGCAACACAGGTCCAAAGCATGATCGTGATCAGTCAAAAGGGATTGGATTAATCTATTTTACATTCTAAGGTGCAATTTTCCAGGTTCATTTCAATCATTCAGACCTCAACTTGACTTATTACGTTCCTGTTGTGTCTTATTTTCATTAGCCTATATTGCAAATAAAATAAAATATTTTCTCATTGCCTTTGTCTGCTTTGCTGTGTGATGAACATATTCTTTAATTTAATCCATGGCTGCGGAATCTTGGAAAAAAACGTTTTAGAGAAGTTCTTTAAAAAGATAAATCAATCAAGTTTTCAAGTTATTTCAAACATGAACAGCAGCTCATATCTACCAAATAGAGCCATATATTAATGAATGTACCACTGTATCACTCTTAACCATACGTTGAAGTTGCTGTAGGCTACTGTAGTCTGTTCCTTGCCAACTCTAGTCTCTGTTGAACATTTTACTCAAACTTCAGACCTGCGTGAAGCTGCTGCCCCCCCCACCCCACGCAAAACTCAGTGAAAACATTCTCAATCGTTTGTGCTGTGTTAGTGCTGGTTTGTGCAGAAAGAAATTTCGTTTGTGCTGCTTTAGTTTTTAAGATATCACTTTATATTTCAAAGTTCATTCTAAGTCCACCCAGCCCCCAACTTTGTCCAAAATTAACCAAAATGGTCTAGTTTGTTTGTGCTGCGTTAGTGCTGATTATATTACTTAGATTCATATTTTTGAATGTGCCACAAATAAAATGAGGACATTTCATTTACAAAAAGGGAAGAATGTAAGATGAGATCTATTTTTGTTTTGGCTGAACACGGAGTTTCACTACTGTGCTTTGGTTTTTGATATACAGTATACCGTATTTTTTAAGATCCAACAAAATTCATGCAACCCCCCGATATGGTTTCTTTTATTTTTTGTCAAATGTGCAACATTCCATCAGACAGAAAACCGGACAAATAATTAAGAAAGCTGTTGTATTGTTTTAAGAACTGTTGTGTTCTGATGATAAATTCATAGACGATGACGTCACCATGCAGCTTTTGCTCTTTGTTTATCAACTCCATGTCCATAAAGTTTGAGTTCAGGCTTCAGTTCAACAAATGAAGCAACAGCCGCTGCTGCGCGTTCACGTCGGCACTGCGCGCGTAACCGCGACGCGCAGCTAAAACGGAAGAAGAACTTCCGGAAGTCAAAGGTCAAGCTTCTTATTTGAAATCATGGACGCCAACAACAAGGATGAACGTACGATGATTTTTTTATGTCTATTCTTTTCGTATCTGTATTAAACAGACGATGTTCATGCCCTGCTCGACTAACGTCATACTTGACGGTTGTCTGGTCATATTAGTTAAGTCAAACAAAGCCCATTAAAAATAAACGGCACTTGCTGTTGTTAGCCTCACTCTGTTAGCTTTACTACTTAAACAAATGTGTGTTTTCTACCGTAGTTCTGTTCATTTTCCTCTATCAACTATGGGAATCATAATACTGAAACTAATCAGGCTTTAACAACGAACTGTTGTCTGTAACACCAACATTGCTAGTTGTTAACAGACAAAATCTTTTTTTTAAACGTGCAAATTTGCTCTCACGTTGTATTAACGATGTGTCTTAAAGAGTTATGTACTAAGGCTATTTTAAGTCCATAAACATCTATTTTGGGTTTAATAGATCACTTAGGAGGGCGTCGTTATTGTTTTTTTTTTTAATCACACTTTCCTCCTTAGCTTGTTAGTGTCCCAGCTTGTGAAAGCAGTCTGCCCTGCAAAGAAAACAAAATGAGGAGAACAAATCACCCACTCATTGTCATTGACAGCTACGAATCAAGCCAGAAATCTTGGTGTAATTATTGACTCAGACCTGAACTTCAACAGCCATCTAAAGTTTATCACCAAATCTGCCTATTACCACCTAAAAAACATTGCTAGAATTAAGGGTATTCTGTCTAAACAAGACATGGAAAAACATATTCATGCATTCATTTTCAGTAGGTTGGATTATTGCAATGGCATCTTTACAGGCCTGAACAAGAAATCTATCAGGCAGCTACAGCTGATCCAGAACGCTGCCGCCAGAGTCCTTACAAACACCAGGAAACTGGACCATATTACACCGGTCATGAAATCACTACACTGGCTTCCAGTGAGTCAAAGGAGTTTAAAATCTTACTGCTGGTCTACAAAGACCTGAATGGTCTTGGACCAAAATACATGGTTGATCTGTTAGTTCCTATGAAGCTCCCAGACCCCTGAGGTTCATCTGGATCTGGTTTGTTGTGGTTCCAGAACCAGAACCAACAAGGTGAGGCAGCGTTCAGTTATTCTGCTCCTCACCGGTGGAACAAACTTCCTGTAGACCTGAGGTCTGCTCCAACTGTAGATCCTTTAAATCAGGGCTAAAAACATTACTGTTTACTGAAGTGTACTCTTAAATTCTTTTTATTATTTTACTTCTTTTCTTATTCTTACCTATTTGTTATTATGTCTTGCCGCTTTTAATGTCAATGTAAAGCACTTTGAATTACCTTGTGTTGAATTGTACTATATAAATACATTTGCCTTGCCCTTGCCTTGCCACTCTTACATGTATAATTCAGACGTTATCTCTGTTATCTCCGTCAGCATCAGGCAGGATTGGTGGTGATGGAGACATTGGATCTGTCATGGGATTCTCTGGGTTTGGTATGTGAAGTTCTGCATGAATTATATGCTGGCTTTTTTTGCTTCAATACTTTATACCGACATTTTCAGTTTTGCCAAACATGGATTGTTGAAATGTTTTGGCAAAGATGAAACAAGTTTAATTTTAACTCTGTAGGTAAGAAAGCCCGCACGTTTGACCTGGACGCCATTTTTGAGCAGACTCGGCGAACAGCTATTGAAAGGAGTCAGTATGTGTTAGGTAAGTTTGTCAACGCTTGTCATAGTGTATGACAGCTTGAGTGTAAAGCTGTTTTTATACGTGTACTGTGAACCTGACAATTGCAGGAGAAAATTGATGTTCACCCTCTTGACGCAATACTAAATGCCTTGAACGCAACACCAGGATTTCTGCACCTTACTTTTTACATCATGCCTTTCTCTCCTGTGGATTGTGCTCAGGCTCATATGATGAGTGTAAACAGTTTCTCTGTTGTGTATATGTGAAAGGGAAAGATGGCAATATTTGTCCTTTAATTTTCTAGTCCGATGTTTTTCATGTCCGAAAGCATTTTAATTGAAATGTTGCTTATCTCAGAGGAACGTGAGAAGGACACTCAAAAAGAAGAAGAAGGGGAGAGCTCCATGCCAGTTACACACAAAGCAGCAACGTCGTCTTTTAGGTACACTGAGATCTCTGACCTTTTGTCTTTTGCCTACTGTGATCTTTATTTGCTCCATCATTTCAGTACATGTCAACTCTTCTGTCTTGGTGACTTATTTTGTTTGACAATGACTTTTCTTATTTAGGGAACAGCAAAGTGAGAGCAGCAGTGACAGTAGTGAGTCAGACTCTAACTCAGACTCAGAGCTTATTGGCCCACCGGTGCTTCCTCAACACGGAGGTCATGAGAATGACAATGAGCTTGTAGGACCACCTCTTCCACCGGGTTATACTGGCAGCACGGCACACAGTGATGATGATGACGATGATGAAAGGGAAGATGATGATGATGACGATGATGATGATGTAAGTCTGAAATCACTGCAACAGTTGGCATTTACTGCAGATTATAACTTGTCATGCTTAAAATGTGGGCTTTGCTCAGATGTTTTGACTGCAGGAAAATCCAGGTTAAAACATTAAAAAAATCAAATCTATTTAGTCCAGTGACAATGAAGGAGCATCTACAAAACCAGGACCTAGACACTAGAGAATTGAAATTTTACATTTTCTTTAGTCAAAAGGCTCAAGAAAGCACCAGTGGGTTCTGTATTGTTGGATGTTTTAAGATTTCACCACAAGATGGCAGCACAGGAAAATATGAGTAGTATTAAACAGGATCCTACTGTTTATTTGTCAAATGCTACTGACATCTGTAGCATATTAGTATGGTGTTTTCGAGTAAAATTCTTTTGCTGGTACTAAAAAGCTCAGATCCTAACCTGTAACATAACCTGACTAAGTACATTTACAAATTTACAGTCCATAACTGATCAAGTTAGTTTAACTTAAGTAAAATATGTGCATATAATGATGATAATAATAATAATTTATTACTGAATGAAATTCTACACTATAAAAGCATAACTAAGTAAATCTTTGTCTCCTTATTTTTTTTTTCATTGTTTTCACCTCCACCTGACCCAGAATCCAGTGAAAAGGGTTCCAGACACTCATGAGATCACGCTGCAGCACGGCACGAAAACAGTAAGGATTTTCTTGCAACACATTTGCACACATTTATGCACACATTTATGATTGTTACAGGCTCTATAAAAAAGGTCTTAGTGAGTTTTCATTTTTATTTGGAATAAGAATGTGTGGCTGAAATATCTGTAAATGGCTTACCTAAAAGTAAAACAATTGAATGTTGCAGACCTCCACATTCTGCAACATTTGTTCCATTTATTTATTCTTCTCAGTGTTGATTTTTAACAGCTGTGAGTCTGTTTTAAATGTGGTCCAGCAGGGAGAAAATTTGTAAATGTTGTTCTGAGTCTGGTATCTAGAACCAGAGCTGATTGTAGTATGAAAACAATTTAGTTGTGAATTATTTGATTAACATTCTAACTATTTTTAGCTTTGAACTATAGCTTATTGACCTCTGAAGTGTCTGCTCTTATGAATAAACTTTATTTTTAAGGAATCTAATTGTCTCTTTAGGTATCAGCTCTTGGCTTAGACCCCTCAGGAGCCCGTCTGGTGACTGGTGGATATGATTATGATGTGCGGTTCTGGGACTTTGCTGGGATGGACCAGTCTCTGCAGGCCTTCAGGTCCTTGCAGCCCTGTGAATGGTATGTGCAATGTCAACACAGTTGCTTAGCATGTGAGAACTTAGTTTCCTAAAAAACATCAAGTACACTGTATTCATTTATGTGTACCAAAGTATACACACAAACATGCACACATTTGTTGAGCCTCATCGAGCCTCATGCTCACTCTGTGACATCCTCTCTTTTCATGCAAAATGAGGCTTTTAGAAGCAGATGGTTAAGCCTTGTGTGTGTGTGCACATGTGTTTACTCGATGTTTAACTGAAGCTGTCATCAAAGATCAAATTCTTTTTTGCTTTTGGGAACCAGTGGTCTGAGTTGGACCAGGCTTCCCCTTATTAACAAAATGTTTCGCTACATTTAATTTGATTACACTGTGATCCTGTTTGGACTTGTTTGGGTTACTTACAAGCTGGGTTCCATTCAGAAAACTTCTGAGGTCCACTCTTCCTTTTTCTTGACTCAAAAAAGAAACTTAAAAAAAAAGAAGAAATTTTAGTTAACTTAATAATAATAATAATAATACTCATTAATAATAATAACAACAACAATAATAATGATAATAATAAAAAGATCAATAAATAAAAACATCAATAGATCAATAAATTAACATTTATATTGGTGCTTTTTATTGAGGCTTTTAAGATGCAAACCTTTCTTATCTGCCATTTAAAAAAAACAAACATTTATTAGTCTCACTTTATTTTCACCAATTTTGTTTTTTGTCATAGCTGTAGCTCCTTTGTAAAATACAATTCAATACATAGATTAATAATGGCTAAAGGTTTTCTGGAAGACTAAAGATATTTCACTGAAAGGTTTGTTGTAAATTTAGTGTTTTATGTTAAGTTTGTTGTAAAATATTACTTAAGAACTTCATTTTTAGAAATCCTTTTCAAAATATTTCATATATTTCATATGTCTGATCTGCTCTGTTGCTCTTGGATTGAAAAGTAAGTCGTATCAAATCTTAATTGGATATAATTGACTTGTGACTTCTGTGACTTTTTTGGTCTAGCCAATTCTAAAATGATAAATTTCTACATGAGTCAAATTTTTTTCTTTGCTTGTCTTATATCCAAGAAAGCAAGGATCAAAGGTAGTTCTTATATCACACCATTTTGGTGGAGTTTTGTGTTGCAAACCATATACAATATACAGCAAAATATCTCCTGTGTATGTTTGTCTGTCAGTCATCAGATCAAGGCCCTGCAGTACAGCATCACTGGTGATGTCCTCCTGGTGGTTTCCGGCAATGCACAGGCCAAAATATTGGACCGTGACGGCTTCAATGTCATGGAGTGTGTGAAAGGAGACCAGTACATTGTGGATATGGCTAACACAAAGGTAGGCCAGAGTGGTTTCCTCAACTACAGTCATATCCAAAAGTTAGTTCTAAGTCTTTAAATCTTATTTTTCTGTTTCTTTTGTGTAAAAAAGAAAAAAAACAAACATAATAACATACATAAAAACATAATACAAATTGTGTTGGGTTGTATTATTGGGCAAATACAACCTCGGATGAACCCCAACACACATTTTTTCTTTTTTACCCTAAGATTTTTTATTTCCTGAAAATGAAGTCAAAGAAAGGAATTGCTGGGAATATCAACTACCGCGGTGATTCAATAGCTTGTGGATCTAATTTACTTCGGCAATAACTTGGAGTGTACATTTCCTGTAGACTTGATCAATTCCACCGATGTGGATGAAATTTAGCCCATTCTTCTTGACATGTCTTGAATTCATTGGGGTTTTGGGGTATTTGCATTTGCGCAACTCTCCTAAGATCCTGCTGCAGCATTTCAGATGGGTTGAGGTCTGGACTTCCACTAAGCCATTGTATAGCCTTGATTTGTTTATTTTGTATCAATTCTTATGTAGATTTGGTGGTGTTCCTCAGGTTATTGTTCTTTTGCACGACCCAGTTTGAAGAAGCTTTAACCTTTGGACAGTCATACTCACATTTGTCTGATAAACAGAGGAGTTTCTAGTGAAATCAGCGACTGCAACATTTCCATGTCCTGCGGCTGCAAAACTCCACATGCCATCTTCTCATCATAACTGTTGTTCTTGACAGTGGGTATACTGAAATGCTGCTCTGCTTTTACAGAACATGCCATTAATCATTAAAGCCAAGCAACTCTGCTTTGGTATCTTCTGTCCATAGGACATTGTTTCAGATATTTTTTATTTTATTTTTTATCTGTTCAGATGCGGTTTTGCAAATGTCGGTTTTCGTGCTCTTTTCAGACCAAATATGCGTTCACCTAGCAACTCTTGTAAGCAGCTTGTTTTTGTTCAATCTTTTAATTTTTATTGGTTGGCATGGACACTAACACAATTAACATTTAACATGCACGGTGTAGGGTCAGAGATGTTTGGGTTTTTTGTTTTTTTGTTTTTTTTGCATTGCATGGTTTGTCCTTAGGGTAAATTTGTAGGGACGTTCACCCCTGATAGATTGGCAACTGTCTGGAATGTGAATAATCTTTCTCAAAGTAGAGCATTGAACTCCAATTAGTTTAGATTATTTTATAACCCTTTATAGAAGTCTGAACTCCAGCTGATGACCAGTTCCTCATGTCATGCGGTATGACAGGGCCTAGCTACAATTTATATTCTTAAATCATTTTATAGGGTTTTTTTTTTTCATTTTGGCTTAATTTTTGATTGATAAATAATGATCTTCAGTCATTTATTCATTCCATCTTGTTTAAAAAAAAGTTCTATGCTGTTTTTCATCTGAGGTTATATTTGCCTAATACTCGTATTTATGACGATCAGATTTTCATTATGTTTTATGCACAAACAAATCATACAGGTCAAAGAGGGGCTTTTAAGTTTTGCACATAATTGTAATCATGCTTTAAAAAATAGATTTACATTTTTTTTCAATTGAGCATCATTTTAATTGTTTTGTGACATTAGATAGAAGCATTTCTTTACAGCTGGTAAAGCTGCATCAAGGTCTGATAGAGCTTTAAATATGTGTCTTCATGGGATGATTTCACAAGTTCTAAAATATTTGGTCCGATTCTGCCCAAGTAGATTTACTGGAATGATAATCATACAGTCAAAGGAAAAAACTATATGTGCACACAAAATTGTTTTGCTATGTGAAGATGACACACTGGGCTGGTGTGTAAATGATGACCTTGGGAAGCAGTCACTGCACGTCTTTGGTTCATACAGACGAAACAGAAATAGCTCAGCTCAGCATCGATATGTACTTAGATAGATGACAACAGGATTGTGACTAAGACCGGTCCGTTTCACCATCCTGGCTCATCACACACAAGTTTAGCTTTGTGACTACCTTGAGGGAACCTGAACTCCATCTTCAAATGCCCTCTAAACATAAGATGCTGATGTGCTGTGAAAGTATCAGTATCTCTTTCACTGAGGAGTGTAAAAGGGGTCCAGTCTCAGTCAGTACACACACTTGCACATTAAAAAGTAATAAAAATGCACTTTAGTGGTCCCAAGTTATTTATCCACAAAATCCCAAATTTTATAGTAGCTTGGCAGGTGGTCATTTTTAAATTCTGGTTGCAGTGTTCCAAGATTTCATCAATTATGCACAGAACATTAGTAAAAGTAAAATAATATCTCATGATGGCCAAAACTATAAAAATAAGCTCACTGTTGTAATGATCTGGAGTAAGTAATATGTCAGATGTACTCAGAGACTGGTGTATTATTAGAAACATGTGTAAAGTGTAGTGCAGTCAAACAGCTCAAAAACTCAGGAGTTGTAGTTTGTACAATGCGTCTACATTTTCCAATTTCTCAGCATGATCAAAATACAATTGTTGTAATATGTTTATTTAACTCCTAGTGGATGAACTGCATTCCATTCACCACATCAAAGCTCTCAAAAACTTACACTAGTGTACCTAATTATAAAAAAAGACAGGGAGGGTATGTTTTCATCACTATAGTAACAGCACTGCCTAACAGTTTCAACTAATTTTAAACACAGACTGGCTGATCTCCTTTTCTACTCTCTGGGTACACCTTGCCAATTCATAATGGTAGCAAGGTGTCCTTTGCCTGCTTCTTTTGTGTGTGCGGATAATGGTCTATGGTGTGTGATAAACCAGAGGCATTCCTCGGGAGAGGAACTCCAAATACTTTCAGGACTGTTGCGGTTCATATAGCTAAATTTACAAATAATTATCTTAATTAAATGTCCATTATAGGGGGTTGTAGTGTACTTTTTAGGAAGCCACATTGGTGGTCAGTACACATCTGTGCCAGCTGATGTGCATTTAGACATGGTTTATACCAGCTGTATGAGGTACTTGAAGTGAAGGCCCATTGATTGCAAGTATTGTTTTCCGGATGTCCTACACTCTTACATTTCACAGTCCCATCTGGAGCCAATGGGAGAGCTTGGTTCAATGAAAATGCGCTTTGGCCTGCTGATAGTGTCCCAGTCAATTAGCTTTGGGTCTCGTGTGATAATTAAACCCCTTCCTGTTCTCTTCCTATGTTGACATACAACTACTATCCCCCCAGATTCATGACACTATGTGCAGAGAGATTAGGGATACATTTGCCTATGAATGCATGTGGTACAATGACATTTTTTTTTTGTTTGTTTCTAACTGACTTTGTATATAGCATTTGGGAAAGTGGTTAAAAACCTTTTTCAACACAGATCTCCTTAAGCTGTGCTTCTCAAACGATTTTCTTCAACCATCACTTCCAATCCAAAGACAAAAACCAGAGAGAATGAGCAAATGCTCACATCAAAAGAGCTGAAACCAAAGAATGTTTGGCAGTTTAAAATGTTGTCATCTTGTCAAAATTGTCCAGAACCCAGTTCCAGTGTTTGAATAATCAATTGTCCTTCCAGCTTAGATCTAACATACCCAGAAACAAGTTTAGCCTGTGCTGATAGCAGTTGCAGCAGTAACATACGTGGGCATGCCCATTTCCCCAGATATACAATTTTGTTGTCAGGAAGGGTTTTTCTCTTTGCTCTGTTTAGCATTTTCATGCTTTTGTTTACTGACAGTATCAGTTTAAGTTTGTTTCTTTTTAGTCATTGGCAATTGGATGTCCCAAACTGTTGAGGAGGAGGAACAGAGTTTGTTTGGGAAGCAGTGGTTCTTTCATCCTAATTGGGAAGCACTTGTGATGGATAATTGCTTATTTCGTGCAACTGAACAGAGCAGGGAAGGGAAGCATTGAAGACATTCACAGCCCATCTGAGCTTTGACTCCATCTTATTTTAAGTGTGTTTCTTTTCTCCCTAAAATGTAACAGTGTCACAATTTGTAATTCCTTTTTAGTCATAAAACCACAAGGTGTAAGCAGTTCCACTTAATCAGTTATTAAAGTGGTATGTTTAAAATCTTTGACAGTGAACAGGCAGGCCCTCCTCCTGATCCCCACATACCAATGTCATTTGGTCAGGTTCTGCTCATGCACGGCTCTGCTTTCTTGTGCATCCTGTCAAATAGTGATATGTCATGTCTGCACCCTCTTCCCAGCACATGGAAGTGTTCCTCTCTGACCTGGCAGTCAGGGAGGCCTCCCTCTAGGTTATCCTACTTTGAAATCATTTGTTATGAGTAATTCTCAACAGGACTCGTCCAGGAGAGGAAATGTAAAACGAAATGAGAGGAAAGTAACTGCGCAAGGAGCTCACTGTTTGAGGCTGTGCAGCAGGCAGTGTCACAATGCAAGACTTTAACTGGCTCAACTACAATGAAAGGTCTGTGTCCTTGGAGGACATAAGTCTGTGTTACAGTACAATCAATTTAAGTGTACATACTCTCTGCTGTACAAGGCCTCACATTTGCCATCCACTTCACACTACTTGGATAAAAAATACATTGTCACATCATCTAACCGGTGGCCTTGATCATAACAGTTTGCTATATGGGGAAAAAGGGCAACGGCTAACAGTGACAAAGAGCAGTCTTTTCACATCATTTGTGTGCTTTGTGTAACTATAAATGATGTCTGTTCTGCCTGGCAACATTTGCCTCTTTTCCACCAGCTGCTAATGGGTATGAACCTTATGCTGTGTTTCTAAATGTTACATGGGCTTGAAAAACATTGCAGGGCAAAAGGAAACTGTGAATATTCTCGTAGCAGACCGGATCTACACTAAACAATATAAACATGGGTGTGTGCAACACATTAAAATGATTAAAAGCTACAATTGCCTCAGCCCCCAGTTTTGTAATTGTTAAAATACATAGTTTGTTCATTGTCACTTTATGCTCTTTTCAGGGCCACACAGCTATGTTGAATTGTGGTTGCTGGCATCCCAAGATTAAAGAGGAGTTTATGACCTGCTCCAATGATGGGTAAGTTCTAAATAAGTATTATGTTCATTATAAAGTACTGTTTACTGGGAATCTAATGCAAGTACACTCTTACATCTCTAGTGTCTTTTTCTTCTGACACTGTTGGCCACTTAAATGATAGTTGTGCAACATTTTTATTAATTCAAAGAAGTATAAACTATCTTTCCCTCTGTTCCCACATGCATATCAAGCATAGATAATAGTAATGAATTAGCCGGTGCACGATATCTCTTCTTTCACCAGAAGGGAGTCCTCTTGTTCAATCTATGCCTCTGAAAAGGGCAGGCCAGCCTTACAGCTGTGCATTGACACATGGTGCATCTATTTATTTATTTCTTAGTTATGTGCATTGATTTTGGCCAAAACTGCAGATTATAAATATGAACATGCAATTGCCTCCTAACGACAGCATTAGACCTGTGTGGCTGCAGATGTATAACTCTAGCCCAGGTGTGCAGAAATATTTGCGTGTAAAAACATGCGATTGAGCTACAGCGCAGTTATACGTCTAAGTGAGTGCGAAAGGCAGCAGTGCAGAAACTCAGAGCTATCATCATTAAGTGGAAACGAGGGCTGGCTTTGTGGCTGAGCCACATCCCAGTGTTTACCCCTGTTACTGCTCTCCCAGATGTGGAGGTTGGTTTATTTAGTTCTTATTGAGTCTCTGGAAATCCTCCCCTGGCACGTTAGCTCTGGGTGTTGCTGTGTGGTGGAGAGGAGCGCAGAGGGACCCACTCACAGGCAGAGAGCAGCTACATGTGGGGACAGTTCACAGCAGCAGCTGGTCAACACAGCAACCTGAGCCCCAGATATGGAGAAGAGTGTGTTGATTTTTAGGGTGGAGAGCCTTGACCATTGTACTCTTGATATATTTCTCCTATTAAATTGTAGTTTCTTACTTTCTAGCTGATTTCATAAAAAGAAGGCTCTTTTTTCTAGATCAGTATAGGCTGATAGTAGCTTCCCAGAACATTAGAGGACCTTAAATATAAAGTAGTCCAAGGGCCAATCCCAATACACCCCTTACTTTCTACCACTAGCCCTCACCCACTACCACTTCACCCTAAAAATGAGTAGGGCCCTTGTAATCTTCCCTAGGGATTGGGGCACCACTCGTTACTTCACTGCGTGGTCACGTTCGGGTACGTAAGCGACTGCGTAGTAACGTTTGCACATACGGCGCGCGTCGCCGCGTAGCCTACGCCGTAGGCTCTGCGTTGGTGTAACGCGGAACCATATATCAGCCTTTATTCTGGCGAGGTTTGAAAAAGACTTCGCAACAACGAGCAAGCGAGTGATTAAATACATTCACTGTGTGTGAATATTATGAAAGTAAAATATATATTTCTCGCTAGAAATGTAATCAAAACGCATTTTTTTATGCAGAAACTAACTCAAAATATTGATTTTAATCACTAAAAAATAAGAAATGTCCGCCATGTTTTTTTTTTTTTGATTCAGTCTGCAAATGATGACACAAAGCATTCTGGGAAATTGTTCTAGCCCTCGGGTCAGCTAGTGAGCATCTGAAAACCCTTGCTCTGTAGGGGTAGATCCATATCCACTAGCCCTTGTTTTCCCCACTAACCCTAGATGAAAAGAGGAATTGGGACACCACTACCCTCACGGGAACGCGCAAAATTTAGGGGTAGTGCTGAAAAGTAGGGGAAGTGGGTGTATTGGGACTGGGCCCAAGAATCGCTCTGTACATAACAGGCAGCACAATGTACAACATAGGACTGACTTTTTGGCTGTAATGCAAGAATTACTCAGGTTTAAACGGGCTACAGAACGCCTAACTTAACTGTGTTCTGTCATGATCAGAATTCAGCATTGGAGATTTTATTGTTTCCTTTGGGTGCATTTCACATTTTGTTTTACAAAATACGAAAGAGAAAACAATCCCACATGTAGATCTACTGTTGATCTGAATGATTGTCAAGTAGTTTTGATGACATTTTTATTTTAGAAACTTCTACATAATACTAATCGTGTTTAATCCTTCAGTCTTTTAAATATATGTGTATCATCCTTATTTTAGCATGAATAGATATTTGTGTGACCATATTCATGCTAAAAACAGTAGGGATTAAAATCCAGCAGCTGACTTGAATGAAAATGACAAATCATTCAGAATGTAGTGCGTGCCATGAAGATTAAATTAAGATCACTAAATTAGACTAACTGGAATTAGGTGTGGGAAGTTAAGCGTAATGTGTGTGCTTGTTATTCTTAAGCGGTCTTGGTGATTAAACAGAAATCTAATGCCAAATCTAATCACCATGCCAAAGAAACAGAGGTTTTAATAACAGAGTAAACACTGGGTTTCAGTGCGAAATTACACACCCATTATCACTTTACTGTATATTTGTTTTTACGCACAACTCCTTTTATTTTGCCAGTTTTTAACAAAGAAGGGACCCCCCCCCCAAAAAAATAAATAAATAAATAACCAAGCAACCAGATGTGTACATTTCATTGAAATTATAGTAGACACCATTGAGACTATAAAAAGGATACTTAAGAGCTTGAACCAATTTGTAAAACGTGTGGTCACAGTACGCCCAGCCATCTGCTTTGTTTCAGACTCGTACTTTAAAGAAATAAGGGGGGCGCATGGGTTGTGATTCGTGCCCGCTTTAACGTTTTGGACATATTCAGATAGAGCACCCTAACAAAAAGCTGTCTTTTAGCTGCCATGCATATGCATTAATACAAATTGTATTCTGCAGCTGCATGAGGACATGAAAAATACCTATGACAGTGTTCATCATGAAACACCAGACATTGGACACTAAAACCTTGTGGACAACCAGGATGTCAATCTACATGGATTATTAATGCTCCAGTTATTATGGATAGGCCACTGGGGGAAAAAAAGTTCTCCCTTTCTTCCCCTCACCACCCAATAATGTATGCTGGTCCATCCACTTTATTGCAACCCTTTGAATGAGTGGATTCTGCAAAGACTAATGGTACCAATGTGTCTCTGCTGCTGCCTCTGTTCACATCAAAATCCAACCAACACCTAAGCTTTTCTGCCTCTTTCTGTTGGTTTAGAAAGTCTTTGTTGTGATTATTTGAATAGATTATAATACATAATCACCAGACCGCCCAGTTACTTAATTAAAGATCTGCCCCCCTACGGTTGTGTGGAATCTCATTCATAAGAGCTAGCTCCTTAAACAATGACATTAGCCCAGACTTTTTTTTTCACTTCCCAAGAGAGGAAGTGGATGAGAGGGAAGCACTGATGAGGCAGTTTGACAATACAACAGCAGGGTGGTGGTGGTTGTTCCTGCAAACTAAGGGTTGAATGGAGCTTTAGTAGAACGCTGGGAGAAGAAATATGTCTTTCCACATTAGTGTGAATGTGTCAACATTTCACATCCTTCTGCCATTCTGATTGAGTTTGAAAGTATATAATGGCACAATGTTTCCGAGCAAAACAACGTTTGATCCAAGGGGGCCTATTAGAGCATTGAGCTAAGTCTACACAAGTCTTTTCTGAGAGACGGAAGGCTTTCTTTTAATAACAAAAAAAATATATATACAATTACTTCTCAGAATGTGTAGGCAGTGTGCGCTGGGTTTTCTCTTAGTAAAAGCAATTCGTTGGCAGGGCCAGGCTGGAAGTAAACTAAAAATAAGCCTGGGACTTTGTGTCAGTGGTGTATTTTTATTCTGTAGCCGCAATGCTTTCTAATGATTGAGACACAGTACACTAGAAACTTTAAAACTTACAATATTTTGTGTTTATTGTTAATAAGCCATACTGTTTAAATGGTTACCAAAGTATAACTAAGGCTGTAGAAGGATCTCCATCTGTGTTTTTAAAAGACAAGGTGTTGCTGATCCTCCATTTCACTAATGCAGTTTTATAGTACCCAGGAGAATTGTGAGAATCATACTGTGCTCTATATTTTGTGACTGAAATTCCGACCAGTAGAGCTGATGATAGGACAAATGACGACTTTCTAATTGGTGCCACATGTTTCTTCTGCCGAGTCTTGAAGCACATTTGAGCATGTGTACACAAAAAACACACACATTTGAGGAATATTTCCAAGAGGTTCAGATGCCAGGGATTCCCTCCGTGCTGGCCTTCTGTCAGGGCTGCAGCTGGACTTAGACGTGTAGCAGTGAACTAGGAGACCCAAATGGCATTTTATATTTCCTTCACTGTAGAAGATTAAATTGTTTGCCTGTGCACAGACCAAACACCAATGGACATGTATCCTGTTCTGGGTGTTGTTAGTGAGCATCTAGAACAGGGCTATTCAATTGGCGGCCCGCCAGGAGCTTTTATGTGGCCCCTGGTCATATTTCAAAAAAGGGGGTGTTTGTTGAAACATTTTTTTTTTTTTTTTTTTTTTTTTTTTTTTTAATAATATTTTTATAACTGGCTACTATGGACTAAAAGGGTTGTGCTCAATGCTTAATATAATATTCAAATAAGGAAATCTTGGTGGAAAGTGGTGCTTTGTCATTATGGCGTGTTTTATTAAAAGTAGGTCAATATCAACTTCATTAAGTTTGCACAATGCATGGTTTCAAAATGAACTTGCATTCAAAATAATATTTCTTTATCTGAATATTATATTTAACATTCACAATTACTAAATCTGGAGACAATTAATACATAATTCATATGTAAACTAGATATATTCAAATGTATAATACAAATGTATTATATTTACATAAGTCTTCGTCTTTGAGTGCAAAATACATTTTGAAACCCCCCCCCATTTTCAAATTGTGCGGCCCTCTCCATACAGTCCTTTTGCAGATGTGGCCCCCGGCCGAATCTAGTTGAATACCCCTGATCTAGAATAATAAAAACTCAGAATTAGGATTTTTTTTGCATTAAGGGTTTTAGTGTCCTGGATGTCCTTATTGGTAATTTCTAGCACACTCATCTTGCCAAGTAACTCAAGTCAGTCAAATGTGTGGTGATAGCTTACTTTAGATTTTTTGAGGAAAAGGCCATCATTGTTAGATGTGATCTGTACGACAGAACAGGGGTGAAAAGTGAGGACAGGCACCACAAGCTAAGTGTGAACATGTTGGGGCGATTCATCCAGTTGGACACATGGGGTTCATTTACAGTTCAGCACATCTTCAGCTTTTTCCCACCTTGCAATGCAAGCGTTCCATATCTTGCCTAAGAATGCACACAGTATATCTGAAAGGAGTCCTTAGTGTTCAGTCTGCAGCCTTGGCTGGATTCTTGACTGACGGGGACCTTTAGGTCTTTGTGTGGACTGTTAATGCAGTGCTTATTTCTTTTCCTACTGGAATATACGATTACATCCTTGGAGGTGTGAAAGCATCTTATCACATGAATGCGCGATTGACTCTGAGGAGTTTGCTAGACACAACCTCTGGAAAATAAAGGCAGCTTTTCTGTGTGGCCTCACCTGCTTTGATAAGACAATTTAAATAGTTTTTTTTCCATAGCTTGAAACCAGAAAATGTTGTAAAATGTAATGAGTTGGCTCTTGCTGTATCAGTCCATCTGTGTTTTGGCCACATTGTTTCTTCTTTGGCTTCTGTGTGTGTGTGCGTGTGTGTCTGTGCGTGTGCGTGAAAGATGGTGAATCTTCCCCTACTAATCCTCTCTCATAACAAAGCTCCGGTTAGTCAGTCAACCTGCTATCACTGGAATTCAACCAATAAACAACCATGAGAAAGATGTGCAGCACTCTCTTCCATATCATGTTATCTGGGAAAAGGATCCTAGCAACCATCAACCCTACTGGGCTTATTACCTTTAACCTTTATTTATACCTGATGAACAGATAAAATCTGGGGCCCGGGGTTTGTCACTCCTCAGTTGACGTGTGAACGGCTGTGCTGCCTTGTAAAGTGTGCATGCATGACTGAAGTTGTATGGGCTTCATTTTGTTACATTCACCCCTCTGTCTGTGAAGCATTTGTACGAGAATACAGACTGCTGATTGAAGGGAAAACAGAGATATGTTAGCAGAAAGAGCTAAGATATTATTATTATTATTATTATTATTATTTTGTTATTATTATTATTATTATTATTATTATTATTATTATATTTTGTCTTAGTCATACTGTGTCATCGCTGATATATTTCAATAACTACCACCTCCTCTGGTCTAACACTTTAATCATAATTTCCTGTCAAAACTTTCTTTGTCCAACTGGGAAACAGTACGTTGACATTTAAATGAGCAGTTTTTAAATGCAAAACAATAATTATAGCTTCCCCTGCTTTGCTAAATAAGCATCTCTTACATGGCAAGTGACGGTGTGCAGTCTGTTTCCAGTGCTTGTGGTGGGCTCTTGTTCCAGTCTCCTGACAACTTACGCTGCCATGTTTTGGAAAGTCCTTATGATAAATAGCATTCCAAGTTTTGTGTGCTGTGCAAAAGGTTATGTTGTCTTTATTGGCCTGACAGAGGCTTACAGTCTTCTTTAAACAAAATCGAGATGTCTCTGTGAGGTAGCAGGTGGGCATATTTGTTATCCAGCCTGTGGCTATTAGCCATTCCTTCTAGTTTTGTTATTTCATCAAACTTTATAGTAGTCAGCATTTGTAATGGATCAAAACTTCTACTTCAAATCGCCAAATATTGTATTTTTCAGTCACTTTATTAAGAAGCAAATAGAGGATATGAGGATAATTTTAGAGGTGGACATATTAACCGGTTGGTTTAATGGCCATTTAAATAATCAGCCCTGGCCTTAGAAGATAACATGTTCGCAAAGTAAAGCTGCACAATGGTACATGGAAAAAGTCGTATTACTAGGACTAAGTACACGTTTAAGTGACTGTCCCGTGTGTGTGTGTGTGTGTGTGTGTGTGTGTGTGTTTTGTCCAGCAGGACATTTTATTTTTATAAACATCCAAAGGGGGTAATACATGGAGTTAAACAAAACTATGCATCAAACAGAGTTTTATTTGACCCTTGCTGGTTCTCACTCAAACCACATGTTTTTAACTGTTGTATCACATTGTAAGACTTTTCCAAACACAGTTGAGTCTGTGTGTCTGGCTTTGTTGCTGGCCATAAAAGAATCATTGCCTGGATCTTAGTAGCAGCTCTGCCTGTCTGCTTACACCCCTTTGCTGGCCCCATGACCCAAAGGTCAAGATGCCCAGTAAGACAAGCAGTGGGTCACGGACACATTGGGATGTACTCCGTCTGACATAAGTGTTGATGCAGGTATATCAGAGGTTGGCTAAACATGTGTGCACGTTTTTGTCTTCCAAAAATGAATGAGTGGGGTTAAGTCACCATGACCTCCATCCCTGATAGGTGAGCTCTTTCTCTGTGACATCAGGAATCATCTGTCTTGTTTGTTTTTTCAAAGCAGTGTCAACGTTTTATTTTTTAACAATTTGTTTTGGTCCTTTTTGTGTTAGATTTAACTATTAGCTAAATATATAAGCTCAGAGTGAGTTTATGACTGAAAATCTCATTTAGCGATAGCTACATTATTTGAAGTTGCTGTTAAAGTTTAGATTAGATCAGATGAAACTGTGTAAAACATCCTCATGAAAGAAAATTATGGCAAAGGAGTCAAAGGAGAAATGTTCCACCTTGTTTCAGTCTGATTAAGAGTAGGCAGAAGCTTTACTCTGGCTTAAATAGCTAGTAATTTCTAACAAGTATTTTAGCAGATGATTCAGCCAAACAGAAGGGCAACAGTGTAAGAGAGAAATGCTCTTTTCCTTTTTCTTTCATTGACTTAGATATGCTATATCTGAATGTTGCATTCTTTAGATTTAAATGTCAAAACTTAACTCAGCACACTGGATTCAATGTTTGATATACAAGTCTGTAACCATTAGGGGTTTCCATCAGCTTAGGTTTTTTGTAGCTGTTTAGAATCAAATCCCACATTTGCGCATATCTGAAAAGTCTGCATTTTGTTCCAGGTTGTGTAATGTGTTCAGCAGATGTAGGAAAGGGAATCAGGATTTCATGGAAGCTTCAGGCATACCTGTCAAACTGATCTATTGTTGTCCTGTTTGCAAAATCCCTCACCCTGCAACACAGAGCTGCACAACCTCATGTTCATGAGAAACTCCAAGGGCACCCTGCATTTGTTTGAGTGTAATCTGTTATAACTTTGGGTGGTATTATTGATTAAATGGGATTTGACAGACAGATATATTATGACTGACTTGTAACTGTTTCATGAATACAAATACAATTTCTTTTCTTCTCAGCACTGTTCGCACATGGGACGTGAACTCGGAAAAGCAACACAAGTCTGTGTTCAAACCTCGCTCCTTTCAGGGGAAGAAGGTCATCCCTACATGTTGCACCTACAGCCGTGATGGGAAGCTCATAGCAGCGGGCTGCCAAGATGGTTCCATCCAGATCTGGGACAGAAACTTAAGTGTGAGTCTTAAAACACATACCAACTTCTGGTTGTAAATATGAGATGTCTGTTTTGTTATGGTGTCAGGTACAGAGTCATCAAACTCAGGTCATCCGGTCACAGGCCACAGAGTTCACAGGTCAAGAAAACGTTATCTCTGAAGATTTCTCAACTTTAAACTGAATTTGTCCAAACTGGAAATCTAAATTTGTCAAATTTTTATTTCATGGTGGTGCTTGACACAAAGGTTAAATTTGAGTAACATTAATTAATATCTGTAGATCTTGAGAGATTTTACTCAATACATGAGAGGGAGGGCATTACAGAAAAATTCAGGGAGTTAGAAAAGTCAGATTGAGACACAATAAATCAGGGTGGACTCGAGGACTGGAGTCCGACACCCCTGCAATAAATGTAAAACAAAAAAGTTGCTATCGCTAAAGCTATGATAATAATGACTCAAAATAGCTGGTTATGTAACTGAATTAACTGTCGTGTCATGATAGAGTTACATAAAAATAGCTCGGGGCCTCGGTCACAGTTTCCCTCTGCACATTTTCCACAATTAGTTGATTAGGCAATTAAGTGATCAAAGCAAACTCATTTCTTCAAGATTCCCATTGTTGAGGTAATAGTTGATTTTGGCTCCTGGGAAGCTTAATACTCACTTACTCGGCTTATTGCTTTTGAGTTACTTGACAGAGCTTCACTGTGGAAAAAATTGAGTTTTGTTCATTACGGGAGAATGCATCTCCTGCAGCATACATTAGCATGGCTATCGCAGTGAGATGTGTACACAGCTAAATGATACCAGGAGCTGCTGGGTCCTTTAGATCAGGGGTTCCCAACCTTTTTTGAGCCAAGGACCGGCAGAAGTATAAACAAAAAGCTCAGGGACCGGTTGACAATTTATGTCAATTTTAATAAATATTTTAGAAAAAAACAATGCATATTAAAATGCAGGCTATCATCAGCGACGTTAGCTGAGGTTGTGGCCTTTAAAACTTGCTTCTGCAAATCTAACTCACGTTTTTTCCTTTCGAAGAAATCCACTGGTTTGTCTTTGAGAGAAGGATGTTTTGTATTTAAGTGTCTTTGAAGCTTAGATGGCTTCATTGCTTCGTGGGCGAGCGTTTCTCCACATAAAATACAAAGTGGGTTTGGCGCCTCCAAATCGCCAATTGCAACAAATCCATATTTTATATACATAATGTCGTACTTGCGATTAAAGCTTTTGCTTTTCTTTTTGGTAGGATTTTCCACTTGTTCATCACTATTTCTTTTACTCGAACAACCAGTAAAGAAACGACTCATGGAGGTTTGCTGAGGTCCGCTCATCTCTGCAGCTGACTGTACCTAACCTGCAGCACCTGTGCATGGCGCTGTTCAGTCTGGTCGGGTACCAGAACTTATTGTCCGCCAAGCCATGACAGGGCTGCCACTCAAACAAACACATTTCGATTTATACAAGATTTGGATGAAATTATATGACAAAAAAATGTAAAAATTGTTTTCTTAAATTTAGTATGAGGTTGCTTTAATTATGTGGCAAATGATAATAAACACGAGAAAGATGGGTACTTCAATGAAAAATAGAACAATTTTCACCTGTTTCAAGTAGATTTTCACTTGAAATAAGTATAAAAATCTGAGATTTTTTTGCTTGTAATGAGAAGATAAATCTTGTTCCACTGGCAGATTTTCCTACTTATTTCAAGTGAAAATTGACTTGAAACAGGTTAAAATTGTCAAATGAGTTATTTTTCTGGTGATGACTCTAAATGTTGAAATTGCAGTAAAACCACATTCATTGATGAAATGACATAAGGGATGGAAAGGAGGGATGACAGTTTTACAGGGGGGATGATTAGGACCGTTTTTATTTCAGGGGGGATGATTAGGACCGTTTTTATTTCAGGGGGGATGATTAGGACCGTTTTTATTTCAGGGGGGGATGATTTTGACCGTTTTTATTTCAGGGGGGGATGATTTTGACCGTTTTTATTTCAGGGGGGATGCTGGCTTTAGTTCTTCTGAGGAGGAGACGAGCAGCAGCAGCAAGGAGGGTCCATGAAATCCTCATGAGAAGACAGGATTTGGGGGAATCCAGGCTCGTTGGAGCTACAGCTCCATGATGACCAGGTCTACTTCAGATTGAACAGGGAGCAGTTTGACAGCCTGTTGGGGAGTGGGTCCTCAGCGGGATGACAACCATCTTCTCTCCTATTGGTCGCACCGAGATGCCCTCACAGCGCGGTGAAATTAAAAAAATGTTCAATTCAGGCGCAGGCAGGTGAAACGCCCGTGGCAGGTGGCCTCTCCCGCGCCGCCAAGCTCGCCAGCAGAGCGCGCTGCTCTTGTGCCGCGGTAGCACATACACAATGAATGGGAAAGCCGGCGGCGGTCGCCGCTTTGCGCCCTCTGTGAAAGGGGCTTAATACTGTTGTTGGCCCCTGAAGGTTACATTTGGCCCCATAATGGCCCCTGTTTCAGAAAAATCCTAGAACCGCCAGTGCCAAGTTTTGTTACCCGCAGCTGCGCTGAGACGCAAAAAAAGAAAAAAAGCTGCGCTGAGGCTGAGACTGCCGTGCAGCGCTGCTCTCGGCAGAGATTGTATGAAGTGAAGTGAAGTAAGATGCCTCACTCCATTGGGAAAAAACGTCTGGTGACAATTGCCGACAATTTTGATTGTCGACAACGTCGACGAATCGTTGCAGCCCTAATTATGATCGGAACACAAGCCATTCCACGGCCCGGTAGTAACGGCTCTACGGACCGGTACCGGTCCGGGGACCGGGGGTTGGGAATCACGGCTTTAGATCAGTGCCACTTTTTGCCACACCTCCACAAAACATCTGTAAAGATGGAAAGATTGGTGTCCTCAGTTGAATGTGGGCCTGCTGCACTCTTAATTAAGTATTTTTGAAGATGACAGATCACAGGAATGCTTCAAGTTCAGAACTATTTATTTTATAGTTTGCTCATTTGCAAACATGATTTCACAAGTTGCTTTTGATTTCATAAGTTGTACTGTTTGAAATATTTTGTGGTTAAACACAGAGTCCTAGAACAATCTCCGCTTCCATTCTAAAGGGGGACAGCACAGGGCCTTTTTCACTCTTTAAAAAACCCAATACGCAAAAACACCAAAAATGTATGACCTTTGAGAAGGTGTTCAATTGACAGTTACAGTTAGATCATGTTGAGGTGTTGCTCTTACGGCCGCAAAAGCGACTACAACTAACTTTAATCTGTTTTTGTAGATAAACTAAAGTCTTACTAGTGGATACATTTCTCACATCAAGTCTCTGAAAGATGAAAGCAACAACCCGAGTTTAGGCTGATGGTTTTCACTTGTTTGGAAGTTTGTTGGCAGGCCATGCTGAGTCGTTTGTGTGTGTGCGTGCGTGCGTGCGTGCGTGCGTGCGTGCGTGCGTGTGTCAGAGCCGACATCTGCTGTTTGGTTGAAAAAGAAATCAAGGTCATATATGATGCTTTTCAGTAACTGTGGTACCTCACAGTCTGCAGGATAAAGCCTAATGCCTTCCCCTCGTGTTGTCAGAGCTTTACAGATGTATCCCCTGGGAGTTAACGGTTCTGTGTTTCTGAACATAAACACACTTCAGTGGGCAATGTGTAAAGATATCATTGGCTTATTTTAGTAAGTGTACTTGAATTGAAACAAAACAAGATAGAAACATACTACTTTTGGTGTAAAACGGGCAATAGACATTACACTATTTTCTAAGGACTATTTTTAAAGGACATTATACAATCTGAGCAGATGTATGGGGTTCATTTTTACTTTCGTCTCTTATTTCTCTTTACTATTTTATCTGTCCAACCCCATACATTATGAGGACAAAGTTGAATGTGTCTAATATTTCAAGTGTAAATGGAGATAAGTAAAAATTAATTTGTCGTATGCGAGTTGGAACAACTTCATTGGAAAGAGATAAGTCCAAGTTAGGAATGGGCGATATTTTACCGTTCACGATATACCGTCAAAAAAATTCCCCACGGTAAGAATTTGTCATCTCGCGGTAAAAACGATAAATTCCCGTTGATGATGTTTTTGTGTAAAGCTGATTTATGGTTCTGCGTTAAATCCACGCACAACGTGCGTGAAGGAAGGAAGGAAGGAAGGAAGGAAGGAAGGAAGGAAGGAAGGAAGGAAGGAAGGAAGGAAGGAAGGAAGGAAGGAAGGAAGGAAGGAAGGAAGGAAGGAAGGAAGGAAGGAAGGAAGGAAGGAAGGAAGGAAGGAAGGAAGGAAGGAAGGAAGGAAGGAAGGAAGGAAGGAAGGAAGGAAGGAAGGAAGGAAGGAAGGAAGGAAGGAAGGAAGGAAGGAAGGAAGGAAGGAAGGAAGGAAGGAAGGAAGGAAGGAAGGAAGGAAGGAAGGAAGGAAGGAAGGAAGGAAGGAAGGAAGGAAGGAAGGAAGGAAGGAAGGAAGGAAGGAAGGAAGGAAGGAAGGAAGGAAGGAAGGAAGGAAGGAAGGAAGGAAGGAAGGAAGGAAGGAAGGAAGGAAGGAAGGAAGGAAGGAAGGAAGGAAGGAAGGAAGGAAGGAAGGAAGGAAGGAAGGAAGGAAGGAAGGAAGGAAGGAAGGAAGGAAGGAAGGAAGGAAGGAAGGAAGGAAGGAAGGAAGGAAGGAAGGAAGGATGGATAAATTCCCGTTGATACGTGTTTGTGTAACAAACATGGCGGATCCGAGTCATTCCAGTTTTGCAGCACAGGTGGACTCATTTAATTTGTTTTTATCAATTCATTTTAATTGGTGTAGTTTAGTAGCATTTAGTATTCTTTTAGAGCAGTGATTTGGGGGCTCCAAAGACTGAATGTGGTGATAGATTTATAGTTACAAAGGTGGAGTTGAATTGGTATTTTTTTTATCGTAATTTTTAATCGTTATCGGGATAAATGCCAGAAATGATCGTGATACATTTTTTAGTCCATACCGCCCATCCCTAGTCCAAGTACATGATGATAATGAAAATTAGGCCTGTTTTGAAAAGATCGATTCTCCGATTTTAAATCGATTCTCATATTAATTCCTAAAAATCAATTCATATGTCTTAAGATCGATTTAAAAAAAAAAAAAAAAAAAAAAAAAAAAAATATATATATATATATATTTTTTTTTTTCATCATTACATTACAACTTTTGGTACTTTTTTGTTTATGCCCAAAAAAGGAATATTTTGTTGGACACGAGAATAACTGGTGCCATGTTTTTGCCTTTAAATATGTTTAAAGGTATGAAAATATTAAAGTTTTCCGTTATAATTGCATAAATTGTCTATATTTCTTTGCTTTATATACTGTCTTGGGGTTACATTTGCTTATTTGGTTTTTAATGTTAAAAACCAAATTCTCATAAATGGGGAAAAAATAAAAGCGATTTTCGTCCTCTGTTTTCTGCCCTGAATCTGTTTGGTAATTCTGCCCCACACGATGTTTCTGAAAGCAGTTCTATCAGCATTCTGGGAGCTGATTGGTCCTTACAGCATTATTAGCTGCCAATACTTGCTGTTGAATCTCAATATAATACTAGCATAAATATGTTGCAGAACTAGACAGTCATATAATTCATGCAACAGCTAAAGAAACAGTTTTATTAACAGTAACCCAAATCAATATCGGATCGAATCGAATCGAAGCGTGATAATCGATTCTGAATCTTAAAAATCGGAATCGAATCGATTCTTGATATTTGAATCGATCCCCAGCCCTAATGAAAATATGATGCAGGTATCAGAATCTTCCGCGGATCCGCGGAATTCTGCGGATTTTGGTCTTAGCAAAAAATTTCCGGGGTAAAAAAAAACGGGGAAAAAAAAAATTCCCCAAACAACGGACTCTCATTTCCACATACGCGGGTCCCCGCGTACCCTACGCCGTAGGCTCTGCGTTGGTGTAACGCGGAACCATAAATCAGCCTTCAGTCGTGCTGTGAGCCTGAACCTGCAGCCCGTCAGCTCATCAGGAGGAGAGGTTAGAGAGCGGGGCTGCCAGTTGTTCATTGCTGGTTCGTTTTGTTAACTCTGAGCTTTGTTGGTTGGTTTGTTAGTTTGCTGGTGGTTTTGTTCTGAAAATTTTTCTCTGTTTCTCATTTTGCTGGGACGCCGGGTCCCTCCGCCGAGCCACAACTTTTGCGGTATGCGTTCATTGTTATGTCTAAAAATTATGCGCAGTGCCCACCCAATCAGAAACGGTACAGATATTTTGGGATTTTTTTATATATATAATATTATAAAAAAATAAAGGATCCCCATAACCTTTGATCGGGTGGGCAGGACGCACGTTTGGGTGGGCACAGCCCACCCCTGCCCCAAAACCGGCCTCGAGTTCCAGTAACAGAGGTTCGACGGGAGGATTAGAGTGAGATGGGGCAGTCTCAAACGATTTAAAATATTGCACAGTGTATGCCCAGCTTTACAGGTATGGAACAGCATGTGAGCTGGCTCCATATTGTTATTGTTTTTGATGTCGCAATTACATGACTTCACACAATACACGCGCTGGGTGACGCCTCCGCTCCGACGTCGTTGCTACGGCAACCCGTCAGATCAGTCAATGATGTGGCACAGTCTGAACAGAGCCAGATCCGATTTGGACACTTGCTAAAACAGTCAGTCAGCCCTGAAAATCGGATATGAGAAGGAATCAGATATGAATCAGATTTGCCTGCAGTCTGAATGCGGTCTCAGTGTTCCCTGACACTTGACATGACTGTCAGGGAATCTTGTCATGGATGAGGTGCCATTGTTGTTCAACCGTTTACATTTTTATTCGATAAAAAGCAAACTCAACCAGCTCGAGTATGGGAGACAGACTTGGTCATTCAAGATCTTCGCCTCAACTTTATTTGTGATGTCATCCATTTTGCAATCGAAATGGAACACTGTATTATTCATTCTGCTATTTTGTATCAATAGTCATATTACCGGTACTCTGTTCAACGCACCTTCTAGATAGATAGATAGATAGATAGATAGATAGATAGATAGATAGATAGATTTATTTATAGTACCCTTGGGTAAATTTGGTTCACAGTGAGTGCCTCCTCATACAATACAATCTAAAACCATACACTCAACAACACAGGATAATATAAAGTGACAACAGTGCTTTGGCTAAAAGAACAAAGAACAAGAAGGACGGCCCCAAGATAAGAATCCAGATAAGTTAAAACATCAGTAGATAAAAACACTAAAATATTAAAACCAAGCAAAAGGATGAAAAATGCACCTTTTCATAAAAACAAGAGACCAGGGTCTGGTGGTCTCAAAGGAGCTTTGAGACCACCAGAATGCACCATTTTGAGTCTATTTTTGAAAATTTTCCGGGGTAGCATGCCCCCAGACCCCCCTAGAGGGTTCGGGCGCGTTGCGCCCTCACTCGTCCGCGTCGAGAATTTTCCTCTTTTTTTAGGAAAAGCTGTTCTGATGCCTGATGATGAAATAAGGATACGGGATCATTACTACAACAGCAGATTTTAGAATCAAAGAAAACCAGTTTTGAAGTTTCCTGTTGTATGTTTTCATGGACCACTGTTACTTAGACTCCCACCTCTTCCACAGTCAAGCATCATTATCTGTGCTGTACATAGCAGCAACAGGCTTCAGGTGATCTCAAAATGTATTACCCCCTCTTTCTCCAAGCTAAATATTTACCTTGCATCACATGGCAGCTTACAATAGTCATGTCTGTTTCCTGACCAATGGACCCTGTCTGCATGGCTCAAGAATTTTAGTTGGTGCCCTCCACCCTAATCAGCAACCTGTGCGGCTGAATCACATTCAGTCACTCGCCTAAAAAGGAGCTGACCTCCAGAGGCTTTTATTGCTGCTCCCTCCTCCACTCAAATTAGGCCTCTCTTCCGTCATATTGCTATTATTACTCACAACTAGAATATGCAGGCAGATCAATCATGATCAATCACGTACATGACCTTGAGCTGTGGCTCAGCCTGAAGAGAAGCAATTGAGGATGACACATTGCGTTCTTGAACCGTGGCTTGAGCTGATTGATCCAATGATGGGAATCAGATGGGTCACTTCTAGTGGACTGCCACAGAGGGTGCTTGCATGTCCATTCTCTGACCACAATTACAAGACTGCATTTACGGGGTTGCCAGACAGTGTGCACTCTGTAAGACGTGGTGCATTAAGGGTGCAAGTCTTCAATCCAAAACATTACCACAGAGACCTAAGGAATGCTATGATGTCAGTGGTGAACTTGCATGTTTCCAGACTTCAAAGTGGTATGACAAAAGAGGTGGTTTTGACAAATCTGCCATTATGAATGTTATCATCAGGTAATATGGCAAACTTTTTATTGCTGTCTGGATAGGTGGCTTTATCCCAAAAGTCCTTACTAATATCCCATGCATAACTGTTGGTTCTGGTTAAATTAAAACCAATTGACACACGTTACAATTAAACTTTGGTGCAACAAAAATAAAGAAGAATGAAGATTGTTTGTAATTAGGGATGCACTATGTGAAGGTTTTTTACTTTGAGTGCAGAATACCCAGAAATAGTTATTTTTACACCTAAGATAAAAATAACCCATGGTGGAGGAACAGCAACCACAACATTTGGGAGATCAAACTTAATCCAGCACATAAAAGAACACCCTCCCGCTGAGCATGCCCAGTGCTTTCAAGTTTACAAAGACTAAAAATAAAGCTAGTAGACATAGCCACCATCCTCTATTATCTTTCACAAGATGAACATTTTGTGGTATCTCATAGATTAAAGCTTTTAGAGACGAGGCCAGAATTGGTAGATAAGACTTGAGAAGAATGGAAATTGCGGTCTGCCAAAAAACTGCAATAGGTACATCGTTAGCTAGAATTCCAGGTCATTTTTTGTCCATATAAACACTATTGTGTTACTTGGGAGCTGCTCTTTCTATACCACAAACTTGGGATCTCAGTAGATTTCATGAAACTTGAAATTTTTAGTGACGTCATGCGACACTGTGATGTCAGCTCACACCGATGCAGCCTGGAATCTTCAATAAAGATTTGTTCGTAATGAGATCATGATGTAAGAAAGAAGAATATTGAGTCATGGGCTGGTTAATATGTGGAAGTGAGACGGCTGTTTGGGTGTCTCTTTTGTAGAACAACCTACAGTGGGGCAAAAAAGTATTTAGTCAGCCACCAATTGTGCAAGTTCCCCCCACTTAAAAAGATGAGAGAGGCCTGTAATTTTCATCATAGGTACACTTCAACTATGAGAGACAAAAAAAGGGGGGGGGGGGGGGTAATCCAGGAAATCACGTTGTAGGATTTTTATTGAATTAATTGGTAAATTCCTCAGTAAAAATAACTATTTGGTCACCTACAAGCAAGCGAGATTTCTGACTTTCACAGACCTGTAAGTTCTTCTTTAAGAGGCTCCTCTCTCCTCCACTCGTTACCTGTATTAATGGCACCTGTTTTAACTGGTTATCAGTATAAAAGACACCTGTCCGCAACCTCAAACAGTCACACTCCAAACTCCACTATGGCCAAGACCAAAGAGCTGTCAAAGGACGTGAGAAACAAAATTGTAGACCTGCACCGGGCTGGGAAGACTGAATCTGCAATAGGTACATTAGCAGCTTGGTGTCAAGAAATCAACTGTGGGAGCAATTATTAGAAAATCCTGCAGTGCCAGACGTCCAGGCCCGTCTGAAGTTTGCTAAAGAGCATTTGGATGATGAAGAAGACCATTGGGAGAATGTTATATGGTCAGATGAAACCAAAATAGAACTTTTTGATAGAAACACAACTTGTCATGTTTGGAGGAGAAAGAAAGCAGAGTTGCATCCTAAGAACACCAAACCTACTGTGAAGCATGGGGGAGGAAACATCATGCTTTGGGGATGTTTTTCTGCAAAGGGACCAGGACGACTGATCCTTGTAAGGGAAAGAATGAATGGAGCCATGTATCATGAGATTTTGAGTGAAAATCTCCTTCCATCAGCAGGACATTGAAGATGAAACGTGGCTGGGTCTTTCAGCATGACAATGATCAAACACATCGCCCGGGCATGAAGGAGTGGCTTCGTAGGAAACATTTCAAGGTCCTGGAGTGGCCTAGCCAGTCTCCAGATCTCAACCCCATAGAAAATCTTTGGAGGGAGTTGAAAGTCCATGTTGCCCAACGACAGCCCCAAAACATCACTGCTCTAGAGGAGATCTGCATGGAGGAATGGGCCAAAATACCAGCAACAGCGTGTGAAAACCTTGTGAAGACTTAGGGGGTGGATATACTTGCTGTTTTGAGCATGTGTTCGTGTCCGTTAGTGTTCACAACCAACTGCAACGTCGCTCGCGTAGTACACGAGGAGAGCGCGTCGTACCGGCGGTAACCGATTGGGGACAATATGCAGAGCCAGAGTAAGAAAAGTAATTAAAGCTGCAAGCAGCGATGAACGGGCCCTTGCACCCTTGTGCACGTTCAGCTTGTATGACTTGCATGTAGATGTTTTTTGTTATTGACCAAATACTTATTTTCCACTTTAATTTGCAAATGCATTTAAAAATCAAACAATGTGATTTTCTGTTGTTTTCTTTTTTCTTTCATTTTGTCTCTCATAGTTGAGATATACCTGTGATGAAAATTACAGGCCTCTATCTTTTTAAGTGGGAGGACTTGCACACTGCTGTTTGACTAAATAATTTTTTGCCCACTGTATAAGTTACATTATTTACAACAGCTTTCTAATAGCCTTTTTCCACTAGTACCACCTCAGCTCGCTTCTACCCACCACGCCCCCGTCTTGCGCTTTTCCACTACGGGCCAAGGCGGGCCGCGCCGCGCCAAGCCGATACTTTTTCTGTAACCATTCTGCCCAGGTTCTAACCGGGCTGAGCCGGGACTATTTCTGACGTCACCACCCTCCTCGCCACCGATTGGTCGGGGGGCGGGGCCGTCAGACGTTTGAATCAGGAAGCGGGAGTCAGCGCAAGAGCGACTCGCAGCTCACAGCGATTTTATTATAAAGCGCAAAACGTCTGTTTGGTGATCCAACTCTGAGGTGCAGATGTTCATAAACCTGGTGGCTGAGGAGAGAATTAAAAAAGGGATGTAGACGGGCTGTTTTACTCTCAGCCGCTCGCGGCTCCAGCTGATTTCTGAACAGCGCCGACATGAACAAAGCGGTTGCGCAATCGAGTACGTCACAGCAGCTTCACCCCAACCTGCCCACTTCTCACCTGGCTGTGGAAAAACAAACGGGGACAAAACGGGTAGAGGCGAGTCGGGCTGATTAAGTACTAGTGGAAAAGCGCCATAAAGTTCTGTCCCCATTTTGTTGCACTGATAGCTCTGACACATTGGGCTATTAGGAAATTCAGTGGTGATGTTTAAGCAGTGGAACAATAGGAGTAGCTTGTTATTGCTACAATACATCCAGTGTATCGGGATCTGTACAGAACAGCACTCTATTACTCCATTGCTGCACAAAACACCATTGACCACTTTGTTGCCGCGCAAATAAAAAAGAAAGATCAATGTTTTGAAAACAACAGATCCAGGAGGTAAAAGTGCATCTTTTTTTGCACATGGGGAAAAGTAAAACTAAAAATAAAACTGATATTCCAGACAACACTCTTGCTCCCACAATCCAAAACGCATGTATGTTAATGCCTGTTAAGTTTATTGAAGTTTCTAAATAGTCCTCATGAGTGAACGAGCGTGGTTGGTTATCTCTGTGGGACGTTTTGGTCCAATCCAGTACTCCGCTTCTCCAGCCCTTACATGAATCTGAACAAGATAAAATGTGCGTAGAAAACTTATTGATGGATTCCAAAGAACAAGTTTATAAATGTTCTAGGATCTAAAATTCACTGATAGTATACACATGGTCCTCTGAAGGACAATTACATTAGTTCCACAGGGCTATCTAGAGACTGCCAGGTACCCCTTTTCCTTCGTTTTTGACTTACTGATCGTTTCTGTTGTTATCACACAGCTTAAATATCCCTCCCTTGAATTTTTACATGTAAGCTTATTGAGTTAAATGTTTTTCAGCAGAGGAATGTCACACCGTTCAGTTTTGTGCATGTCCCCTCACATATTTACAAAATAATCCTGTCTTTTACTTTTGCGTGTAGCTGAGACATAGCTGACGTAGTGTAACAAACTTTTTTTTTGACTTTCTGGCCTTCATTCCACACCAGCTCACCGTCACAACTTGATGATTTCTGTGAAAGATCAGAGCAGCTGTTCAGGACTGTGGTTTGGCCACTTGATCCTCACATGGTAACAAAGGTCAAAGTGAGATGAAGGGACTGCATAGAGGGCATCATTGTCTTCTAGGTGTCCTGCTGTAAAATATAGAAAAAAAATTGAGATATAAATCATTGAAGTATTTATATAATTCAGCTCGTATGGTGTGATTTGGAACAGTTGGCACTGTGGTAGATTGTTATCATAGTCTGCAGAGGATGAAATCCAATGCTGTCTTCCTTCTGCTATTTATCGACTCCTGCTGCTGAAAGTGTGTAGATGTGGGTCAGACCTCTCTAAGTGTGTGTGCGTATATGTATGAAATAAGCTTTTCTATCTTGTTTTTTTAAACCTGCTAATGGTACTGTTTGAAAATATTCTTGGTGATTATATTCACAAAAAAAATCGCTGAATAAAATCTCCAAGACTTGGCCAATGCCTGTTACCCAACGATATGGCCACATCTTTCAGAGGACGTGAAAAGCAGTGTGAGCTGTTTCAGACAGTGTAAGAGAGTCTGGTTTCACAAGCAGGCGTGTAGATTATCACAGGAAACAAACACCATGGCATTTAGCAATGCCAGCCAACATCAGGATAGTAAATAAACAGTCAAGCCTTCAAAACAGCAGCATATGATCTAGAAATAGCTTGAGCTTATTCTGGCTGTATGATTCACACATGCACCTACTTCAACTATCTGGTGTTACTTATTCTGACAACTGTAGATTGTGTGTGCGTGTGTGCGTGCGTGTGTGCGTGTGTGTGTGTGGATGTTTGTGTGTATATTTGTGTGTATATATATATATTACACACACACACCACACACACAAAACCTTAGTATTACCTGACCTGCATGTTTAGATTTTTGCAATCCATTCACATCATATATTATCACAATGGTTGAATGGAGCTGAAAGCAAAAATAAACATAAATTTGGGTACACAACTCCAACTAACTAACCAACTATGCCCATAATTATAAAGTAATAATACAAATATTACTAATACAACAACATAATTTGTCTGTATTCAAATAATGTGCGCTTTTCCACATTTTGCTATGTTACAGCCTTATTCTTAATTTGATTAAATTCATTTTTTTCCTCAAAATTCTACACACAACACCCCATAATGACAACGTGAAAAAAGTTTTTTTTTAGATTTTTGCAAATTTATTAAAAATAATATATACATATTATATATATATATATACATAAGTATTCACAGCCTTTGCTCAATACTTTGTTGATGCACCTTTTGGCAGCAATTACAGCCTCAAGTCTCTTTGAATATAACCCCACAAGCTTGGCGCACCTATCTTTGGACAGTTTTGCCCATTCCTCTTTGCAGCAGCTCTCAAGGTCCATCAGGTTGGATGGGAAGCGTCGGTGCACAGGCATTTTCAGCTCTCTCCAGAGATCTTCAATCGGATTCGAGTCTGGACTCTGGCTGGGCCACTCAAGGACATTCACAGAGTTGTCCTGAAGCCACTGCTTTGAAATCTTGGCTGTGTGCTGAGGGTCGTTGTTCTGCATTTATGGATGATGGAGGCCATTGTGCTCATTGGAACCTTCAAAGCAGCAGAAATGTTTCTGTACCCTTCCCCAGATTTGTGCCTCGAGACAATCCTGTCTTGGAGGTCTACAGACAATTCCTTTGACTTCATGCTTGGCTTGTGCTCTGACATGCACTGTGGAACCTTATATAGACAGGTGTGTGCCTTTCCAAATCATGTCCAATCAACTGAATTTACCAAAGGGGGACTCCAATTAAGCTGCAGAAACATCTCAAGGCAGATCAGTGGAAACAGCATGCGACTTAGCTCAATTTTGAGCTTTATGGCAAAGGCTGTGAATACTTATGTGCATGTGATTTCTTAGTTTTTTATTTTTTTAAAATGTGCAAAACTTTCAAAAAAACTTTTTTCATTGTCAATATGGGGTGTTGTGTGTAGAATTTTGAGGAAAAAAATGTATTTAATCAATTTTGGAATAAGGCTGTAACAACAAAATGTGGTAAAAGTGAAGTGCTGTGAATACTTTCCGGATGCACGGTATGTATATGTGTGTGTGTATAGGTAGTATGTAATATATACACAAGATGATTTGTTGATGATTCAGATTCAAGAAAAAAGACACAATCTCTGCAAATGAATATTTTTATCTAAAAGAAATATAAAATTAAAGCAAATATTCAAGATAGAAATTAAAATACAAATGGTTGATTAAAGGCTATCTTTTATCAACAGTTTCTTTAAGGTGTGAATGGCACTAGTTTAACACATCTAAGCTGTATTTCTGCTGCCATCTCGTTTTCGTGTATATGTTGAGGTTGGTGTCTGTCTTATGTCTATTTTTTTTGTTATTGTTATACTGAACGTCACTATGGTGTGGCACATAGAAAAATAAAGTATATTAAAAAAAATAATTCTGCTCCCATCTGCATGAAATTAGCTCCCTTATTTTAGCTACCTTATATATTAGGAGATATGATCAAAAACCATGAAAAGGTGTTTCTACCATGTTCAAAGTTTTATATCTATGACTTCATAAATGGGCAATTATACTGCAGCCCATATATTGAACAACTACTTATTCAGTCTGTCCACAATATTTGCTAGGTAGACTTGCTCATTTATAACCGGGATTTTTTTGTGGTTTTTTTCACACATTAGATGTGTGCCCTCGTCATACATTGCCATTAAAATTTTGCATACTTGGTGAAAGGTAAGCGGTACATGTACTCTGTAGTTACACTGGATTTTCTTAGTTTTACATTCATGCAACAGTCCTCTGCAGCCCAGTTTCCAGTTTACGAAGCCAGGTTTTTATTTTTTTTTATTTTGTTTTATAAACTGTGTGCTCACAAGATGAACAGCTAATGCATGGTCAGAGAACTCTTCCAAATGGGACAGTGTTATTGAAATTGCTTTGAATCAGTTATCGTAAATAACTTTGAGACTCACCATGACCTGGATGACAGAGAATCTGCATCATCGTAAAAGATTATTTTAATTTTTAAAAGATGTCAGTTGAGAGAATAGTAGAAATTGACCTTGTGGGATGATTTGTCACAGGTCAAACAAGCTCAAATGTTTTCTTTGTAGTTGATGTGAAAAACTGTAGTTTAGTTAAAACACAAGCTTGGTTAGAAGAGGTTCATTTAGAGAGAGAAAGAAAAAACAAACATCTGCACAGTCCTCTACGGAGTTCGGAGTAATGCAGATTTCATCATTCTCCCTTTGCAGAATATTTATAGCATAATATTTATGTGTTTGGGATATTCCCACTCTGTTAATCTTAAACTATTATTTCACTGTAAACCACAGTAAATAACCTGAAATGTCTGCTCCATTGGCACTGTTTTTTGGTGTACCAAAAAAAAAAAAAGTTACTGTGTTAGCACATCTTTGAAACGGGCCCTCATGGCTACACATGTACCATGTTTTACATTGACTGCTACTAATTAGGTTTGAGATAGGCTACTGTTAGATTAAAAAATTGAGGTTATGTATTAAATTGTCATTTTGACTTTCATTTGCAATCATCATCTTTATATTTCTCTATCTTATCTGTCCTCGCTATGCTCACTTCGTATTACTCATCTACCTTTTTTTGGTCAAAAGTTTGCAGTGTGTGCAATGCTCTTTTCACTGATTTATTTTCCTTCTGTTTGGAATTGATGACAAATAAAAACAATTTTATATCATCTTAGTTGATATATAAAAAACAAAAAAATATAAAATTCTATTGTTACTTCTTATCAGGACCTGGGTTTATTTTATAGGTTAAATCATGTGATTTGCTGGTGCTCCATTATTTCCAGTCGGGATCAGCAGACTCTGGACTGCACACTCATTCTGCTCTGCAGAACCACATCACGAACTCTGTAGGCCGTGAAGACTTATGGCCCTTTTGCACTAGTCTCGCTTCACCTCAGTTCTACCCGCCACAGCCCCGTTTTGCCCTTTTGCACTAGGGCTGAGACGGGTAGAGCCGCTCCAAGCCGATACATTTTTCTGTAACCATTCTGGCGAGGTTCTATCAGGGCTGAGCAGGGACTATTTCCGACGTCACCACCCTCCGCGCCACTGATTGGTCGGGGGCGGGGCCGTCACCACCCTCCACGCCTCTGATTGGTCGGGGGGCGGGGCCGTCAAACGTTTGAATCAGGAAGCGGGAGTCAGCGCGAGAGCGACTCGCGGCGATTTTATTATACAGCACAAACGTCTGTTTGGTGATCCAACTCTGAGGGGCAGATGTTCATAAACCTGGTGGCTGTCGAGAAAATTAAATAAGGGATGTAGACGGGCTGTTTTTTTCTCAGCCGCTCGCGGCTCCAACTGATTTCTCATCTGCGCCGACACAAACAAAGGTGTTGCGCAATCGAGTACGTCACAGCAGCTTCACCCCACCCCCCCCACTTCTCCCCTGGCTGTGGAAAAACACACGGGTGGAGCCGCGCCGAGCCGCGCCGAGCCGGGCTGAGGCGAGACTAGTGGAAAAGTGGCATTACTGAGTGACACTTCATGATGGAAATTACTGTCACATGAGAAGTTAGTGTACATGACTGAAGAGGGAGTATTGTTTTGAATATTTGCTAAAATCTAATTATTTCTTTGTCTATTAACTTAAAAAAAGAATAGACTTTACTCTGACTTCTATAATCAGTTTAATCTTACGTCTATACGATGACCTTGAATGAAATGTCACTCAGCCTACTTGGTTTTCAGCGGTACATGCTGATCATCGCAGCTAAACTGAGCAAGATCACATTCTCAACTGTATATATAGCAACATCCTAAAGAAATGGTGGTATAATAATAACACATTTCATTTACGTATATATGGAGTCTGGCTGCAATTAATATTGTTTAAAGTATCAACATGTCTAATTACAAAGTGTGTATGATCAATAGTCTAAACATGAAAAAAGAGGAATCCTAACATAAAGAGAGATGGAACCACACACAGGATTAAAAAATTATAATAATAATAATTATAAAAAGCATCAAGTAGTTTGTTCTATTTTCTGATTGGGTTAACATTATTGTCTCAAGTAGTGTTTTTATTTAATACCTCATGTCAGGGGTCACCAACTCCGGTCCTGGATCCACCTATCCAGCATGTTTTAGGTGTCTCCCTGCATGAACACACCTGATTCTAATCAATGGTCGTCATTAACTTGTCATCAAGGTCCGGACAGTTCTGTTGTTGACACAGCTCCTTGTATCATGGTGTGCTGAAGCAGGGAAAGATCTAAAACATGCTCGATAGGGGCCCTCGAGGGCCGGAGTTGGTGACCCCTGCTTCATGTGTTCAAAACACAACAGAGAAACAATTTCTGCGTTCTCCACTCAACTGCTTCTGGCATAAACCAAATTTTCTTTATTTTACAACGCATCCTAGTAGTAATTTGTGTTTGTTGATTAATTGCTTGGAGTAACACTTGGGATATAAAGCTTGTTCAAGGGTTACATTATTGCTGGGCAAGTGTGCAGGCATTAGGGATAATATCATTTAAAAAAAGAGAAAGAAAGAAATGCCCTTTGTTGGACAGGAACCTAAAAGTTTGCCGAGATAAATGTCTGTGGTCTTGTTGCAGAGTTTAGGTGCTAGTTATGGGCATGCCAACATAATGGCAGGCCCATATTGCAACTGTCGGCCGTTTTTGGAGCACAGACTTTCACTACCAAAAAAAGCAGGGGGGTGCATGCCTAAAGTCTCCCTGAAAAAGAATTTGAAAACCCCATTTTTACCATGCAAACAGTCAAATGGCCCAAAGGGCCATTTTCATAGCATTTTGCTAACAAGCTAACGTCGCAAACAGGGTGTACAGCATGAGCCCGCTCTGATATGGGAAAAATAATCCCCCAAAAATAAAACACGCCCGAAAAAACATGAAAATGAAGGCCATACTAGTATCCAGAAACGTTTTCAATTTTTCTCATCTTTTTCGTCCGTTAATGCGGCCCGAACCGCAACATGCACCCATGCATGGCATACATCATTACATGCGTCGCCATCGTGCCTTGATGGGCATTACTTTTCTCAGTCTAAAGTGTTACCGTGGCAACGCTAGCGGCTAGCAAGCAAAAAAAAAAGGGGGGAAATTCCGTAACTTTTTACTCGGCCATACTACAGAGACATCATTCAAACGTTCAAACACTCAGCTCGATTGGCACTAAAGAACTGTACAACCTCATTATGCTAATTATTACAGTTTTTGTGATATTTAACTTTGAATAAAAAAAATGTTAATTTGACTTTGGACGCTTGTTGCTATGCAACAGGTTATCATAGAAACATCGTACAAATGTTCCTCGGCTCGCTAGCGACTTCAACATATTAAAATCTCATGAAGCTGTGATTTTTACATCAAAATTCATGCCAAATGGCCCCATTCATTCGGATGTGGCTTTTTACCACGGTGAAAAAAAAAACCTATCTGTTAATGTAGCCTGAACCGGAACATGGACCCACAGATAGCATACATCAACACATGTGGATCCATCGTGCCTCGAAGGGCAATACTTTTCTCAGTCAAAAGCGTTACCGTGGCAACGCAAGATGCCAAGAAGCAGGAAAAAAGGTGAAAATACGGATGCTTATTGGTCTACTTTATTGTAGAGACATCATTCAAATGTTCCCAGACTCTGTTCGCTTCGGAATTTTCAATAAAAATAAAATGTCCATTTGACTTTGGACGCTTGTTGCTAGGCAACAGGTTATTTTAGGGACACGATTCAAATGTTTCAAAACTTGCCTCGCTGTAGACTACAACATATTCAAATTTCATGAAGCTGTGATTTACAGAAAATTAAAGTCAAAATGCTTGCCAAATGTGCCACTCTATCCTATGGGGCTTGTTACCATGGCAACAAAAATCTATGCATTTGCATGTTACCGTGGCAACGCTGGATGCCAAAAATGGCAAAGATGCCAAAAAGCGAAAACAATTGTGAAATTTCGGACGCTCATTACTTGGCCGATTCATTCAAATTTTCAAAGACTTGGTTTGCTTTGTCCTAAACTGTTATTAAACCTCGATGTGCCAATTATTACAGTTTTTGTGATATTTCACTTCATTTTTTTTTTAATTCAATTTTATTTTTGACGCTTGTTGCTAGGCAACAGGTTATTGCACAGACATAATTTCAACGTTGACAAACCCTGGACGTGTTGTTCCACAACATATTTTAGTCTCATGATGCTGACGATTACGGTTTTTGAGATATACAACTATGCTAATTTTGATGCTAATGGAACTTTGGATGCTTGTTGCGCAGTAACGCGATATTGTAGTGACTTCGATCCAACGTTAAAAGACTCGGGTTGCTGTGGACTATATGGCCAACTAGGGCTGTGTTATATTAACAGCAGGGGGTGTGGTTTACTGGCCATTATTAACAACCCCAAACATGGCCAGAACCACCTCAGACAGAACCAGAAAAACCTTGAACACAACCAGAACCACCTAAACACAAGCAGCTAGAGGGGTCGAATGGGCAGTAGGGCATGCCCATATCAAAATTTCCTGAAATTTTCTAGTATTTCATATGTTTCCGTAGGTATCATAGTTGTATAGTTTGGTGTTGGTGATGGGAATGAAAACCATGTGTTGTTTGTTAATATGCGAAGAATCAAATGATACTTTTGTTACTGCAGTGACAGACTTGGAACATCTACAACTAAAGCAGAGTCAAACCAGAAATCCTAAAACTTCTTATTCTCCATAGAAGTATATGTTGAAAGAGGATTTCTTAACTGTTTGTTTGCATTATGATGATTGATGTTTCTTTTTTTTCCTTCGTCCCAGGTTCACACAAAGTTCCACTGTCGGCAGGCTCACACACCGGGATCTGACACCTCTTGCCTCTGCTTTTCTTACGATGGCATGACTCTTTCATCACGTGGAGGTACAGAGAAGACGATATCTGCAAAATCCTGCAGCCAGCTATTGCTCTTACTGAGACTGCATGCATTAATACTAGAACATGACGTTTTTATTTCCATCTCTTGATCACTGAGTAAAACAATGGATTTTATGCTGATTCTGTAAACCTGAGTGTGAGAATAAATGAGTCTGTTAACAAACGTTAAACTCACAAAAGACAGTATATATACAAAAAGTGCTTTATACATGCCAAACCTTCCTCTGGGATGTAAGCTCGGTGAGAGGTTTCTTAAACAAAGATAAACAGAAATAACTCTCAAGAGTCTACCACTTAACATCATTTTGTAATGTAAATGAGAAATAACTCTGCTGTGGCGCAAGGAAAAACAATGTAGCTGACGTTTTAAACTTTAAAAAAGCTGATTTCATTACTTAATGTGTGCTTGTCATAACCAACTATACCTCTCCAGGTGACGACACTCTGAAGATCTGGGATATACGCAACTTCAGGAAGCCTGTGAATGAAACTACCAGATTGACCAACTACTTTTCCATGTGAGACTGCAGCTGCTCTTTTAATTACAGCTTGTTTGCTGTTCTCGTTATGAGAACAGTGCATCATGTGTGGATAATGGACCGATGTTGTACGTGTGTAACTTTCCCTCACAGGACCGATTGCTGTTTTAGCCCCGATGACAAGCTTCTCGTGACGGGGACCTCAGTGAAGAAAGATGAGGGAAATGGAAAATTGGTTTTCTTTGATCGAGTTTCCTTTCAGAAGGTTCACGAGGTAGAAGTTACTAATGCGGTGAGTTCTGCCTCATCCTCACAACCACCACAGCTCCCTTTACTTGTTTTCCTTGCTAGTGGATATTATATACTGCTTACAATAAAAAAAAAAACAAAAGAAATTGAATATTTTGTACTTTAATAAGTATATACTTTTTTTTATTAATTGTAAAATATAAAGTTATCACAATACAAATATGTTATAGTGTAAAACAAATTGGTTTCAGACTAATTTAAGTCCACAAATATATCTTAAAACCTTAAGCTCCTTCAGAGTTTGACAGTGTCCAGATAGCTTCCCAATATAAAATAATGTGTCTGAAGCGAGTTGTATCTTGGCAGCATAACAGTATTTCTCTGTCTTCACATGGGATTGACATTTGACACAAGCAACATTTGGGGGAGAGATCAGAGAATAATGAAAAGAGTTATGGAGGAGAGTGAAAGCAAAGGAGGAAAGTTTAAAAATGGTTTGAGCCAGGTCTTGGAGACAGCAGAGTAATGTGATCTTTCCTTTAGTGAAAGTCTTTCCCACAAAGTGTTGGCAGCATACTTCTGATGCTTTTATATGTGCCGTCTCTGAGCAATATTTGAAATTAAATTATCTGCAGACACAATCAGCACGTTCCATTCACAGTAGCATGCGTTGTAACTCATACTAATCCTGCTTTCTCAGAAAACTGTTTAATGAGAGCCACCATCCTCAGCTGCTACCCACCAGGTGCTTTCTGTAGTGGAAATATATATATATTTTATTTTTTTTGTAACCGCCTGCTCCCACTCCTCCTGTCTGTACTTCAGGCTTTTTTCAACAGATTTAGTCAAAACACTGAGATCTGACTGAAGCTGATCCTTTCTAAAGTAACTCGGTCTCCCCAGCTAAAGCACTTATTATTTTTTCCTCACATAGGCCACTATGTAAGAGTGGGGGAAAAGGTACAAAATATTTTTTTGTGTATGTCAGCGTCTACCATGCCAGCCAACCTCAGTTAGCCTACAAAGATTTACAAAGCATCTGC
The DNA here is from genome assembly GCF_033807715.1 of Cololabis saira. NCBI lineage: Eukaryota > Metazoa > Chordata > Actinopteri > Beloniformes > Belonidae > Cololabis > Cololabis saira. The sequence goes on along the minus strand of NC_084597.1, from coordinate 25,632,836 downwards.
ACTAAATTCCTAATAAGTTGGGATAATTTTGTGTGACAGATGAACAGAAAATATAAATTTCCATTAATTGCTTTGTCATTATCCAGAATTGCGTGGGTTCCCTCGGGGTACTCTGGCTTCCTCCCACAGTCCAAAAACCTGCGTAGTAGGTTAATTGATGATTCTAAATTGTCCGTAGGTGTGAGGGTGAGTGTGCATGGTTGTCTGTCTGCATGTCGGCCCTGTGATAGACTGGCAACTAGGGCTGTTCGATTAATCGTTTTTAAATCGTAATCGCGATTATGTAATTAGAACGATGTTAAAACGTGAAAATCGTAAAATCGATTTTTCAAAAAAAAAATTTTTTAAATTTTAAAAAAATGTTTGTTTTTTTTTTTTTACCTTGTCTGCACACATATTAATGATCATTAATGATGATTAATGATTGATGGAAATACCTCTCAATACCTGCGACAAGTGCCCCATGGGAGAGGCTCTTTAGTGTAGGAGGGGGCGTTGTAACATGCCACCGGGCATCCCTCAAGCCAGATGCCGTAGACCGGCTCGTGTTCCTTGCAAAAAACTTGCAAATGTGAATAGCAAATGTAATGACTGACATTACACACCTCTACCTCCTTCATGGGTTGCATTATTATTTAGCATGCAAACACCCAGTTTAGTTTAATTAGAAAATGTCTTGTTTTATTTAATTGGAAATATAACTTACTGTATGTTTGCAAGTGCTGATTTGCTGATTTTTTTTTTTCAGAGATAAAACTTTATATTTTATTTTTTTTAAACTTTTTTTAAACTTATTTTACAGAGTTTTGCACTTTATTCATTCATTTTTGGATTAATAAGAGCAAAGTTTGCACTTAAAGCCCAATGGGGCAAATGTTCAATAAAAAAACAGCATATTTGAAATCATTTCTTTGCCTTTTGTCAATTCACAAAATAATCGTAATCGAAAATCGGATTTTGAGAGAAAAAAATCGAGATTTTATTTTTGGGCAAAATCGAACAGCCCTACTGGCAACCTATCTAGGGTGAACCCCTGCCTCTCGGATGGATGGATGGATGGATGGATGGATCCATGAATCCAGAATTGCATGACAAAACAGTAGTCACTGGATTATACTCGAGTTAAAGTAATATTTTGAAATTTCAGATGGCATATTAAATAAAAGGATCTAAGTCGAATGTAAGCTTTCAAGTCTGCTTAGTTATTAACCTAAAAGAGCTATATGAACCTTTCAGAACTCATCTGAATACACTGAAAAAGAATTCACTCTCTTCAATGTTAGTCACTTTATAATTATATAATTGTATTTCATTATTGTTATAAAAATTTTCTCTAAAAAAATTAAATTCACAATTCTCTCTTCTCCGGAAAACTCCCGTTCCCGTATAGTGGTAGATAGGACATGACAGTCCACAGAGCTGAGTGAGCTGTAAGCTGTGTTCAGTTAAAATACACTTGACTTTTAAGTGCTTAGTAATAATGATCCCACTAAAAAATAAAAAGTGGTTTTATTCAGCAGTGAACGGCACAAACCACGTGGTTGTATGGCTATTGGTCAGTTTTAGCCAAACAGTTAACTCCGTTGTCCCCTGTATTTATGTTCCTGCCAGAGTCTGTTTGCTCCCACTTTCACTGCAGACACCTTTAAACAAAGCACCCCAAACAATCTGGGTAAAAGAGTCTGTTTAGGACTTAACAAGCCTGCTCCCTTGCATCACTCTGGACGTTTGTCTTCTCTTTCACGCTACTGAAGAGAGGGTAAACATTTGGAAGTTCTTTTTTTTTTTTTTTCCATTGGCCTTTCCCTTGTTCGAAGCTTCTACTGTTGTGAGAAATACCAAAAGCTTCAGTTCAGTTTCAGGGAAGGACATGAAAAACTTCCTGGCTGTTTAACATCTGTGCAGATTTCCCACAAAATGTGTCCTGTTGCCACAAAAGCAGTGTAGTCTGGAGTCAATATGGCAGTGTTTTTATCAGTACAGATCATTCTGAATTTATATACTAGTAGTAATCGACTATGGTATGTTAATTATACTTTCTTCTCCAAAAAAGAGGTTTAAGGGGCGGTTCATGGAAATAGAAATAAAATATCTTTTATCCATCATTGTTTCTTATAGTGTGTTTTTTTTAAACTTACTGACCATATGGCAAAAGACTCCTCCAACCCCCGTAGTGAACAGCAACATCACATTTTTGAACATAAATATAACACTGCCGCCACAATCAGATGGAAATGTTACTTGTGAAATAATTTTGATCTGATTCTAATTGAGCTCTTTGCAACATATCAGTTGTCTGTGGCTGAAATGCACTCAGGGAACCAGATGAATGTGCTATTTACTGTGTTTACATCACCCGTCTGCTGCTGCGATGGCCCAAGAATTTAAGTGCAGCCTTTATAAAGTGGCGTACCAGGCGGCCGAGTGAAAGGAAGGACCATCAGTCATTTGTAACTAAACAGTCTTTGTAACCCCAGACCTGGATTCTGGGGTGTGCTGGAGACCAGAGGCGGTCATAGACCTGTTGAGTAAATACTTTCAAACATGCTAAATCTAATATTATTCCACCAGAAATGAGAAGAAACAACAGGTTTTTGGCTGCCTTTTTAGATGGAGATCCCCAAAAAAAGATGAGCACTTTCTCTTTATGTAAATGTCTGCACCTATAAGTCATAACATTATCCCCACCACTCCAATACTGACAATCCATCCATTAGGGACCTTCATTACCACCTCTCTAATATTGAGTAAGAACCCTTTTTTTCCCACTCAAAAGATTTTCTGTGCATTGGGCTTGCCTCCCACAGATGCCATTATTAGTTGATTAGATTTCTATCTGAGGAATTTGGAGGCAAGATAAGTAACCTTAGATTCTTTGCTCTCCTTCTTCAGTAGTTTTTGAAGGGTTTGATAACTCAGAGCCATGCTTTTTCTTTGATACAAAAACAGTTTTTCATCTACGCCAGCATCAACCAAGCATGAGTGGTAGACATTGACTTTGTTCATGATTGATGTAAAAGTGATTTGTTCCGCTGAACTAGTTCTTTTTAAAGACTGCTTGGACCCTAGCCGATGCAGTGTGTAGCTGAATTACTAAAAGTAGCATTTTTTTTTAACGTTTCATAACGTATCTCATTCTTTCAGAAGTGCACATTTGGATCCACTCACCTGTTCTAAATTATATATTATATATTCATATTATTTCATAATCAGTACACATATTGAGAAAAATGTAGTTAATTTATGTAGCCATGGTATTTTGATGAAACATTGGATCGTGCTACTGCTACTGAAGAACTGATCCATGCAAAGGTTCCTCCTACATGACGTGATGACATTTACTGGATTTGAAACAAACACTGGTGGCTGGAGTATCAACATATCATACTCTGGGTATATCTGGAAAGCATTCCTACTATTGGATTGGCTGTGGACATCTTAGTGGATGCAGTTTCAGCGGGCCCCACTCAGCCAAGATGTTACCGTCTTTCCTCTGTAAAACTTGCTCCACCGTGGACACAGTTGTTTAGGTCTTTGGCCACATTGTGAGTTCAGCTGAACATCAGTCAGTCTGTGTTGTCATTCTTCGTTTTCGTCGTTGAGTATAGGCTTCTCCATGTGTGTTATAAACATCAAAGCTTTGACAGCACCTGCAGAGTGAAACACAATTCCAGACTGTGGTCTCTCTCAGGTCTTTATGAGGGGACTGTTGTTGCTGTAGCAACTCTGACAGGCCAATTTATTATCCATCGCACATTTCCACTGGAGCACAGCCTCCCTGTGTGGACTTGAGGACCTCATGATGCTTGCATGGTACATGTTGGTACATGTTGTAGCTGGTCTGAAACCTTAGATGGGGCTGAAGATCCTCCCCAGGAGAAATACAACCAATTTTCCCTTTTCAAAATTATTGTTTAAATCAGGATTTACATTGAAATTATTCTGTGGATTACATGAAATGCAAATACATTTGCGTGCATGCTTATCAAATTGGAATTAGTTATTGAAATTGTCTCAATTGTCCAGTTCATGATTGACATTGTTAAGGCTCATGCTAGGAATGGGCGATATTTTACCGTTCACGATAAACCGTCATAAATATTCCCCACTGTAAGAATTTGTCATCTCACGATAAAAATGATAAATTGAGGAAATGAGAAAAAAAGACAGAAAGAAAGAAATGAGCCTGAAAGAAAGAAAGAAAGAAAGAAAGAAAGAAAGAAAGAAAGAAAGAAAGAAAGAAAGAAAGAAAGAAAGAAAGAAAGAAAGAAAGAAAGAAAGAAAGAAAGAAAGAAAGAAAGAAAGAAAGAAAGAAAGAAAGAAAGAAAGAAAGAAAGAAAGAAAGAAAGAAAGAAAGAAAGAAAGAAAGAAAGAAATGAGCCTGAAAGAAAGAAAGAAAGAAAGAAATGAGCCTGAAAGAAAGAAAAATAAATAAATACCGTAAATAAATAAATAAATGAGCCTGAAAGAAATAAATGAGCCTGAAAGAAAGATTCCCTTTGATGACACTTTTTGTATTGGTATTTTTTTTATCGTCATTTTTATCGTTATCGGGATAAATGCCAGAAATTATCGTGATACATTTTTTAGTCCGTACCGCCCATCCCTAGCTCATGCTAAGCAGATCCAGTTTATTCAAACATTGTATAGAACGTTCAGTTACAGTTGGCTCATCTGGTTGAGCAGATTAACTTTCATCTGGCTCAAGAGCAACACACCACTGATGTCCTGACCTGATGGTGTGCGTGTGTGTCACGTGAAGCTCTGACAAAGTCCACTTTCATTCCTGTTATGTCACAGGAAAGAGATTCATCTAGGCATTGATGCTGGTTTCTCTGAATTTGCCTGCATACGCGTCTGTCCTGTGGGACGGTCTGTACGTATGGTTGTGCTGCTTCCCGTCATATCCTGGTGGGAAGCTGAACAGCTGGGCGTTAAGGAGCTTTCACTGTCACAGAATCTGGATGCCCCAGTCATAGTTTTTACCCACCCCCCATCCCACACTACCTCTCTAGACCCCAACAGAAGGCTTTGATAATATAGTGTGTGAATAAAGGGGCTGCTGCTGGAGGGGGTGTCTAGTTCGCCATTGTGGCTCACATATCGCAGCATGAACAGAGGATCTTCAACTCAACTCAGTACCTGCCTCCTTTTTCTTGTCTGTCTCTTTTTAACACACACACACACACACACACACACACACACACACACACACACACACACACACACACACACACACACACACACACACACACACACAGACACACACACACACACACAGACAAAACACCCACCTCCGGATAACTGTAGTCACATTTGCCTCTTGGCACTGGTCCATCTGTCACAAACAGACGGAGGGATCCAGCACTCATCCCGGCAACCAAATATAGTCAACTAGAGCTCCAGAGCACACTGGGGCTTTTCTGCAGCGTACCTCCATAACTGACCTGGGTCACACACTCACAGTACTTAAAGCATAAAAGATTACTCTTACCTGAGAACCACAACCTAATTTCTTTCGACTTTTCACTCACAACGGAGTGAGTTTATGACAGGCTAATAATAATAATTTCAATTTATATAGCGCTTTTCACCTGAAGCGACAGATCTCAGAGCGCTTTACAAAGAAGACTAAAAACAAGACTGAGAGACTAAGATAAAGCCTTGCTACTAAATATGATAAAAATTGTGGATGGCTGTCTGAAATCATGATCTGAGATTTACCACCTCTTGTTGATGCTACCAAAATAAATAAATACATTCATATAATTTTTACGTGTGTGTGTGTGTATTTCAGAGTGTTGTCCGCTGTCTGTGGCACCCAAAACTTAACCAGATAATGGTGGGAACTTCGAACGGACTGGCCAAGGTATACTATGATCCGATCAAAAGCCACAGGTATGTTCTATTTTTTTTATTTTTATTGTTATCTTTGATATTACTTCACCTTTATGGGGGAGAATATACTTGCTGTTCAGAACGCGTACGCATCATGGCTGTCACGCGTATCCTGCGTTCTCCAAAAGACACTGAACACGCACCTGCAGTTCTCGCTCTGCCTGCGAGCGGCACTGGTCCAGGTCAGATACCGGCTGACCACAAGTGCCTTGACACGGATGTTGGAAAATGGCGGAATGTTATGAAGAGAGGCTGAGCAGTTGTTATCCTCACATTTATGATGTGACATTGCAAACGCACAGTGACAAACATGCGTGTCAAAACAGCGGGCAGTAGATCAACACATTCCTGGTGCAGATAGAGTCGTGCCCGTTATATCCGTGCTCGTCAGAAGATGGAGCGGTGGTGGTGCTGGTGGGCTGTTTTGTCCACCGGTCAATCGTCTGAGCTGGATTCGGAGGTTCTTCAGTCATTGCTCGACTGACTTTGCTCCAGATATTTTGGTAAATGAATCTCCTGACGACATGCGCGTGTACGCTCCAAGCTTGTAAGTGGCTGCTACAGATCGTCCCTGTCACACGTAGCGCAGGATGACAGCCAGCTCTCTGCTGCGGTCTCGGACTCGCCGTGTCTGGTTTTGAGCTGAAGTAGCGGGACAATCCCATGTAACAAGTCGTCAAACGAAACAGAGGAAATGCGAAAAATATTGCCGCTGTTTCTCATTATCAATTACCTGCATCGGCAAGACGAAGAACTCTCCAATCTCCCGACAGCTTTGGTTGAACGGCCTGATAAACCACCTCCGATCGCATTGTTTTCTTTACCAAGATCACAAGAAAAGCAGTGCAGTGATCTCCTCTTCATCTTCATCTGTGTTGCTGTCTTGTTTATTTATCTTTATTCCACCCGCTGGTTTATTAAACTACTACCAAATATTTGATTACTTTTCTAACTCTGGCTCTGCATATTGCCCCCAATCGGTTACCGCCGGTACGACGCGCTCTCCTCGTGTACTATGCGAGCGACGTTGCAGTTGGTTGTGAACACAAACGGACGCGAACGCAGGCTCAAACAGCAAGTATATCTGCCCCTATATTACTAAAGGCTCACACGGCTACATCAGAGGCCATAATAGGGATATTCTAGAAAGGCCATTGAAAAAATTGCAGTATTGCATTATATTATACATCCCAGTATGACTTGAAAATAATAATAATATAATTAAAATCATTTTTATTAAGAAAACTATGTACATTTAGAATGGACAAACTTGAGAACTGCAGCTGCCTTTGCTGAGCCTGTGCAAAGTGGGAAACTGTCTTATAATTACTTTTTGGAAATTCTGGACTGCATCCTTCATGTTATAGAGGAGAGGCACCATCTGGCGCGACCCAGTGGGTGTAGATTAATCCACCTGGCATGGAGGACTCGCACATATACAGATGCACACTGCATGTGTTTTGTTTCCTTTCAGCAAAACACATGCCATAACTGAATTGTTTCTTTGTCTTGTATGGTAAATCTACATCGCCCATCTGTAATCTACTTTTAATGCTGATTCGACAGCAGCTGAGTTATTTTTTTTTTTCTTTTAACACTTTATAAGTAATATGAAATTCTGGAAGCGGACAATTGTGTAAAAAAAAGAAACTATTGTTCATGACTTTCAGCATTTTTTTATCACATCGTCTGTCTTTCAGGGGGGCTAAGCTGTGTGTAGTGAAGAGTCAGCGCAAAGAGAGACAAGCAGAGGCACTAACACAAGATTACATCATCACACGTAAGTTCATCTGTGTCTGTACAAGGGAATGCAACATTTACTTATGCATGATTTTCTTCTTCTGCTCCGACTCATTCACAGCATTTAACGAAACAAAGTGAAGTGCCTACTGTACCTTAAAGCTCTCTAGGTATTTGGTTCATGTCGACTCACAACCCTTTCTGTTAAGTGCTCTGCCCTTCATATGATAGGTGAAGAGTTCACAAAGAATAAAAAAGCATGCTAACTATCTTCTAAGTGTATGGCGTGACCAGCAGAGCATGTGTCTTCTCAGGCCAGCCTGGCTTTGTTACCTCTGTCTGCCTCGCACCATAAGCACAAATACACCGACCAACTCTTGTCTCATGCCAGGGGCTTTGCATGGAATGAGAGTTTGTTAGGATGTTCACGGGCCCATTAGCTGATTGAGTGGGGTGTGGATTATTGAGTCGACAGCCGCGAGGCGTTGTGCCACGCGACGGCCGTGTGGTCTCCTGTCATGCAGGAATCACGCAAGAGACAACCTCCTCTCCTACCTCCGCTGGCGTGATCTCCTGCTGGTTTAATGACACACGCAAACACAAAACCACCCCACTACCTGTCATATCACCAACACATGAGGCTGTCATCTCTTTTGTGCGTGCCTTGCACACCTTTGCCCCCAAACCAAATACATGAACCAACGGGAACAGAGCAGCTGTCGACTTGATGTCACGGACCGGCTGCTAAGTCCCAATTCAGACACCATTTATTGTTTAGGCTGCGACTCCCATTTCAGATGCATCATGTGATTTCATTTCCATGCCAACAGGGTGTGAAGTAGACAGGCATTTCACTGCTGCAAGTGCCGAGTGACGCACTTGATGGCCTGGCACTGGAAAATTAGAAGGGACAGGAAGCTAGTGATGGCCCATTGAGAAAAGCGAGGGAATCTGTTAACAGTAACCTTTTTGCTTAATGTAGCATGGAGGAGAAGAATTAACACTGAACAGCGACAGGGCTCCTGAATGGAAAATCACTTAATCTAGCTCTTTACTACAGTGTCTCTTTGTAACCCCGAGGATAAGAGCAGAGCATACACACTTTTCAGCGTAAATGCTAACATACACAGTCTTTCTCACACAACTTCAAGGGCACTCATTCACACTAAATGATGCACCCGTTTACTCTGATGCTCTAGGATTGGAGGGGGGGGGGTTTTGTTGTGATGGCGTTCACGAAAGTGTAAAAATTGGCAAAGTAATCGTCTGATTCTAAACATATATTGAATATACTGGTGTACATTATGCTAGAAGATGCTGCCAGAGATCAAGTGGAACAAATATAGATGCCTCATACCAGTCTAGGTAATACAGTTTTGGGGAAGCAGGCATGGCACATGAAGAACATGAACCTCATTTAAAAGGTCTACAAAATGACAACTTCCCATGTTTTTAATCAAATAAGTTATTCCTCTCACATAAGACTGAAACGGTCTGTTTTTGTTCCCTCATTTGACATTCACCATTTCCAAAATGACACATTTGCAAAATGCCTGCTAAAAAGCTAGTTTACTACTCTTCCATCTGCACAATTGTTCAATACAACGAAACATCACCAGCGTGCCAAAAAACAATTGCCGTTAGTCATCGGTGACTTTACAAAAGCACTTCAAACTGATGACATTGATACATCTGACATTGTCCGATGTCATGTCACCTACGGGGCAGTTGGGGAAAAAAAGCAAACAATATACAGTATCTCTAGGGGCTAAGGATTTGATATCGGACTCATTTTTTGAGTTATCCAAACATACACACTTTCAATCAAGTGTTTCTTGTTTTGTCTTTTTGTACCACCTCATGTATGTGAAAAACGGAGTGTATAATAGTCGTAGGTTTAAAAAAAAGACTGAGGGGAGACACACGTTCACTTCGGTGTGCTGAGGATGAACCAGCACGACTCTTCTTGCAAACAGCCTCCTCTCACTCCGATGATTCTGAAACGCTGGGGTGCTGCGTGTCATGCAAGCATCAATTAATAACATTTCCAAAGAAGTCGAGTGTAGGCCAATAGTGGTCATTGCTTGCTAAAACCTCAGAGAGCAATAATACTTTGCTCCTTCAGGATTTAGACACACTGGGATGAATGACTACTGGACTGGAGATTAGCTCTCTGTGCAAAGAAACTGAACAAATTTATAAAAAAGCCTGGTTCTGTGCTCAGGACTTTCCGGCGCTAAATAAAGAAGATATGAATCTTCCTTGAACAAAAATGGAAAACACTGAACAAGCTTAACATAAAAGTTATTAGTGACCGCCTTCAAATCACAATTCTTTAAAATGCAGTGTAATTCATAGATGTAAATTGTTTCGACTTGATTGGGCCTATATCCTGATTAAAGCTGTGTTTAAAGGACATTTAGTGTTTTACAAGCTCAAACACAACTTTTCCTTTGAAGGTGGTGCACATCATTGAACCCTCTTTGTGCATCGCCAGCTTGTAAATCTGTCTGCACTTTAGAGCCGTACTGTGTCTCTGCTGCAAAAATTTAGCTTTTTGCAAAGTTCCTTCACTGCTTTTTCATGCGGCCGTCTTATTTGATGTTACTTACCGCAGTAACTTTAATATGTTTGTTTATTCTTTGTGTCTCCAGCTCATGCCTTACCCATGTTCAGAGAGGCCCGACAGCGAAGCACACGAAAACAGCTGGAAAAGGACAGACTTGACCCAAAGAGATCCCACAAGCCTGAGCCTCCTGTGTCTGGACCAGGTAACATTTAAACAGCCAAGTGTTAAGCTGAATAAGAACACGAGGAAAGTAATTAGTCATAGCTACAGTTCTACAGCTGGTTTTGAAGGGTTTTCAGAGTCAAGCTTGTAGCTGGACAAATCCTTTTTTTTTTCCCTCTAAAGACATGTGCGAGTCCACTGTTGTTGGTGTGTTCAGTATTATGCAATCCTATAAAAGAGCTGCGCCAACTTGGCCTTTCAAAGATCCACTCTGGTCTTCTGTTGCCGCATATTTGTTAACATCTGGGACAAAAGGAAACATTGTGAACTTTGTCAGGAACCCGTGTTTGGGTCTTTCTAGTGTTACTTGATGCTAACTTCCATAAATGCCACACCTATGGATAGTTATAAAACAACTTCAGAGCTTAGCTCTATTAAGCACATGAACCAGACCACATCTTCCATGAGCTTTAATCCAGCTGATTTGCCGCTGCCAATTTTAACTTCCTGCTTTCAGCACTATTTGTAATAATAGAAGCTATCCATAATGGGTATATTTTCCCACCCAAAAAAGTGCCTACAAACAGTGGTAATCTTGAAAAATGTACAAATAAGACTATCAATCCATATGTAGTTTCTGCAGACAAATACTGTCTTTCATTCGAAAGAGGAAATCAGTCAGTCTTTCTATAATTTAAAGTTGTTAATACGCAAAATATTTTGACAAAAATCATAAAGGAGTTAATCGAAGCTCATCTAAACGATAATTAGACATTATAAGAGAGCCAAATTATTGTGCTTGCAGCCCACTTGCAGGTCACTATTGCATGATTTCTTATATAAATATAAAAACGCAATTGCCACTGAGGTTGAGAGAAAGACAGAAAATGAAAATACACGCAGCTTCTCGATAGAAGGCCAGTGGTTTTCAGATTACAGACCATCTTTATTTTGTTTATCTTGCGTGTGAACTGACTTCGCATAAGTGCAAGGTAATGTTTGGCGGTCGGCTGGATGCTTACAAGCAATGGAAAGATGTGTCTCTCAGTCCCTAAACAACCCCAGTGTGTAGCTACAGCGAGAAATCTCTGCGTGTTTTAAGCATGTGTGCACGAGCATATTTCATCCTCTTTCTTTTAAGATGTCATTCCTGGAAAGTAGGAAAGGTTTCACTTAAAGTTCCACTAAGTACAGTAAAATCCAGCAGCAGCAGGACTGTGTCTGCGGTACAGAGAATAATTTAAATGCATAACATTCTGTAGTAGATAAGCAGATGGATGCTGTATTGGCAAATTTTACTGGTGTATTTAATGAGCAGACAGTGGTTATCTGTAAATCTGCGTGTGACAGCCATTGAAAAACATCAGGACTTGTTACCTAGACCCTACTCATGACAGCTAACAGTCCCGACAACCACTAGTGGAAAACAGCGTGCACACTGTGTCCCATACATCTGCTGAATGCAAATCTTTAAAGCCAGGTCATGTCACCGTGTATAGAGTCTAGTAGATAATGCACTGCCAAACCAGTTTTTCCTCCACTGATTTAACCCAGGCTTAATCCATAAGTAACATTTGATGATTTGTTTCACTTAATGAGACGAACCCTCTTGGAGATGTTATGTGTGTTTTCTTTTCCTTTCTTGCATCTCTTAAGTCCCAACTGTGTCTGATTTGGGAATCATAAACTCTTGCAGGTCGAGGAGGCAGAGTAGCAGCTCATGGTGGCACTCTGTCTTCATTCATTGTGAAGAACATTGCTCTTGATAAAACTGACGACAGTAACCCACGAGAGGCCATCCTGCGTCACGCCAAAGAAGCAGCAGACAACCCTTACTGGGTTGCCCCAGCATACAAAACGTAAGAGAACGGAAACATAAATCGTGAGCTTGATCTTGCCTTCTGCTCCAATTCAACCTATCTCTTCTTTAAGCTGTAGCTCATCTGCAGACAGTACAGATCGGGATTGCTACTTATGGTATTGTGATGGTACTTGGGCTTTGTCTTAACAATTTGAAAGTGTATTGTTTAAAAAGCTGCTGTGTTTTACAGAAACGCATCGTAGGTCAAAACCAGAACAGGGCAAACATGTAAGCTTAACTGTCTATTTAACAGATTGCATAATATCTGTCTTTAACCGAGTATAATATACCGGTGATACACAGTGAGTGAATGGGAAGAAGTACACAAGCTCAGTTAGTTTTCTCAGACAGCAGGTTAGTCGTTAGCCGTCGTTACTCCAGCTTCATCTGCTGGCCTTTATTTTCCTGAAGGATCCGATTAGAGCTGAGTGATGAAACCAAACCAAAAGTAGGTTTCAGAATTGAATCACTTCTTTAATGCTTTATTGGAGCACGTATGCAGCATGTATTAATGCCATACACTATGTCACCATTTATAGCCTTGGCTAGTCATGACAGAGTCCATTAAATATACATGTCTGGTTTGAACAGTCAACTTCTCCAGGCTTCATTTGATCTGTAAAGAAGAAATAATTAGCCTAATATGTCACATCTGTTTGTCTTCCTGTTCTACATGAAACTTAACTGTTGCCTGAAAGAACAGACATCTCAATCTGGCCTTCTTGAATCCCTGTAGGACCCAGCCGGAGCCTATGTTTGCAGAGGAATCAGAGGAGGATGAGGAGGCTGAAAAAGAACCAGAATGGAAGAAACGCAAAATCTGAAAGACTTCAGTAGGAGCTAATTGAATACCAGATAACCGACAGGGTGCGCATGCACGGCTGAACTCAGAGGTTTCGTCTAAAACTCTGCATAGCAGAAACAATTAAATTGATAAAATTTAGTGTCTGTCCTCCCGCTGGTACAGTTAAGCACAAACACTTCATTTGTGTATGCTTCTGTATCGAGGGAAATGTAACTTCATACAGTTTATGTCCAACTCCTCGGAATTCACAATCCGCCAAAAGGACTAAACTTTTGACGTCCGTTTTACTTATGTGGAGTGTATTTTTTTTTTTTTTTTTATAATTTCCATTGTCCTCCAGAGTTTGCTAATGCCTCATAAATCATCTCTAGATTTTGTGGTCTGGCGCTTTTCATCGCCATGAAGAACAGCTCACAAACAATAAATCACAAAGACGTAATAAAAATGCAGCCTGTGCTACGTGGGAATGTTTTTATGGTTTGATAGTTTTGGAACTATGCTTTTTATCTTTTTCTTGGATTGTGGCATTTTAAAGCCTCATTCATGTATTTCCAGATTATCTTTATAATCTACATCATATATCCCACTTGGATAACTAAAAGGAATTTGTACCTTCTTGTCAAGTAGTGATATATTTCATGTAAAGTGAAAAGGAGTCGTTTTTAGGAGTTGTTTTTACCTGCTGATCAAAGGAATACCCTTCCTCTGAGGCACCAGCTGAAGATGTCCCATGCAGCCTGACTTTCTCAAATCTCAAAGCTGTTTTCACTCATTGCTTTTCCAAAGTATGAACATGTTACACATTAAATAAATTAAATATTGTCTTAAGACCAGCATTGATTTTTGGCATTGGGAATGCATGTTTGTGTTTTATTTCAAGTGTTTTATTTTTATTTCCTATGGAGATGTAACAAAACGGGAAACAAGCCTGGTCTGAGTTACAGTTTTGGGCTGAAGAAGATCTGCATGATCTTCTTCTGACTTGAGTTTTATCTTGGTCCTTCAGTTTGACTTTTTTTCCCCTGATTCTTGAAGATGTTTCACCTGCCATCCGTAGGGCATTCTCAGTAAAGCCTTCTGTGTATGACCATGACCTGGATGGCAGAGTCCACACCAACACGATGCTTCTAAACTAACAGTAGGTGTGGATGTTGGAGGACACGGCTTCGGCCTCTTCGCCTTCTGACAGACTGAAGACCTGTCCAGAGTAATCCAGCCTCTCGCCATGTGGCAGATATGATAGGCTACAGCTCTCCTGATTCTTAAAAGGACACAGATATGGAGGGCATTTGCATGCATACGCAAGTCCACATTTAATTTCAACTACTGTAAAAGTAATTATTTTACCAAGATGAATCATGAACTCTTTTTTTTGTCATTTTTCCCAAGCTCTACTCTTTAATACCACATTTCTTGAAAGTCAGTTAAATGTATGTTATTTATTTATTTATTTATTTAGTTGCATTACTGACAAATGGATAGCCAAAATCCTTCATGGATGAGCATGAGCTTTCCACATCATATTCTGTGTAATATCCTCTGATATTTGATAAGCATGTGGAAAAAACACAGATATAAATGTCATATGCATTATTTAGCTGTGGTTTCTACTTGGTGACTTACGAAGGGGGGGACGCAGAGGACCAATGGAAAGGCTAAATGTCTGTCTTTGAAAATGTCCTGAAGCTTTAAAATGAAAGTGAGACGTAGCGCACACAGACGAGCTCAAACCACAAGTGGTGTATTTAAAAAGCAGTTTAGAGAAGATGGCAGATTGGCTTCACGATGCAAGGTTGATGTGAAGTTCCACCTGCAGGAAAGGACGAGAGTGCATTTTGATTCTGGTGGGAATATTGATCATTTCAACTCCATGTGATAAAGCAACATGGAAAGAAGCTTTGTGGGGAGCAGAAACTGTTGCCTGAAGGTAGAGACATTTAAATACAGACTTATTAAAGGCTCAGTTCGCTCAAATTACGAAAGACCCCCTCCCCACTACTTCCACCAATTGTACCGCAGGCGTTGTCTAATGTGTCTGAGCCCTCAGCATTAAGTGGATAATCGCTGATGGAAACAATGGGAAAAGATGGTTAAAAGCTTTACTTTGTTGGTTATTTAGAAATGTTCCATACACTTTATGTTTAGTTTTAATCTGTGTCATTCGGCAGAGATATTCTCCAAAATGGGATGACCTTTTGATCTGTGAAGACCAATTTTAAAGTTTTTTGCTGCAACTATTTAGGAAAATCCATACTGAAGGTTTCAATTCTACAGACGACCCCAGTCGGAACGGTTGTGGAGATATTCTATAACTGATGGGAGAAGACACAATAAAGCAGATTTAGTGCTGGAAAGAATATCTGCAAGTATAAGCTCTGAGTAATTCTTCTACATGCTGTAAACCCAAGTGGTCCGTGACCTTTCTCTTTGCCATTCCCGTCTTATCCGGTCTCTACAGGATGCAACGAAGAAGCCAGGCTTCCCAGGACTGCTGAGAGACTCCACAGCAACAAGAGCTCTTGTGTGTGATCTAAACAATGTGGCAAAGGTGGTTTAATCAAGTACATATGTTTTTAGGGGGGGTTTCCACTTTAATTCAGTGTATGTTATAGCTTTTTTTTTTTTTACTTTATGTGAAATTCCTGCAAAAATATAACAGCTTTACTGGATGCCTGCCCACTGTGTTGCTTGGTAGCACAACAGAGAATGAGCAGCTGATTTGTTGTCCATTTTTGATCAATCAGATCACCAGGTTTAATGAGACAGAAGGTAAAACAAAGCATTATAGGCACATGACGTGAGGAGGAAGTTGTACTCCCTCTTTTAAAACATTTAATGATGTGACACTAATGGTAAGTTTTGATGCTTGGAAAATGTTCAGATTCAATTAGAAAGATTTGGGGCTTGAACTTTAAATATTAAGATTAAATATGAACTCTAGCTCCTAGTCTGAACACCTAGAGTCAGTTTCATGACTCGCTGTCGGCCTCTTCACTTTCTGCTACCAGCTTTTACACATCTTCTCTGCACAGTGGAAAGATTCTTGAGCGACTTGATTTACAACACAGTGGCGTTTTACTGCTCGCTTTTGTTTACTGTGCGACCCCGGGCTCTCGTTCAAGAATGCAGAACAGAAGGAGACACCACAATGTGGAGGCAATCTCTCCAGCGATCTTCACAATTCTCCATTCAACCTTCATTTCCATCCCCAATTTTACATGACGCCTGTGTAAACACATCCCAGCAAATTAGCACCATCTGGCTCCGCTTTGATGTTGTTCCTGTGGCACAATACCAGGAGACGTACTCGTGTAATAGAAACAAGTTTAATTCTGTAAAAAGTTATAAAATGAATATTGTACAAAAATAAAGTTTACAGAGAGGTTTGGTTCTGTAACACAAAACAATTGAGACAAGACAGTGATTTTTTTTTTTATTTCCTTTTCAGTGAGTGACAACAAATGCAGTTTTTACTTATGTTGTTCACACTGCGGGTTGCTTCATTTCTAACTAAGAATTCAATTGCCAAAACACAACTGAACAAACAGTAATGAAGATAAGAAGCTGTCACGTGTCACATGTCACTCACTATAATGTGTGTTGTCTTGTGAGTAGCGAGATGCGTTCGGGCTTCTGGGAAGTCTTTTAACAGTACATCCTCATCTGGAAACGTTTATGCACAAATCAGTTGTTAAAAGGGGAAGATGATTCAATTGATGAGGTATGCTGTGACACAAGCAAGAGGTTTTTTTTCTTTTACTGTGTGTGTGTGTGTGTGTGTGTGTGTGTGTGTGTGTGTGTGTAGTGTTTGGCCTAAATTCAGCTCGATGTAGTGGATTTGTTCTGTGCAGGGGGATTACACAGTAAAGCTGGCTTGCTTGCTGCTGGGTGAGTACAGATACCTTGGTCCCTAATCCGTGCCAACATCAAGACCTAGTCTTTGTTCCACTTAAAATGACTCCCTTGTGGGGCAAACAAAAAGAAGCCTCCCGCTTCCATTCATTTGCACCTCTATTTTAGCAAGGGAGTTAATTTGTTGAACAGGTTGTCACATGTAGACAGCATGTTGAGCCAACCCACGGTCTTATCTGTTATTCCAAAATGCACTCTTTCGTCAAAACCTTTAATCTTCTAGATATTTACATCAGTTCCACAAAGACAGTTTCTACAGTAGCTTGATTTTTTTTCTCCTTATTCTTAAACTGCCTTTCCTAGCTGGGATATTTGGTTAAGACTCATGTTAAGGGATCATTTTCAAATCCCCTTTGAGAAAATAAGACCTGTCAGTCAGCGCAGACAAAAATGCAGGCAGTACCCTGAATTTTTAAAGACCGCTGCAAAGTTGCCTCAGACCTGGTGGAAGGCCAGGGTGAGGTTTCGGATAACTTGCGCCGACTGGCGAGCTTTCTAGCAGCTTCTGTACAGTGTGACTCAAATGATGGGTTCTCAAAAGGCACCTTTGACCTCATGTGACCACCACTCTCGTGCTAATTTCTGCATTTAATCTAAAAGGTGTTAGGATTTATCGGTGGTGTAACATTAAAACTGCCGTGGATTATCAGTTTCAGAACCGTTTCAAAGCATTGAATGATTTTTATTCTCTATAAACAGAATGTAAAAGAAGGTGGTTGGAGCTGGAGTCAGGTGCTGAGGGAGAGAGAGATAGAGAGAAAGAGAGAAAGAGCTGAAGCCTCCTCCCCAACTCCGAGTGGTCACGTTAGTCAAAACTGAGGTGAACGACCCTGCCCTCCCTAAAATTATCTCAAAACAACAGATCCATTCTATGAAAAAAGAAAAAAAATGTATTGGTCCCCTTGTTTGCATTTCTATTTATTCTTGGTTTTATGGCTAATAATGATCAACTGGATGTTTGAAAAGAGAATCCTGGTAATCTAAATGTCGTTAAAAATCATTGCTACTGTGTGTCGGAGCGTTTAACAGATGTAGTTCACTTGAAATAAATTGCATGAGAAAACACTCAACTTTGGCACCATCCAGGACAAATGAAGCTATCAAATAAATAAAAAAAGACAATTTCTCTCATAAAATGAATTGAAATAAATAACAATAAGTTAAGTTCATCTTAATAAATATACCACTTGCACACTATGTGTATATATATATATATATATATATATATATACATATATATATATATATATGAATGTTGACTGGATGTAATGTAGATGTGTTGCACCAAAAAGTCTTTGCCGCTCCCCCACGTGGTTCTTTGGCTCTGAATGCACATGTCAACATCCAGATTAGGCAGTGGAAATGAGTTAGACTGCAACCGAGAAAGCTCCTTAAGTTTCTGGATTCATCTGGAGTCAGCCAGCTATGGAAACAACGAGTTCCTGGGAAATTAATCCCACTTGCAAAAACGTCTGGAAGTCTAGCAGCATTTACTCTTATGTAAGTTGGTGCACAGCCAATACATTTTTGCATATATATGAACAAAAATATTTGTGACTGGATCTTGACGACTTAATATGTACTGTCGAGGCTAAATCTTTCGTTTGCATTCGAGTAGCTGTTCCAGTTCCACCGTCTCTCTCGGGGCAATATTTCTGGATACTCACCTGTATCTTTTGACTTCATGAAAATTGACAAAAAAAAAAAAAGAAACTGACAACCATACACTCCTAGTGTGCACATGTCCAACAGCAGCGCCTCACTTTAGTCCGTCGCCACTGGTCACGTCTGTCGTGATGTCACATTCCTGTGACTTCCTCAGACGCAGCCGCACTTCCTGGCCGAATGCTTCTTCAGTGTGTGATACACCACATTGTCATCCAAAAAAGATAAATCGTCATCAAATGCGATCGGTCGACAGCATGTGCGAGAGGGTGTGTCCTTGTCCAGCTTTTTGTTGTGTGTGAGGTTGTTCAGGATCTTGTCGTAGTTGGTCTCTGCTTCGACGCAGGGGCCGCTACAGTACCGGAAGATCAGCTCCTCTTTAGTCTGGTATCCCAACCCCAAATCTGTCACATTGAGATGGACCTCCTTTAGCAAGCAGCCTCGACTCTGAACGGACATCCTCTCCTTTCCTTTGTCACCTCTGCCTCCTTTCCCGCTTTGACCTCCCCCTCGGCCTCGACCCCGTCTCTTGGCCGCATGGCCTCTCCCGTCTCCTCTCGTGTCCGATGTGTTTGCTGCTCCTCTCTGCCTCTGCTCCCTCTGTCCCCTGGAGCCCCGGCTGGGTTCAGATGATCTCCTCAGTCTGCTGATGGTAGCCTCAATAAAATCCATTACATCCTCAAACTGCTCTGGATAGGGACCTAAAGTGTCATCTGTAAGGTACAGAAGGAAAAGATTTGTTCAGAAAGCTACATTTAAATGATTCATTTACATCTTTGTGGCCCCAATTAGTCTTTAATTATCGAAAGCATTGCAATTAGTTATCTACTGTTGTTAATAATGGCATAAGCAGATAATCATCCTCGTGGGAGTATAAATAAATCAGCTGGAGTGAAGTACATAGAGGCTGTGGAAACATTGCTCAAACACCAATGTGTCAACACAATCCAAAATATTACATGAATGCAAAAGCTCAGGTACCGTCGGTTTATATCAACATAAGTATAAATGGCTAAGTGAGTCAAAGATGACAGATTTTCAAAGAGGAATATTTTATGTCAGTATTTTGTAGGAAAAAGAGAAAGCTTTCTCCTGCTTTGTGACATTGATTCACTTAATTTTCAGGAGGCAAGTCAGAGCATTAAGTTGCTTTAAATGACTAACAGAATAATTAAGATGTCTAAAACAACACAGCAGGAAAAGCTTTCCTTTTTTTCTCCCTTTACCTAATTTCCTTTCACCTTTTTCCTAACCCCCCTTCCCCTGTAAGTGTTTATGAATATGAGAAAGCAAACGTAAACAGTAATCCTCTGATTATCACAATTAGATAATTGTATCTGATTGCAATTATCCAAAGTATTGTTGTTTGGGGCCAGAACTGTTTCATCAATTTGATCTTTAAAGACATTTGAAAAACTGCACAAAACAAACACTCTTCTTATTTAAAGTTAGTTAAAAAGTCTGTATAAATAAATTTTTCATATTTTACTCAAAAATGAACATTTCTAGTTACTGTTCACATCTCAATATTCAAACCTGACCCAAACCCAGTGGCTCAACCACTGAGAGCTTGTTGCAGCACTGGCATTCTCAAAATACAAATATTAAAAAAAGACAACTCCAGATGACTGTAGACGAAATTATTAAATGTGGAACATAACATGCTATTTCCCACTCTAAAGCACTAAATAAACACATCATTCCTGGTCTGGTTTCCACAAGTCTCTTAAAGTTGAACCCCAAAAAGCTGTACACAATAATGCGGCACCTCAAAGACTTTTAGAGGCTCAGGAGACATAATTCAGAGGAATTACTATAGTTTATTTATATAGTTTTTTTTCCGCCTTTCACTGTAACAGCCGTTTTGTCCAAAAGTGCCCAGAGGTTCTGCACAAGCCAGCATATCTCTTTGATTAATCTATAAAATAAAACAAAAAATAGACAGTGCCATTCACACAGGTTCATGTGTGGGGCAGTTTCTTGGCCAGACACAGCAGGTTTCTGGAGTTTCTTCTGCTAGAAACGGTTCTGTCTAGGTTCAGTCTAAACTTAGCTGCTACTGTCAGGAGCTTTTGATTTAACAAACAGATATGAGAATGTATCAGTAAACTCATCTCTTTCCCTGAAGAAAATACAATGGTGCATTTCCTACCTTTTAGAGTTTTCCTTTACACACGCACATTCAGTACATGTGTAACATGAAAAATATCATAAACACGCTAAAGCCAAGTCAGCTCGAGAAACTTCTAGATGTAAATGACAAAAAAAAAAACTCTATCTAAATGCAGTCAATTTGACTAACAGAACTGTACGTGTATTCATTCAGTAGGAATGATGCGCATTGTGTCTTAGGACCTTTTTACCAAATGGTCAAGTTTGCCAAATATCCGCTTACAAAAACATGGATGAAAATTGAGAAACGAGAAGTTCATTAACAGTTTAATCACAGACAAAAGGGTTACAACAAGCAATTATGAATTGTTCTTGTGCATATGCAGGTGTCCCGTTTTAACTCCTTTCAGAGTAGCTGTTGGGGAACTGCTTGCAGGCTAAAGGGCCAGGGGTGGGGGGTGGGTGGGGTCTCCAATTTTAGATCTGTTTCAGTCACAGAAGAAGAAAAATAAGGAGTCAGGAGTCTACATCAACCCAACATCTCACACAGGAACAACGTGTGCTGATACAGTAGGCATGGACCAATCATACCGCCACGGGAGCTGTGTTTAAATCTTCGATGGATTTAATTTTAGGACGCAGAGACTTGAAAGGCTAAATAGAAGGAAATCATCTGTTTTGAGTTATTTAGCCGAAGCAGATTGTTGTCTACTCGAAATTGAAAACATGCACCAGCACAGCTTTTCGACATCTGTTCCGAGAAGAAACGAGAACTTGAGTGAAAGTCTTGGATTGGTGAGTTACATGCTGGTTCAATCATGGAGTGACGTCTCTCCTACTTGAATGCAGGTCCGGCAACAGATCATGAAAACGTATTTTTCTGACATGGACCAATTAGTCAAAGTCTAGATACATTACCTCTGCGAGTCTGCGCAGGGATGTGTTGCCATTTAGACACGTAAATGTGCGTGCATTAGGAAGTTGCAGCTGGGGGGGTGAGATATATGGCAGGTGGTGTTGTGGTTAACACAGCCTCTCTACACAGTAGTGTCACCTATCTCTCCTCTCTTACCTTGGCCATCTGAGCTGCCTGAACTCCATGACTAATTAGCTTCCCTTCGTGTATCAGATGAGCTACAGTCAATCTGTTTAGACACACCTACCTTTTAATTTAGACACCTTCCATTGTGTTTCAGCTGACTGGGTGGCTACACCTGCTGACTGACTGGGCAAGGTTTCTGGCAGCAAACAATGCGATTCATGTTGCACGTTCTAACATAAACTTGCATAATCAAAACAAAAAGTTGTGTTTTTGTTTAAAAAAATCATTACCGTATTTTCTGGACTATAAGCCGCACCTGTATATAAGCCGCATCCGCTCTATTTTTAAAAAAACAACAAAAAAAAGATATACAAGCCGCACCTGTAAGCCGCATCCGCTCTATTTAAAAAAAAAAGATATGCAAGCCGCAAATATTTATGTTGTTAGAGTAGACATTTACTACATGTACAGAACCATTTTGAACTGTAAATGGATCCTTTCCTAACAGTGTCTTTTAACACGGCAGCAACTTTGCTGATTAAAACGGGACAGAAGCAAGAGAAAATAACCGAAATCTGCTTCTACCTACTTCTATCTGCTAAAGAAGAAGTAGCGTATTCTTCTTTGCATTTATTTTGTTTTAGTTTTTATTCTAATTCCGGTTAGAGCGCCCCGAGCGGTGGAAGAAAAATCCACAGAATAGCCGCACCTTTGTATAAGCTGCATGGTTCAAAACCTATAAAAAAAGTAGCGGCTTATAGTCCAGAAAATATGGTAGATCCACCATCATCACCAATTCACTGATTTTTCTTCCCATGTGTTTTGATTACTAAATATCTTAGCCACCTTAAAAGCTGCTGTCTGCAGACTTGACTTACTATTTAGGAAGAAAACATGTTTTTTGAAGCATTATGCACAAAGACAAAATGACCCAGCCCCTCTTGTCACGAGTTTTGTTTACTCCATTAGTGGACTGTTCGCAGCGTTGGGTTACACAGCAGATTAGTGATGTCACCCCACTCCGAACACAATAAAGTGGCAGGGCGAACGCTTGCCCAAATGTTCCATTCCTTATCTAGTTCTTGGCTGGGTTTGCTTTTATGTGAGTATGATGCAGTGTCACATTGATCCAAACAAAATAAATTCCTGCCCTCTGTCTCTGTTAAAATTGAGATAAACACAAGACTTTCACTGAGCGCTTCAACTTTCCAGGTTGTCCAGCCTCCCCCTTCAAAAAAAAAGAAATTCCTTTGACCTGCTTCACAGTGCCTCCTCTAAAACATGCCATGATTTCTGAGTTTTGGCAGATGGGTAAAGGTCACGGGTCTCTAAACCGGTGAGAGGCAGAGGTGAATATAAACAAGGGGAGACGGATACATGTGAAGAGAGATGTCTGTTTGGGACTGGAGCTGATCATAGTCGTATTGGTGCTGCTGGTTTGTTTACACATCAGTATGGTGTGTAAACAAACCAGCAATAACACAAAAATGAAGATTTCCCCACCGATAACCAATGTGTTTTGTTGAGCTTTATCAATATAGAACTACCCACGCACTGGCTATCACTTTATGTGCTGTTTCTCAAGCTTCGAGGAGCACCAACTGACTCCAAATCACATTGTGCATTTTATCAAACTGAGCTTGCACAAGTGGTAATGTTTTCTAATCTGGTTCCAGTACATGCCAGTTATTCACCACACACAACACTGTCATTGATTTCAAGGATGATCTATAAAAACACACTAGTCTTACTTACACTGATCCTCTATTGAGATCTCCTTCAGGTTGTGGTCTTCACGCTGGAATAATGGCTCTTCCACAGACATGGACAGAGAATCTCGGTATCTGCGGGGGAAGTGAGCCCTCTTGGCTGGCTGAGTGTTTTGGTAGAGAGGCCTTGTGGAAACAGAGCTCAGGAGCAACAAACACGTGACCAAAACATCCCATAACTTCATCTTAGACTCAGTTCCTATGAAGAAAGCTGCAGAAATAATGACAATAAAAAGGCAAATCCATATTTGTAAGTTTTATTTACTATATTGTTTGCTGTAAAACTGAAAAAAACAGTCCCAGAATGAACTGGCCAACTCTAGTTTGTGCAGCCAGGAAAGCGTGTGAAACCTACCCCGACTCATTCTGTATTAATAACTGTGTCATCGTGTCTTTGATCCTCAGTGTCTCGTGTGTGCTGTGAACATAAAAATCTGAGTGAACCCAGCAGGAAAATTCTGTATGCAAAATAAAAATGACAAACATTTGGTAATATCAAAATATCCACATTATATAGGCTTAATTAGTGCGTAATTGTGTGCGTAAAAGTACACAGTTTACTCCGAGTGTTGGTGATTAAGCACAGACCTCCTCCTATATTCTCATCAGATGGTCATATGCCTCGATGCGATATCGGAAAAGCTTTTGCTGCTCGTAAAGACAGGCTGAGTAGTCTCTCACAAAAAGGGTTGCAGGCACCAAAAGCCTTTTGGTAACAATAACCTAAATAATGGCGCGAGTTGACCAGATGGCGATCTAAAGCTTACGTGACTTTGTCTAATGGCATGTTGCACTAACCCTAAACATGTATGCATGGAGACATTCTGGCCAAATTCAATGCACAAGTCGTGGCAGCAATCGTTACCAATGCCCTTGTTTAATATAGGGTACATATGTTTTTTGTGTTTATTTGTTTGTTTTTTACAGTTTAACACAAAAAACTATTTTACAAAAGCAGTTTATGTGCAGTTTCATTTCTTTACTGTAGAGTCTGAAACCATGATAAATATCAGAGCACTTCTTACCTTAAATACGGCCCATGCGGACCTTAAACTCGCTTGGCTGTCGGTGGTAAAATCCAAGCAGAAAACGCAACTCATATAGTGTCTCCAGCAGACTGAGTTGCATGAATCATTTTTGGAGAAAAAACAAGAAAAGACAAGAAGATTCCCTTTCACTGAGTTCAAATAAAACTACAGTCCAAATAAGGAAGAGAAAAAAACAAACTCCTATTACTCCTCGCGAGTAATGTTTTTCATATTCCGACCCTGCGCACAAACAAACCACGCGTCTCTGCGCTCTCAGTCCAAGTGCTGCTGCGCCTCACGGGTACAGTTGCAGTCGCCGATTAATTGGATGCTACGTTTCCACGTTGGAAATCCGAGAGAGATCCACCATCTCCAACTGCGAAGAGTCCAATGAAGACATCAGCGTCTCCGGCACAGCACAAGGCGCTAAAGGTGTACAGTGTCTGTTTTTTCCAGAGTATACAACAGCAGCTCTTCACAAAAACGGTTAAAGCGCTGTGTTATCCAGAATGCGTCTCGAATTTCAAAATAGCCAACATTTCGCCTCTAATCTTCTCCTGGTAGACAGCTGAAATCGGGCTGGTTACTCTCCATTTTCTCTATGAAACTCGAAGCGTGTCCACGCGCTGCGTGCTCGCGCTGGACTGGAGCGCGGACAGATGTCTGCGCATAACGCAACACCGGCCGCAGAGGGCTGTTTGGAGAGATTTATAGTTAAGTGCGCTCTGACGTTTGGGGGGCAGTTTATGTCCGCCCCCTCTTTTATAGATCACTGCAAGAGCAAACAGTGAGTAACAGAGGTCCACATATCTCTCTCCCAGCCACCCCTGGAGCCTTGTTTGGAGGAGCGCAGTTTTCAGATGTCTTGGGGATTATGTCACACATCCTGATGTCCTCGGCTTAGATTTCAGTATGCGGAATGCGATTCGGAGATGTTCTGTTGCGGTGCATGTTTCTAACCTGATCTCCATGCGCTGTGCGCCCTCGGTGTCGTGTTCTTTCTGGTGGCTATATGCACATCTCAAACGTAGTATAGTCCCACTTCACTTGCTATTCTCCAGGAACACATTTGTGAGTTTGAAGGAACCGCGTGCGCTCATACGTGCAGACATTTGCGCTGCAAACTTGTTGCAAAGATGGTTTAACAAAGCGGGTTATGATCCAGGTGAGCCCACGGCAGCGACGCACGCATCTGCGCTTGCAGCACCTGAAGAAGCTCCGATCTGCATCTCCCTTCGTGATTTAGCAGCCGCACCCGTGTGTTTCATCTCCTCCGAAACCGAATTCCACAATTCCTTTAAGAATATGAGTCGCTTTGTGCTCCTGCGCCAGGGTTTCCAACCACAACTAAGCACTTGCGTGTCCAACAACCACTCCGGTTTCAATTTAACACGTCAAATGCAGCTAAAATGAGTTCCTGTACAAAGGGATGAAAATCCTCGCACTGACACCTTAAATCCACGTTGACTTACCTGTTATTCAGTTGCATTAAGGTTCACATTTGTTTGCTCATGATCTGTAACGTCTTGTTAATACACGTTTTCTTTTAGTCATTTGCCAGGGCCCTGCCCATTCCTGCATCTGCATACCCTGCCAAGTCTTCATTGTATGGATTCCTCTCTGTTAGGTGCTCACATAGTTTCATTGTATTAAGTGGCAGCTGAGGGTTCATGTAACCTTCTGAATTTATATCATTTGTTTTTGTTTTTGATCTCCTGATAACTTCACTAAGACTCAGATATCTAACAGTCTCTAATTGTTTTTCATGGTGCAGGAAGTCGGTATAAATTCACTGGGGGAATTCTAGACATACTGTCAAGCAGTTATAAGGCTGTATGCTTCTGCATTTTGGATTTCCTTCATCTTTTACACCAGACTTTTGATTCCAGCTTAAGTTTTCCCAAGTGAAAATACCTTTCACTTGGGATATGTAATCAAAAGCATGCAATGCAAGATTTATCAGTGTGTTTTTGTTCAACAGACATAGAAAACATTTCTGTTGCTACCCTGCCATTGCATACTGGAATAGCCTAAAGGCTCATATTAACCCAAGCAGGAAAAAGCAGTTAAAAGTAAATAAGTGAAAGAAAGCTACTTCCTACACTGTATAAACAAACGCAAAAGACATGAATGCAATGTGAACTTCTATTCAG
The DNA here is from genome assembly GCF_033807715.1 of Cololabis saira. Classification (NCBI taxonomy): domain Eukaryota; kingdom Metazoa; phylum Chordata; class Actinopteri; order Beloniformes; family Belonidae; genus Cololabis; species Cololabis saira. Next base: position 25,606,120 of record NC_084597.1, on the reverse strand, counting down.
GAGAATAGCAATAAAGCCTTTTATTATGTTCAGGACAATATAATAAAAGACGGGCCCATGTGAAGACGGGAAGAATTGCTAGAACTTTGAATGTGAATGTGATTCAAACTAAGTTCAACGGGAGCACTTCACTGAGAATACAAAGCAGCACCAGGGTCTGCAGAAGAGCCATTTTCAACTTACAATCACCCATCTATTTATTGGACTGACAGGTAACGACAGAATGACATTAAATTAGTGTTACTTTTATTTAGTCTGTGATGGACTGCCAAGCTGTAAAGAGTGTACCCCGCCTCTCACTCGATGACAGCTGGGAAAGGCCACAGAGTCCTGCGAGCCTGAACAGGATGAATCTAGTATAGAAAATGGATGGATGACAGATTTTTATAACGTTTTTGTTCTTATTTATACATCACCTTTTTTTTTCTTTTTTAAACTTGGGGCTAGAGCATTCAGCATTACCCCTTTATACACCTGTATCCTCACATTGTACATGAATCATTACGTGCTCTTTGTACTGGAACTTTACAAATGGGTGCAATAATTTTGCGGATATTTATTACACATCACTGCATGCAACATCTCAGGCCAGCTTTGTATACAGTCTGCTCAGAGATAGCAGACAGAGGGTATATTGTTCAGTGATATCTGCCGACGTTTCTCCAAAAGAAGTCCTCAGTCACCCTTCCTTTGCCTCATACAGACAGAGTTGTGAAGATAATGGTCACTGAAAATAGATCCATCTTAAGAGAGTTCCTTTATGCGAGTGTTGCACGCTCAGCAGATGTCAGAAATTCCCTGAGCTTAATACTTGACAGACTATAATAAATATTCATTTGTTTGGAGGAGAAACATGAGTAAGCCGAAGGAGTCATCACCACATGGGGTGTGATGAAGAGACGCGTCACTCCCAGAGAAAAGCCCTCTTTCATTATTTGTACCACCGATGGGACAAGCGGCGCAATTTTTGATGTCAAGCCTCCACGGAGATCTGACATGATATGCACTTTACAATATTCACACAAACACTCCACATCACCACATCTGGTTCAGTTTAAAAATCATGCTCTAAACTAAAAATAACCACAAACAAATGCACCACGTGGCCAAATATTTTGGCTCTCCTACAGCTTTACAGAAATTTTGTTTCCTTGGGTGTAACACGTGCAGTGATAATGACTTGTTTTGTTTAAATATTTGGGTTTTATTATGTGAAACGGGTTGACAAATAACTGTCCTTTTCTGCCTCTGACTTCTGTGAGTCACTGCTCGATGTCAATTGCAGCATAACCGATGTGGGCTTCTTTCCAATTATATGTCTTTGTTGATGAGCAAACAATTACAACACACAACAGTAGAAGTAAGTGCAATAATTTAAACTGAATGAACAAAATCTCCAAAACAAGGACCACCTTTATACAGATTATTGTCACGTTCATTTGTAAGACCGCTGTAGTTTAAATGATTAGTGGTTTCAGATTCACATGTGCAGCTTGCAGTAATTTTTTTTTCAGATTTTCAGCTTCAGTAAAAAAAGAAAAAAATTAAAAATTTTAAAATTCTGTAGAAATTGAATAAAAGACAACAGCTGGAAATGTTCTGGTATATTTTATGTAAATTTGATATTTCTGAATGACTGGTTCAGATTATTTATGCACCATGCAGTCTGCAGTGCACTAGCACGGGACATCTTTTGTTTTGTAATGTAGACCAAGTGGTTATAATTTTGCCTCACAGACCAGGCACATACCTTCATTACTCACAGTAAGTGTGTTAATTTTTCAGAATAGCTGTAGGAATATGACATTGACTCTAGTTCATAATGGTGTTGACCTTTTTTGCCTCTTTTTTCCTTTGAAAAAACCCCCAGGATCTTGATAATTTAACTGTGTCAAATTACTTTTGAAGTCAGTTATTGACTTCAAAAGGAAAATAAACCCAGACACAAAGTACTGTACTGTACTGTACAAAGTACTGCATTGGTACAGTAGGTGGTGGGAATCATGTTACAACAAAGTAAAAACACATGCAATTAGTTTATGTCATTTTATGATTTTTCCTAATAGAAATTGAAGAGGATATATATTGTTTTTTAATTTGGTGCTGTTTAATCATTTCATGTTTATTTTATTAAAGGAAATGTATTATTTTGCAGAAGAAGGTTTTTCTGCTTTTTACTGTACACAAATCCAGTGTTGATATTAAAAACATGATCCAATCAGGCAGATTTAAATATCAGTACTAATTTAAGCTTGACCATTAACACAGTTCATTCATATTATACAAATTCAATTGAATTCAAAATACTCTATTAATCCCCATTGGGAAATTAACTAACACTAATAATGGCCCTTTACAGCAAAATACTTTTACTTTTGAGAACTCAGACCTTTAATAAAATGCATCCCAGGAAATGTCATTGGCCAACACATTTCAAGACAGATTCAGATCCAGTCACTCAGGAGACCTCTGGGACACCTGCGTCGTCATTATTGTCCGAAGACGAAGGGGTCATCGGATGGATTGCTTTTATGTGACGCTACTAGAAGTCCATTCATTTCTATATGAATGATGGTAGCACCATCCCTGGCATTCCCATCATTTTGAACTACATCAGTAGCACTCCCTTTTGGTGTTTTTTTTGCCCTACATGCATTGGAAAATTGAAACTTGTGTTGTGATTTTGAAGCAAACTTATGCTGTACTAGCCTAGCATTTAGTGTTAGCTGAAAGAACACAGATAACTAGAATACTTTTGAAGAACAAAATTGCTTGACAATGCAGTGAAATTGTATAAGCCACAAGTGTAGTTTATACAATTAGTAGGCTATAATGATAATATTATATACCGGTACATAAATATAACTAGTTTCTCTCACATGGTAAGTGAGCTGGCATCAGCAACGTGAGCATCATTAGCATTAGCAAGGAGCCAAGTAATTAATAAAGAACTGCACTTCCTTTGGGTTGAAATCCATGAAGGGTGTTATATGTGACATACAGACTGACAGAAGTCAAATCGAAATGAACGGGAAGAAACAAAACTGCAAGCTAACAAAACGCCAACAAGTACACTCAAATTTTAAAACGTTATAAAGATTTAACAGTTACAACAAAACTATGAAGAGTTCATTTAACCATTTATAAGTTAAATCAGAATGAAGTGACTGATTTTTAACCATAATAACAAACATGGAGTGCAACAAATAAGGTTAAACAAATCCTTATCTATCAACTTTTTTTTTGATAAATTTGTCTTGGCCAGGACTCCCTTGAAAAAGATATTTGTGATCTCAATGGAACCTTCCTGGTTAAAGAATAGCTAAATAAATAATAATAAAAAAACCCCAGATGAAGTTTTGCCTGCTGTTTCAACACTGTCCACTCCAAGCATAGTGCCTTTGGCTTGAATGTTGATCAGGATAGTGACTTCTCATTCTGTATTCTGCATGCAGTGCACAGAAGTGCCAGTTGTCTGCCGTAGAAAGCTCAGCTGTCAGCCAGCACAGAGCCTTGGATCACTCTTGGCACATAGACAGAGAGCAGGTAGTCGGGACAGATACTGAAGGATTTGCATGGCTTTCAGCTGATCCATTAGGACATGCTACATTCAGATATGACCTGCCGCCAAATGCCCGACCATTGTGCTGCTCAGTGCAGTATATTTCCATCCGTTTCACTCACCGCTCAAACATTTTACGAGCATTTGTTGGCACCATTCACACACAGATTGTATGGGTGCAAAAAATATGCACAAGCATGAGGGCCAGTGTGTGAGTGACTGTGCGTGAGAGTGTGTAAATGAGATCACTTGGTACTATCAAAGTGCAAGCAGGACTATGACACTTTTATAAATAGAAGGGAGGAAGTAAGGAAGGTTAAATCTCTCAGACGCAGATACTAAATCAGTAAGGAGGAGCCATTTAAAATCCACACATATTTATTTAGATATACTTCACCGAACATATTTTTCAGTGTGCTCCAGCTGTGCATATGTATATTTCTTTTTTAGCAACTACATTGTCTGATTTATTTGAACTGTTTTGCAGTTAAGGTCAATGCTGCAGGCAGGTACATACCATAGCCATCAAAGCTGCTTTAGCTGCATTGTGTGTGAACAACATAATGTTGGTTATGGGTAAATTATCTCCCCATGTGCAAATGAGAACCCGGTAAGCTCTTTCACCATGGACCAGTTGCGTTTATTAGGACACGATGGAAACAATGAATTCAATGTCCTCAGAGAGCACCAGTGAACAGCGGAAGCTGTTTATGTGTAAGCATTCACAGCCCTGCACCCCGCAAATTTTTGACAACTACGGTAATAATATATTTTTTTTCTTGGAGTGAAGGTCAGACAGATGGGAAACATGGAGTATCTAAGATGCACTTCTTGGCTTCTACTCAAACTATGAACCCCCTGGGAGAGTTGTGTTCAGCTGTCTGCATGAGAAATGAGGAGCTGAGGAAGAGAATTTTGAGGAAATTCATGCAGCGTATGGAGTGCCCTACATCAGCACATGTATCAGGACAGCCAGAGTGTCTCTAGTCAGGCTTGGAGGGTTGAGTTGCTCAGCTTGAATTCATCTACTGCCAGCCCTTGCCAGTCTGTAACCCTGAACACTGATATTTACCTGTCATGACTTTGAACCCTGACTTTTGGCAGCTGTCAGTGGTGCCCATCTTGGAAGAGGGGACGTGGGATACTAACACTCTTCTCTAAAGGTGGCACAGTGTCAGACTCGATGCTGGCTTTACGGTTTTTAGCATTCAAAGGCAATCCGCCAAGGCGTCCTCCTACTATATTACTAAATAAACAGGACGGGCTAAGTGCTGATCACAACCACTTCGCATAGATGAAAAGCTCCCTTGAGAGGGGTCACTATTACGCTGCTTGTTGTCCATTTGTTTAATGTATCTGTATCAGTTTACAGATTTAAACTGAGCTATTTTGTTTATAACCTCAAGCAGTCATGCTTGCACATTTGAATTCTTTGCTAAAAAGAGTGGTGTATAAAGTGAGGTCTTGACTTTCACAAGACCCAGAGATGCTGCACAAACGAAACAAGGTCACACTAATTGAAGCAGGAAGTGTTGAGGATGTCTTTGCGAAGAAGCGGCGGGGTTTGAGAGTGATAGCAGAGAGGGTCAGATCTTGTTTCTGCTCTGGTCCCCTGCTCTAATCCAGCCTGGTATGCATTGAGATCAGAGCAGGTCCCTTTCACGGCAGCCATCCGGTGGCTGAGCAGTGGGACTTGCTAAGTCTGTATTTCCTCTACTGCTGCACACAGTGTAGAAAAAATCTAGAAGACAAGTCCTAGCACAGGTGCACTGTGGGAACAAGTTTTATGGAAGAAACTTAAAGCTTAAAGTGTTTTCAGTGGCCGAGTTGTACCCACGGAAACACAGTACTAGACAGTGTCCTTTGATGTATTTATGCCAGCCGCTTACATAAAAACAGTGTCACACAGACACATTCACACTTATACATGTGTGCCAACGGTAAGGGTGACACTCACTTACATGAATGCAAGCACACTCACACAAATATCATGCTCCCTGTCAGTAATAACTCCAGGATATTATGTCTCTCTCCGCAGACCGGTCAGTTGATCACAGTGGCATGACCGCACAGAGACTTCAGTGTAAATCAAATAGAACAGTCACCTTGAAAATTACTCCAATTGTATGAAAATATGAGAGAGACATTGCAGTTTTAAATGTCTAAATCAATGCCCTCACTCATATTTCACTCTTTTATTCAGAATACAGATCATGTACTTGTCTATTTTCGCCATTACATTTGAAGGTTGTGTGATATCACTATTGTTACGTACTACTATGCTTATTTCGATGTGTAAAAAATAGCTTTTGAATACTTCCTCCAGTATACATAATGATAAAAATAATGATAATACTATTCATTTTCATCCGTCATTTTTTTAAGGGAAAAACTCGATCAAATTAGGTTAAGTGGCAACTAGGTAAGGTATAAACAGAGCATCCTCCCAGACGGGCGAAAAGTTTACCACTCAGCAAATGTGTAAGCAAGTAGTTCAACAGCTTCAAAATTACATTTCAGTGAATGTATTTTCATATTGTAGTGCTTGACAAAGGTTTCCCTAAGTAATCCCTTGCCTATGTGGTGATATCATCGACCGATGAATGATGGGTTTTGATGCTGTGCCATCTGAGGGATCAGAGATCACAGGTGTGTAGCTTAGGTTTATGCTCTTGTCCTTTGCACATTGACTTTCCTTCAGATTCTCTGAATTGTTTCATGATATTCTGCACTGTAGGAGGATATAAGTCCTCGCCAATGTTTCTTTGAGGACCTTTTATTTTGAACACCCTTTTGCTTTTTTCATGCTTTTCTTTTTGACAAACCTGGAGAACATCTGCCCATCTTTGATTCTTAAAGGAGCATGAGGCTCCTTTTAAAGGGAACCCTGCATATTAAGACATGTAGTCCCTAATTAGCCACAATTGTTCTCTTATACTAAAATATGTTGTTAGAAACACATAAAATAATCTAATTGCTTTAAAAATCTACAATGTTTATTACATATTTTGACCTGCGGGAGGCGCCATGTTTTACCTGCGCAATGTATTCTGGGGGCGATGACGTACGACGGTGGCTCTGGGAAGATAAGCCCCATTAGTTTAACTGGGACAGGTATCTAAAACATAGTTGAGCAGCTCTCTCCTGGCCGTGGAGGCTGACGAGGGAGCCCATAAGACGTCTCGGTTCAGGCAAACTGGATCAAAGTTCTGTGATGCACGGGAGATCTGCAAAAATGATCAATGTTGTGCGCATCTTACCAGTGCATTAGGCTCCTGCGTAGACGGCGTAGGCTACGCCGTAGCCTGCGTAGCCGGGGCTCTACAGCCCGCAGCGCTCCGCCACCCGCTCGCCGCTCTCCGCTCTCCGCTCTCCGCTCTCGCTGCCGCCGCCAGGATGGAGACGCCGGTGGGCAATATGCACGTTTGAGTGGGCATAGCCCCCCCCTCTCCCCCCTAAAACCGGCCTCGGTGCTGTGTGATGACAGACCGGAGGCTGAGGGGACTGGCCCGGGACTTTGACGAAACGGGAGGCGCAGACTTCGCTTCAAATAGGCAAGAACATCTTTATTTAATTTAATGACGCCAGATCTGGCTGGGTTTTTTATTGTAGCATCGGTTATCTGCTAGTTGAAACGTGTGGTCTGTTAGTCTATCTGAGTTTTATGGTGTTTTTATAGTTCATGCTGTATGGGGCTGCACTTTTTTTTAATTTTATTTTACTTTTTTGTAGGTGCGCCGTCACCTTAATGTTTAGCTGTGTTTTGATCTGTGTTTCTGGTGCGCCGTCACCTGTTTAGCTGCGTTTTCATCTGTTTCTGGGTGTCAGAACAGTGGACGGGGGTTAGCAGGTGCCACCGTGTGACGTACTACCCAGAACGTAAAAAACAATGGCGACCTACATGTTAAATTATATTTTCAAATTTTATAAAAACGAAGACATCAACAAGGTTTTTTATATCACATTGTTATAATTGATACCAACATTTATCTTTTAAGACCTACATGTCTTAATATGCAGGGTTCCCTTTAAGAAATGAGACTCATTAGCGCCACCCTTCGCCACGACGGCCGTCGGGGGTACTGCAGCCAACAGTGAAGCCGGCACGGGAGAACGGGGAGAACGCACATGCAAGCGTCATTTGACGTCACAGCCGCAGGACAGCGCGGGAAATTCGGCCCCACAATTGCAGCACATTTTGCAGCACACAGCCTGTTCAAGGCAACAGAGAGATACGCTAGAGGGCTCATTCGTTTTGGTTTGGAACGCTTCATCTGACATTATTACTAGAAAACTTAAAACGTATACACATTTTTTTCATAAATCCTGCCTCAATCTCCTTTAAAGGATCAATATATATTTATATATTTATACTACTTTTGTTCCAAATCATGTTGAGGAACCCCTGGTGAAATAATTTACTTGATTTTTTTTATTATTGTTAATATTGTTTTTTATAAATGACCAGCCCCAAAATAGACAGTTCATACGCAGTTTATAAATCGTGTAGAAATGTTTTACAAGGCTAAAACGCAGGAACTGAGGTACAAATAAGATGAGACAAAGGAGAAGCAAAGAAAAAACTGTCCTGAATGTTTCAGATTTATCTAAACTACAACACACCTAATTGAAATGAATCCATCACCATTACCTTGTCATCAAGGTTGTACAAGTCGGTCAATGATCCATTAATCCAAACAAAGTGTGCAGGAGCCAGGAAGTGGCTCCCGAGGACCTGGATTGAAAAATATTGACATTCTTGCAAACCTTTTCAACACATCTAGGCTTAAAACTAACTTTTTACAGAATACTACAGTAATATGGGATTCTGTGAAGATGAGTTTAGATTTCTTATATTTGCACCTGCGTTTTTTGGGTTAGAGGGTAATGTAGCTAAATAAATAATAAATAAATAAAAGTTCCTCATTAACCCAATTTTTCCTAGTCCAGTTAAAAGTTGTGATCTCTCAGTGTTGCATAATGCCTGCAAACGCATCCCACAAAAACACACACCATCCAATATTGCAAAAGGACATTGACATACATCTCACACCTCCCTGTAACAAGGCTCTTACTGCAAAGGTTAGAAGTTCAGACTTTAACTGGGGCCACCCGTGCTAAAATGTCTAAACTGCTCAGGCTGCCAGGTGGTCTACATCCATTAAGTACACATGTGAACAAGAGGGTGGAAAACTCTTCCAGCCCCGAGAAATATCACTCATGATTACGCTAAACAGGATGTGGCACTTCTCTCTAGTTTGTTTCTCACTACACTTTAATACATCACAATTTTAACCCTTCATTGACTCCCATATAAGTGGATTAGCATATATAGTTTACTCAGTCGTTCGTTCCCATAGTCAAACATTGCTCTGTTATTCTTGACTTAACAAGTCGCTTAAAATAACAAAAAAAACAGAGGTTAAAAAGAGGCAATTTCAAATAATACTTTGGTGGTGGGAGAACTGCTGGGAAGGTATGATAGTGTTTATTTACTTCCAAGGTTGAACTAATGAGCATTTGCTACTGGTTGTGTTGTGTTGGTTTTTGAATCTTAGATGAGGCATTTTGCAATTTATTATTAGATGTGATCTACTGTATATAGTCTGCAATAATAATTTTGGTAAATGATGTGAGGTTTGCCGCTCATTTTAAATTATTGCCTTTAATTTAGAAAAGGATGCATATTGTAATGTAGTTGTTGAACAACATAGCTGTGTCTGGTCTCACATGGATCAATGCTGACATTGCAAAGTTTGAACTGTTGAAAAAGATGATTTAAAAAACATTTACTGGAATAACCATTGCATTATCATCATTGGCCCGGTTTCCCAGATCAGTTAAGTAGCTCTTAACAGCGAAAGACTTCTTTCAAACCATCTTAAGGAGCCTGTGAAAGAAGTCTTTCGCTGTTAAGAACTACTTAACTGATCTGGGAAACCGGGCCATTATCAAAACAAGGAGGTCAAGTATGGGCAGCAATCGCTGAGGTGTTTGGCTTCAAGGCCAAAAATTATTTCCAGCATACAAGGACAGTGAGTCATTTTGGGTTTAGAGAAAATATCAGGCTCTTGTCAGAACTTGCTTTCACTCTACCTGATAGCTGATGTAGCTGCAGACGTGTACTTGAGTTCACAGTTCAAAGTTTAAGCGTCTTATGTTTAAAAGGATGTGGATAGCACTTTTAAAAAATAAGTCGTGTCCCTGAAACACAGTAGAATTAATGAACACTAACCTTTGATTAAAGATAAAATCGTACATTCTCCTCAAGGCAAAGATGAGAGATCTGTCTTCTTGAAGTTTTGTTGGGAAACATGACAACATATCAACTTTATCATGACAGGAACAAGATAATCTAGCCTCATATCACACATCACTGCCTTTCAGAGACACTTTATCAGTTTAAGTCCGAGTCTGACAGCGCTACAGCTGTCTTCTTGACCTATGACAGTCAGTCTCACTGCAGGTTAGGATGCTGAGTCGGTTCATGTTACTTACATTTGGCATGTGCAAGTTTGTGTGCAGAATCGCCGGCAACACCGCTGACATGCTGAAACAGCTGAGAACACTATGGATGAATGACAGCCTTGTGAATGGATAAGACAAAAGGATAAAGAAACAACCCATACAGCCGGACTGTGTAGATGGTAGGTATGTGTGAAAGAACTTACATTGTCTTAAAGTGGATGTTTCAGTCTGGATTATTAAGTGTTATAAAAAGTAGAAGCATTCAGAAGAAGGTTGTAAAATGAAAAAAAGGAAAAAAAAGGAGCCATAAAGTCCGGGGGTGCTGCCTTTTGTGGAAAGTTATAGGTCAGCCAAAGGGTCAATTATCCAACGGTAGTGAGGATAAAAACACCCATGCATTCCTTTAGAAGTGTTTTTTTATGCTCTTAAAAAAATAGTTTTCACCTAAGACACAGGGGAGCAAAGGGCAAAGCTTTGGAAAGGCAGAACTATCACATTCCCTATACGTTTCTCCTGAGAACAGAAGGACTTTGGTACCTGCCACATGTGTAAAACAGAGGTGTCAAAACTGAAACATGAGCGGCATATCTGACAAAGGAGAGACTGCTGTGAGGGATCAGTTCAGAGAGAAAGACCCGCTTCCACACAACAGATGGGAGCTTTATCGTTATGACTGGAGGGTGCAAGACAGCCAAAGGAAAAAAAAGAAAGAGACAAGACCACAAAAAAGGTTGGCGACATGGCTGGACTGTGACACATCTCCCAGTGTGGAGGGGGATTTTTACTCACCTGGCCTTTGTTGTGTCATCATGTTACCAGTCCTGTCATGAGCCTCCACCCTGTCCGCCTGCACTTGCATTGTTCTTCACTGCATGTGGACAAGGGAATAAAAGAGAATAGAAAATGAAAAAGAGAGAAGGCTAGGTGGTGGAGGAAGACACATTTTGTTCTATTGTTGGTGCTGCATTTTTTTTTAACACAAGTAAATTGAGAGATAAAATTGATCAAAGCGATGTGTGTGAGTGCACTGCTGAGTTCTGAATTATGGATATAATGGGATGACTGAGGTGGCATTTAGGAGGGGGAAAAAACGGTCTGCAAATGTAGGAGGCTTTTTAACAGCTCCATCATATCATGTAGCTTTTGAAAAGACTTGCCTGGGGGGGGTCAATGATCATCACACCTGGGCTGTGTTTTTAATATCATCCGATGTCTGTCACCATCTGACTAAATCTACGTAGCTGCACACATAATCTCCCACTTGAACATAGCACATGCAGGAATTTTGCAATTTAATTATAACTTCTGACAGACTCTGACACGATGCAAGAAAAAAAAAAAAGAAAAAGGGAAAGTATGATGATCTGAGCAGTTTGCCTTAGTTAAAACACTCCCCAGATGTGCTTAAGCCCAAAGCAAGCAAACGCTAATTCTGGTTTTATTGTGCTGGATCCTATTTACACTGACCCAAATGCAAGCCTTCACTTGCACTGTTAAAAATTCTTGTCCCAGAATTAAACAGATCCAACCACAGCAGTGAAATACAAGACGGCCGATCAGATGAGGTACAAAACAAATTAAAGCTGCAAGCAGCGATGAACGGGCCCTCGCACCCTTGTGCACGTTCAGGCGTGCTGCAGTGGAAGCGCTTGTATGACTTGCATGTAGATGCCTGGACATTTAGCGGCTGACACCAGCCACGACTCTCTATATCAAACCATCCAAAAGTTATGGGAGAAAGTAGGAATTATCAGATATAGACCAATCAGATGAAGGGGCGAGGCTTATTTACCAATTAAGGTGAAGGAGTCAAAACCGAGTACGATGACACCACCCACGACTCTGTATGTCATACCATTCAAAAGTTATGGCAGAAAAAAGGAACTATCAAATATCGACCAATCAGAAAAAGAGGCGGGGCTAGTTTATGCCAATGAAGGTCAAATACTCAAAACTGAATTTGATGACACCACCCACAAGTCTTTATGTCAAACCATTCAAAAGTTATGGCAGAGAATAGGGACTATCAAATATTGACCAATCAGAAGAAGCGGCAGGGCTAATTCATGCCAATGAAAATCAAGTTCTCAATATCGAGTCCGATGACACATATGGACCAACCAGATGAAGGGGGGGCACGCTTTTTGGCGTCTAGTGTCGCCACGGTAACACTTTTGACTGAGAAAAATAATGCACATCGTTGCAGGATAGAGACGCACATTTTGATGTATAACACACCTTGGTGCAGGTTACGGTTCGGGCTGTATTAACTGCCTAAGGAATGGCATAAATTGCGCCAAAATTAATTAATTAATTAATTCAAAATGGCCGACTTCCTGTTCGGTTTCGGCCATGGCGCCAGGAGACTTTTCTTAAAGTTCGGACATGATACAGGTGTGTACCGATTTTCGAGCATGTACGTCAAACCGTATCGTGGGGCTTGACGCACAAATTTTTTTAGGGGGCGCTGTTGAGCCATTAGGCCACGCCCATTAATGCAAACCATGAAATATCCAATTTATAGCCAGGCCTAGCTTGCGCGCAAAATTTGGTGACTTTTGGGGAACTATATGGACCAATCAGATGAAGGGGTGGCACACTTTTTGGCGTCTAGCGTTGCCACGGTAACGCTTTGAAAGAGAAAAGTAATGCGTGTCGTCACAGGATGGAGACGCATATTTTGATGTATAACACACCTGGGTGCACATTACGGTTCGGGCCGTATTAACTGCCAAAGGAATGGCATAAATTGCGGCAAAATTACGAGATTAATTCAAAATGACTTCCTGTTCGGTTTCGGCCATGGCGCCAAGAGACTTTTCTTTAAGTTGCGACATGATACAGGTGTATAGCGATTTTTGTGCATGTACATCAAACCGTATTGTGGGGCTTGAGGCACAAAGTTTTCTAGGGTGCGCTGTTGAGCCATTTTGCCACGGCCATTAATGCAAACCATTAAATATCAAATTTCTCGCCAGGCCTGGCTTGCGTGCAAAATTTGGTGACTTTTGGGGCACGTTTAGGGGGGCAAAAAGGCCCTCCTTTCGTCGAAAAAATAAGGAAAAGGAAAAAAAGGAAAGAAAAAAAAAATTCCTACAGATACAATAGGGCCTTCGCACTGTCAGTGCTCGGGCCCTAATAAGGCAACTAAAAAAAACATAACTCAAAGGATCTGCATTGAGCTGCACATGCTTTGACTTTCTAGATGTAATTTTCACTGAGGTATTTGTAACATAAACAAACTCTCTAACAAAAAAATGAAAATAATAAACAAACACTTACAATCTGAAACCACTTGGAACTCTGAAATGAGTATAGCAGCTCTAAAAACCTCCATGTCAAACCCAGTCGTGTTGTTTTTCTAGAAAGAAGCATGCAGTTGCACATTAATACATGCATCATGCTGGATTAGACCTTGAGGTCTTTTGCAGGAAGACTGAAGGAGAGAGCTGTTACCAGCCTGCTGGAGGTGCTGGGAGATCGAGAACAGCCTACCTCCAGGTGGTAAAGCTAAGCTTTCAGGGGTGAGAGGTCACAGACATCGGAGTGGTCACACACGTGTCAGAACACTATTTACAACTGGAGAGGCCCACCTCAGACCACCTACAAGTGCTCCTCCAACGCAGTACTGTACTTGAGGGGGAAACCCTGTGCCTCAGCATCCACTAGGTGGTAGTGAAGGTCCATATACAGCAGGTCTCACGTTGTACTGCCACCATGGGATGATGGACCTGTCCATTTAAGATGATGCAAACAATGATGACATCCCTGAAAGGGAACTTGTTTTGTGCGCTGGAAGCTGTTCAATGTTGCCATGGAGTTCAGTTCAGGAATGTGACGAGTAGTAGCTATAGAGAAAGGAAGGTTTATCACGGCATGTCATACAGCTGGGTAAGGAGTAATGTCTCAGCCGCTGTGTGCCTGAAACTGCTGGTGACATTTTCTTTTCTTTTTTTAATTATTTTTCTAAGTTGTGTGTGGTAGAAAAGTTGATCAAAATGGTCAGATCTGATGAAGAAACGAACAAAATGGAGAAATTGAGAGAGAGAACAGAGTGCAAGATCTGATAATCAACAAGCCAATAACAGAACGAAATCTGCAACCCCTCACTTTATCAAAAATATCCATCCATCCATCCATCCATCCATCCATCCATCCATCCATCCATCCATCCATCAATCCATCCATCAATCCATCCATCCATCCATCCATCCATCCATCCATCCATCCATCCATCCATCCATCCATCCATCCATCCATCCATCCATCCATCCATCCATCCATCCATCCATCCATCCATCCATCCATCCATCCATCCATCCGGGACCGGCTCACGGGACCGCAGTCTAGGCAGAGATGCCCAGACTTCCCTCGTCCGAGACACTTCAAAGCTAATGACATATAATACTTCCAAACACATTTAAGACTATGTGGACTCAAATCTAGTGGGTTATATGAGTCACTATACAAATAAATGTATAAATAAAGTCACTTTACTCTTATGTTAGAAATCTGTTTTTCTATTGGATGTGGACAGGTACGTTTAGTAATAGGTCAGGAGGGGTAAAAACAGATGTGATTCAGAAGCATGGGAAAACAATTCCTGAACTATAATGCAGGGTTCCTGCATAGAGAAGAGAACAACAGTGCAAGAAAATATTATAGGGAGATTAAACAAGCCCTGTTGCAAAGTCAAATTCAATTTTTTTGTTGGAAAGCACAGTGGCTGTTTCCAGCAATTAGGTATACTTCATGAATGTATTATTCAAAATATATCTGAACTCCACAACATGACATCATCCAATGTTGCACATCTGTTGTTGCAAAGCCACAAATATCCTCTGGAAAAAAAGAACAGGGTGACCTGCACATGTGTTAGGTGCAGGAAGCTTCATGTTTGGTGTCTTGATTCATTACCTGAGCAATCTCTGATATGCCATCATCACCTCACATATTTCCCCCACATTTTCCCAGAGTTTGAGGACTGTGAGTCTTCAACACATCGTGATACACTGTGAACTTCTTTGTACTTAAAGGTTAAATTTTTGTAAATCATTTCATTTTTAAACCTGAGTTTTGACCTTTAAAAATGTTTGTGCATGTATCATAAACTGGCTTTCTGCTTATTAACTTTCATAACAATAATGTTTTCTTTCGTGAGTAGAAAAGCTGGTGTGTACATTTAATTCTTCTTTATTGACCTCCTTAGGGAAATATATCGTGTAACCTCCATAATGAAGTCCTCGGCATAGCTGGACGATTAAACCAAAGGCAGTGTGACTTCTTCATGAGACATCCATATGTAAATGAAAATGTCACAACCAGCAGCTACAGTTGATAAGTGTAAAGCTCTGTCATGGCCTCTGACAGAGTTCACTGTGTCACTGAGATTGGTTTTATTAATAATCTCTCTATCCAGTGAGTTGCTGGGCCACTAGCTATGACTAAATCTGTAGTAATCCATATAGAAATGTCTCTAGAAGCTCTTAATATAAATGAGTGGTTGATCCTCTGTGTCATTAGATAATACTTTTCACCAAATGACAGTCCTAGATTCTGAGTTAACCTCTTGCTATCATCTGTCTCACTGTTACTGAGATGCTTAAGTAACAGGGAAAAAAACAGTCACTCTATGGTGAATCATGCATTTACTACTCGTGAAAGAGTGAAATTATGAATGAGAATTAATAAATACATGAATAAAATCGTGCTGATGGTGCATCACATAGAACAATCTAGGAAATCATGTAAAAACCATTTGGAAAGGGCTGGCCATTGAAGTACAATTTTGTTTAAATGTCACATATGATTTCAAGTTATAACAATGAAATTGTTCTAAACCTTTGGTCAAATCAAACAGAAAAAAAGTCCACAAAAAACATTAAGAACATTTAAAAGCAATAAGAGAGGTAGAAATAGGTTGCATAGAGGTGTATGTGAAGAAGTAGCATGTGATTAGATTAAGTATTTGTCTACCACAGTCACGCAAACTTCATCCAACCAGCTCAAGTGTGACAATCTGGGACAATCAATTAATAGCTCTCATTGTTGACTGTCGTCACAGGTAAATCCATCCCGCAGCTACCCAATAGGTCCTCTTGTGTTTGTGATCTTCTGAATCATGCATGAATCAAAAGAAGTACTGTAGATGGGCAGTGACTGAGTTTTTACAATCCCTTATACAGTACCCCAAACGATTTGAAAAAAACAACATTACAATCAAGACATGATCAAAGTGTTCACTGTAATTTTAGAGATTTCGCAAAAAAATGGCACTCAGCATTATGACGTGATAGCCATTTTAAGCAAAGTACCTCAAATCTTTAAGGGGTCAAACATGTTTGAATAACTGTCGGAAAAGAAACTGAATGGCCAAAATGGTTGGTTGGTATTTGACAGCTGTTTGACTGGAAATACTGATATGAAGTCAATCAGAAGGGTTGGATGTCCAAAGAGGACGAATTAAACATACCCATAATCAATAAAAATTACTTTCGAGACAGTAGACAAATCGTCAAGCCATACAATCTAATTAAAGCTGCAAGCAGTGATGAACGGGCCCTCGCACGTGCAATTTGCACCAATGAAGGTCAAGGTGTCAAAACTAAGTCTGATGACACCACCCACGACTCTTTATGTCAAACCATTCAAAAGTTATGGCAGAAAATAGGAACTATGAAATATCGACCAATCAGAAGAGGGGGTGAAGCTATTTCACAGCAATTATGGTCAAGGGATTCAAAACCATGTCCGATGACACCACTCACGAGTCTTTGTGTCAAACCATTCAAAAGTTATAGCCGAAAATAGGAACTATGAAATATCGACCAATCAGAAGTAGGGGAGGGGCTAATTTGCACCAATGAAGGTCAAGTAATCAAAACCGAGTTCGATGACACCACCCACGACTCTCTATGTAAACCATTCAAAAGTTACAGCAGAAAATAGGGAAAACCAATTAGAGGAAGGGGCTAATTCAGCCCAATGAAGGTCAAGGACTCAATACAGAGTCCGATGACACCACCCACATGTCTTTATCACAACCCGTTCAAAAGTTATGGCAGAGAAAAGTTTTCTAGGGGGTGCTGTTGAGCCGTTAGGCCACGCCCATTCATGCAAACCAAGAAATATCAAATTTATCGCCAGGCCTGGCTTGCGTGCAAAATTTGGTGACTTTTGGGGAACATTCAAAATGTGGACCAATCAGACGAAGGGGGGGCGCGCTTTTTGGCATCTAGCGTTGCCACGGTAACGCTTTTGAAAGAGAAAAGTAGGTCGTCGCAGGATGGAGACGGACATTTTCATGTATAACACACCTGGGTGCACGTTACGGTTCAGGCCGTATTAACTGCCGAAGGAATGGCATAAATTTCGCCAAAATGACACGATTAATTCAAAATGGCCGACTTCCTGTTCGGTTTCGGCCATGGCGCCAAGAGACTTTTCTTTAAGTTGCGCCATGATACAGGTGTGTACCGATTTTCGTGCATGTACGTCAAACCGTATTGTGGGGCTTGAGGCACAAAGTTTTCTAGGGGGCGCTGTTGAGCCATTTTGCCACGCCCATTAATGCAAACCATTAAATATCAAATTTTTCGCCAGGCCTGGCTCGGGTGCAAAATTTTGTGACTTTTGGGGCACGTTTAGGGCAAAAAGGCCCTCCTTTCGTCAGAAGAAAGAATAATTCCTACAGATACAATAGGGCCTTTGCACTGTAAGTGCTCGGGCCCTAATAATGACCCTAAACATACCATGAAAGCAACTCAAGTCAACTCAACCCAGCAGAGTATGATTTTCAGCTCCGGCAGGCTGACAGCCCACAAACAACTGAAGGTGGTTGCAGTGAAGACCTGAAAAAGCATCTTCAGGGAAGACTCCAGACTTCAGACATTGACTGACTGCAAAATATTTCAACCAAGTGTTTAACATTTATAGTAAGCTGTCATCCATCATGGACAATGTCTTCCACCCCCTTCATGAGACTGTCAGAGCACTGGAGAGCTCCATCAGCGACCAGCTTCGTCACCCGCGATGCTTCACTGAGAGGCATCGCAGGTCCTTCCTCCCTGCTGCCATCAGACTGTACAACCAGGCCTGCTCTCAGTAGAAAACGGACAATAACAACAAGATGTGCAATATCTTTATACCTCATACACATCCTACATTCATTCCACTGTATAAACTGTTTATATTTTGTAATTATACATTTTTTACTTTTTATCCCTCTTTTGCTGCATGTGTGTGTGTGTTGTCTGTACTGCTGCTGCGCAAAGCGAATTTCCCCACTGCGTGATAAATAAAGGACTATCTAATCTAATCTAATGTGTACAACTATGTCACTTTGTCTAAACCACGGATTTTTGTGAGATCAGGTTGTGCTTTACACCAGCTACACAGTGGCGGGTTTTTTGCGACTTTAGCTTGCTGGCGAAATGCTAGCAAAATGGCCCTCCCAGCCATTTTGACTGTTTGTTTTTTCGCAATTTTTTTTCAGGGAGGCTCAAGGCATGCACGTGTTTACTTTGTTGAACTGCTTCTTCGGATGTGCATTTCACCACAATGAACTGATCTCCTGTATGAGAATTATTTTGGATTCATTTCAGGTTTCTACGAAACATGCAAGGAAATCATGAAAGCTCCCTTTGTCTGAACCCTCATGTAAAAAACAGTTAAGTCATGTGCCTGTGATGCTAAATGCCCTCCCAGTGAATCAGCTGGTCATCACAACTGTATCCTTTGGCTCAGCAAGTGACTGAACAAGAAAGAAATTTCTAAAAAACATAGAAAAACTAATCAAACTGAAATGCAATGAATAACTAGGAACCTAAACTAAATAAGATTTAACAAAGTTAATCAGATGGAAACATGCACATATTGATAGCTCTGTTTTTCCTGGAGGAGCAGTGACCCATAATTTAAATTGCTTGTCCTCCTCTTGCTTGAAAGAAAATAAAATGAATCTTTACTGTAAAGATTTGGTGTAAAAAAAGAAAGGGCAACAGGAAGTGTTACAGTAACCTGCTCAGTTGTGCATGAGATGATCAACAATGGGAGGCTTTTATCTGAGTGCTTTTCTGAGAAATCTCAGCACACAAGGATGGGCAGAGAACAGGTCTGATACTCTGTAAAAGGTTTGGTACTTTTCAAAAGCACAAGACTCTCTGCAGCTCTCAGAGCACCCTGTGGCAGGCTGTGGCTACTGCTCTGTGTCACTTTCTCACCTCCCATGTAAACATCACATCTGGTGCTTGAATGAAGTTACGCCACTGGCAATGGGTATTAGGTCAAAATGGATCAGTGTGTAGGAAAACTAATTTGGAGATCATGCAACGAGACCCATATAAGGCATGCTCGCATGTTTTTAAAAAAAAAAGAAAGAAAGAAATTGTAATGCAAAATATTTTTCCATCAAGCAGATTAAAAAAAGCTAAACCAGAATCTATACAATAGTTTGGATTTCATGGTTGTGCCATTCCACGGATGAAGTAACAAACGACTGCACTCTTCATTCACACGCAAACATGCAGGCTTGATCGATGCATTGTGCCGTCATATGTGTGTGATGGGTAGCCATCAGGGGGGCGGGTGGGTGCGCTGCTGCCTGCTCTCAGTCTCTCTCTGTGTTTTTTCTCTCAAGCACTGAGAGCAGGGCTGGCTCTGGCTGACTACTGCTGCCGAGCATGAAGCTCTATCTTTTTTTGCCTTAGTGATTAGAGCAGCCGTCCTTGAGCTTATCCATTTATTCTGCAGGATTTTTCACCACTGCATGCTCTACAGCTTTGATTTCTCTCATCCATAAATCAGCAGGAGAACTGCAAAGACAAGAAGAAGGGCTTCACTTTTAGAATAAGGTACTGTAAGATTTTGATATAATAAACTTTATGTGGACGGGTAAATGCTACTTTGATTTAAGAAGAACCAAACTTTTTTTGCTCTTAAATACAAATTGCAGTGTAAATAAAGTAAAGTGAATTAAAAAAATACAAAAATAAATGAATAAAAACGCCACTTCTTAATATAGTCAATGGATCTTATTTCTTATTTAAGGTATTCAAAACCCTCAGTAATTCCAAGGGATCCTACAATGATTGTACAATTTTAATAACAATTAAATATCAGTTATACAGCATGTGTAATAACACATAGCTTACTATAGGTACCCTTATACATCGCTGTAAATTAATACAAAAGGACTCCTAATGTGCATACATAAGTACAATGGAGTTAATGTCCTGCAGTCACTGCTATTTAGAATAACTTAACTATTTAGATTCAGTCACTGTTTTTCACTCATACATTTCTTGTTTTGTTGGTATTTTACTCATTTACAAACTACTTGGTTAATGTTAGGCATCAAACATCACATAGGAGATGTTGAAAACACCAGTAAGCAAAATTTTGGAAACATGCATTTAAAAAGTACAGCCCCCTTCTGTCAAACCTGCCTTCAAAACCACACCTCCAAAATATACAAATGTGTTCAGGGCAGAAACAGAACTTGACAGACAAGCCGGTGGTCTAATGACTTCTTTTGGGCCAATCACAATATTTGGAATGTGAATTTAGTGCCCTGTTGCTTTCACAGGTTATAAATATGCTTTTGTTTTGACATGACGACATACAATTAGTTGTTAGATATTCATGTGCAAAAGAGAATTTCAGGTAATAAATGTTTCAGAAAAAAGATCTACTACCAAACCTTTAAAACTTTGTGATTAAGATGAGGGAAACATGTCTTTTGTTAAAAATAGACACCGTCATAATGCATCATTTCCAAACATCTTCTTCCTGGATAATTGCCTGACAAGTCCAAGTCACTTGGCTATCACGTATGTGCATTACTTTTAAAATGCTCTGTGGTCTTAAAAACAAAAAAAAACAACAACAAACAAACAAAAAAGTTAATTACCACAAATACAAGGTTTTCAGTGACATGAGTTTTTAACATGTTTTGTGAAAACAGGCTGGTAGATAATTTGAGAAACCCTCAACCTTTCGCATCACCAATACAAAACCTTATTTTATTTATTTAGTCTATTGAACTTTTACGGATAAGCTTAATCCAAAAGTGACAGTTATGATATAATTGAACATGTCTTCTCGGCAGGTCTGTGATCTATAGATTTATACTTTTAAAATCTATGTGAATGCCTGATTGACAAGCGGGCAAATTCATTTAGCGTGCTTGAACTAATGACCACAGGACGTGCTCTCTTTTGTTAAAGCTTAGTCACTCTCATCAACCTATGTGCTTTCTGTGATCATTTTAATTTCCAAATAAACATGAACACATGTCATGCCGCCTGAGTCACTTAGGAAACGTTAATTAAAAAGAACAAAGAGTACGTATCTCCATACGTGTGTCACATGCACCAGACATGGGTCTGATTTGTGAGGAAGTAAGAGGTGATGGAGAGCTGTCCTGACACACAAGCCTTCACTGAGCACAGCAAGAACTCACTGTGTGGATCTGACAATCTGCAGGTCCATATGTGCTGGCATTAACCAGCTGCTACAACTGAAATTACAGAACTATCACATTCAAAAAAAAAAAACGGAGCTGAATTTGAAGCTAAATAGTTTAATTTAGCATTTAATTCTGATGAACAGGAAGTGCTACACACAGTATTGCTATTTTACATCTGACGATACAGGAGTCTTTTTCACTGCTGCCCTTGTGAATTAAGTGACATAACTCAACTTAGGGGTAATCGGAGTCAACAGCATAACATGTCCTTGCTCTCAAATGAAGAAATAATTAAGGTGATACAAGACATGTTCTCCAGTTTTTCCAAAACTAACATGACAGACAGCTCAGCGTTCCACTCGTAGTTTATATTTTTAATGAAAAGAAAGCAAGAGAGTTTTTACAATAAAATTGTATGGGTTCCTTGAATTCCATCAAATTAACAAAGAATAGCCATTGTCTTATAATCACTGTCAAAGCTGAGCAAGGGAACGATTGATCCAGACATTTTCATGACCAAACATACGTTTCCTTACAGCATAGTGATAAATAAGCACTTGTAGCATTAAAATCATACTGCTAAATCAGCTTTGCTACTGTACAGTACATTCACTAAAACAGTTTTCAGAGGGAGTGGCTGGCTGTTCTACTAATGACCTCATAAAACTATAAAACACATCAGCTCGATAATATTGAGTGAGGATCTCCTCTCTCACCAGAATAGCGATGGCAGCTTCACTACTCTTCAACCCTTATTGTGATTAATACTTAGCCAACCGATTTTACAGTCTACACGCTTTAATAATTGATATTAAAATGCTCTGACTGTCATAATCCCTATAACACGCATATTTCATTAGCAAAAACAAAACAAAAAACCCCTTGAAGAGTTCACATTCACTCTAAATGTATCATGTCAGGTCAGTGTAAAAAGTGAACTAAAAGACTTAAAAGACCTAAAAAAAATGAAACAGAAAACAGTTTTGAAATCTTTTCATTTGACATTATCAAATAAAAAGATTGTCTCTTGTGTACACAGTTGTGTTAAAAAAAAGAAAAGAAAAGAAGAAATGACACCTTCTTTTAAAGATTTTTCCTATCAGGATGTTTCTACACTACAAAAACAGCCCCTTTAGAAATAAGCCAATTATTCTATAAAACTACTCAAAATTGATTTTGACCAAACATATCTTTGTTAGTGTGGTAAGAAAAATGTCCTTAACAAAACTTCTTAAAACTAGCAACATAGTCTAAAAAATAGTTTTCACTTTTCTTGAAAAAAGGCTTTTTTACTTTCTTAGAAATTATTTTTTGTAGTGTCCCCCGATGGACCCGGTACCGGGTCCACGAGCTGTATGCACCAGTTCATGTGTGGAAAAAGTTACTCAAGTGCTGTCAGGGTATTTTCTTTCAACTGTTTCTGAAACAAAAAGCCCCTAAAGTCAATATGTCAAAACTACAAGTATGTTTTGTCAACAAAGTATTTGATTTATAACAACTTAAAAATACATAGGCTATTCAACAAAGATGGTGCCTCCAACACGAGCAACACCCGCAAAAAAACGCAACAGAACGCAAGACCAATTTTTTCTACCTCAAAATAGTGGGTATCATATGAAACTAGAAAAGCTACACTTTCAGACGATACCAAACATAATATTTTCTGGGCCGACCACTTCATGCCAAGCTCAAAACAAACAAAGCGAAAATTCATGTTTCACATCCCATACATCAGATTGCATGTTCATCACACACTACGTCAGCAAATCCCAAAGCTATTCTGACCAAAAGCAGTTTTATTTTATTTTTTTACGTTTTCGTTGTCATATTCAGTCTATCCACACCATTCTTTGACAAAAATTCACAGCTTAATCCTTCATAGTAGTGAAACTGCTTCATGCGTCATCATTTCATATCCTGCCAGTCGCAGCCATTTTGTTGATTTCTCGCTGCTTTTGGAAATTTACGTCAACTTTGTTGACATTTAACATGTTGTGAGCTTTCAAAGGAGATATTACACTTGAACGAGACTTCATCCATCAGGCCTATACCTTTGAGCGTAAACTCCACAGTGGCACCCACAGAGACATGCATAGAGCGCTGTGATTTTTAGATTGAGATTTTACATTTACGAAATCATGTATCATCAAATCATCAAAGTATTTTATACATACATACATACATTATACATATTCCCTTCAAAAAATGAAAAAAAAAAACAAATTTGGCCCATTTTGGCACAGTATAGGTATCTGTTACGGGTCCCAAGGGTGAGGACCGTGGTAACAAATACCTGTAAAAAGCAGGTGGAGTGCGGAGCAATTAAAGGACGATGCGTCTCTGTTCTCGGCCAGGTCATTTCTTTTTATTTACAACACAATAAAACACACAAAATAACTGTCACAGTTAACACATGGGTTTCTTTTACAATTACAATGTCACATTCTCCTCGTTACTGTTCAGTTATCTACAACTCAATTATGGGGGACACGTTGGGATTACCCAACGTGTCTGTGTTACCAACTACAAAACATTTTAATAATATATAAAAAAAAAACAGATACAAAACATAACCTTCATTCATTTGGTCGTCATAACGGTGCCTAAACGAGCGTTCGACTTGAACGTGCTCTGAACATACTCGTCGATAATGGCGGCTTCTCGTGTGTAATGGCGGCTGTCCAGGAACTTTCCCGTTTCTTACATCTCATCAATTCTCCAACTTTACAAAGTGATGGATTATGATGTTAGTTCGTTTTTTTACTGTTACAATATCATGAACCCAAGCCTTGCCTTTGTTAGACAGACCAGGCAGACCCAATCGTATTGTGAGGGTCTGTTGGGAACCTCTGGCTGACCTCTGGCTGAGCCCTCTCTCAGGGAAGTCTTCAACTGTCATATCTGAGAGAACTTCTCATAAATTCCGAGGGAGGCTGGGGACATTGAGTCCAAGTGGACCATGTTCTCTTCCTCCATTGTCAATGCGGCAGCTCGAAGTTGTGGATGCAAAGTCTTTGGTGCCTGTTGTGGCGGCAACCCCAGAACCCGGTGGCGGACACTGGAAGTAAGGGATGCAGTCAGGCTGAAGAAGGAGCCCTACCAGGCCATGTTAGCCTGTGAGACCCCTGACGCAGTACCGGCAGGCCAAGCAAGCCGCAGCTCGGGCAGTCCTGGAGGCAAAAAACTCGGGTCTGGGAGGAGTTTGGTGAGGCCATGGAAGGCCCCGAGGAAATTCTGACGACCGTTCGGCGCCTCAGAAAGTGGAAGCTGTACTCTGCCAACACCGTTTATGGTGCAGGTGGAGAGCTGTTGACCTCGACTGGGGACATTGTCGGACGGTGGAAGGAATACTTCGAGGATCTCCTCAATCCGACTGACATGCCTTCCATTGAGGAAGCAGAGGGTATGGACTCAGGGATGTGCTCGTCCGTCACCCAGCCGAAGTCACTGAGGTAGTTCGTAAGCTCCTCAGTGGATGGGCACCTGTCGCCCTGAGTACCTCAAGTCTCTGGATGTTTTAGGGATGTCTTGATTGACACGCCTCTGTGACATTGCATGGAGGAAAAGGGGACAGTGCCGCTGGAGTGGTAAACCGGGGTGGTGGTCCCTCTTTTTAAAAAGTGGAACCAGAGAATGTGTTCAAAATATAGGGGGATCACACTTCTCAGCCTCCCCAGGAAAGTCTACGCCAGGGTACTGGAGAGGAGAATATGGTCGATAGTTGAACCTCGGATTCGGCAGGACTGCCCTTTGTCACCGGTTCTGTTCATAATTTTTATGGACAGGATATCTAGGCGTAGCCAGGGACCGGAGGGGATCCGGTTTGGGAACCACAGGATTTTATCTCTGCTTTTTGCAGATGATGTTGTCTTGTTGGCTTCATCAGGCCGGGACCTTCAGCATGTGCTGGGACAGTTTGAAGCCGGGTGCAATGCGGCAGGGATGAGAATCAGCACCTCCAAAACCGAGGCCATGGTTCTCCACCGGGAAAGGTGGCGTGCCTTCTCCGGGTGGGTGAATAAGTCCTGCCTCAAGTGGAGGAGTTCAAATATCTCGGGGTATTGTTCACGAGTGAGGGAAAGATGGAGCATGAGGTTGAAAGACGGATCGGTGCAGCGTCCGCAGTTATGCGGTCAGTGTACTGGACCATCGTGGTGAAGAAAGAGCTGAGTCGAAAGGCGAAGCTTTCGATTTACCGGTCAATCTACACTCCCACCCTCACCTATGGTCATGAAATTTGGGTAATGACTGAAAGGATAAGATCGCAGATACAAGTGGTCGAGATGAGTTTCCTCCGCAGGGTGGCTGGACGCTCCCTTAGAGATAGGGTGAGAAGCTCAGTCACTCAGGAGGAGCTCGGAGTCGAGCCGTTGCTCCTCCACATTGAGAGGAGTCAGCTGAGGTGGCTTGGGCATCTGAGACATTGCATCATACTTTGTTCGTTTTTGATCCCATATAATTTAACAGTTGATCATTACTACCATTAAATAACACAAAACTTTCTGATGCTAACATCTATATGGTTTCAATCACAGATATGGATCTGGATCAAGGATTCTACCGACATGTGGACGTCCCAGACCACGTTCACTACATCGTCGCCTTCTTTGTG
The DNA here is from genome assembly GCF_033807715.1 of Cololabis saira. Classification (NCBI taxonomy): domain Eukaryota; kingdom Metazoa; phylum Chordata; class Actinopteri; order Beloniformes; family Belonidae; genus Cololabis; species Cololabis saira. Next base: position 25,580,011 of record NC_084597.1, on the reverse strand, counting down.
TTGGTGATTGGAACAGTGGGAGTTACTGGGAATGCCTTGGTCATGTATGCTTTTTACTGGTAAGCAACACGTATGGCTCTGATGATGAAGTATATGCTTGTCTGGCATTTTTCATTTTAGAGGTGCATAGTTCCACCATCTAATTAGACTTTATATCTTTTCTATGTAAAACTGGATCTTATTTAACCCTGCATTTTATGAATTTCTTATTTAACCCAACATTTTTAAAACAAAATTCAGCTTTGACTTCGTCATTGGGCCAGTTTCCATGATCATCTTTACATTACCATTTGACGAAGTCTGACGAAAGTATAAAATGGTTATGTAACCTTGATTTAATGCAGAAGGCTAAATGATCAATTTCCCTCACTTTTTTTTTTTAACAATTTGTTTATTGATGTTTTTCACATAAAAATACAGTGGTTCACAAGTTCAGAGTCAACAATTGTTAATATAACAGAGCCGTACAACAAGACTCAACCTCTCCATCCCTCCACCCACCACCCCAGGCACCTGTCGTTACCTGTAGTGTAGCTGTACTACCAAACAACCGTAGGGAATGCAGAATTGAGCTGTCCCATAAAAACCAAAAGGTTTAAAAAAAAACAAAAAAAAACAGAAAAAGGTGCCACAAAGTCAAATACAAAATAAATGACTCCATTTAAAAGTGGAGTAATCCTCAGTGCGACAGTGTCATTAAATTGAAAATACTCAGCAATAAAGTGAAGATCACTTAATAGAATAAAAAAACACAAAAATTAATTAGCAAAAGAAATCCTTTAAAATATCAGCCATGAACTCTGTGGGTCGAGGTCCCTCGGTGCCCTCGGGCAGGCCAACCACTCGGATGTTATTCCACCTACAGCGGGCCTCCAGATCTTCACACTTCTTGCTCAGAGTCTCCACCGTAGCAGAAAGCTTAGCCACATTAGCATGCATGTCGGTTAGCTTGTCGCTGTGCTCATTAGCCAAGTGCTCGAGATCGCTAATAGACTCACTTTGCCGATCAATTCTTCCCTCAAGCGGCCTCAGAGCAGTCGCCACTTCTTTCTTGACAGTTGCCGACACTATCGCCTCGATTTTTTTGAGAATTTCAGTCCGCAAGTCCTCCATCATTGCCTTAATGCTGTTTAGCATCTCGTCGTTAGCCTCCGATAGCACCGGGGAGTCGGGTTGCGACCGACCCCGGGCGGTCTTAGCAGACTCACTTTTCGCTCTTGAACTCGACATTTACCCGGTTATGGCACTGAGGAAGACCTTGTACGGGGATGTAGTAGTGGCAACCAATGGACAGACTTTATATAACAGTTAAAGTATTTTAAAAACTCATTCCTGAGGAGCCGACGTGAAACACGTCCTACATCGTGCGCTTCCCGTCACCGCCCCCAATTTCCCTCACTTAATGTAGACTTTTTGTGTTTTTTTGTGACTCTTCATGAACAAAGACATTTCAGAAAAATCATATAGTATAGCTTTATTTGTGGTATACTTTCTTTGTTCTCTTTTTTTATACTAACACATTTCTGTAGCAATAACATAACCTATCAGAGATTAATACAATATTACTGAGGTGAAGTGAAATAAATCTAAAATCTTATGCTGACAAGATGTTGTTAAAACAAGATGTGACGTAAAGTAGTAGAAAAAAATGCCCCCATCAAACCTTCAGTTGAAGTAGCACTTTTAAAATAAATTCAGGGTTAAAATGATTTTCAGATTTTTTTTTTTTTTTTTTTAATTTAATGCTTTATCATGTCCAAAGGGTTTTTGTTATTTTGTATATGACTCTACAGCATGCCACACTAACTTTGGCTATGACTGGGTATGTAATTTATAACAAAACTGAGGGAACAAAATGCTGGACCTGACATATTTATTTGTGCAGGTTCAACAACCGGTGAAGCACAACCGTCTCAAATCATGCATCACTCAATCTCAACTCCAGTCACACTCATTTAGTATACACATAAACGCACCCATCTGACTGCAGAGTGTTTACTCTCATTGATATTTTTACAGTAAGTGGGCAGGACATGGAGACAATGCCCAAAAGACTTGATAAAAGATAACAACTATATAAATAAATATGAAGTCATGGTGCTTTATAAACAGCAGTCGAAAATGTAGATATACAAAGCAAAATTACACTTTTGGGAGACCACTGCTTGCTCAGCCAGAGCAAATATTCATTCTGCACCTGTGTTCTATAGTCCTCATATATCTTATGTCACATAAAACAAGTATTATGTAATGAATCAGCATATAACATGCTCCCTGAAACAGATAACACAGATGCCTCACAGATGAAAGATACCAACCACTGAGGAGTTATTGAAATTCTGCATGTAGAAAGGGTTTTGTTCATATGTCATTAATTATGCAAGTAGAGAAAAATCAACACAAACACACGCACGGACACACACACGCACGCACACACCCTTGTCAAATCTGGGATCTTATTTCAGTGTACCAAGAACTTTCAACAAATTCAAGAATAATCATCATGTTAGGCAATCTAAAGTGTGTTCTGTGAACTATTATAAGCTAAAAAAAGAAACTGGATAAATGCCATTCCTGTGCATCATTAACATGACCATCTGTGTCCTTGGAAAGCTTTAGAAAAACAAAATACTGCATAGACCACGAGTTTCAGGCTCATTACACACACGTTATATAGGTCTTCATGAAAGGCCGGTGTTTGACCGGTGAGATATCGAGTTTGTCATAATATACAGTAGAAGTGAAGAGCTTGGGCACACCGCCCGTCACATTTGTGAAATAATTAATGTTAGAGTACTTCTGTACAAACCTTAAACTGGAAACATGGTTTTCTTGTTAACTCATGGTAGAATATTTTTTTGAATACAGACTTTTTTTTGTATCTGTTTTGGTATCATGCTTTGCTAAGATTCTTTTCTAGACAGAAGAAGGGAGAAAGGTTGCCAACAGGAGATTTGTGATACATGTAAGGATGTGCTAGCTAGACAACCAGTTTAAAAAAAAAAAAGAATTCAGCACGAATACATTTTCACAGTGCAATACAACTACTTTTCTTAACATCTTCATAGGCTTGCTTACATTTAAGTTAATAAATAAATGATCATGTTATTTTTTTTAAAGTACTGTGGTTTTCGGATTAATTTATTCATAATCAGATGTTAGAGCCAATTTATATTGTGTTGTGTTTCCAATTGAATAAAAGGGGTATGCGAATTGTAGTGCCATTTTTGCTCTGTTGGGGGTGTATGGAGCCAGGAAATAGGTTTTATTTTTTTCTACCTTGGCTGCACACATATTAATGGTTAATACCATGCTGGTAAGAACCTAAGGCATATATATATGTGCATTACTATATTTAATATATATATATATACATATATATATATACGCATACATACGCATACATATACACATACAAACCCAGTTTTTTCTTTTTTTTTGCGGGGGGGGGTTGGGGGTGACATCCGCTGCTAATCCAGGACGCGAGAACACACATGGAGGCGCACGTCGAGCACTGGAAATCAGCAAAAAAAAGACTGAACAGACACGAAACCGGCACGGAACCAGCAGAAACCCGAGCGGCAACCGTCCCAAATCTCGAGATCCAATCACAATGTGAGCTAAGCTACCACGATTAACTAACCCCAAAAACTACATGCATGCAGGTGAATGAGCCGGTGTATCTGTCTATATGTGTGTGTGTGTGTGTGTGTGTGTGTGTGTGTGTGTGTGTGTGTGTGTGTATGTGTGGAAAGTGCCCACGCTCCCCCGCCGGCCATCCAGGTTGACGGGGGCTGGCCCGCTGAGCCGGGCCAGGGCCAGGGCCCCAACACACCTCCATGAGTGCCCCTGGCGCCGCCGGAGCCCCCAGGAGGAGGGGGAAATGTCCCAACATTCATCCATTCATACTGACGACATAAGACATAGACACCTGAGAATGACTCCGCGCCCGCCCGGGAGGCCCGCCCCCCGGACCCGGCCTCACCCCCCCTGACGCCCCCCAGGCGGACATCCCAAAGGCCCCGGAGTCCCCGCAGACGCAGTGGCACGCGGCCCCCGCCCAGCGACGGCAGACCAAGGCAGCAATGCCCCCCCCAGTGCAGACAGCCACCCCCCACCCAGGCAGAGCCGGGCCCTCCGAGTGGGACCCCCACGTCCACAGCCCAGCCCCCCCCGGAATGGACCAGAGACACCCGGGCAACAGCCCCCCACCCGGGCCCCCCCCAGCCACCGCCATGAGGTAACCCCCCCCCCCCCCCCCCCCCCCCCCATAGACCCTCAAGGCCCCCTCCGGTCAGGGACAGAGCCCCACGGCGACGACCCCCACCCGCCCCCACCCACCGCCCCCCAGGGGCCACCAGAGGGCCGCACCGCAGCCCCCCAAGCCGACCCCCAACCCCAAGGTCTACAGGATCACCACTAGGTAATGAAGCCTACTGTATAATCGGGGACCAGAGAGAATGCAGTTCGGCCGAATGTTGTTCAATGGAGGCAGACATTAACTCACTACTAATATGATCTGATAGAAGATTCCTAAAGTGGTTAATACATAAGCTGGACTTTTGTTTCCAATTCATTAGAATGGTTTTCTTTGCGATACATAAGGCAGTGAGAATCAAGTATATCAAGTTAGGTTCCATATGAATATCTCCCAAGTGACCTAATATGCATATCGTGGGGCACACTGGAATTCTGTAGTTGATCCATGTGGATAAATCCCCACAAATCTCCATCCAGAACTTCCGTACTGGTGTACAAAACCATAAAGCATGCATATAATTGTCAGGGGTGTTCTCTGTGCACTGTGAGCAGATATTAGAGGTGACAAAACCCATCTGGAACATCCTTTGTCCTGTATAATGTATTCTATGAAGAACTTTGTACTGTATAAGTTGTAAATTTGGGTTCTTAGTCATAATGAAAGTATTTAAACATATTTGTGACCAACAGATCAGGTCGGTGTTAAGAGAGAGATCCGCCTCCCACTTTGAAATCGGAAGAGAGACTGAGTTGTCTATTTTGGACACTAACCTGCAAAGTTTCGATAGCAATTTTAGGGTGCTTAGGTTCAATAATTCTATTATCCTGGCGGGAAGTTGTACAGTAGGTCCAATTGGTTAAGTTTATATTTTTTATTTATTATGGCCTTAAGTTGTTGGTATTCTAAAAATGTGTTACTGCTAATTCCATATTGAACAGTGAGGGCCTGATTTACTAAAGGTTTGCGTGTGTAAAAACGTGTGCAAACTTGACAGCACTCGCAAACCAAAGTGCCAGCTGATCTACTAACAGCGTGCAAAGAGGACTGCGTCTCTCAAATGCGCAAAATAGCACACGCAATCCATTTAGTACTTTTGCCCTGATGAATAATCAATATGGGGCGTACCCACCAGAAATCGCTAAATACTGGGAGGGAAAGATGCAAATTGGTCCATTTACCACGCGCAATGAGATTTACCAAGCCTGAAAGTTTTGGCGTGGATTGTGATTGCGTCTGTATTTAATACGTTCGAAAGGAAGGTGCTAATCTCCACATGCAAAAGGAGAAATATTTTATTTGAATGTTAAATCGAGTATTATTCAGCAAAAGGTTGCCACAGGAGCCACATTAATTTTTTTATTTGTGATAATAAATAAATCACGTGTTTTCATGGAGAAAAAAGTGTTTCTCATTGTGCGCCTATACTTGTTCTGCATACCCCGGTGTTGTGCAGTATTCAGCACCCATGCCGTGAAAAGCACCCCCTCGTCTGACAAAAATTATATTCTCATGTTCTGTTCATGTTCTGTTGTCCATGTTCTGTTTAGCGTCCAGTTTTGTGTTAATGATTCATGTTTAAATGCGCTCATGGATTCGGGTAAAAAAAAAAAATCGGGTAAATGGTTATTGATGTCATTAATTAATAGCCTGCTTACTGTGTTGTCTTCCATAATATTTGTAAATATATATAATATAAACTCCTAAGTAAGTGTTTGTGTGAGTGTGTATATATAAATATATTGACGTGTCAGTGTGTTGTTTTTTTTCTTGGTCTACTTATCATTGAATATACGAGGGGGTGCTTTTCACGGCAGGAGTGCTGAATACAACAATTTGCCTCTTCCACTAATATCTCTATACCTCCAACTCGTCAAATTTCATTTTGCGCTTGCGACTATATCCTGCTTTCCATCCACTCTCCATGGCGCAAAGTTTGCGCCGCAAACCGTAAGACGCGCAACACCTCATTTAAATACTGAGGTTTGCACCTGTTATCAATTGCGCATGCAATCTTAGTTGATCAACCGCAAAACACACAACAACAGCACGCGCAAACTTTTTCAGTGCACACGCAATTTAGTACTCTTTATTTAGGATCTTAGTAAATCGGGCCCTGAGTGTATAAAAAGGTACAAACTGTCCCCCTATAATTACATGCTGCAGATAGCATATTCCTTGGTCTCTCCATTGAACAAAGTTTACCATCTCTTTATCATTTTGCAGGATATCTGGGTTGTTCCATATGGGTGTGCAGTCACATGGAAAAAGTGAAACTTTAGCTACTTTAAGGAATTCCCACCAGGCTGTCAGAGTTGAGCTGATATTGATGCTTTTGAAACATTTATGATGTTTAATGCCTTGACTAATAAATGGTAAATCTGAGATTTCCAGATCATTGCAAAACACTTGCTCTGAGTCCAGCCATTGACTATCTAAAGAATGATTTTTCGACCATTTTAAAATATACTGTAGTTTATTCGCTAGGAAGTAATACTGGAACTTAGGTAAATCTAAGCCTCCACATTCTTTGGGTTTTTGTAATGTCTTCAAGCTAATACGTTGTGTTTTATTCTTCCACAGAAATTTTGACACATATGAATCCAATGACTTAAACCAAGAAGGAGGGGGTTTGGATGGTATCATTGAAAAAAAATAGTTTATTTTCGGTAAAACCATCATTTTGATGGTAACTATTCTTCCCATGAGTGAAATGGGAAGAGAGTTCCATCTGGAAAGATCATCTTCTATTTTCTTTAAAAGCTGAACATAATTTAATTTTATTAACTCTGACAGCCAGGGGAGATGTTTATGCCTAAATCTAATGTTCCCTGATTGTAAGTTAGTAGTGGTTGTATTCCTAAAGTTACAGTTAATACACAAAACTGTGGATTTAGACCAATTAAAGGTATAGTCTGTAATCGTATTCAAAAACATTTATTGTTATACTGGGTGAAATGGTCCTTCCATCCTGAGAGTAGCAGTGAATAATGTGTTCAGAAAAAGGAAAGAAAAAAATCCGACTTCTCTGACAGCTTTAATCCTGTAAAAACTCTGACCAATCTGTTTTTTGTGCACCGAGTGGCACGGATTGGTCAGAGGACCAGAGGATTGGCAGGGGGAAAGAACCAATCAGATGCCTTCATTTTAAGTCCCGCCCACGCCCCCCTCTGTCCCATGTGCACACTCGTCACGTTCGGACCCCACGTATGGGGGTCCGTGGGGATGGAGGCGTCTCCATCCCGGCGAGGGCGGAGAGCGTCGGTGCGGGTGGCGGTGCGCTGCGGTGCTGTGCAGGCTCTGGATCCACGGCAACGCCGTAGGGTACGGCGTAGCCTACGGCATAGGGTACGGCGTACGGTACGCGGCGACGCGCACCATTCTGCGTTGGTGTAACGCGGAACCATAAATCAGCCTTCAGTGTGTGCTCTGTGTGCTGTTCTGAACACTTCTCTGTTGTGCTCATTTTGCTGGGACGTCGGGTCCCTCCGCCGAGACACAACTTTTGCGGTATGCGTTCATTGTTGTGTCTAAAAATGATGCGCAGTGCCCACCCAATCAGAAACGGTACAGATATTCTGTGATATTTTTTTATATTTATAAAAAAATAATATTATAAAAAAATAAAGGATCCACATAACTTTGATTGGGTGGGCAGGACGCACGTTTGGGTGGGCACAGCCCACCCCTGCCCCCCCCCCTAAAACCGGCCTCGCTTACAGGTGAATGAGACATGGGGTAGTTTTGTTGAAAATGTGCTGTCCAAAATGTCCTGGAAAACTTGACTCCTGCAAATGCGCGTTCCCCAAAGTTTGTGGGTGCGTGGCTTTGGACGGAGCGCTGACGGGAGGGGGAGGAGGGGGCGGGGCTTAGAGGAGGTGCCACTTTCAAATCTTGCTAGCTCTCCAACATTACTGATGTTGAGGAATATTATCAAAACCAGTTCACAAGTCTGCTGTGGTGTAGTGAGTTTTATTCAGCAAGCCGGCGGTGAGCAGACCTGCACAGATCGGGTCTGAGTTGGTGTGCCGACCCAGAGTAGTTGGAGTCATGACTTTTTATGCAGTAAGTTCAATGCACAAATGGCAAGAATCAACAAACCAAAGGTGAAAGACAAAAAACAATTAAAGGGTATTTACAGTCAGATGTGATCATTCAGTTGGGGACTACCCCATAGTCAGTCAGGAAGTTCCTCATATGGCATTCCCGTGGTTCAAGTCTTTGTTGAAGCTACTTCCAAGGTGTCGCCTTTGCAGGGTGTAGGAAGCTGACATTCAGGTCAGCCACGGTGGTGTCACAATGCCTCATTGTTGAAGCTACTTTCAAGGTGTCGCCTCTGCAGGTGGTAGGAAGCTGACTTTCAGGTCAGTCACGGTGTCACAATGCCTCATCACTGACTATACCTTTAATAGAATAGTCAGACAGAGAGGAAAATCCCTCTATAAGTGCAATTGTCTGTGATAGTGAGGTTTGTGAATTCTGGAGGAAGAGTAGTACGTCATCCGCATAAAGACTTATTTTGTGCTCTAATGTTTTGCATTGTATACCTTTTAATATTATGATTTTGTCTAATAGCGGCTGCTAAAGGCTCAATAAATATTGCAAATAGTGAAGGAGAAAGAGGGCAACCCTGTCTGCTACCTCTTTGCAAGTTAAAGCTTGTTGAGACTTGTCCTTACACGTGCCTTGGGAGAGCTATATACTGTAATATCTTTATCCAGTCGCCAAATCCAAATTTGTGTAAAGTTGCCAATAGAAATTTTCATTTTATCCGATCGAATGCTTTTTCTGCGTCTAAAGATATAATAGTAGTTTCCTGTTTATTGATACTCGAATTACCTATAATATTGAGTAATCTACGAGTGTTAGTGGAAGAATGTCTATCCTTAATAAAGCCTGTTTGATCCGGATGTATAATAGAAGGGCTAATTCTTTTCAGACGTTTGGTAAGAGCTTTGCTGATTATTTTAAGATCTACAATTATTAGTAATAGTAATAGTAATATTGGGCGGTAACTCGATGGGAGCAAAGGATCCTTATCCGGTTTTAATAAGAGACTAATATTAGCAGAATTCATATTTAAGGGTAAGCTTTTATTCTCCTTAACATTTAGGATCATTGTATAAAATGTTATACTCCAGAATTCCTTATAGAATTCAGCTGGAAAGCCATCCGGGCCCGGAGCTTTATTATTAGGCATATGCTGAAGAGCTTCATGGAGTTCTCCTATTGAGAGCGGCAAATCTAAATTTGTAACCTGCTCCTGATGTAACTTTGGCAGATTAATTTTTCCAAGAAACTGATCGATGGACTGGTCGGATGGTTCGATGTGTGATGAATATAGTTTATAGTAAAAGTCTCTAAAAACTGAGCAGGGATCATGCGTAATCTTTCCTGATTGTTAGATATTATGGTTGTTTTTTCCTTGTTTACTTTTAATTGATTGGCTAAATATTTCCCCCAGGAAATAGGTTTTATAAAGGTGAGGCTGATCACGGACAGGTGGGCTGGTTGCCGGTGACCGTTTCACTTTGGCTTCGCATGGTTGCAGTTTTTTGGTCTTGCAGTTTTACTGATCTCATGCAAGTTATGCAATCTAAGTGCATGTAGTTCGTTGGTGACAGGCATCACAGAGGATGTTCATGGACACTCATTCACAACTGACATGCTGCTCAAGGAGACGTATCATCTGTTTAAGGTAAATCAGCGCCTTAGTGACTTGTAGGTTTTTGTTTGGGTCAAATCAATTCATATCAATTCAAGTCACCAACATTTATATATATATATATATATATATATATATATATATATATATATATATATATATATATATATATATATATATATATATATAGAGAGAGAGCTAGGTGTGTGCACATTTGGGTATAGATTTATTAAGGTTTTGTACTTTTATTAAAAACAGATTCACTTGTTTATAACAGATTCATTTACAAGGGGTTCTATATGTTCAAAATGCGTGCGTATGCACGTGTGTATATGTTTATCTATTTATATATAGATACATCGATACATTCTAGAGTAAACGCTGTTATGCTATACACAATGGTTTTGTCAAGTCTGGAATGAATCAATAAATGAAAATGAAAAGAAATAAAAACTCTGGGGGTTGCAGTGTGTCACAACTTTACTTCCTCTGCAAATAGACTGATAATCATTTTTGACATGCTAAGGTCAATTGACAGCTCTGCTTGACCACTGTTCACTAAATGCTGAAACGCTGTTGTCCCTACCGACTTTCCCTGTACGCTGAAATGTTTTTGCATGCCACAATCAAAATTCATTGGGAGTTGAAGTTGGGCTCATTGAGCGAGTCAAGGAAGTATAATATCAGTATCTTTTATACTGAGATTTATTTAAGTTCAGAGGGATGTGATGCTGATAGTTATTAGATGGATATTTTACTGCCAAAGCATATCAAATGTCTGTGCAGTCTTCTGGATGAACAAAATCTTTTATAATCTTTCATATACTATTGTAGACAATAACTGAACATGAAATGCACATAAAGGGCCCGATTTACTAAAGGTTTGCGTGTGTTAAAACCTGTGCAAACTTGACAGCACCCGCAAACCAAAGTGCCAGCTGATCTACTAACAGCGTGCAAAGAGGATTGCGTCTCTGAAATGCGCTAAATTTCACACGCAATTCAGTTAGTACTTTTGCCCTGATGAATAATCAATATGGGGCGTAACCGCCAGAGAGCGCTAAATACTGGGAGGGGAAGATGCAAATTGCTCCATTTACCACGCGCAATGAGATTTACCAAGCCTGCAAGTACGGTAATTGCGCGTATTGTGATTGCGTCTGTATTTAATACGTTCGAAAGGAAGGTGCTAATCTGCTGCTGCTGTTATTGTGGCAAGGAGGCGACATCCAAAATCAAAGAATATGCAGAGAGAGAGTCTTTATTCTGCTGCATGCTATTTTAAAAATGGTTGCACAAGTTTTATTAAAGGCCACTTTTTCTTTAGTTCTCCGCCTTATATCTTGCCACCTTCTTTTAATGTGCCCCCCTCCACTCGCCCACAAGCAGGCCAAGCCTTTGTGCCAAAACTTTGTATTTTATTGATTACTTATCTTATTGAACGTGAAATCATCCTTCGTAAATTACATTTAATTAAAACCCGTGCTTATTAATCACAAAACACAGGTTAAACATCATGACCAAATCCGCTCCGACCCGCTGTGTCAGCATCAGCGCAGAGACTGCAGCTTCGCCTGAATTATGGGTCTGCGTTAAATCGACGGCCATATGGTCCCGTCTGTCACACATTTACTGTCAGTGTTTGCTATATAATATATAATATTTGTAATATACTGTGGACATCTGAATAAAAACTTAACTCATAAATAGATTGAATCAAAGCGCTCTCCAGCTCTGTGTCTGATGTCTTTTTCTCCTCAGATCATGCCGAGCACTGCGGGGTCACGCAAACACGACCAATTCAATATTAAAATCAAATTCGGTCCTGTGGCCCGTTTTTCTATTTCGTATTTTTGATCTGTGCCTAAAATTGAAATATGAAAAACCAGACGTTTTTCCGTTTTTTGTGTTACCAACTGCATTTATTCTATCGCAGGTTTTCTCCGATATTGCGTTTGGTAATGTTTAAATTTCTTTGCTGTAGTTCATGAATGTGTTTATTTGCCTCTTCCACTAATATCAACTCCAACTCGTCAAATTTCATTTTGCGCTTGTGACTTGTGACTATGCTTTCCATCCACTCTCCATGGCGCAGATCTGCGCTCGCAAACCTTAAGACACGCAACAGCTCATTTAAATACTGAGGTTTGCACCTGTTATCAATTGCGCACGCAATCTTAGTTGATCACCCGCAAACCACACGCAAACAGCACGCGCAAACTTTTTCAGTGCACACGCAATTTAGTACTCTTTATTTAGGATCTTAGTAAATCGGGCCCAAAGTCTTTCAGCTGTGTGTTGCTCATGCTACCTTGTTTTGGAAATTCATTTTGTATGTGTAGGTATTGTTTTGTGGGATAGTTATGACATCTGATTTGAGATTTTTTATAATCTGTTTCAGCAACAAAAAACTTCGAACACCTCCGAACTTCTTCATCATGAACCTGGCTGTCAGTGACTTCCTCATGGCAATTACACAGTCACCTATCTTCTTTGTTAACTCCCTGTACAAGGGGTGGATTTTTGGAGAAACGGGTACTTCTTTGCATTCATTCAAAGTTATATATCAAAGTTCCATGAAACTAATATTCTGTAAATATTGTTTGGGACTGGTATATTACATTAGTTTGGTTAAATACAAAATTACATACGGTTAAATTGTCATGCATAGTGGCCATTTAGGTTGATGTGAAGCAAGTTAATTTTCAAAAGAGTAAAGTTTGAAAACAACATACTGTCTGCATATTTTTTTGCACTGGAGACCTGTGAATTTTAAAGCCAAGTGAGAATCTCTACATGCTAATAATATGTTATATCACCAGTCTTCTAACTGTAAGAAAAACAATATTAATTGAGTGCTTCTTTCTGTATGTATCTCCTGCAGGATGTAAAATATATGCCTTCTGTGGGGCTTTATTTGGCATTACCTCAATGATAAACCTTCTGGCCATCTCTATAGACCGTTATATAGTCATCACCAAGCCTCTACAGTCCGTAGGGTGGACATCTGTGAGACGAACTTGCCTTATTATTGTCGTGGTCTGGCTGTATTCACTTGCCTGGAGCCTTGCACCACTTTTGGGGTGGAGTAAGTGACACAATCTTCCTACACTTAACTCTTTTTAAACAACTGCTTTATTTTTTTTTTTTACTTCAGTACCCATTATTCTTTCTTATTTTCTGACTTTCTTCCAAAGGTTCATACATACCAGAGGGCCTGATGACCTCATGTACATGGGACTACGTGACATCTACTCCAGCTAATAAAAGTTACACTTTGATGTTGTGCTGCTTTGTGTTCTTCATCCCTCTAGGCATTATATCCTACTGTTATTTGTGCATGTTCCTGGCCATTCGTCAAGCAAGCAGGTAAATACATTACCACTTGGAAATATACAGAATATTACTACATTTATTATTCATATTTATAGAATGTAAACTTGAAAACTAAACAAAGGACATTACTAATGCATAAAGAAATTGTCTTAGAAGACCTGTGACCTAGAGCAATGTTTTAAATGCAAGTGCATTACATATTGTTGAATACAATTGCATTGTGAAGTAGTATTCAAGTGTCACTCATGTCCTTCTTTACTATTCCAGCAAGAACTGCCTTTTTTTTTTGCCTGTTCTGAGCTAGCTGGATATGCAATACTCTGTAGCCGTTCCGCAAGTGTTTACAAACTCACCCCTTTCCAACCACTGACTGCTGGGTTCTTCTATTAACTTTTACTAGTGAATATGACAACATTTTGGGAAAAGCTATTTAATCTAATTGGGTCCAGATTCAATAAGCCCTTCTTTTGCCAAAGTTTAGGAGACAAATGTAAAATGAAAAATCAGGATGTTCTAAAATCAGTACCATATGTCCACATCTTCTCGGGTCTAAATTATTAATATGGGCAAAAAAGTCCACTACAGGCTGAGAAACTCATCTTGTCAAAAACAAGTCAAAACATCAAACAATGAGAAGGTTGGTATTAACCATTAATATATATGCAGACAAAAAAAAACAATGAGAAGGTTTCTGCCACTATCAGCTTTGTTTTTTTAAGGGAATTCATTGCAGAAATTAGCCACACGACACAGCTACTTTACTTACTGTGTCATCTTGATCTAATGCAATTATCCAGCTGACTATATCAGCAGGGTTTTCATGTCACATTGATGGTTGCAGGCCATATCTTGACAGGCTGAAGCTGACTGAGTTACATGCTTGGATCAGTTTCTCCATGAAAAATGATTAGGGTGATGGCATTTAATTGCTACTCCAATTTGATGATTAGTTAATTTATTAGTTTCCCAAAGATAAAATGAAAATGAAATGATCAGGACTATCAAGTCCAGGCATTCAGTTCCACATACAATAAACACATCTTTATGCCATGTATCTTGCAGGATAATGATGTGAACCAAAACAAACAAAAAAATCATATTTGTCCTTTTAGACATAATATCTATACAAAGTATACAGTTTTATAAACAAATAAATACAGAAAACCACATTTCATGGATTTTATATGATGTGAGAATTTCAAAAGAATTATTGAGCCTGTCACACATCTTTAGATCAGGCAAATTCAATCTCAGATGAACAACAGCACAACCCGAAATAAGGTGTTACTATTTATTTCAGAAAAGTGAGCCAAATGGCAGAAGTGTGGAATTCTAAGTACACCCTTATTGTTTTGATATAAATTGTATCGGGCAATGTGTTGCATCTAGTGTAGTTGAAGAATTACAAGAAATACAACATGATAGTGTACCAGCTTCAATGTTTAGAGGCTGCCATCGACCTTAAAGGTTTAAAATGTACCAGCTACTTTCACGCTGATGCTAATTAATAAAGACCAAGAAATAGATTCATATTTTAGTGAACATTATTTTACCATATTAGTTGCATGCCTGTTATGTTAGCTTGTTCTGTTTCAATGTGCTGGTATATGATTATGTTATGTGATTAGGTATTTGCTGGATGATTAATCTTAAAGTTAAATCTGAAAATATGACATATATCCTTGTATTACACCTGGTATTAACATCCATCCTAAATGATCCGAACACAAGTGGAAAACTCTAAGTACATCTGCTCACAGCTGGCATTAACATGTGTCTCCGCATGTATCTCAAGCGACAACTTGTAAATGGCTTGCAGCCCTTCGTCCTACAGGACTGTCTCAATAAATTAGAATATTGTGATAAAGTCCTTTATTTTCTGTAATGCAAAAATGTCATACATTCTGGATTCATTACAAATATACTGAAATATTGCAAGCCTTTTATAATTTTAATATTGCTGATCATGGCTTACAGTAAGTAGGAAGAAAGAAAGAAGAAGTAAGAAAACTCAAATATCTCAAAAAATTTTAATATTTTGGGAATCTTAATCTTAAACTGTAAGCCGTAATCAGCAATATTAAAATAATAAAAGGCTTGCAATATTTCAGTTCATTTGTAATGAATCCAGAATGTATGACATTATGTTTTTTTTTTGAATTGCATTACAGAAAATAAAGAACTTTATCACAATATTCTAATTTTCTGAGACAGTCCTGTATATGCAAATAAGCAAGAACATGATTTTGACTGGAAAGACTATATGCATTGTTCCTATGTACATGAGGTAGGCAACGGCACAATGAGTTGTGCTTGCTTTCGCAGGACATGTTGCATTTACACTGAAAAGAATGTGGCCATAAATGGCCCAGGTCACCGCTGAAAGTGGTTTGCATGACCAGATGTGTCCTGAGTATCAGGCTTTCCACTTGTGTTTGGATGACTCAGGATGGGTGTTCATACTCGGTCTAAAGGGCCTTAGGCTATGGTTGTTTTTTCCTATTTTATTCTGTAAAGACTACTATAACACTGCAACATGCCCAATTCTTTCTCTCTGACCAGAGATGTGGAGCAGTTGGGTTCTCAGGTGAGAAAGTCAACCTTGATGCAACAGCAGTCAATCAAGACTGAATGGAAACTGGCAAAGATTGCCTTTGTGGTTATCATCGTGTTTGTGCTTTCCTGGTCGCCCTATGCATGTGTCACCCTCATCGCCTGGGCTGGGTAAATATACAGCATGTTAGGCTGCACATTTTAAGATCAACCTCTCTTTATAATAGTATGACATCATTAGGTATGTAAATAAAGCTTGGCAGACTTGCATTATGAGATTCACTTCAGTCATTAATCATGAACCATATTTCACCTCTTATGGAACTTACCTACAACATGATGAAATGCTATGCTAAATGACATGCATTGAACTATTACAGGTAGGTGTCCTTCCTCTTTACATTTGTCAAAACTTGATGTGTTTCAGATATGCAAGCATCCTCAACCCTTATTCCAAAGCTGTTCCTGCTGTAATAGCAAAGGCATCAGCTATCTACAATCCTTTTATCTACGCTATCATACACTCCAAATACAGGTGTGTGCCGGTATATAATTAATTATTACCTTAAAATTTGAAAGGGAACAGAAAAAAATTCATTGAAAGTAATGTTTCAACAGAGACACACTTTCTGAAAATGTTCCCTGTCTACACTTCCTGGGCCGTGTCCAAAAGAGGGATGGCACATGTGTGTCACACTGCAAGTCCTCCACCAGAGATTCGATGCAGAGTGTGGGGTCATCATTCTCCAAAAAGCAGTTCTCCCGAATTTCCTCCATATCTACATCAGACACAGTGAGTATGAATGCTGCAGTAGATCTGAGGAGTGGAAATAAATACAGCCTGAGCAAAACCTTTTAAGGTACGATGACATAAATCCCATATCTACTGGTCCTTTTATGTAAAGATGCTTTTTATTAATCTGCAGCTTTGCAATTTAGAAGCGTTAAAGTCATGATAATAATTGAAAAAGCATTCACATAAATGGATTGCTGCTCCTTGGAAAGAATAATAGCTGACAAAGGGCAGCCTCAAAGGGTTTTGAACTCCTTACAATAAAACAGAAAATGATAATACTCTTTCTATAGCTACAACTACATTGACTATACATTTTGATAACAGGCTCTTAGATAAACTCTGACCTTGATGTCTACATGTGTGTGTATTTATCTATAACAGAAGGTTTGGAGTGATGTTGAGCTGGATCTCATTGATCAAAGTAATTCTCTAGAGTCCAATTATTCCCTTGGAGCAGAAAGGGAGAAAGAGTTCGAGCCACTGACTCAGCAGACCAAAGAAAATGGAAGTCAAAGCCAGGAACAAATAGGGTAGGTGTTTCCCTCTTTAAAGGCATAACGAACAGATATATGTAATGCTTCTTATTTGTATTAAACTCAAATTCTGTCCTAGACTGCCTTCCCACAGTAAGGTTCACTGGACAGGTCTGACCACAGTGCATCTCCTTAGTCTGTCAACAGAATGAAGTTCTTGGCCTAGAAGAGAGGGATCCTGAAAGTGGAATAGTGAGAATAGTACAGAAAGAAGAGAATGAGCCACACATCCATATCATTCAAGACTTTGAAGAAAGCTGTATGTGCCCATTCCCATGTGATGGTGAGTCTGAACTCAAAGGAGGGCCTGTTGTTCCACAGCAATCATGAGGACAACGGTTGCAAAAAGCAGACGGAGAAACACAAGCCTCTCTTTACAGTCCCTGAACTGTTATTCTCCAATAACTGAATCCACAAAGATTTCTCTTCACAACACCAATAAGCTAAGTTTTTAATATCTATATACGATTTCAGTAAAACATTTGGACAAACCTATCTGTTGGTTTAACAGCTATTGCAGTTGCTACTGAAACACAGCAGAGTAAAAGTTGGGTATTTTGCTGACTTTAACGTAAAAGGTTGAAACTTTTAGCGGTGTAGTTTTATTCTTCTTTGTGCAACTATATTCCATATGCTGTAAAAACCTGACAGATATACAACCCCAAATCAGAAGACTTTCAGACAATATCGGGATTGCTACACTTTTTTTTTTTTTTTTACTTAAAAGCAACTTATTTAAAGCTTTTACCTGCCAACTCCATATGATTTCTTAGTTCATTTTTGTATGTCAGGCCTGCAAACGTGTTTCACTAAAAGCTGGGATAGCACAGCCTTTTCAATTTTTTAATGTCACCATATTTCATTTCAGTATTTGATGATGCCAAGTAAATACCGGTACTGTACATGTTTTAGTTATTTTCTTCCATTCTTCCTGTAAATTAATATTGTCTGCAAAGAAATTAATAGTCAATGTTGTATTTTTCGACATAAGTCATTCTGAGTTTGTTTTATCAACTTAAGCAGACCAAAGATAACTATTGGAAAGTTATGTATTTTGTGTTAAAACAAGCACTTTGCACTATCCGGTTTCTATACCCATTTCATCTTATTCAAGGGGAGGGCTGGAATCTACTGCAGCTGTGACCGCGTGAGGGATGGAGTCGAGAAACTACTCTAGTTTTAATGGTTCACTTCATCACCAACATTAGCCACCAGATTTCCCTTCTTTCACTGGGCAAGGCTAATTATGGTCAGTGCTGTATTTAATGCATAGTTAGCGATTGTTTTTCGTGTTTTGTAATTTGCTGACATTAATTATCGTCCACTGACATCAGACACAGCAGCATTTATTGTATGTACTATAGAAAATGACACTCTGCAGACAGCAGTTCCTGTACATTTAATCCAAAGCAAACTATGAAGAAAAACAAGATCATCCAATAAAAACTATATTTTCATGGTGTCAAAATATTTTTGTTCATGTGAGGAAACTTCCTCCACTGCTATGATTGTGGGAATTATGTTTTACAAGATAAATTTTAAAGTGTCACAGATCTTCAACTTTATGACATATATTGTAATCCGTCATGATAAACTGTTCTCAGAGTTATCACTTCTCAGTTTTAGTGTTTCAGTGCTCTCAGGAACCGACCTGCTACTGCAAGAATTGCTAACATTTGGACTATTTTCCAACATAGTTTCTTTACTAATGTTTGTATTTGTTGTGGGGACGTTTTTATATAGTTCAATCATTTTCACAAGCCTGTTCAACATTCAACAGACAAAGTTGTAAAATGAGGGAAGGGAAGCTTTATTTCTCATTACACTCATTTGATCCTTGTCTCATTGTGGTCAGCATGACCCAAGTTACTTCAGATTCCTTTCCAGTTTCCTTCGTGTCATTTCATGTTTTAATTTACAGCATTTTTTGCACTTCAGGCATGCAACACACTATAATATATTCAGATGGAAAAAACTTTTATCACTGTGAATATGACAATCCTTCTCATCACACTTAAAGTTATTTAAGTGCGTATATATATATATATATATGTGTGTGTGTGTGTGTGTGTGTGTGTGTGTGTGTGTGTGTGCAGCAATACAGAAATGTCTTGTCACTTTTCTCCAAAATTCTCTTTACATTCTCTATTGAGTAGAGATCAGGACTGCAGGCAGCACACATCAAAACCCACACCCTCTTTTTCCTTAGCCATGTCTTTGTTACATCTGCAAAATATGATTTTTCTTTGTCTTACTGAAAAATATTGTTATGAATACTGTGGACTAATGAAACTCATTTCTAGCCCTTGGTTGTCCCTGCATTGTTTGTAATGTGTTGCAAGCATGGAATGCAAAAAGTATTTTAAACGACATGGCATTTATGACATCAGACATGAAAATCTCATGTTGATACTGACTGTGTGTATCATTTATTCCTAACTCTGTTGTGTAGTTGGTTTCGAATTTATGATAATGCTTTTAGGTCAAACATTTATTTTCAACATCTGTAATTTTGGAGTCAAAATGATTTGCAATACATTGAATTCTGTTGTTATTTACATTTCACACTGCATCCCAACTTTCTTTGTTTTTTTTTCAGAAATGGGAGTTTTAAATCTATTTTTATACGGTACTAAACATAAAAGTGTCTTTAACACTCAGTGAAATAATACTTTCTACTCTAATATGATCATCTCCATTTGCCAGAGGTGCAATAAAATATTGCAAATGCCATTTGTTTAATGGAATTATGTATATTTTTAATACAAATAAACATCTTATATTACCCACATTATCAACATCCATGTCAAAGTTATTGCCACACATTAGTTTTCATTTGTAAATGTTAGCAGACATATGGACCTGAATTTTAATATAAAAGGTGTCATGCTGTCCTGATCCAGATGTATATACTTGCATGTGCTTTTGTCTTTGTATAACTATCAATAGACTTATTAATAAGCCAGTTATTGGTGTATTATTTTAATTTATTTAAAATGTAATTTAATTTGATTCAATTCAGTTTTACATTAGCACTAGTCAATGCATGAGAATGCCTGATTAGGCTATGCAAATCTGTGGATGCTTTATTATTCATACACAAATATTTCTTAATATATGGAGAGGAAAAATAGAAAATTGTCTCAACATAGTGTTTAAGAAATATTGACATCCTAAATTGGTCATAGGCTGCCCTGATTTAAAAAAATGGCATCAGCTGTAGAGAAACGTATATTAGTTGACCTCTAGCCATCAGCATTTCAGCATGGATATAACAGTGTTTAACACCGTAAAAACCTTTATCTATAAACCTCCATCTGTGTTATAGTAATGACATGCAAGGGTCTCTGAAATCTATTGATTTTTGTTTTGTCTCCCTAAGCTGCTACGGTGTCTCTGTGTGTGTGTGTGTGTGTGTGTGTGTGTGTGTGTGGATGTGTGGGTGGGTGGGTGTGTGTAATCTAAAGGTCTAGCCTATTCTTTTTTATACGGTACTTTAATGTTAAATTATTCAGCACTTTACGGGTTTGTTATTCTGCACTTTAAGAGTTTGTACTGCCAATTTTGTTGTACTGTTACAATGACAATAAAAACAATTCAATTCAGCGTGAGAGCATCGAGAGGAAATAGATTTAAAGCATGGACATAAATAGAAGGAGATAACAACCGGCGCTGCAATTATAACCGGGATACTTTTGTCATGTGAACAACTGGATGACCAGAGGTCCATCAATAACTCTAATCAATTGAATGCATGGCTCAATCATCATGGTGTCGCTGTATTACAATATACCACTTGAGACACATTAGCTTTCTCTGCATTCAAACACATATAAGCCCATTTACCAGCATTATAATATCAATTCCATAAATGTATTGAGCAGCATGCTTATCTAGTTATTCATAATGATCTAAGGTGTGCAATGCAAGCGCAAATGAAAGAAATGTACACTTGAGCGATTCAATAGAATTGTACAGAGGAATTTAGCTGCTGGGCTTCTTGTTAGTTCGCAGTCATATATTGACATGGCACAAATATGGCTCAGTGAATGGCCAGCTGAGCAATACAGAAGTAAGCAAACATTTAATGACACTAAAACTTCACAGAATACAAGAAAATCAGGAAAAAAAAGAATTGGATTTAATATAAGAAAACCTCTACCAAGATGCCAAGGGCTTGCCTGAAAAGAAACTCAGAGAAAGAAGATAAGGGATAGATTCCTTCCTACCTTCCTACCCCATAAGGCCATAAAAAGAGGCACATTCAGGAACATTATAGATAATAGATTAGAATAATTGTGAATCTCCATGTTGTCACAAAACCTCTTAACACTTCACTTCCGGTAGCAAGTTAGTAAAAATACTACTGGGGAAAAAAATGACTTAAATATGCTCAGTAATGTTACTGTTACCTTTTCTTAGGTTTAATTGATGACCAATCAACCCAGGTGTAAGGTCTACGCTGATAAGAAAAAAAAAAACATATTAAGATAGTAAGTAACATGAGAAGATAGTACTTAGAATTCAGGGGTATCGGACTCCAGTCCTCGAGGGCCGTAGTCCTGCATGTTTTAGATGCTACCCTGCTTCAGCACACCGGGATACAAGGAGCTGAGTCATCAACAGAGCTGTCCAGACCTTGATGACATGCTTCTGACCACTAGAGGGCAGGCCAACACTACATCACTGAAATCTGAAATAAAATCGAAAACAGCATCATTGCCACAAGATGGTAACTACTGTATAGAATAATAATAATAATAATAATAATAATAATAATAATAATAATAATAATAATAATAATAATAATAATAATATTAATAATAATAAAAATGCTTTAAAACAAAACAACAGATTCATTCATTGTTTAAATATTTTTTTATGAATAAAAAGACAAAACAAAACAAAAGCTCTTATCTCAACCAACACTTTAGTCTGGTGAAATTTTCAAATAATATACAGCTGGATGGCATGATGTTGCAACAGTGACATACACCATCTGCAAAGAAAGTACAATAGAAGACCTTAGTAATTAAACTGGTAACCAGTTATTACATTCATCCAAATATTACAGCCTTCTGATGGCACTGTACTTAAGTTATAGTGTCAAAAATCATAGAAAACAACTTAAAACATTTATTGCTCTATTTTAAAAGCTGTGTTATTGGGCTGTTTTTTCTTTTTTATCTTCTTCCATTTTTAATCCTATTTTTATTTTTAACACATTAATTTTGGAAAATGTATTATAGGGTAGCCCAAACAATATTTACACATTTACATGTTATGTCTATGATGTGTCATTTGTTTTATTTGCAACCTGTCATATTGATCTATACTTAAAAAAACTAAATATGAGAAAACCAGGTCAGATAAGTTTATGGATTTATATAAATCTATACAATAAAATGTATCCACTCTTAAAAGCCTGACAAATGAAATGAGACAAAAAAATCCAAAAATATTTTTTATTTGAAGTGTTAATTATATATTGGACTCAAAAACATTTCACATTTTGTATTAAAACAATTTCTAAATCATTATTTTCCTTATCATTATGAATACATTGGATACAATTACATAATTTTCATTTAGTTGTTTTATTATTTATATTTTTTTTGTCTGTATGAAAAGTTTTTTCCCATTTTTGATTAAAAGGATGCTAGGTCTCAGAAATCCGTGTATTAACTATAATACGTCTGCCATTATAGGGCTAAAGCCCAACCTCTCAGAACTTCAAACACGTTGTAATATCTGGCCACTGCTGGGGGTTACAGGTTTGGTTAACAACTATCAACACTTAGTGAATTTATCTAAATACCTCAGGGAGGTAAGATCTATGATTCTTTTATTTTATAAAGAAAAAAAAAGTATGAAAAACAGGAATGTAATGTCAGCAAAAAATGAAATAAAAAATGACCTCGCCCTCTTAAGTCACAAAATCTGATGGGTCGCAAATTTAAATATTGCACAAGGTAACATCCTTGCAAAATTTACAAAGGTTCTGAGATTTTTTTTTATTCATTTTGTACCCCAAATACTTATTTCTGTTGAAGGTGGATGTAAAAATGTTGGTAATATTGTTAGATAGTTCAACTTTTGACCGGTTTTTGAACACATAAAGTCATATTAATATGATTTAGCTAATTAAATCAAGTTTGTAATCTGAACGTAAACCAGCACCGCAGGAAGCAGCGAATGTACATAGATTAATAAACATACGTCACACTAGAAACCTGGAGGTAAATAAATCTTCTTAACCAACCTTCAGAAAGACGGAAATTTGACTCTTTTGGAGGAAAAAAAAAGTTTTATTTCATTCTATATATTTTTTATAATGTAATAAACCTGCAGGGTCCCACCTTTCAACAAGCCCACGCCTGCAGTTGTTTGGTCCCCAGTGATCCCCCCCACGCTGTGTTGCTGTGTTTAAACCCTCCTACCGCAGGCGTGGGTTGGCTTATATGCGGAAGTTTCAGTTCCGCTCAGTTCACTTCTTCGACACTGACTAACCGAAGTCACGCTCCTCTCTCAACACAAAGTCCGGCTTCACGAGGCAAGGTGAGTTTCGTCTGCTACATCTGATTAAACATTTGGCTTCAAAAATTTTAATCTCAATTATTAACCGTGATTGATATAATCCAATGTTCCCGTCAAATAATCGAAATGGATATAGTGTGTGTACGCATTTAGTTTACTGGCCTGGTTTAAGTAGTTTAAACTTGATGTTAAACTGCCTATTAATGTTAGACATGTGTTTTACGGCACACCCACTGAGCTCCAGTGTGGTGCCTCAGCTTCTTCAAAGTGAGAACATGCTTGCAGAAAACCGCTGCAACAAGTAGTAATCACAAGGTCAAACATTAATGGTAATACCTGTATTTACTTTTTTAATCTTAATCTCTTTGAGAACATCTTCAAATTATAAATCTGCCATCTGATGTGTCTGACAGGAACTCAGGGGTTAAGTGTTACTTTAGATCAAACACTGCCAGCCTGTGAGCAGAAATATGTGTCCTATAAAGTTGGAACAAGTTGTCCCGCTGAGAGAACATTTGATAAGGCTGTCAAAGGAAACAGTTTACTATGCTGATTTTTTTTAAGTTATTAAATATACAGGTATATGTTTACTGTTCTCCCACTTACTATCAAATAAATTCTTTCCTGTTTGCTTTCAGTGAATGCATTCAGTTACGATGCATGGCATTCATGAGTCATCATGCCTTACAATAGTGTTACCAGGCAACTTTGTCTCTTCCCGGGGCAAATGACGTCTGAAACTTTGACTTAAAAAGGCTATTCGTACACGTTGTTTATCAAACCTTTGAGTCATCCTTCCTCTTCAATAACACATGAAGGAAGCAGGATTTGAAGTGCGGTATGACCACTGACACTTGCATTCTCCTAATAAAGTGTTTTATGGTCTGATTTCTGGGGAAACCTGATCTTCTGGCAAGCTCTGACTAGTATATCAAATTTGAGAAGTTTGTTTTGACTGGCATTTTTGATCTGTGAGGTCATGTTATAATAGACACTGCAATAATTCTACCGTTCCCTATCTGCATGTGCAATTTACTTTAAATTCAAAGAGATTACAATCAGTTTAAGACTATTTGGATAGTCAGCTACCATTTAGATCAAGCAAGTCAAAATTGCATGTACCACTGGAACACTTGAATGTCTGAGCCAATAGCTGTTAGTGGGAAAGTGCTGAAATTACTTAGCAGAACTGGCAGCATGGTAGGAAGTTGACAGATTAGACCCTATTGGGAAATGTTTTAACTCACTAACAGATGTGTTGATGTGTTGTTGCTGCTGATGAGTTCTCATGCATAGTTCAACTGTTTTTCCTCTGTTTGAGTTCACTAAGAGGTGTGTCGACTCATGTCTATGCATGATATCATTGGAGATTGCAAAACAAGCAGGGGCATGACATGAGCCTAATGTTTGTTCTCTCCATATTAGGAAATGCTATTGATATGCTTGTCGAGCATGACTTGAGTCAGCGTGATCCACATTAAAGTATTGGGAAGTATGTGGCATAACTGAGGTGTCTCAGTTGACTGTGAAAGCTAACACTGAAAAAATGTTCAAATACTGAGAGATTTAATGGTATGTGCACATTTCCCAAGGGATTGCACAATGTGAGCTTGTACTCTTCAGGGCTGCTGAAACGTAGGTGTTTATCAGCATTGGCAGTTCACAGGTCAAGAATCAAATGAAAGGGTAAACAAAGTGTGCAACAGTGTGAAAGATGTGGTTGACTTCCCTTTTCTGAGATTAGGACATGAGCACTTTTCTTTTTTTTTTCTTTAAAGTGTTTCCTGTGGGCTCAGCTGCATTTTGTTGAAAGAAGTATTCTTATTAATCTATCCTCTAATAACTGTTAATTATCATGATGTAAAAAAGTTTCTATAATAATACTGTAATTGGAGAGTGTTGAAGTCTGAGCTGTGTAATTGGTTGGGTCATTTAATTTGTCCTAAAGTTAAACTCCTCAACTCACTTCAACACCAGGTTGACCCGGAGCGAGACACAGCTGTCTTCAATTGGTTGCTGTCTTAATATAGACTTGCATCTTTTGCATTTGTGAGGATTCATAGTTTTCTTTGGCTATATGTTTTATTGTGTTGATTCCAACGTTTCTTCCATGTTTCAGCCATCAGAGTTTTTGTTTTAGCATTACATTAGGTACAGTATGAAAAACAGTTTGAGGATGATATTGTATGGACGGCTATCCAGAGTAAGATCAACCTCTTTCGCTTTCCCATCCCCACGGTTTACTGAACTTTCTTCTTTCTGCACACAAACCATCTTCTATAGATTCGGATCTTACAATGATTCAGATCTCACAATGTTTTTTTTTTTTTTCCATCATCCACCACATTTTTTTTCCCACCACATTTTTCAGCATCATTCCCTTGTTTAGGCGAAACGGATGTAATGAATGAGAGTCCTATTGTCTTTTCTTTTTCAGTGACAGCTTTTGGGTGAGGTACATGTTAAAAATGTGCTTCACTCTGAGTCATGTCTTGGAAGTTGTGTTGCCAGGCAACACTGGATCCTCCCTAGCCCTGTGAAATGAGCACGATGTTCAGCATGACGTCTGACGCTTTAATAAATAATGTTAAAAGGCCAGAGGATTGTTATTTACACTGAAATCAGCTGCTTCTGAAAGTACTTTATGATGACTAATATGATCTTTTGTGCCTTTTTAACACAATTTCAAGTCACAAATCCTGTTCACTTGTTTTAAAAACTTTATACCGACCAGCATAGCATTGAAAATTTAGTGTTTTCTTTTCTTATCACACTAATACAATTGCTTCTTGTGTGATAAAACAACACTTGTCTTTTCTTTTGAGCACACATTTTTCTTTCTTTAAAATGTTCATAAAAGTTGAAGGGATAAAAACTGATTTCTAAACTGAGAGTAGAAGAGCTTATTTTCACTTTTTCTAGTTTATATAACAGTATGGAATAACTTAAGCCTGTGAAAGTTTGTTGATAGTCTACCTCTAAGCACTGCGTGACTTTTCCAAGCGATCAGTTTCTCCGTATCACTTTCACATGTGGCTGTCTGTGGCATCTCCTTTTGCTCATTCTCCTTTATGCGTAATCGTGAGATTGTTCATAAACCAACAGGATTATGTGTTTTTTCTCTGTACAGCCAGGCGGTGATGGGTTACAGAAGGCGGTGCCGCCTTCCTGTGGGACTCTGTAATGGCAGTGTAACTTATAGAGACATAGTTTTTCATTAAATACTCATCAGAAAAGTACGTCTCATCGCAGCCACAAACTTTTTAATTTGGAGCTTTTTTTTTTTTTTTTTTTTAAGCCAGGTGTTTAAATATTTAATACTTACGTAAACATGAGCATGAATTCATGTTTTCCAGGCAGACGGTTATACACTTGGCAAAGTGAAATTCAACTACATATGTCATCAGTTTTAAAGTTTACAAGTTTAGTATAAAAGGATTGTATCAGAAAATCCTCTTTTTTTCCTTCAGATTCTTTTGCAGTTTGGTTAGCAGAAGAAACTTTCTGTGCTTCTTGGATGCTCTCAAAAGTAAATGCAGATAGCATCCAACAATGCATCATGCGAAGTCTGATTCAGATGTGCTTCAACATGTGCCATACTTTGTGTAATGGCTATGTAGTGACGTTTGATGTTGTGTTTCCATGTCAACACTCCCACTTCCTGTTGGGTAGGGCAAAGGTGGTATATTTCCACATGATTTGTGGTTTTTCTGAAGTTCTGTTTGGGGGCTGACAGACACAGGCATTTTCTCTCACGACAGTCAGAGCAACTGTCGTCTAACTCTAACACACAAGAAAATTCAGTTCTGCAAAAACGCTTCTGCCAGTTTCCTCAATTATCAGTGTAATAAATTTTATAATACACTAACTCGTAACATGTCACTGCTCTTAACCTCAGTCCCACTTCCAGTAAACTGCTTGCCAGTTCAGTCTCTCAAGGGAAAGAGACTGCATAACAAGCATGGATGAAACCGTGAAACTCAATAGTGCATAATGAATTTTACTGCACTAAATAATCTTGGCTTTGTCTTGCATTCTCACTGTTGGTTTAATTTACATGCGTCGTATGGTTAATTTAGGTGTTGGTGCAAGTCCACTGGATTGGTAAAATACTGATGTGACACGGGCACACAAAGAAACTGGGTTGCCAGTGAATTGAAGTTGCCGACTCTTAAAAAGTCTCAGGCCGTCCAGGGCGTGCCTTGTCTTTACTCTGTCCTCCTAATAGTCCAGCAGCACAGCAGTTCTGTGAGGAAAGACGCATAGTGACTTTTTTTCCATACTAGGGATGAACAGGACAGATACTGAAATCTGAATCCACGCAGGACCTTTGTTTTCTAATCTGCACAGCCCCAAACCTCAGCATGAGCTGCTCAGTGGACCTTGATTTACTGGGGAAGAAGAGCAACACAAATGTGCAAATGAATAAATTACGACGCCTTAGTAATACCGAGTTGGAAAAACTATATATATATATATATATATATATATATATATATATATATATATATAAAATCAAATTTTTCTCCACACAATTTGGTATGGTTTGTCTCAAGCAAAGACTCCAATAAGGGAATGCAGACATAATTGGTAAAAAAACATACCATCAGATTCATATCGAAGATTTTTTTTAGAAAGTAATCAAAAGATAATTTTTTTTGCTTACACAAGATGCTTATCACTTTTTTGCTTGTTTTTAGCTGATGCAGGATATTTCAAGCTTCATTTTAAAAATTCATCTGAACCATTAAATTCCTCATAAGTAGCGAGCATGATGGGTAGTATTTAGCTTTCTTTTAAGTGTCATTCTGTCCAGTTTATCTCCACCAGCACTTGAGAAGATACACTTTCAGAAATATATTGCTGATTTACTGTGAAGTGCATCATAAATTGTACTTTCATGGACATGAGACATGCTCTTGCTGATCCTCGAGAGCTAAGAGGTCCACAAGGATATTTGGTTAAGTAGATTGTTTGTGATAAAGTGTATAAAGCCGTCTGTTATGACATTTCAACAAGTTTGAGCCTTTTCCACAAACAAAAGGGCCAGCATTCTTTTGTAATGTTTTTTTTTTTGTTATTAATATTATTGTTGTGATGTTCTCCATGTGGTTACATTCACAACTGAATGTAAAGTAGCTGATGTTTTGCTTTTAGGTGCATCATGAGCAGCAGCTACAGCGTCTCTCTGGCAGCCCCAGCCCCATGGGGCTTCAGACTGCAAGGAGGGAAGGACTTTTGTCTGCCCCTCACCATCTCACGGGTGAGTGGAACACACTCACACATCACTTATGTACCCTTCACTTCATGACGGTCACCTCAGAGGAATGCTGCCCATGCACATTTTGCCATTTGCCTTGTCAGTGATGAAAGTGCCATTTGTCTCTAGTGACACCTGTTGCTTGTTTTAGACTCCTTCTTTAAAGGTTCATGGTCCCATGACTCCCCACCCCAAGGCTTTTACCTTCCTCCTGCCATTCTTGTTGTTGTCCAAACAATATTAGATGACATTATTTTGATCGCACCATCTGGTGCTGTGCATTATCACCAAACCTCTGTCTAAAGGACACAGGTACAAGTGTTGTGTGGTTTGTTCACATGCAACTTTTAAAGAGTTTAAAGAGAATAAGCTCTCTCCTAGCAACCATTAAATACTTTCAAATCAACAACTCCTTTCATAGAGGACATCACACTTGCTGATTACCCTGTTGGATTTCTGTGAAAGCACTAAGGAAGTAGTGTACCACACTCTATCTTTATTTTGTTATAAATATACATGACATGGTGTAATGATGTGATTTTGTTTTTCATCAATCAATCAAACTTTATTTGTATAGCAGTTTTCATACAACTTGTGCAACACAAACTGCTTTACCTAACAAAAGACACCAAAACATTTAAAAATGAAATAAATAAATAAAAACCCTCCCAGCGTCGACCACCATGACATCTGCTAGTCTTTTTGCCTGCTTTTAAGACCTGGTAAAGACCACAGATTATTTTTTCTTTTTTAATTGTGCCCTGATATGCAAAACCTTAGACTTGAAAGAGAGTGTGCTTTGGCCGTTAATGTTTGATGTCATTTTGGTCATTTGGATGAGGGATAGGGCTTTGTTCCATCCTATTCCTTGAAATATTACCTGGTCAAATCCACAGGAAAAATGTCATTTTTCTGCTCTGCTGTTGAAGTATCATAAACTTTTCTTAAATGGCTTGACTGGCTGAAACTCTAGAAAGCCACAGTGGTTCTGTAATAACTATTTGGGAGTTTCTGCCACATAAATTCAGAGTGGACTGACTAGATTATTTCAATCTGGACTACATATTGTTTATAAAAATCAAAAAAAGAGAGGTGGAGGTGGGGGGGGGGATAAAAGGAAGGACTAGCCTCTGGATGTGCACAACCTCAGCATTATTTACACAGTGTAAGAAGACTACAGAAACATAATGGTTGCTCTGATAATTAGGCTATTTTCTCATAGGAGCACCGGAAGTTTCTCATACACTTTCTTTATCGAGTACAATTAAGAATAGGTTGCTTTAACTGTGCTGGTGGGAGTCTGTGCTTTGGGAAAAACTCTGGCTTCTGTGGAATGAGCACTGTCGGTCAGTTCCTGCCGCTTCCTGTTATGAAACTCTAATCTCAGTGTCATAACTAAGGTCAGTTCCTTTGTTTATTTATTCTCGGTAGAATCTGTAACAGAATTTTAAGTATCAAGTGTGTGGGGGGGAAAAAAAAATAAAAAAGGCTCCCATTTGGTACCAAGACTGTCTGTGTTAGGACATAGTAACTTTTAAGCGCCTTTTTTCATTGCCCCCCGCCCCAAAATGAAAGACTATAACATCTGGCTTTTGAGTGCAATGGGAAGATGTTCAATCAGCATTCAGTTCAATCCTGTGTCAAAAGCAGTAACTGTGTATTTATCAGCTCCGTTCTTCAAGAGGGTGCAGAGCCAACAAATGGAAAAATAAATGTACCAAATGTCCTCAATTATAACAACATGTTAACACTACATGGCGTTAAAGCATTATTGAAGTATTAGAAGGCCTGCATAGCTTTTTAGGCCACGTTTACACGTAGCCGGGTATTTACAAAAACGGATATTTTCCCCTCTACGTTTTCAAAAAAATCCTCGTTTACACGGACCCGCATGAAAACGCTCTTAACGTCATGCAAGCCAATCAGAATCCTGGAAAAACATCAACAAATGACACGTGTGTAACTTCCAGTTAAGGGCTGATTTATGCTTCCGCGTTACATTAACGCAGAGCCTACGGCGTAGGGTACGCGGCGACGCGCACGTACCTTGCGCGTCGCCGCGTACCCTACGCCGTCGATTTAACGCGGAACCATAATTCAGGCTTCATGCTGCTGGCTGACGCGCTCACAGGCTTGAATGAGCAGGAGGCTGGACGGGGGGGGGGAGTTACTTTTAAGTGTGACTTTAGAATATTAAACAGGTAAAATACAAGAAAATATTGACGGTGGCCAAACTAATTGTAAACACAGGTCGCACACATGACGCTGGTGAGTTTCTGGTGCATAATGTGACGTTCTGAAGCTTAAATCTCCGTTTTCCTCCGTTTAGACGCAAACGGGAAAACGGAGTTTTTGAAAATCTCCACTTTGGCCGGAGTTTTCAGAAATGATCGTTTTTGGTGACTTTGACCTCCGTTTCCGTGTAAACGGACGGCCAAAACGCATGAAAACGCCTCCGTTTTTGTAAATACCCGGCTACGTGTAAACGGGGCCTTAGACTATTTAAAGTTTTGCTAGTGATGCTAGTGGTATGCAGGATATTATTTTGTCACTTAACTTTTTGCCAACAGAAAACCAGCTCATGAACAAAACGCTTTCCGTACATAAGCTGATAAGATATTAAATCACTTTTAATAGTAGATATCTACCCGCTCAAGGCATGGCTGGGTGGTCAAGGAAAGTTTGATGGGCCTCACAATACTTTTGTTGTGTTCACTGGTATGCGAGTGTGTATGAAACAAATAACTAAAGACTTAGAAAGGCTGTGAGAAAATACGGCTTGTAGTATAAAGCACTTTAGTTGTCAACAAGACGAGAAAAGCACCATAAATGCAGTCATGTTTGCCATCCAAACTGTAATTGGACAAGAGACAGGGTACACCCTAAATGTGTCACCAGTCATTAAAGGCCCACACAGAGTAGTTTTTTTTTTAAATAAATAAAAAAATGCATAGTCACACTCACATCAATTTTGAATCAGAAATTAACCTAACATGTATATTTTGGGACTGTGGGAGGAAGCTGGAAAACATAGTGGAAAAAAACAAAATCAAAACAAAGCACAGACTGAGCACGAAAACTGAACACAAAAAGGCCTAGAAACCTTGTAACTAACTCACAACCATGCCATGTCGCATTATTCAGATATGTGTGCCTTTTTTTTTGTTGTTGTTGTTTTTAAACCATCCACGTCATAAAACACAGTAAAAGCAAGAAGTAGACTCTAATGTCATGCCATCTTTTACTAGAAAATAAAACAAGATGCTGGGCTGAAATTCCCTAAACACTAGATAAAGCAACAAAAAAAAAAAAAAAAAATCACAAGTGTACGGAATGTTGGAATCTTGACAATTCAGTTAGTGTGGGTTTCAGTGACGGGTAGCTACTTCATGGGCCATAAAAGTGTTAAATACATTTTCTGTCCACCAGCAGCCCTGTGTGGAGTTATTTGTGGTATGGAGGGTTCAGTAGTAAACAGAGAGAGGCAACTCCAGTCTTGCAGCTTTTAATTCGGTCACATTATTGTTGCTGTTATGCCTGTGACTTAGCTGGTATCCCAAGGGCAATAAGTAAGTAAATAAATAAATGAATAAATAACATGGCAAACAAAGTCTAGCACACCCTGGTTTTGTCCTTTCTGTATTGTATGTCTCAGTTCTTTTTCAACCTCTCTGCTTCAGTGATCTTTTAAAGATTAGAATTGGTCGACGACACACGAGGAAGCAGTTGCCAAGAGTTTAACCGTTGTTTCAGTTCCAACATTAAAAGAGTGAGGAGAAAATTGGCTTGACCTCCAACTTATTATAAGGTTCATTAGAGAGCTGCAATCTTAAATAGACTTTGTTTTCACTGAGGAATATACATTTGTTGACATCACATTCAAGCTTATATTTTTGTGCTCAGATGGATGGGGTTGCCATGGAATAATGATGTAATGACTTTACATATGCTTACCATATGTAACTGATCTAAAGATCATCCACAGAACATAAAGCTGGTCCCAGCACAACCACAGGCAACTATCCCGAGTCCTTATAGGAAAATGTCACCTTTTGATTGTTGGAATCAAAATAAAAGAATACACAACGTGCAGAAACAAATGTGTATGTAGTGAGGATATGAGGAAGGGTTAAAAACAAATTTTTTTCTTATATATTTGGTTTTAAGATCAGACTTGAAGCGACACTGAGGGCTGAAACTGGGATCTCTCTGCTTCTTTTTCTGCATCCCTTGACAGACTTTTATATCTAAAAAATACACTCATAATGTTATTATTTTGAATTTGATTGCTACTGTGGCATGAAAGTCTGCAAAAACAAGTCAAAATCATTTTAATACACATGTGGGCTTCAACATGGAGTGTTTTTCTTCTTTCCTTTGACCCGTTTCTTCCTGCTCTGGTCTTTTCATGTTCTTTTCAGTTGTTATTTTAGGGCCTTGTAATACTTTCAGCGAACATGATACAAGTTAATTTTAGCTTTCTGTTTGCATTACGCTCTCTCTCTCTTGATGTGTTAGTTTCCAAGATCTTTTTTTCTTTAAATGATAGGAAAGTCATGATACTGCCAGTTTAAAGTTTTACCTTTACTGAACTTGTGTTGCAATAGATGACAGAAATATTTTTTAGCTTTTTTGAGCCAACTCTTCGTGAGCAGTCAGTTTCCAGTGTAAAAGTGGGACAGTTGTCCAAGTACTGTGAATTTAATTTTGTCCACAACACGTTTACTGTGTTCTTTGATCTAACTTTAGACATGTCCTTCACGCACCAGTCATTACTCTTCTCAGACATTTTTCCTGTCTTCTTTAAATCCAGCAGATGAAAGGCTGCCCAGTGCTGCTGTTTAATTTCCTCTCTGCATTCTCAGCACACTTTTTTTTTTTTTTAATAAATTGCCATCTCATACTGAGGGTAAACCCCCGCTGGGGTTTCTGGGGGCTGCTTTGTCTCAGTTAGTGGAGTATGGCATTTGGAAAATCGGCGGTTCGATCCCCATGTGTGTCCTTGGGCTTTTTGTAGTTTTTGGCTGTCTGGCATTCTGTTTTTTTTTTTTTTTTTTAAAGAGGGGAAAAAAGGCCTGGCATCTTAGGAAACCACAAAGACAGATAGCTTGTGGTCTGGTCTGCATAGCTGGCAAATAGTGAGTGAATGCGTTTTTAAGCCAACTCTTGCATAAAAAAATATTGAATGAAAACCAAAGGATAAAAGAAAAATAGTTCACTAGTTCATAGAGGTTAATAGTTTTTTTTAAGAATGTTTTTAATTTTAATAATGATAATTTTAAAAGTAAGAATTTATTTTTTTTAATAAGCTACTAGAGCATCAATGTAGGGAACTGGATATGTGCTTGTATTGCATATGGATTTAATGGGAACTGTTATCTTCAGTATGTGTTTGTTCCTAGTATGATTGGTTTGTGTCAGTCAGGAGTTGTGCTGCTGTTGTCTACATCCAGATCTGATTTCAGTGTAACTGTCCCTTATGATTTACATCACTCACACTTCTTTTCTTTTGTTGGGGAATTAAAATACTTCAGAAGAGAAATTACACCTTTTTTTTATTTAATTTGTTCCATGTAATAAAATGAGCACATCTGCTGTTAATTCGATAACACCGTGGTCCACAGCACATGATCTGTACTCATCGTTCGAGCTTGGATGATAATTCCCTGTCATGTCAACCATGATTAGCAGACCATATGACTGTAGATGCTTTAAGTGTTTTACATGAGGTTTAACAGGAGAATGTATCTTTATTTTGTGAGTTAATAAACAGCACTCTGTGAAAAGTTAATTTGATTTTTCGGAAATTCGGCCGTGTTTGTAATAAAAGTCTGCTTATCCAGAGAGTAGGCTAAATATGACTTGAATTGTTAAATTGTTTTGGTGAATTATTGGCTAAACAGAAACATCTCTAGTCTAAACCGTTTTAGAGAGTTGCTCTAGTAACTAATGGTGGTGGGACACAACCCTGGCATCTGACTAAAGCCCGCCAGGTCTAAAAAGCTATTTATACCTCGTAGGTCAGGAGTGCTAGCCATGTCTGCTATGTCTGACCTGCCTAAAGAACCCTCCATTTTCAGGGGTGGGTTGGTACCGCTTTGTGTTTTGCTTATGTTGTCATGGCAATCTGAGTAGTTTTTTTTTTTTTAAGGTTTTCCTGTTTTCTAACTGCCAGATTGATGGTGTAAGATACTGGGGTCGAACCATGACAACCGTTTGTCTTCTTCTATTCAAGTGGCCTTAATTGGCCAATTTGGCTCGGAGGAAAAGAGCACTTTTGTTTGGTAGCCTTTAGTGTCATTTTTCAAGCTGTTTACATTTGGAATTTGTTGGATGAGGACTTTTAACAAATAGTCAGTATTTGGGGCAATGAAACATAGCCACAATCTTCAGTAGTATGTCAAAGCCACATCTAGCCACAGGTATAAAAATGACTTTTTAATGAAATAAGACGGATATAAAAAAGTTTTATGATCCTATTTCCTGATGGAATAGACAGATGTGTGTCCACTTTGAGGGAGAAATGTCTTGTTTTCTGCTTTGCACTACCCTCAACCAATGTGTCTCTGAAAATGTGATTTATGTCTCTGCCGATCTGCAATAAAGCTACACAATATAAGGTTCTATTGGCAGATCAAGTAGATCCTCTAAATTTAAATGGGCTTCTTGATTTGCATCTATAGATGATTACATTTTGATCCAAATAATAACACCACACAAGCACACAGTTACCCAACAACTGAGATCAATTTGAAAAAATGAATATAAAGCAACATTTTATTGACATTGCAAGACTGGATCAGCCGACTTTCCCTTGGGTATTTGAGATGACATCATGTCAGCTCTGAGTCTTCTCCATATAAGGTCCTCTATCCTCACAGTCATGACATCTCACAGGCTTTTCAGCCTCACCACAAGACACTTCCTGAAACATGACTTCTCAGATGTGAAGTGACCACAGCCCTCTTCCTTAGGCTATACTTTTCCCAAAGGCAGGAAGTTGCACACCGACCAGCACTGGAAATGATTGGTATCCTCATAACAATGAATCGTGATGGTAAAACCATCACGCTGTTAAATATATGCATGCTTTAAATGGATGGTAATTTCTTCCCTTTTTTAAAGAGCATTACCTTAAGTTTGAAGCACACATTGTTACTCAAAAACAAAAATTCATTAGTGGGTAAGTACTTAAACCGTTGCAGCCTTCAAGACTTTTGTTTGGCCAGAAATAAAGAATATTAGTACAAGAAACTATAATCTCCTGTCGGATTTGTCATAATCCTTTGCATAGATCTGCCAAATATTGTGCGATAAGCTACCATTTAAGCACTTTTAGACACTTGTATAGTGCAGTGGAGGAAGCAGCCATTTTCACCAACTCCACAGAAGTAAAATCACCAGTGTGAAGAGAACCACCACAGCCCAGGAGCGGCACCATTATGTGGCAGGAATCCCATTCACATGAACACAGTTGGACAGATATCCTATTCATTTGGTCAGTTTAAATGATCACCAAGCCCTCTGGGAGCCTCTGTAAAACTAGAATCCCTGAAACACCCTTGCATGATATTTTTCTCTTTCACCTAGCAATGATTAAAACGTATACAGATTTTTTTATTCCCGACATAAAAATTATATGATGCGGCTAATACGATTTTCTAAAATATCCAGCTCTTTTGACAGAACAGCAGTTGGTCAGCCAAAGTTGCTGTCATTTACTTATCTGCTTGCCGTCACGAGTGTCTCAGACCTCTAGATTTATATTTATAGACTGCACATGCCAGAGATTCTTAGTCAACATCTATTTGTTTTGTATCCACATGAGAGACTGTGCTTGTGAAAGAGACTGGGATTTACAAAGTGTTCTCTGTTCGCAACAGGCTAAAAGCATTAAACATTGTCAATAGCACATATTTTTTGGACTGTTACACAAGCCGTCTCCTCTCTATATGCCTTGAAATACTAAATGTTGAAGGAATTCCCATATATAGGGATACTTACAGTCGGATTTTAATCACAACCCTAGAAGGACAGAAATTTAGATCCCATTTTCACGCTCTCCCTTACTCTTGAACACACAAGTAGGGAGGGAGGATCCGAGATGTAGAGACACGTATATTTAACAACTCTTCAGCTGCTTTTCTCTTCTATTGATCTCTGGAGCGGCGTAGCGGTGTAGGCCAGAGGCAGATGACCTCTCAAGTGTGCTTACTCTCTCTTTATTCCACTGAAGAGCACTAAACTTCTGTATTGAAAGTACACCAGACTGAGTAAATGCTGGCAGATGTATCCGTGAAACTGTGTTGTACATTTAGCAAGCGAGTGGTTCAGCCGTAGCTTTGCTCGTGACTGTGTATAGTGAACGCTCTGCCTTTTGTGAGTGGTACTTAGTATGAGACAACACTGTGGATGCCCTAGACGTTGGTATGCATACATCAGTCTCAGCTTTGTGCTCCACACTTCCTGCTGCTGATCCAGTTGTAAATGAGACGAGGAAAGCACAAGTCCAGAAAAATGGACTTGTGCTTTTGTTATTATGAGGGTCAACACAATGGCACAATGGCTGCTTTTAGAATTACCTAACCTGGATGCTTTTGTTTGTTTTGTCTTTTTCTATCTTAATCAGCTATGCTCAATAGTACGGGGATAAAGATTACAGAATGAGAGGAGAATGCATACTTTTGCAAATGTGGATTTTCCATGAAAGCGGTAAATTTTGGGGTTTGTTTTGGAATTAAAGTCTTGTCCAATAATCCTCCAGCTTACTGACACCACCATCATTCATTTTGCCAGTTTTATTCTGCTTCTCTAGGTGTATCAAAGTTATGATCATTATGAAATCTGTATACAAGTACATCGAGTTCTTTTGGTAGCCAGCATGATCGCACAGGTTTGAAGCACGTTAAAATGGTGCTGGCTGGCTGACTGAGTTGTGCTGAGCCTTGCATAATCACGGATCAGTCACCCCACCTGGTCGAGAGTCATCACATCGTCATGATTTTATTGTTTTACTTCCCATGTCTTAAATGCAAGTCTCAGCAAGGTGGAAATGGATAAAAGGTCCAATAAACCTCACCCCAACTAACACTTCTGTCTGTCAGACAGACATTTTTAAGACAGTTCTGTTGCACTCCTAATCAAAACCATCAGAGATTACATGCTTCTCCCTTGGTTTTTGTACATTACCCATAATAGACGGTCCTCTCCCTTTAACAAGGTCCAGTAGGAAGGAGGGGGGGGGGTGTCATCGTCTAGCACGTCTTTTAACGACACTTTGTTCCACTTCGTTGATTTTCTGTGGATTGCTTCATGCAAAGCATTTCTGCATTTCACACTGTGACATTCCCACAGTAGGAAAGTATCTATTTTTACACTGCATGCCATCAATGCACAGACGCCAAGATTGCAAAGAACAAATTTTTTGTGGTTAGACAAAAACATATTCCTCATTTGGGAAGCTAAGTCTAGACGAGAACTGCAGCCAGATGCATTGTTTTGTTTTGTTTTATAATTTTAGTGAAAAATGGTTCCCAGAGCAATCATCATGTACCCAAGCACCTTTTTAAAACCACAACAGGTTCATCAAAGGGCAAGAGGACGTTAAGTCGCTTCCGTTCAAGTCTCTAAAAGATTTAGCCAAAGATTTTCCTGATTTGAAATGCAAACTTTTCAGTTGTCATTTGAAGAACTAAGTTTTTTTTTTTTTTTTTTCTCCTTTGCATCGGCAGATTGTTTTTGTGGATGTAGAGTCCCGTCTCATGAGTGTTGTGATGTTGAGGTTGTGCGGAGAACGATGTGCCTACCTCATCTGATAAGGGTTACATAAGACAGGAAACGGAAGGGAGATCACAATCCTTGGTGATTACAAGAAATACATTAACAAAACGCCACATTTGTTAAATGCGTTTCTCTTATTTGGAAAAAAAACTAAGTTGAAACTGAAACACTGAGGTTTCAAGTGTACAATATTATATAATAAATAAATCAAAATGAAAAACAAGCATGGCGAGCACACTTTCTAATTTATTTCTGTTATTGCAGCTGACAGAGGGAGGCAAGGCAGCCAGAGCCAAGATGAGTGTCGGCGACATCATCCTGTCTATTAATGGCATTTCTACAGAAAGCATGAATCATCTTGAGGCCCAGAACAAGATTAAAGCCTGCATGGACCAACTCAGTCTCACTCTGCAGAGGTAAAAGTCTTATACATTCATGTCAAGCACACACTCACACAAAAAGTACAATTTACCGATATTAGAGAAATGCATGCAACTATATACTGCCCAGGTCCTCGTGTTGCTTTTTAAGGCACCATTGGAATTGATTATTCTCACATATTTCTTTGTGTACGAGAGTGTATGAGAGAGACACCCACTGAGCCAAATCATTATTTGGACCTTAGATCCGTGTAAGTTAGGGTTGTTAAGGGGGTTGGTTTTTATTTGCAGGCAAAGTCAGAAGTCTGAGGTGGTCGGTGCTAGTGGGATCATAGTTGGACAGATGACCAATAAGTCAAAACAACAAGAAAACACGAGGAAATTGGGAAAGAACACGGACATGTCCTAAATTATGACATTTAAACAGCAACAGGGAGCTTAAGCCCCTTGTTATATTATTAGTGTTATATTGAATTAGAATTTACATAATCTGAAAATGAGGTGGTCATGTTCTGCTAATTTAAAACTGTTCGTTACTAATGCCCCTGAGATCTTGTAGGGAGTTAGGATATAATATAAAGACAGGAGTAAAATTGTTTCTTGCACAGTGGCATAAATCTTAGCAGAAAATGTTTCTGACAACAGTAAACTAGCTGTAATAGCAAGCCATCAGATTTATAATGATACACATTTAAGAAAGTGGATTTTGATGCAAAGCAACGGCAATAATCTCAGTGTAGTATTGCATTTTAAACTTTATTTATCCCTTTAATGCAAGTAAACTTCACAGTTGCTTTAAATCCAAGTGAAACTGTGTTGCAGAGTTTGACGCATTCCTGCTAGATCAAATGACAACATTTCCTCAGAGAGTGAAGCCCTAAATGAATATTTTTAACACTGCATTGTTGTGTATGAATGGTGTACACTAAATAGAGAAGAAATGAATCACTTCATCTTGATGTTAGGTTATTACAGAGAAGTTCCTAAACTAATCGTTACCACATGTTGCTGGTGTAACATATGGGTCTGCAGAAGACATTGAGCTTTGCATCTCTTCGTGCTGCTCTTCTGTTCCGGTCTTTAGGCAGATGTATAATAATCAGAGGCCCCTGAAGTTATTAAACCCCAAGTGTCCCTGGTGTGTATTGAATTATTAAAATGATAGCAAACGGAGATCAGACTATATTTTTGAATAAAGAAGCTGTCAGTTTGAAAATGGCCAGAAAAAAAGTTTTAATGCTTACAACTTGAACTGAAAATATGTGAAAAAAACAACAGAATATGTTGGACGTGGCACAATTATTCACTGCACGAGAAAAGTTTAAAACCAAAATCACACAGAATTAATGAAATTGATTTTTAAAAGATGGTTATACACAAAAATAACGGAACTAATCCGGTGGTTACCTACTCAAGCAAAGCAGCTTATTCTGGATTTTCTCTCTGGGGATTGCCACATAGGATCATCCTCTTCCACATATTGATTTGTCATAGATTTTACATGTGCACACTTGCCTTGTCAGCCATCATAAAGTTTTGAATAGTGGCTCTCGAACACTCTTGTATGAATATTTTTCTTAAACCTCGTGCCTGCCCCGCTGCGATTGATTTGGCATGTTCTGTTCTGGTGGAAATGGTTGCGAATCAAAGGAGTACTAGACCCATTTGGCAAGAGAGAATTTTCATCAGGTGAACGAGTACGGCTGGTCAGGCTTCTTTCTGACGCAACTTTCAGCGTTTATTCGGCCTTAGGACCCAAACCATGAGTGGCTGGGATACTGGTGCCTACAGTTGTCCTGCTCAAGGACAACTGTAGGGCATGGGATCATCTCAGTGACCTTCAGGTGGGAGTGCAACACTTAAGTAAACAAAATAGTCAAATAAAAAAACACAAATGTTGTAGATTCAAATCCTTAAGTGAACAGTTAAGGTAACCATATTTTAGACCGTTGAAGAGTAGCTTTTGTGTCAGTCAAAGACAAATGGAGCCAAAGCACGCATACTGTTCAAGCTATAAAACATGTTGACGGCAAAACTCAAAGTCTGGTTCACTCGTCCTGTCATTCCATCACCACATCAAAGGAGAAAGGAGTCTGTGCACTTTAATCGTGGGAAAACCATCTGAAAATAGTCCAGTCCCACAGCTGTGTATAGTCTTTTGTGGGTAATGGATGCACTATGAAACATCAGACATTCTGGTCTCATAGTACATGTAAACTACATCTAAAATCACCAACCAAACAACAAAAGTCTTCATGTTCCAAATGACACATGATTGCAGGCTGCTTGGTTTATGGCTTCAATTTTAGAGACTGGTTTGTGAATTCTTTCACTTCATATATCTTCTTTGGAACACATAGAGTATATAAAGGTTATACAGCGTCCGTGGTACTATTTGCGATTGGAAATATCAGATTTTAAAATTGCAACTCTCTTTCAAAGTAGACACCCCTTTTTTACATCCACTTGATTTATGGTTTTTCTGGTCACTGAGAAAAGTGCTGTTGTCATAACATGACAAGAATGATGAGAGGCGATTATTGTGAGCAGAAGTTTGTCCATTGTCATTTTGCCATAGTTTAAATTCCTATAACGGTGTGTAAACATGTATTTATCTATCAAAATGTAAAAAACAAAAAGAGGAGTGTTTATTAAAACTTGAACCATCCATTCCAAGAGATAACCCTCTGGAAAGGATAACACCAGCTTCATTGCTTATTTCTAATTTTAATTATTGGGCATAACATGAAAATGAAAACTGTTAATAATGGATATAGTTGACTTGGTAGGTTCTGTCTTGTTTTTGTTTAACATTCACTGCAGTTCCTTTTTCCTGTTTCCAGGTAAGAACAAAATGCTTTCATTTAGAGAGGAAATGAACCCTGGAAGTGCCCATCCTGTTGTTCTGATATGCAGAACATCAGGGGCAGATAACATGGAGTTTGAATTAGCAGTGCTGTCATGTGGCTTATGACAGGGAGGGTAGATGTGAAATTCTGCCTATTTGGTGTTCAGAGCAACCTGAGCAAAGCCAAATGGTGTTGCAGTTTTATGATTGTGACTAGATCAGAACTAGGAAGAGTGAAGTAATGAGATTTAACCTGGCTGCTTGACTGTCGGATTCAGTGTATTTGATTAGGATTCATATTATAACTTTGCACATATGTGTAGATAAGATATTACTCCCCGATTTACTCAGAGCAGAACTTGTTTCTTTAAAGTTCCTCTCTTGGAGCCTCCTTTTTGAGAAAAAAAGAAAAAAAAAACAATGTTAACTCTGTTGCTATGAGCTGACATTTTCAGCTAATGTTATGCTTTTTGTTCTAATATAATGGAAATGTTGTTGCTGTGCAGCTAAAAGTCCCCAGTAGGCTGCGGGAAGCACTCTTAGGAAACTATGATAATTGATGTTTATTTATTGACATTGAAACATGGAGTGCAGTGCAGTAAAGCACCATGCATGAGAAGTTGTGGCTGCTCGCCTCTGGTTCCAAAACCTCAACGATAACCCACACAGTTAGCCATATGGTGCAACCACGTTCAGATTTTTTTTATTTTTTTTTATTTTTTATTTATTCATTTTTCTATGAGGCATTTGGAAAGTTGTAAGTACCTGTCTGCTGCATTAATAATCCTGGCTGATGTACAGATTATTTGTTCTTGACTATTTTGTTTCATTAGCTCACAATTACTAGTTAATTAGTGGTAATGAAATATAACTGCATTAAGTAGTTAGAATTTCTCCTTTTGTATATTTATATATTCATGTATTGCATAACTTCAGATTTATTCCACTAAATCTAAACCTTCAACTGCTAGACTGGATTCAATCAGCAGACAGGCTTGTATATAGCCACAGCCACTTTACACCCAACAAGATATGGTGAAACGGGGTGAAGGACAGGACAATCCAATTCAGCTCGGAGCCCCTGCTGACTCCTGGCTGCTTTTAACCAGAAGTGGTGTGGTGGTCAGAAGAAAAATAATCAAACCTGGGGGGCTTTTTACATCGCTTGGACCTGCAATAGAGAGTTATAAACTAAGGGTAGTTTATTCTGTTGTGGTTGGTTTGATTTAACCTCAGCGATATCCTCACATTACCCTACTTGCTCTCTTCTTCAACCTGTGTCCCGGACAACTTCAAGCATTTGAATACAAATCTGAATATCTTATTTGCCTCCTGCAATTAACATCTTCTGTTATCTCCAAGGTGACCACGCACCATGCTTATCATGCTCACAATGAGGAGATGTGTTGTTCAGAGAGAGGGACATGAGAATTAATGGCATGGATCCCTTCTGTCAATGTAACACGTGACTGCTGATGTGGATGAGTGCACACAAACGCCAAGCGTACATGCAGGGCAATAAACATGTTGATGTTGTGTCTCTGCAACTGTCAGCAGTAGCAGCAGGTCATGCAAGTACGTTGATAAGCATTTACTCTAGTGTAGCACGGCTTGTTTCTGTCACAGCTGTAAATCTTTAACCTTGCTTTGAGAAGTGCTGCACTGACTTTTTCCAGTGAAATGTCGCTGCACGCCCTTATTGGCATCCACAATTCCCTCTTCAGAGAGGCCATATCTTTTGCAGAATATCATAGGAAACAAAATAACAT
The DNA here is from genome assembly GCF_033807715.1 of Cololabis saira. Taxonomy (NCBI): domain Eukaryota; kingdom Metazoa; phylum Chordata; class Actinopteri; order Beloniformes; family Belonidae; genus Cololabis; species Cololabis saira. The sequence goes on along the minus strand of NC_084597.1, from coordinate 25,536,296 downwards.
GAGGAAACTTTTTTTTTCCTTTTTCTTCTTCCCTATAACTAATGCCATTTCCCTCTTCTGGAGTTTAATATTGATTTTTTTCCCCACGATTTAGTGTTTGTTTTCTAGTTTTATTTATTTTATTGATGTAGTGTTAAATCTGAGGAATCAGACTGCATTTGACGGTCTTCTCACATCCCTTAAAGGTTTCACACGCGTTAATGTAAGAGTTCAGTCTTGGAATACTGTAACCTGTGCATGACACTCATAACGTGTATGACATAAACTGATCCTCCGCATATCCTCCAGATATCTTATGACATCTGCTTACATTTATTTAGAGTACAGAAACTGTAGCCAGGGATTAAGGCAGCAATAACAAGGGGATTATAAAGAAAAAAGACAGAGACAGCTGCTGGCAGCCACAGGGTTATTGCGGATCACATAAACATGTTTCTATAGAACTTTTCCACAATCTTTTGTATTTTGCCTCTAAAACTGTGGCTGAAATGAGTGTTGGAAAAATGAAATGCTATTTGCATGTAAGCACTTTTTTCTCCCATATGTAAGATGGTTGGAGCACAAGCTGTCTCTGTTCACCTCTCCATCATTCAGTCAAATGCCATATGCCAGACTGTTTCTCTTGGCCCTGAAAGAGACAGAGCCAGCGTGGAAATGCGTCAGTGTGCTTCACCCCCAGGTTTGTTCCTCCTCTTAACCTCCTAATTCTCTTATAGTGTGTCTCTGACAGGGTGGGTACACAGGGAAGTCTTTATTGACGGAAAGCGGACTGTGCATTTTTGCTTCAAAATCTTCTGCTGATCCAATATTTATTCATCTATCACAATTTTTGTTTCATTTTCTTGAAGTCAGTAGTGTATAAATATGGAGCATAGACCACAAACTTGTAGATATATGAACATATTATCTAATAAAGTCAGGATCCTGAGTGGTTAGGCAGGAAGCAGCAGACGTGTTCTAACTGAGCCATTTCATCATCAAGGGAAGGATTCCTGCAATCTATGATAGTCTGACACACCCTTAAATACTTGCCAGGCAAGGCAACTTTAGATGCTTTTTTTTGTGTTGAGTTCATTTAACATTGGATACAATTTAATTTGAATTTGACAAACTTTATACAATTTCTATTAGTGTGTGTGTGTGTGTGTGTGTGTGCGTGTGTATTTTATTAGATGGTTTTGATACATGCTGTAACGCTGCTGACACTTAAATGTAATTGAATATAAAGTACAAAACCTTTGAAATATAATGAATCTGAATAAGAAACTGGCTTAACATTAAAATACTCAAGTACAAGTTTCTTTGTAACGATGTGAAAATGTTCTCCCACAATTTGGATCTGGTTCCCGTTTCCATTCACATCCATGTCCGCCGGTACAGAAAGTACCAACCCGACTGCAACGGTGTGGATTTTATATGATGACTTATACAAGAGCCAAAAAGGCTACAGAGTGTTTAACAGTTTGGTCAAAAACAGAACAACATTTATTTATAAACGTTCTTACTCCACTGCATGCCATTTTGGATGTTTTTTATTCGTACTATTCTGGTTAGACCTCCACCTATGTTGCATGTTTTGTTCCTCTGGTTGCTTTTACGCTTATCCTATGGTGTCTAGAGGCAGTTTGTTTCACATCTGTTGGCACTGTTGCTTATAAAATCAGTCAAAAACAGAGTAACCAGATCCATTTTTCTCATTGAAGATGAAAATATTAATATAATATTGAATTATTTGAATCTTTTTTTTACTTAAAAGGGACAAGTACAAAGGAAAATATCAGTAAAGTCTCTGTACTGATGAGCTACATTGTATTTAGAAAATTCAAACAAATCTGGAATTTGATGCCAATAACACATTTAAAATAGTTTTGCAAGTGGGATCCGTGTCCACTCTCGCTGAATATAAGGTTTCAGATACTCAGCAGTCTGTGGTCATCAATGTCTGTATTTTCTCTTCACGATGCACCCTACATTCTCACTAGAAGACAAATCTGGACCGCATACAGGCCAATGCAGTTAACACACACCGCGTCTGTGAAGACACTCTGTTCTAACTTGTGTAGAATGAGGTCTGGCATTTTCCCGCCTGAATAACCACAAACCTCTGCGGATCAAAGGGTCGCCTCGATGGAAACTTCTTCCTCTCCAGCGTTCTAGTATCCACCTCTGCATTAATCGTACCTTCTCACCTAAGCAAGTTACCCACATATGCGTCATGTCATCACTGAAGCTGGATTTTTGTACTTTTTGCTAATCGCAGCCTGGAAGGTATTTTGTTTTCTCCGATACACTGAACTCAGCCTAAAAAGAAAGCGAAACGTGGACTCATCTGACCACAGCACACGTGTCAACTGTCTTCCAGCCCACCTGAGCTGAGCTTTTGCCCAGAGAACCTGGCAAGTGCTTTTGTTCTGAGCTGATATATGGCTTCCTCCTTACGTAATGCAGTTCCAGGCAGCATTTCTGGATGCAATGCCGGACTGCGTTGAGTGACAACTATTTTCCGAGGTACTCCCGAGCTCATGTGGCTATATTAATCATGGTGGCATGATGGTTTCTCATGCAGTGTCTCCTCAGGCCTTGAAAGTCAACGTGTGCGTGCGCGTGCGTGCGTGTGTGTGTGTGTGTATGTCCGTCCTCTCTTTGTTTGCTTTAATGATTAATTTATTTTGCTTTTTCAGAAGTGTGTAATTTACAACAAAATTACGGTTTTTTTTTTTTTCAAATACTATAAAACCCCTCATACAGTAAGACATATGAGTTGACAACATGACATTATCTATTTACATCAGGATTGACCTCCGTACTTCAACAAAAGATATAAAAATGAGTGAATATCATGAGTGATTTAACAGAACAAAAGTAGAACCGGCTACACGGAGAGCAGGACTGCGGCGAGCCGAAGCTGAGCAGATGTTCAGGGGACCACCCTGGCAAGTGTTTGTTCAGTTTGCTTTGGGAAAAGATAGACGGAAGGGGGAATCCGCCCAGCTGCCCCAGTCGGGGACACTGATAGTAGATGCATACTGTCTCATTATAGACTGGGCTCTGTTTGACTCGGGCCCTGCTCGTCTGATCTTTAGACCTCTCCCTGTTTTCCCTGGCACTGCTAGGTGTCTCTCCATAAGCAATTACAATAATACATGAGGGTAGGTCATTGGAAAATAAGCGGACTGAATATTAGCTGTTAGGTGGAAAACTGTAAATGGAGGCATGGTCACAGATGACATCAGCATCTGGTTGCAGAGCGGGGCTTTTTAACAACCTGGTTTTAGGCTCAGTTATTCCTCTTCGTCTCTGTCAGAGAGGAAATGTGTGAGTTTGTTGACTGTTTTTCCTGATACGGCAGACGGCAGAGACGGGAAGGGAGCCGAGGGACATACCCTTGTGCCTAGTCCGGAACCTGGTGTTCTCACTCAACGTCTGTTTTTTTACTTTTATTCTAGTTTGTTTTTAAGAGTTGTGAGGGACACATTACCTTTATGTCTGCTCCACATACAGGACACATTGTCCTCTTCTTGCATTTTAATTTTATGCTTCTCCAGCAAATCCTTACTTGACAAGGATTTATTTTTGTAAGATACTATAAGGAGGATTGTAAATGTGATATGCTTTCAAAAATGATCAATACACCAATGTTTTTTTTAAACATGTCAAAAATCTTTAGCAAACTGTTCACTACAGCATTGAAACAAAAAAACAAAAAAGAAAAGATTCATTGCATTTTCTTTACTTTTTATATCTCAATAATAAGATGATAAAGAACAGATAAACAGGCTTTTCTTTTGTCGTATAGGAGTTACAAGTGTGACAGCTGCTTTGTTCATAAGTGTAAATCAGATTCATCCGCACTCTGCCATTATCGACATGGATGCATGCTTTAAAATGCACCGTGGTGTTTCTTGAACCTGAATGTCGCTTGAGATAACTAATCCCGCACTTGTAACTTGATGATGTTTTTGTTATTTATTGATTATGATCCATTATCACATAGACCTAGATCTGTCATTTTAACATTAGGGCAGTTTGGTGAATCTGTCTGACCTGCTCACTCCCACAGGCAGAAGGATACTAATAGGATTTCCGGGAAGTTTGTTTTGAAATTGTGCCTGATTTTGACCTTTTTTCTGGATTGGATTACTGAAATAAAGGAGTTGCACTGTGACCTTTATGCAGTAGAGCAGTGATATTGTCACAAGTTTGATATGAAATAGTCCACATTTTGATGTGTTCCAACTTGATTCAAAGTCGAACAAACATTACATAAATGAATTCCATATAAGTTACAACAAATAGGTTAAAGCTTTAGTCATCTTTGGGAATCTGAAGTATTTAAAGTTGGTGGTTCTGAACTCATTTATACATTTGCGTTGTGTTCGACTGTTCTTGATTAATCCCATCTAAACCAGAAGCCTAAGCAGGACCTTTTAAACCACACACAGCTAAAAGAAAACAGCATTTGGCTGAGAAACATACAGCTGTTGTTGAACGCTAATTCAACCCGGATTTCAAACTGAAGTTTGATCTTCAAGCTAAATATATAAAGCTCTTGTCTGATATGTGATTATATAGCCCTCTCTCTGTTTTCACAGACCTCCGACCATCGCTACCGATGAAGTGCACAAGGTATGAACAAAAACATTCCTGTATTTCAAGTTCAGCTGAACTCCATTTATTTATTTTTAAAGATGCTTCGAGCATGCACATTTTGTCTTTCTGATATGTCAGAACGCTAGCAGGCTTGACGTGTCTGATCTTGCACCATTTTAGAGCACCTTGTTACAACCAAAAACGGCCAAAAACGTAATAACGGGCAATAACGTAATAACTGCCAATAATGTAATAATTTTGGCCATTTCAAATGTAATAAAGCCAATAGTGTAATAATGTGCCAATAATGTAATAAAACTTTTGAGCCAATAACGTAATAACTTTTTGCCGATAATGTAATAAGGCATTACATTATTGGCTGGTTATTACGTTATTGGCCTGGTATTAAAAAAAACCTTTCATAATGTGATGCCTTATTACATTATTGGCAAAAAGTTATTACGTTATTTCCTCAAAAGTTTTATTACATTATTGGCACATTATTACACTATTGGCTTTATTACATTTGAAATGGCCAAAATTATTACATTATTGGCAGTTATTACGTTATTGCCCGTTATTACGTTTTTGGTTGTAACACACCTCCGTTTTGAATTCACTGCTAAAGCTTTCATTCATTCAGCAGAGTGAAAATACTACTTGTTTTTTGTATGAATGCATTGTGCTTGTTAGAATGCTGGTGTACACGCACGAGTTTTTTTTTTCTTGTTGTGGATTTGCTGTCTGTGCATGTTGTTTGTCTTCACCCTCATCCAGGATGCACCTCAAGAGATCATTAAGCCTGTGCCAATCACTCACCCCGCGCCGAGCACCGCATACACCAAGCCACTAAGTCAGCCCACTCCTGCATACAACAAGACAGCTCGGCCGTTTGGAGGGGGCAGCGGTGGGGTGGTCACCTCTTCTTCCCCAGCTTCTTCCAAAGTTGCCTCCATCCCCTCCGAGTCATCGGCGTTTACACCGGCTGCCCCCTCTCAGCCCCCGCAGCCTCCATTTCCGCTGAAGTCCAGCGTCACCCCAGATTCGGCTCCAGTAAATTCAGTCCCCAAAACCAGCCCCGGTCGCTCTGCTTTCACCTCACCGTCTGCCTCTTCCTCCTCATCTAACTCCTCGTCTCCAGCCAGAGTGACAGCCCCCTCTTCCAATTCTAACGTCCCACAGTCTTCCGTCTATAACACACCTATCCAGCTATACTCCAACGCCAATGCTTGTGAAGTGGCTATGGGACAGAGGCGAGGTCTTTTGGAGAGTCAGGGACTGTCAGAGCATATCAATGGGTAGGTATCACTCATCCAAACCCAGATGTGGCAAATTTTCTTTTTTCTGCAGGCTCAGAAGTTGCAGTTGACAGAGGCTGCAGATTGGCAGACATTTTTTGCGGTGCAGTTGCTCTGACAGAACGCAATAACAAAAAATTTGAATATCCCGTTCTGATCTTCCCTTTACCTCATGGCCCATTACACCTCACCTCAAAATATGTATCTCATTTGAAAAAGTAAACAGTGGCACAGCCCAGCGTCATCTATAATTTCACTCAGCTGCACACAAAATAAATAAGAGGCTCACTTTACATCTTGTTTAAATCTTGTTCAGGGCAACTGCATAGGGAGCGCAATCTTGATAACTTCTAAAAGATGCCCATCTATCTGTAATCTGCCCAAACGGCACTCTGGGGGGTAACATTTGTTTCTAATATCCCTCACCCTTCCAGGCCTGTGCTTCTAGGGACCTCATACAATTGTCCACAAAGCTTGTAGGAAATGTCAAAAAGTGAGGAAAAATGTGGTAATTAACAGTTCTCAATAAGTTGAGACTACTTTTACTTTCTTACTTTCTTAATCTATCTTTTCTCTTATTCCTTGAAGCGCCAGCTTCTGTAGGTAGAGTGTACTGGCCTCAGCATGTGTGTGTGTGTTTTTGTGTCCTGACCTGCATGCTTTCCATTCATTGGTTTCTGTTGTTTTCTCTTAAGAAAGTGGGGGTTGGACTATATTTTTCCTCTATACTGGTTTCCTCTATGTGCATTCTCCATCTTGATTTCAATACGTCTCCATATGTCCATGTTCTTTACCCACAGGAGGATGAAGACACAAAAATCAAGTTAGTGCCATGAATGATAACATGGCTGCTTCAGTAGCCATCTAATCATGTGATATGTGATTATAGCCTCCACATCTCTCGAGTTTGTGATTACCAGAGGCATGCTTCATCTCTTTTGAGTTAACCCTTACAAACCTTGCATTCCTGCTCATCAACTCACAAGAGAAAGAAAGAAAGAAACTGTTAGGAATCGGTGCGTGACCCACCAGAGAACACCTGGGCTCAGCTCATAGTTCATTCGTCCTCTCAGGTGCTGCCACTGCACTAGGCAGTGTTGTGTTTTTATGCCCAGTTCTTCCAGGCCCGTCAGCACACTCACACTCTTTCCTGCAAGGCCACCCAGCTCTGCATCTGTTTGGCTTATCTGCTAGTACTGTCAGTGTGTTAATTCAAGGCCAGTCAAGTCAATGCCACTATATTCTACTTTGGCTAAGAATAGGCCGAGTTGTGCCTTTTTTGTTCTTTGATCATGCACATAAACATTCTTGCACAGTCATGCTGGTTATACATGCTTGAGTTTGTGCCAATAAACGAACAGTTTGTGAATGTGCGTGGACAGTAAGCAGACCATTTGCACACTCTAAATATTTCTAAATATATGTATCCTGCACCACTGTCAAATTACTTTTGGAAGAAAGTAAGCCCCTTTTTTTTATATTGGAAGAGCATTACTCCCCCCTTGTGGTGCAATGCATAATAACATTAACAATAACAATAGCAGCTGATTTAATCAAATCTGCAAATTTAATATTGCTTTTACCAGGCTAATTTGAATGTACTTTGTGTTTTTCTACTTTCGATATTCTTGTTGCTCACTTGCAGAACTCCGCTTCCAGTGAGACCTAGGAGGTAATTGTAAATGTAATAGCTGCTAGGTCATATTGTAAAACTTGTATTCATGAGCTGCACTTTTGATTGATGTGCACTAAATGCAGAACACTTGTTTCGTAATTTATGCGTTTTGCACACTTTATGTGTTGGTTGCTTTTATACGTATTACTTGGACTTGTTTTGGACGCGTTAGTCTGTTTCGACCAAATCCTTTTATTTTTATTTTACACTGTTGACCTCAATAATTATTCGTAACTGTTTTGAAGGTGATTTTGTGTAGTGAAGATCTCCTCAATGCCTGTTTTAAAACACAGAAGTTTACCATTTCATGGTTGCTATGTCTCTACAGGAAACCCGCCGTGGAGCCTGAGAATAGTGCATCCCCTCTGAGCGATTCCAGCAAGAAGCGTCTGATTGAGGACACGGAGGACTGGCACCCGCGAACCGGAACCTCACAGTCTCGCTCCTTTCGTATCCTGGCTCAGATGACTGGCACGGAAAATGGTGTGTGCTAAGCTTTTTATATATATGTGTGTGTGTATATATATATATATATATATATATATATATATATATATATATATATATATATATATATATATATATATATATATATATAATTTTTTTTTTTTTTTTAATGGGATTGAAGTGTTCCTGAGCACTGTTAAAACCCCTCATACTTTTCACTTTGCAAAACTTAAATCACCTAGCCTGGATCTGCTGCCCTTCCTGTTCACAGCCACCTCCACCATTACATAACGTTCTGAACTATTCACAATGCGGCATTCCTTAGCACTGCCTTTGTATTTTTGTCTCTTTGACAATATGACTATTTAAACTCAGCTACACCTAACATTTCATGTTTCCATTAAATCTTTTAGAGACATTTTACAGCTTTATGTGCACACTCCTATTCTGGCTTTCCCTTTTATCTCTTAAGATTTAATCTGTTTAGATGCAAAATAACATTTGCAGTATATGTTTGCCTCCGTTTGTCAGTGTGACGTTAATCTTCCCCATGTTTATTCAACTTTGACCTCTCAGGGAACAGACCTAGATGTCTTGTCATAATTTTCTTGCAGAGATTACACTCTTTCATGTTTTCCTCTTAATGTATGAGCCCTTTGAAGCTGAAACACAAGATCCAATTGTAGCTGAATTGTTATATTTATGTCGCTCCTTCTTTTGTTTCAGAGCAAAATCTTGAGAACAGTGGAAAGAGGTGAGTGCTTGGTGGTTTTTTAATAATATAATTTAATTTTGTGCCTGCAGGTAGTAATACAAGTGTTCGAGTAATGTAACGTTATGACTATTTCTCAATCGTAGGGTTCCACATTCAGCGCCTGTCCTCAAATATTAATTTAAACATGTCTAGAGGCATAGGATTTGGAATTAAACTCTGATTTCCTGAGTGCTCCCAGACTATCAAACCTAATTTGAGGATGGAAGATGGCAGGTTAGAGGCAGTTATAGAGTCAGCAGAGGCTGTCATTGCTGCTGCTGTTTTCAGTTTGAAGCTGGTTCGATCCAAAAAAACCAAACTGGTTGCTGCAAGTTAAGACTTTCATTTCTGTGTTTCTTCTCCTGTTGACTTTTACTTTGCTCTTCCTGTCTTTTAATCATTTACCTTTTCCCTATGTCTTTCTTGTTTCTTTAATCCTTCCTTATGGGACAAATCAGAGTGAGCAAGTTGGACCCAGAAGTAATAGGACACAAGTACAACCAGCTGAGAGACTGGCATCACGATGTTTCAGCACGAGTGTTAAACGTGTAGAATAGCAGTGGATTTATTACTTTAACGTGGGCAACTTTGCTTGAAACAAACCCCCGTGACTCACATTGTTGTAAGGTACATTTTATTTTGGCGATGTCTGAGTATTTTTCTTTTGTAAATGAGCTGCATGTTTGAAAGCAAAAGTGTATACAATTAGATATTTAGTGCATTGTTTTTTTGTAGTGCATATTTTTGCCTTTCAGAGACACGTTGTATAAATCTGAGCCTTAGCTTTCCTCTATACTTGTTTTCTTAAATATTCTAAGTATATCTGTATTTTCCCTTCCTTTTCTACACTAACTAAAGCTGTTTTGTTTGTCAGCTTTTCATCATTCTGCCACAATAAACTTCTTTTCTGCATTTTGCTCATTTCTCAATCTCCTTTACTTCTTGTCTGGTAAGGAAAAAAGCAAACCTGGCATGTGAAGAAAAGAGGTTAAAAATACCCACTTAGTACTGTTCAGAAACCTGCATCATTTAATATGAATCACTTCTACTTTCTCCAGCATTTCTTAAAACCATCCTTCAGGATGGTCTATTTCTTTTCTTTATAAGTTTGATTAAAATAAAACAAAGTGTCCATCGCAGTTTTGCTGAGCAGGTGTGCATTTGATTATTGGTTGGAAACTTCTGACTATATTTTGAAATGAAGTGAGATTTTAGATAAACCTGTGTATATGTGGTGGTCCTAGCATTGAAGGAACACTTATAAGTAAATACACTAGAAAGACTAATGTCCTAATTTTCCTCTGACATACACTGCAACTCTGTTTCCACTTTGTACTGCCAGAGGAAATCATATCATTGCTGTGTCATCATGTCCCAGAGTTTCAGGAGAATGAAAGCAGTTATGTTTAATAAGCACCGGTTTTTATGGCATAACCACCAGCAAATGTTTCCTTTGGTCATTATCTCTGAAACCACATGAGGAAATGGGTGGCAGTGTATATCCCTATGCCAAGGTTTGACATATATTAAATAAAGTTCTTTTTTTTTGGTTTTCATTGAAAGAACCAAGCTGGGGCTGACCAGCTCACAATAACCAACTTATATTTAAGGTTTAGTCTAATTACTTGCACACTACTACTGCAAGATTCCACTATTTATAGCACAGTAGCAGGGAGCAATTTATGCAGCTGTACAGTTTAATGTGTATATGTGCGATTGTTTTTGTATGTAGTGACGTTTAGATTTATATTAAGTTTGTATCAATTCCCCAGTGAGCCGGTTGTCAAAACCACCCCCACCATCCACACATCATCTGCAGCCAAAACATATTCCAAAAGTGCCGCAGCGCCCAGAAATGGCAATGTTGTTCCTGCTTCAACATTTAAGAGCCCTGCAGCACAGAACAAAGCATCCTTCCCCCCTGGAGGTCTCTCAGGTACAGTTTTTTTTTCTTTCTTCAAATTCCTCTTAAATGATGGTTCTTCTCGCTCAACGTGGAGTGCCCAGTTTTCAATGGGCTGTTACATCTTTTAGCCAACAGAGGGCAGCTTCATTCCTCTATATCAGTGGTCCTCAACCTTTTTTTCAGTGATGTACCCCCTGTGAAATATCTTTTTCAGCCAAGTACCCCCTAACCAGCGCAAAGCACTTTTGGTTGTAAAAAAAAAGACCTAAAACAGAGCACTGTGCCATCAGTAACTGATTTATTAAACATAAAAATATTGCTGCTACGCTTCAACCACGACTCCATCGTTGGTCCAAGTGATTGACAGGTGAAGCCAGGTGGCATTTGACAGGTTAGGTGGAACAATCCTGGTGTGGGGGATACTCTGCGGTTTTAGGATAATAAGTTGAATAGCCTACTCCTGAAGATAGAATTAATTTTATGAATTTAGACTTATATTTTCCTCAATTATTTATGAAATATTTATTTTTAAAGGATTTTTGCATGGATGCTACTTTTTAAATATTTAAAAATCTCACGTACCCCCTGGAGTGCCTTCACGTACCCCCAGGGGTACGCGTACCCCCATTTGAGAACCACTGCTCTATATCACTACATCTAAGCTGTAATATTTATAGGAAGTTTCAATATCTGACTGTAAATTGCTTAAGATTATGGGCTCTATAAAGATTAGAGGTATTATCTTAACGAGCTGAAATTATAAGCTTTCTCCAGGGTTCCCTGAGCCAAGTTTTGTTGAATTAAGAATCAGGGATTTTAGTTTGTATGAAATCTGCTCATGAATTAAAGCCATCCCTGATACGAGACCTTGAGCTGGTAAATGCAAATATTTGCTGATAAACATTAGTCGGGTCAGTTGTAGCAACATGAGTAGAAGATAAAAGTGAGTACTTTTAGGGGAACATATGCTCTTTTTGCCCCCACTTGTTTTTTTTTTTTTTTTGTTTTTTTTTCAGAAATGGGAATGACAGCAGCCAAGGACACCACAGTTCTCTTTTGGCTGTTATATTTCAGATTAACAAGCACTTGAGTCATGTAGACAAGCAGGTCTCCAAGGAGGCTGATTAAGGGGAATCCGCTACACAACCTTTTTATTCATCACTTTATTTATTCTTTCAATAAACTAATAACTGTCAGCACCCATTTAAAAAGTCATCTGAGCACTGAAAGCAGGAGCACTTTTGTATGTTGAAGTTACTCTTTGGACTTTCAATATAAAAGACAAAGCTAATAAGTCAACCCTTTTACGTAAGGTTAATTGTCTTAATGTGTCTCTGAAGGTTCAGGTCTGAGTCCCTGACTACACCCAGATTTCGAGTCTTATCAGTGATTTCTAGCTGTAATAACTGAAGCTGTGTGGTGAATCTTAAACACTCTTCTTTTGGTCCACATTGAAAATTATGACACATCCACTCATTGATTTGTTTTATACATCTGCTCAACGTTCACTGTCACCTGGTGACATTGTAATGTAAAACTATGTGTCGTTCTCATAGTTATGATAAAAAAAATTCCTTTCGGGATTAATAAAGTATCCATCTATCTATCTAACTTGTCATTGAGCTGGCATGCTCAAAAACTATAAACACCCTGGTGTATTCTGTTTTGGAAATCACTAATTAAAGAGCAGTGGAAGAAAATCATAAATATTGTGTTCTGCTTTTATTTTTTACTTTGGTCTCTTGCTTTGGACACTATTAATTCATAATTGTATTGCTTCAGGTCTTCCTAAGGTTGGTCCAACCCCTTCATTTGGCAAAGTTGCCAATCCTGCTTCAAAAGGTCCGGACCGCCCCACTCCACAGCCACATCCCGAGGACCTCAACTCTCTGGTGCAGCGGGCTGAGCACATCCCAGCTGGTACACGCACGCCAATGTGCTGCAAGTGCAACAACGTCATCAGGTACAACAGAACAACTGCATTCAAAGGACTTTGGAGCACTTGAACACACTTCACTGATTACACAATTCCCTGATTACACCTGGGATCCCGGATCTCTTCAGTCCAGTCAAGCATCAGAAACCTGGGGGTGTTGTTCGACTCATCACTGTCCTTAGAGAGACATACAAGAGAATTCAACAAAAATTGCTTTCATTATCTGAGGAACATTTCAAAACGAAAGAATATTGTTTCATGCACTGATTCAGAGATCGGACATCATTTTAAATTCTTTTATTTCTTAAAGACTTGACTATTCTAACTCTCTTTTTACTTGTTTTAACAAGCGCTCCTTAAACCATCTGCAGATTGTGCAGAACGCAGCAGCCAGACTTTTAACTGGTGCTCATAGATGGCATCACATTACCCCAACATGATCCTCTCTGCACTGGTTGCCAGTCAAGCAACGCATTGATTTTGAACATTTTTCTCCTGACTTTTACAGCTTTTCATGACCAAGCCCCAAAATACATTTGTGATCTTTTACCCCTTATTCCTCAGTTCGTTCACTTCAGTCTTCAGATCAGAACCTTTTATCCAGAGCCGCCGCAAGGGGTGTGCGACCCGTGCGACCGCACGGGGCCTCGCGCCCCAGGGGGCCTCGCGCTATGGGCGTTTTTTTTTTTTCGTTTTTTTTTTCGTTTTTTCCATTATAAATATCAACAGTCACGTTCCATTACAGACCTAAATGTGTACTAGTCTGTGCATATCAATAAATATATGTGTAATGATGCGCGTGTCTGTTGTTCAATACAACTGATCAGACCAAGCGCAGACACAAGCTGCTCTGATCCAGACGGGTGGAGTGTGGAACAAACTGTCACACAATGTCGAGAGAACGAGACAGATTCAGGAAATTTCCATCAGGGGATGAAAAAAGAAAAAAACTAAAGAAAATGGATGAGTTTTTAAACCTCTCTGAAAGGCTTGTTTGATAAATTTGTTACAAAAATCACTGACCAATCTGACCGGGTCTCAAGCAGCCGCGGGGCCCCGCGTCGAGGCAAGCCAAATGATGATGAAGCAGGGGAAGGTATCCAGTATTTTGCTAATTGGAGAGTTAAAATTGCGCATATAGACACCCGATCCGACCCGAAAAACCCAAAAATTTCGCGAGGGCCCCCCCAGCCATTTCGCACAGGGCTTCGCAAATCTCCCAGGCGGCTCTGCTTTTATCTGAACATATTTTAAAACTAGAGGAGATCACGCTTTCCAATCTATTTCCCCTCGACTGTGGAATGCTCTACCTCCTGTTCTGCATCTGGCCAATAGTGTTGACTTAAAAAAAAAAAAAAGATGTTTGTATTTAAACAAGCTTTTAGTTGAATTTTGACCTATTGTCATTTTTTACATCCATCTTAGCCTCTGTGTTTTAACTAATTTCATTTTAGTTTACTCCGCATTTTACTGTAAAGCACTTTGTGATTTTATCTGTGAAAAGCACTATAGAAATTAAGATTGAAAGATTGAATTTGAAGCAGAACTTTTGCTTAAAGCTTCATGCTTGAATAATATTGTCTCTCGCTTGCTCTCAAAGGGGTCCTTTCCTTGTGGCCATGGGCATGTCATGGCACCCTGAGGAATTCAACTGTGCTCACTGCCACTCCTCCCTGACCGAGTGTGGATTTGTGGAGGAGAAGGACCAGGTGTATTGTGTGCGTTGCTACGAGCAGTTCTTTGCTCCCACCTGTGCCCGCTGCAACCAGAAGGTTCTCGGGGTACGTTTAAAATCATGAGAACATTTTATTCTCTGCCTTCTGTCTGTCTGTTCTAAATGCTTTTTGAGTTTACATCCACCAAGCTATTATGTTATCTATTTTTAGTTCCCTATGTCCTGATATGGAATGTGTTTGAGCAAGACCTGGAATGTGTGGAAAAAAAAAGAGATCTTACTGTAATTATGTTAGCATTAAGTCATATAGAAGCTGTGGCTAACTTTAGAAAAACCATTATACATTTTTGTTTCTACTGCATATATCTAACATACGTTTATTTATAGCTGCAGTTGTAGTAGGTCAGAAGCAGCTTCTGTGAGACTGGCAATACTAAAGTGATGCAGTCACCGATGCACGGCTGTTATGTGGAAATATAATGTAAAACATAACAAGGAAGATAAGCTATTGCGTCTTTTATTTTTGTACCCTTTTCAAATTATTTGAAAACATGCATCTATAGAAGAACAAAGACATGTAATAATAGCTTGGAAAAAATGTTCAATGTTTGTATTTTTAAACTTTTCTCTGCAGGAAGTCATGAATGCCCTGAAACAGAGCTGGCACGTGTCCTGCTTCGTCTGCGCTTCCTGCCAGCAGCCAATCAGGGGCAACACGTTTCACATGGAGGATGGACAGCCATACTGTGAAAAAGGTACAGGAGGAAGTAGCCAGCAGCACAAAGAGTATTGTTAAGAAAGCCATGTGTGCAAACTGGCTAACGTTTTGTCAACGCACTAATAACGCAGACTACTACTCCCTGTTTGGGACCAACTGCCATGGCTGCGACTTCCCCATCGAGGCGGGGGATAAGTTCCTGGAGGCCCTGGGGTTCACCTGGCATGACACCTGTTTTGTGTGTGCGGTAGGTCCAGAAGACAATTTCACTCTGGAACATATTGGTAAATTTCGGCCGGTACCATGTGAGTAACAATACTTCTCTGTCCATGTTTGTCTCCTTTCACAGGTCTGCTCTGCAACTCTGGAAGGCCAGGCATTCTTCTCCAAAAAAGACAAGGCTTTGTGCAAGAAACATGCCCACACTGTCAACATCTGATCTGCGATTGTCACTTTTAACCAACGTAGGACAACAAAGCCTGTTTACAGGAGTTTATCAGATGTAAAGCATATTAAGATCTAAATGATCTGGTTTACTGGTTTAAGCGTTGTTGTGTAATAACGGTTGATCAAACATTCCACTGTAGCTTTAAATTTCTTCTAATATTTTGTCAATTTGCTGTTCTCGTTACTGATTTCATAACTTTTTTTTTTCTTGTAGCTGAATATGCTAATATGAGTACATTTCAATGCACTGTTAGTATTTGTAGATTTTGAATAAGCATGTTTGGGAACTGGGTTGATTTAATTGTAATAGAGGCATGTTGAGCTCTTGATGAGGCATTTGTGTTCGGCACAGAAAAGAGTTTACTGCAGTGACCTACTGAGCCCTTCGGAGGGTCACAGATCATCATAAAATATTTTGATGTGTAAAGCTCTACGAAAGCCAGAGCAAGGTTTGCAAATCTGGATTATTTAATTTAAAGAAGAAAAAATATTTATTTGTAAGCAGGGATCTCGTGGTCAACATGTAATGGAAATAAACTCAAAAATGTTAAGATCATGTGGCATTTAATTGTTCCTGATAAATGATTAACCACCTGTTAAATGAGACATTTTATCTGACTTCCTGAGGCCTCAATGAAATGTTGGTCAAAATGTCAGAAATTTGGTACTTTTTTTTCTTTTCAGTTTGTTTCCTTGGAGCTGGTTTAAGACATTTGGTGCAACAGCTTGCTACCAATGTCAGAAATACAGAAAATGCAGCGAGAGGTGAAATTGAGTGGATTTAAAGCTGTAGAAGCTGCATAACTCCACTCTAATTTGGGTCTGTGACGTCACGGTATCCTGCAAACTGAACCGACATATTTTTATATTTATGGTGGCCTTAAATGAAGGGATTGTGTAATCTTAATGTTTTTTACTTGGCGGTCCCTTCAGACACTCAAATATATGCTTT
Source organism: Cololabis saira (assembly GCF_033807715.1). Taxonomy (NCBI): domain Eukaryota; kingdom Metazoa; phylum Chordata; class Actinopteri; order Beloniformes; family Belonidae; genus Cololabis; species Cololabis saira. The sequence continues at coordinate 25,519,898 of NC_084597.1, read as the reverse complement.
CAAGCACAAAAATGCATTTTTTGTAATATGCCCCCTTTAATAATGTATATGGAAATGTTCAAATTACATTGTGCACTTGCTTTTTCAATGTTCAGGCATTTGAGTGTACATTTGAAAAGGTTAAACAACGATTCGAGACATCAAGTGGTGGTTCAGTTGATCTTGTTTTTCGTAGTGACTGTACTTTATATGAGTAATAGCCATGTGAAATTGTATTCCTGGCATTAAAACGTGCACCCCCAGCTCCCCCAAGTTGAACCATATTTTCTTAACCCTCCACTCTGAAAATGTTTATGCTGCAATCTTCTTCAGGACTTTGTACCATGATGACTGTGGGTTTTGGTGGAATTTTCTCAATAAACAAAACTTATTTGGATATATACTTCAAAAAGCTGAGTTCTTCCATCATTTTTTTTCTTCCAAATTGTAATTGGTTCACTTGAATAGATTCTTATTTATTTGACTAAACTGGAGTATCAAACATAAACTATGTCTTGCGTGTAGTAAATTCCTGGTATGTTGGTGAGAGGAAGCCTGCACAGACAAGACGTGCATGTGGCTTGTAAATCTATAGTAGTGTCAGTAATTGTTCAGAAAAGCTTCAAGAGCAAGGCAGGCACGAGCACGAGCCGTCTCAGGCATGTAACCTGCAGTAGAATGGAAATGTACATCTCCATAGGGACAGGACAAACATTTTCGGTCCTATTATTTTCACTCAAACAATTAAGGCGTGTTGAGTTTTCAGTCTTGAACTTTAGCATGAGGCGAATTTGTTCCCGTGCACTTCTCCGAGGCGTCAGGGGTGGGAGCTGTTCGCGGGTGGGAGCCACTACTCCGGATTATGAGCAGAGGTGCGGACTTCACTTGGAAAACTCTGTCGCGACGGGCGCAAATGAAAGAAACAACGGAGGAGTTGGTATCGCAACGGGCTGGGACGTCTCTGAGCAGCTTTGTAGAGGAGAGGTAAGAAGATTTGAGCGGATTGAGGAGCAGCAGCAGCAGCTCTCCTGTGGCTGATGGTCCTCCTCCAGCCTCGGAGGGGTCCGGAGTTTGTTTTTCCTGCTGCTCTTCTCTCTACAATTCAGTTGATGGGGATCGGGGTGGGGGTTCATCGGGATTCCACGCTGTGTTACTGATGATGATGATGATGACAATTAGTCATTTGATCATTAGTCAGATCATCATGTCAGACCTGAACAAAAATCTTGTGAGTGTCATTGAAAGGGATTGATTTGATCAACGGAAATATTTTAATTAAAGAAAATTTGAGTCCTAGCCCCCCCCACTCTTAGAGACCTAACTTTTATCCGGATGTGGAAAAACTTTGCCTTAATTTTTTTTTGTTTTTTAGTTATACAGTCAGTACTCGAGTTGTAAAAAAAAATCAGAGGGGATGGTGGATTTTATCATATGGGGACAGATAATTTGTGCTGATTACAAATAATATAATATATTACAAATAATAGCAGTGACCAAAACACCTGCAGAAATACTGCAGGAATGACATAGCAGCAGTTAAATGCAGCCTTCTGTAAGCTTTAAATATCCACTGGGCTTACATCAAATACATCAAAACACAACAATAAAAAACAGTTTTCTGAACTTATCAATATGCCTCTGTCCTTCACAGGATAAGTAAAATGGATCACTGCAAAAATTCAAAATCTTAACAAGAATATTTGTCTTATTTCTAGTTAAAATGTCTCATTTTAGTAAAAAAATCTCATTACACTTTAAACAAGACTCATCACTGGAAAAAACAACAATTTTCACCTGTTTAGAGTAGATTTTCACTTGAAATAAGTACAAAAATCTGCCAGTGGAACAAGATTTTTTTGCTTGTAATGAGAAGATAAATCTTGTCCCACTGGCAGATTTTTCTACTTATTTCAAGTGAAAATTTACTTGAAACAGGTAAAAATAGTCAAATAAGTTATTTTTCTGGTGTAATTTTTCTGGTAATGACTCTAAATGTTGAAATAGCAGTAAAACCACATTCATTGATGAAACGACATAAGGGATGGAAAGGGGGATGGCAGTTTTACAGGGGGGGATGATTTGGACTGTTTTTATTTCAGGGGGGATGCCATCCCCCCTCATCCCCCCTCAACTCGAGTACTGTATACAGTATAACTATAATACATTGGTGAATGTATCAACTTTTGTTCAATTTTTCCTCTTTTAGTGATTTTTGTCAGATGTCACCGTTTTCATCTCCACTTGCGGCTTTTTCTAATACTCTTGTTGAATCAAAAATCTGGTTCAGTTTAGCTGCAGATGGAGGTCATGTGATACAATTATACCTTTGGTCATCCACAGAGAAAGGTTTCACTTCCTGACAGCTGCAATCATTTGTTAGATACTATGTGCAGATATCTACACTGCCTCTGTTAAGTTTCTTTTGCAATCATAAGTTTGCCACCACACAGTAAGATGGAGCTGATGGCTCTGACATCACCTGACATTTACCTCAGCATCCCAGAGTGAGGGGATGGTGACATGCCATCTAATGTCCTGTGATGTTGGCTGGTATCCTAAAATCCAAACCTCCACAGGACAGAGATGCTCATTAAGAAACAGCTGGAGCAGTATTAAGGATTAATAGAGTGAGTAAACCACCGGTTAGTTCTCGCTTTGCATAGCTGCCTCTGGCAGGAGTAATACCCATTCTTACGCTTACATGATAAAGATGGTATGTCAAGTGAGGGTGCCTGGCATGGCAGCTCTCTGTGGTCTACCGCAGACTCCAGCTTCAAGTGTTTCAGTGTGTCAGCCTCTCTGGCGGTGATAGCCAACACAGCATGCATGTGTTTGTGTTCTCCTTGTTAGTCCACTTAGATTCACAGTATGAAGGCAGCCCTGTCTATTCAGAACGTCTAAGTCGGAGTCCTCAGAGAAGTCTGTGTGTAAGTGACTTTTGGCTAATGGTAATTCCAAAAATGTGTTTTTCAATTTGATACAAATCAGCTCACAGTGTTTTTTCCAAATGCACGCACACTTAATGATCTCTATCCATCAAGTTAAAAAAGTCAAGCTTGATGCAGTATCTATTATTAAGAAATGAAGTTGCAGCAAGTTAATGCCAAAGAGATATAAGATTAATATAATTTTAAAATCCATTAGGTGTTTATCTGACTCATTGTTTGAAAGTCACAGGTACACTTGGTACCCTGCCCCTTGAGCAAGAAATGCTGGAGTAACCAGCTTCTCCTAGAGGTTTCTAACCTTTTGAATAAAACTGTAGACTTCAAGCTCAAATAAGCGCCTTTACATATACTGTATTCAGTTATTCACGTTTTAATGTATATAAATGCATAAAAACAAACACTCTTTATCTTGGTAGATACTGGCATGAGCTTTGGCTTGTCCACAAAGCTAAATTTAGCAAGTTGTGATCTCTCACCCTGGTTTCCTCCCTCATAATTGCAGGAAGCAAGTCCAGCCAATCCAGGCGGAGATTATTTTCTTCGTATTAACAAGCTGAATGGAAGCAGTATTATTGGAGGTCTTTCCAGGTAGTAGCTACATTTGTGGGATGAGGAAGGGGCTTTTTTTAACCAGGAAATCAGTCAGACTGAGTATCTAGTTAGTCTGCAAAAGCTGGAGAAAAGAATAAAAGACAAGCAACACCAAAGACTGCAGTTTGTCAACTCACACCCTCTGTAACATGAGTATAGCGATAAATGATAGAAAGGAAGTCAAAACAAAAACTGTCAGGGACTTGGTCCCAGAAATATGTTCTTAATGTGTTTCCCACCTACTCGAAAAATATGTGTGTTGGTCAGATCCTGTGTTCTCTTCTATAAGCACACACTGACAAAAGAGGCATTTCGGACCAAGGCTTGCAATGAGCAGAACTTTTCCAGGGTATGTCGCTGTCATTTTCTTTGTCTGCTATTCCCGAACAGACAATGTGCAGAGTGTGGAAGGTGTACAAGCAGCATAAGCCTATCACAGCTAAAGGGATGACTCTGCGTCACTTGAGGCCGTTTTAAGTCAAATCCTAAAGGTGAGAGGGTGTCTGCTAGGGCTGGGCGATATGGACCAAAAGTCATATCTCGATATTTTCTAGCTAAATGGCGATACTCGATATATATCTCAATATTTTTTTTGTGCCTTAATTGGGGTTTCCCCCAAAGCATTATAGCATAGCATCTCTGTTAGCTTCATGTTTTCTGAGGCAAACCCTTAAAAAACAGTCAGTTTTAATACAAAGCCTCGTGCTAAATGTCACACAGGTACCTTTATTAACAGAGGTCTGCACAATATCAAAATGTATAAAACAAATGAAATAAAAATAAACTGCCTGCATATATAGAATAAAAATGCTTCTTGAATAAAATAAAACAAATATCCCTTTCCTGCATAACAATTAAATTAAAATACACTGCACAATTAATACAATGTAGACAGTAACAGCAGACTTTTCCACTGAGGTTGACAGTTGTGCAAATAACAAAACATTTGTGCAAATCTCAAATAAAACATTCAAGTCAATTTGTTAAAAAATAAGCTATATCAAAATCATTTAAAAAAAAAAGTAAAAATTTTTTTTTTTTTTTTTTTTTTTTTTAAATCGATATAAACGATATTGTCTCGTACCATATCGTGTTTGAAAATATATCGATATATATTAAAATCTCGATATATCACCCAGCCCTAGTGTCTGCATACCAAACAGAAACTGGGACTGGTTACACAAGAAGAGAATCTGATAACTGATAGCGCTGCCTCCCATTCTACTTTTGGAAACTCTAGGAATTGCAAGTGAGCCTGTAGGGAATTAACAAATTGCTCTGTTGGGATGATATGGAGCTACTGTATGAGGTCTGGAAGACAAGAAGAGGTTGTTTGAATTTGAACTTTGACCGATGATCATCATCATCATCATCGTCAGTACATTTTGGCTGCGTCAACGTTGAATCCCGTCAGTACTGGAAGTACAGGCACAGTAGAGCTGATCTCATTCCACTTCTACAACTACAGCAATGCATATAGATTCCTCGCCTATTGCCTCATCTGTGGTTGTTGATGAGAGGTTAATGCAGGTGACACTTAAACCTGGAAGCTGCTCTGTTCTTTGCCTAGCAGGTCAGGGACCTTGTGAGCGAAAGCAGACATCCTGTTACTAGAGAAAGAAAGAAGCATAAAAAAGAAAACAGATGAGAAAAAGACATGGAGGGTGACGGAAAATCGAAGTACGGAACAGGAGATGGGGTACTTTGCATAAGTGGCTTAAAGTCAAAGTAGGGAAATGACACGATCTGTGAAATTTTAGTCTTAGTCCTTTCAGTTATAGATGGCTGACACATGAGCTTTTCTTGCCTTTTTTTTTCTTTCAGAGAAGAACAAATGCTGGAGCTGTGGCTGGGTAGTGACAGGATGCTTGTGGATGCCTCTTGCTTGCATGGTGAGAGGAACCTCGCAAACATTTCTTATCTATCCGAGAATATTTTAATAGGTACAATGGCATAACATTATTTAATTGCATTCTTCTTTGCAGGGCTGATACACTTATATTGATAAAAGTGAGCTCAGATGTGTAATGTGTAGTGGTTTCACTTGATGCTCCACAACAACAAAATTGTGAAGAGTGTAACCTAAAACTAAAAGCTGTATTGATGAGTACAGACTGTGCTGGTTTTCTTGCACTGGAGGTAGGGTTAGTGTGTGTGTGTGTGTGTGTGTGTGTATAATTTGAGATTGCAACGCTCTCTCTGCAGCAATCTGCCTACAAAGTGGCAAGCTAATTGGCTTTTCTGCTGAACATGTTGATAGATCATGTAAAATAAACCACAATGACTGTAGCACAATACAATTTGCAGCTCTGAAGGTCGTGGCGAGTCACAGGCTCCATCGATAGAGAGGAGTGCCGGAAATTAAATCGGAAATGATCAACTTCTATTAGAGTGTGGTACATTATGGAAACTCTCAGAAGCTTTGATTTCTTCTGACTAATGATCGGATTACAGAAGTTTGTAATTGATTTTGAAAGGTGACAAATTTTATTCCAACAAGGTTCTGTAAAGCATTTTATTCAGCCTGTTTTTCTTCCCCATTGGAAGTGTGCACGAGAAGGCATACAGTAATACCTGGGAAAACAATACTACATCACCTTTTTTCCCTGCAACATTATTTTATCACAATCTCTGAATCTATCCTATCTTTATCTATCCTCTCTTTTGAACAAACCCCCCCCCCAGTTCTATTGAAAACCTATTTTTGACATCTTGTCAGAAATGTTGGATGAACTCAACTAATGTTTTGAAAGACTGGATTTGCAGAGCCAGTGTTGTCATGGAAATGTGAATATACTGCAAATTCATTTACATAGTCTAAAACAATCTTCAAAAATTCCTGGAGCCTCCTGAAGGAGTGTGCAAAAGCACAATTTGTTTTACTAGGATGCACCAAAAAATGTATTTCTCCTAATGAATCACACTGAAGCAGTCTTCTTATATATCAGCCAACTCCTGTAATGTAGTTTTGTCACATTTTAATCAAATATCAACAAAAAACTTGGAAATCCATGTACACCCTTCAAAATTATATTTACTTTTTGTCACAGTGTTTAAAATTTGTAAGTATTCAGTGAAATAGTAAAAAAAAAAAAAAAAGAAATGGACAAAAGAATTGTACTATTTAATTTCACTGCCTCCATTTGTGAGAAGGTATATGGCAAGCTCAAGATTATTATTCCATTGATGCATATATATTCTGTTCCCTCTATTTCACTACATACAGCATATGGAGTGCTGCATCATATGATTAAAATTCCTTTTACATTAAGCCACGAGCTTCCACTACAGGATCCTTCATAAACAAGAAAATATGCTGACACAGCTCCAGCATGAAGACGGTGCTTTGTGCAGCATCTTAATAAATGCAAAACTGTGAAGAATAGTGTTACTGTACCCTGAGAGGACAATAGTAGGCTGTTTGTGTGGGATAGCCTCACCTGCACTGCTTGAATGACAGTAACCTGCTGTCCAGAGAGCAAAGGGAGATGAAGCCAAGCATCCGTTTGGGTTGGAGAGTAACTCACACCCAGAAAGAATGTCAAGAATCTGTGTGTTAAAGTTCACACTCAATCGCCATCTGTGGCTGGATCCTCGCAAATAAAAGACAGCTGTGTGTCAGTGTGAGGGTGTGCGTGTACATCTTTTAATGTGGGGAAAAAAAGCCCAAATAAAAAAAATCAATATTATTTTATAATTTATGGAACATTCTGTTTTATGTTTTGAGAAAATATAACAGTCTGGGAAGTCTCCCTTTAGCTTATAAACGTCTGACAGGTAGATAGCAGGCAGAATGTCAACCCATAATTATGCTCTCGTATAGTTGTTTATTAAGAAAAGACAGGTTTGCAAGACTGCAAGACCACCCACAATCACTGCACGAGAAGATTCAGCACTCCTCACTGGTTTAGTTCAGCAGTCCAGCTCTCAGCGTGTTATTTTCTTGATTTAATATAGCATTAAGGATGCAGAAATATGGTTTATGGCACAGAGACTTCTGAGAAATCCACAATTTCTCGCTTGTGTATCAGCATGGGTTTGTCTATTTCACCTCATTCATAGCATATCGCCATGATCTCCTTTGACAGTAGGATCTTTGAACAGACTAATCTGAGAAAGCTTTGTTTTGAAGTCTTTTCCGCTCTGCTGCAGACCACATTTGGCACCATATCCGCTTCTGCAGTGGAAATTCACGCTTCTCCGCTAAATTGCAAGTGACACTGAGTGCCACTCAGACTGTGAGAGGCATTGTGGAAACACCAACAGATGAAATCAATTTCTGTCTTGTTCACGTTAATCACATTTCTTAGCACTTAATGGGGGGGACTGTGATGGCATTCAGAGTCATACCTGTTAGATGGTCTGCAAAGAAGTGCATTGATGTCAAAGCTTTGTATTCCAAATCCTGGGAATAGAGGAAAATGTGGAGGATGCGCCAGTGACTGTGGAGGTTGGGTTTCCTTGGATCATATCGAGTGAGTTCACCATCAGAATGGCTCGACTCGTGAATGCTAATCTGTACATTTTATAACAAATGAGGTAGAATAAGACCCCACTAGGGGTGGGCAAAAATATCGATATGGCAATATATCGCAATACTTTTCCAGCCGATTCGATTTTTTTTTTTTTTTTTTTTTTTTAAATATATTTTTTAACCTCGATTTTTTTCCCATTTTATCACCCAGTGCTCCTACTTAAGTGACAGTCCTGGGCATTGCCACTCTCTACCAACCCTGGGAGGGCCCTGCACTGAGCTCAGGTTTTATTTCACTTTATAATTTATTTTTTATATAACACAATTGCCTGTCCTTAAAAAATGAAAAATAATGGACAGAGGTTTATTTATTTATGGATTTATATCTATACTGACTGATCACTGTGCCTGTCCTTGGTTTTAGTACCCATCTTTCTTGTGTTTATTATCATTTGCCACATAATTAAAGCAACCTCATACTAAATTTAATGTTAATTTCATATGATGTAAATAATATGAAAAACATATACAAATATGTTGTAACTTTAGCTTGTATAGTTATAATAAAACATTGTTTTGACTCAGTTTGTCCCATGAATTGTCACTATAATCTGATGAACGTGCAACTCTGATTTTAAGATCCATCACTATCATCTGATGTACATATATACAACTTGGATTTTAAGATGTGTAATGCATTTTTAAATTTTTCGGTGAACTATGTAGAATATAATAATCGGGATATCGCATAATCGGGATATCGCAATGTGTATCGTATCGTGGCTCAAGTATCGTGATGCGTATCGTATCGCGAGGTCCTTCCCAATACCCACCCCTAGACCCCACTGTTGATATTTCCAGTTATTTTTATCCTTTCTGGAAGAATTTGCTAAGATACTGTGCTGCATATTTGTGAGCTGCCTCTACACCTCTATACTCTCGGACACAACCCTCATTTCAGTTTCTGACTTATTTTCTGCATCACTTGCAGGATTAAGGGGCCAGCCAAAGCAGGTGGGGGGACAAACTCATATCTTCACTTTGAGACATGCTGTAACACTGGATTAAGGGCACTGCTATTGCAGAAAGAAAAGGTGAGTTATGTTACTTTGTACTGCATGTTAGATTGGCAAAAGTTGTCAACCCCTACTTTGAGTTTGTGGCAGCTGTTGTCTTTGGTTGTAAAAAGTTGTTTGCCATGTGTTATCAAGATTTTCCAGGCTTTCTGCAATGACGTAATGAATGATTTCACAAGCAGTTTTCCAGTAGACACAGTAGAGTCTAGATCAGAATTGATCTATTAATATATATAACTTTGAAAATATCTACACGCTAATGACTAAACCATGAACATCTATAGGTACTATCTACTGGCTTTCAGCAAAATATAAACCTTTCTTTGTAGTGTTTATATTGGTGAATACATTACTTGTTTTGCTTCTTGAGTGCCACAGAAGACTGATGACATCACTGAAAGAAAAGTTACACGGTTACTTAAATGAATTAGTAAAGGCAACACGGAGTCTGGCCTCAATATAGAATGTGGGAAACAACTCAACTGTGACTTTGCATCCTCATTTAAAACTCAATAATATCATCATCTTGATTTTAGAGTTGTCACCCTGACCTTTTATAAAATACACATGTTGGATTACAGTTCAAACTACTGCCTTTATAGACCCGCCATGGACATGTGGAGATTTCTCTGCTTTTCATATTAACTACCAAAAAGAAAAATGAGTCAGTTACACCAATCACTTTTCCTTCATCTTTAGTTCCGGTTTTATCCAGTCTAAGAAGAGAGCAGCTTCTCTCCTGGTCTTTCCAGGCTTCTTCTGTGGCCCTGAGAATTTAGAGGAGAGGCCAGATCAGATTACGAGAAAGAACGAGAGTAACTGCTCGCTAACCTGCTACACCCTGGATTGTTATTGCAGGTGTTCAAGAGCTGTTACAGCTGTTAATTTGCTGTGTGACACATGTGGAGCCGGAGTCGCTCATGAATGATTACACACAAGTGCACACTGGCAATTCACGGTTACAATTTGAGGATCAGAAGAAGATTTTAAGTGGATGAAACGTTTCTTTGGCTTCCATAAGAGACTGGATGTTTTCAGATTTTGTGTTGAATTTTAGATTATTTTTTTTGCCAAACATCTGTTATGGGGGAACAGTCTGCATTAAACTTCCTAAAAAAATTTTTTTAAGGGAGAGTCCTTTCCTTCCCTTCCTCTGCATCTCCACAACAGATTACCTTCCCTTTGGGCCAAAAGAAAAAAAAAAGAAAGAAAAAACAGCTTGGTCTGAGAGAAACCTCAGAAATCCCCACCCTCCAGCCAGTGGAGGGGGATCACAGCACAAAATGTTACTCTTTATTTTACCCTCTCTGTCTCGGATATCCCAGCTTTTATATTCACCACAGCTAGTAAAATCTATCAAATTTAATTTCTGTGAAAGGGAGTTATTAATGTTGCGCAAACACAACTTTCATGCCTGCTTCAATCAGATGGTAAAACAAAGAGTTTGAATCTGAGAAACACAATATTAATTTTGGGTATTTTTTTTTCTTCTTTACAGCGTTTAAATTCAGAGCAACAAACTAAAGCACCCACAACCTGTAGTGTAACATTAGATGGATAAAAATATATATTTTCCCTATAGAGCTGAACTGCATTTCCTGGTTTGAACGCTGTGTCGAGGAGAACAGACACATTTCGATGGAATTGCTTAATCTGTCATATACCTGCCTGTAGTCCATATTTGAAAACAAACCCCAAATCCTTTTAAGTACCATGTGTTTGCACTAAATACTTAAAAATGCAACTTGAGTCTGTTCAAGTCCTGCCTCTTAGGCCCCGTTTACACGGGGCAAAAACGGAGGCGTTTTCATGCGTTTTGGCCGTTCTTTTACACGAAAACGGAGGTCAAAGCCCCCAAAAACGATCATTTCTGAAAACTCCGGCCAAAGTGGAGATTTTCAAAAACTCAGTTTTCACGTTTGCGTCTAAACAGACAAAACAGAGGAAAACGGAGATTTACGTCACATTATGCGACAGAAACGTCACCAGCGGCGTCATGAGTGCGACCTGTGTTTACAATTTGTTTGGCCACCGTCAATATTTTATTTTATTTTACCTGTTCTAAATTCTCTCAGACTCTCGTTCCGTCTTGGAAGTAAAGCCTGAATTATGGTCCCGCGTTAAATCGACGCAGAGCCTACGGCGTAGGGTACGCGGCGATGCGCGCCGTACGGTGTGCGTCGCCGCGTACCCTACGCTGTAGGCTCTGCGTTGGTGTAACGCAGAACCATAAATCAGCCTTAACTGGAAGTTACACGTGTCATTTGTTGATGTTTTTTCCAGGATTCTGATTGGCTGGCATGACGTTAACAGCGTTTTCATGCGAGTCCGTGTAAACGAGGATATTTTTGAAAACGGAGAGGGGAAAATATCCGTTTTTGTAAATACCCGGCTACGTGTAAACGTGGCCTTATAGTTCAATGAAACCAGTTCATATGTTATCCTTCCAAAAATAATTTTATGTGCACTTCTCTTAAAACACAAATCACCATATGAAAATGCATTATTTAGAGTAAGAGTTTGTCCATGAAGGTTTCAGATGTCTGTCAGTTGTTCAAGCAGGCAACATGCATTGTCAGAACTCTAGTGTCATGTACAAAGTATGTACATAAGATGCACAGATACACATTGATCAGTGGCATTGCTTCGCTTACTTGTCACATAGAGCATCCATGCCCTTAATGAGTCATGACTTTACATTTTGATAAAGTTTAAATTTGTTTGACGTAAACAAATATTTAAAAAAATTCTCCACAGTTTCCGTGAAAAGAAAAGTAACTGCAAGGAACTTTTTTTTTCTTTCTTTTTTTTAATACCAACATGTTAACATTTACTTTCACTTTAAATTGGGTAATTTTATCGTCAGCGTCTGCGTGGAATGACCTGTTTTAGGAGTCAGACTAAAGTGAGTATTTAAAAAATCTGCAGTATCTGACACTTCCACATAAGCTTTATTGTCAGCGCCAACAGCAGCTGAAATATATTTTTAACACTATACTCTGTTATCATCTGCGGGCAATCTGGTTTTAGATGATCTCTTTTTTTTAGGTTATCTGAAACATTGGCCATACCCAACAAAGGCAAGGAGGAGCATTTAATTGAATGATTTGTTGAATTGCTACATTTTGCTATCACTAGTGGTTAATTTGTAGCCAACATCAAGAGACAAAAATCAACATTTGGACACTTTCTCAATACACACATTTTTTTTTTGCATTCTCCAGATTGTGCAGTTCTTCTCATCCTGCATACTGGGCTCTACATTTTGGCAAAATCAGAATACAGTAATATAGTACGCAGTTTCAAACAGCCTAATTTTTCCCTTTTTCGGCAACAGCCTAATTGACTCCAACACTTAAAAGAAAATGGCAAAAATATAAGATCTGAAACTGTCTTGAATCAAGTTAGGGTTAGTGATTTGGTATATTAAATTCCCATTTATCACATGTATGTCCTCATTTTGAAGTATGTTCACATTCCTGAAGACTATATGAAATGCATATGCAGCAGGTGACCTGCTTTTGTGTTGAACAGTCATTTTCTCCATGTGTTTACTATGAACAACACATTAGCAGTTCTCTGGTACTTTTGTTAAAGATTAGGTATCATTAAATACTGAACATATAAATACATCTCAAAACTTCCCCTAGTAAAGTAAGTGGAAGACAAGTGGCTTTTGTCGAAAGTGCCAATTTTTTTTGCAGTTTCACTGGTTACGCTGATTTAAAGTGTCTGTTGAAAAGACTTTTTTACTTGTTTTCTTCTTCTCTATGTAAAGAAAAGTCAAGACACTGGGTGTTCTCCACCTTTTAAAGCCTGTGTTTATTTTACATTTTAAAATTTTAAAAGGCCTGTGAATTAAGAAGTGAGTAAACTTGGTTGGACAGTTTGAGGAGGAGGAAGAGGAGAGTGGAGAGGAAAATCCAAAATGTGAAAATGACTGGAACTCCCAGGGTTTTCTAAACAGGACTCAAGATTTCGTTACACATACCTGGACAACTGAGGATATGGAAAAACCCCTCCCATGCATGCATTTAGCGACTGGGTTGGTCGGAGAAATAAAGAGTAATGCAAAGTAAACAGAGCAGAGAGCACTCCCAGCCAGCAGAGCCAGCACATGCCAGTCTCAGAAATGTGCAGAACCCATGGTCATCAATCACAGACAGTAGGACTTTGTCGCGCCATATCGGCGCAAAAGCAAATCACCTTGTTAAGCTGTTGTTCTTTCCCTCTGGTGATTAATACAGACCACACTGATCCAGCTTGGCATCAGTGTGTCATTACAGACAGCGAGCTGGCATTATGGGATCAGCTGAGTGAGCCAGGAGGGACATGTATGAGTTCCAAGCAAAGAAATAAACATTTTTTACAGTGATGATATGAATTCTGGGCCTGTCGCTTCACTTTTTAGCCTGCAGTGGAACTCTGAGACGAGTTCAACCTTTCAATGACAGTGTAGGTCTTGTCTATTTCAACATCCCTATTTTGCATCTGTACCAACAGACAACAGACACCGTTTAGAGCATCAGTCCCGGCTTGAATGGCAGTTTAAGAAAGGCTTTCAGAAGTTGGAAGTGCCCTGACAGCAGCTTTTTGAGTCAGCTTTTATTAGGACTCATCCAAAGCACTCAAGTGACTGATGATGATGAAGCATCAATCAAAGCAACGTTAACAACAGAGTACTACTAATGCTCTTCATTTGTCAATAAGGCCTGCAGGCTGCTCAGATCTCATATTAGGTTTCATTGATGGTGCTGTGGCGCATGGGTACCATCAGTATGAGTGAATTGTGGAAATATTCTCATGGTGGCTTGACAGTCTACTGGTAAGTACTGGTAAGAGTATAGGTGCAGGCAGCAAACCAAAACAAAACTGAGACAGACAGTCCTAAGAAGTCAAGCTGGAGTTTAGATCGTAAGCCTAAACCTTCCCAAGGGGTCACTCAGAGACGGACAGGGAGTGATGTAGGGATATAGGAATAGAAGGAGGGGGTTGGGAGATCCTCTGACAAAGACACAGGCTCCAGGGTTTCTTCTTTGAAATCTAACTTTATCTCCGTAAACATGTCTGGAATGGCACTCTCATTGTATGTGTGTGTATGGGTGTTTTATTTCTATCAAGTAAGCTAAGCTAAGCCAAGTATATAAAAAAGTACATAAACTCAGCTGAAATACAAGAATGTTGCTCATTTTTTAAATGATTAAACGACCTGGGGGTGGAGACATCTCAGGGGGTTATGATGTACATTTTTAGGCATGTTTCTTTTTGCTCCCCTCATATCTTTTTGCCTTTATTGGGACTGAATATACTGAATATTTTAAGTCTCTATGGATTAAATGTAATAGGAAAAACAAAAGACGAAACTTGGTGAGTCGGGCAAAGATATTTAGATGGGTTACTTGTTTGACAATTTGATTCCCATCTGTAAAAGAGTGTGATTAAGAAAACTAATTTTGCTAACTTTACCACTTTCGGTGTATTAACATACAGTAAGTGTTTTTGAGCATGGTGTTTATATGCACTTAGTCTAACCAGAAAAGAAGAAGCTAAATTGCACCCGAGCAGAATAAAGTGGGCATATATTCGTCCAATATCCATCCAAATGGATGGATATTGCTTTGATGCTGCATACCAGATGAGAAGATCAATATTCCTCTCATGTTATTATGCTCATTATGAATCTCCAGCTAGGAAGCAATAAGCCTACTTGGATTTGCTGCAGCGCTACCTGCACTAATCAACGTGCCACTCCAGCAGTTACTAATCTCCTAAAACATTAAATGCGTTCCTCAAAACTATTTATTGCATAGTTTCTGTCATGAATACAAAAAAAAAACTACACTTTTTTTCTTATTCAGTTTATAGTGATCTGGGAAATTGCTGATGTGGTCATGCGGGCTGACGCTGGCCGGCCCTGTATCCTGTGACTACTATAACACTTCTAATATTGGGGAACTTTAACTGTAAATATTTGAACCAGGGACAGATTTCAAGAAAGCCGAGGAAAGCCTATTATTTCGGATAGCATTTATTGCATTCAAGCTTGCATTGAAAGTATCAGAATGGTTAAACTATAGTATTTACCTTCTATTGCTTTTAGTGTAACGGTGATAGAAACAGACCTCTCTCTTGACATTATTATGTGGTAACGTGTTTAGCTGATATAAATATCAGCTAAACGGAGACTTACCCACACAGTAAAGTTTAAATATCTTGTATTATTCAGGACTAGTAATTTATTACCAATGTGTTTTTGTTGTTTTTCGTTTTGCCACAAGATGCAGATACTGTACTTAATTCATTTTCAGTGAGATGACAGGGATGGGTCTAATGCTGCCTGGTTGCGTGGGTGGGCGGCTAGCCCCACCACTAGCCAAAGTGTGTACCAGGCTGTGTTAGGCAGCTTTCTAAAGCTGTAAAAAGAAGAAAAAAAATAGATTCAAACTGATATAGTTTCAAACCAGATATCCCTATAGTTAGAAAAGATTAAACCAAAAAAGTACTCTTATGGGCCTATTAAAAAACGACATACTTTATTTTTTTCTAGAGGGGTACTTTAACAAAATGTGCAAAGAGACATCCTTGGCTTGGCTGTTGTCTGGTAAGAGTTAGTTTAGCTCCCTCTTCCTGCTTTCAGTCTATTTGCCCAGCTATGCTAATTTTGTCCTGCCTCAGCTTCATTCCAGCATTATTAAAACTGTTAAAAGTATTTCTTCAATTGTACAATAATTTAATTTATTGAATAAACCTAGACTTCTTTTGATGAATTTTTTCTGTGTTTTGGCCTACAGAAACCCGAGCAGGCTATATTTCTGCCATCCACAGACTCAAGTTTACCCTACAAGCTGAGTGTAGATAGAGTTCAGCAACATTCTGAAGTTCTTAATCCCCTCTGAGTTAAATTGATGGCTCACTGTGTCCAATCATTTCTCCACCCACTGTCTACATTACACACAGGGTGACAGGACATCTGTTTTTGCGCCTTGTCATGATGTATCAGTGCCTGCAAATGTGCGCCTTTGCAGTGGTCCTTGCAAAGTGAATGAATGTTGCGTGCCTTACTTAGCCAAGTGTACTGTGCCCATGCTTTAGTCTCTGACTCTGACACTGGTCCCTCATTAATAAATCTGGCAGAGTTTGATCACAGTATGTAGACTAAATGCACTGACAAATGTGATGCATACATTGTATCACCTGATTAGTTAGCTGTAAATGTGTGAGTGTACTTCAGTTGATGTTTTTTCTTCATTTAGTAATTATTTATTTCAATATCTAAGAATGAAATGTTGTTTTGCCTACACCTAATTAACATTGTATATTCTTTCAAAGCCAGACTGAGCCAAGAAAGAAAAATAGTGATATTTTCCAGAAAATTACATGTCCACTTGTTTATGATCTTGCAAAACCCTTTATTTTCCCTTGAAACAAGAAGGGGTCACAGCCATCTATTCATGCAGATGAGCTGAATTTGTCTAATTGTTTTTTGGGAAGACCTGACCTGACCTGAAAACATTAGAATAGTCAAGTTTGCTGGAGATGAAGGCATGGGAGAGCTTCCCTAAATCTGCTTTGGACATCAGATCTCTAACTATATATTTATTTGAGTCGATAAAAAGCAGTGTTACTTACAACCTTTATGTGGCTGCTGAAGCACAGGTCTGAGTCCATTAAAACTCCAAGATTTCTAACCTGAGTTTTTATCATGAGCCCTCTGAACTCAAGCTGGGCAGCAACTTTTATTTATTCTATTTTGTTACCACATAAAGTTATCTCTGTCTTGTCTTGATTTAACTGAAGGAATCTTGATTGCATCCAGCTAATTACATGCACTGCAAGGGCCGACAGAGTGAGTCTAATGGACCAGAGTCATTCGGGGAAAGAGCCTAGTAAATCTGGGTGCCATCTGCATAGCTGTGGTGAACAACATTGTTGTCATGTATGATCTGATATAAGGGAACTTTGTAGAGGTTGAATAACAGTGGTCCAAAAACCAAACCCTGAGGGACTCCACAGTTCATGGGAATAAATTCAGACTTATCCTTACCCATAGAAACAACAAAGCTCCTGCCTTCAAGATATGATCTGAACCAACTGAGAACTCAACCTGATTTCTAGTATGTCAAGAAGAATCTTCTGTATTAAAAGTTGAATTAAGATCCAGCAGTACAAGAACACATGTTTGACCTGTACTGGTGGTCAGACAAATGTCAGGTAAGAAGTGTTCCTTACAGAAAATGGCTCAGTTTGGGTGACTGGAGAAGCTGACATTTCAAAGAAAACATGGCCAACATCCTTTGCAACAGTGCTAGAAATATCAATAGCCTTGGTAATCCCCAAATCCAGCAGGATTATACTGTATCATACCACCATAAATAGTAGTCATGGTCACAACCGTGCCATACACATTACTATTAAAAAAGATGCAGCTAAACTTTTAACCTTCTAACGCACTGTAATCAAATGGCAACTCAAATAACTGAGCACTTGACATTCTTGTTTGCTTGCTTGTTTCTTTTGCAATTCTTCACACGCAGACTGAGAATGAGATGGAGTTGACCTGCAGACACAAGAAGATGATAATAAAGTTCAAAAACATTTTCATGTAAATGTAATAAGTAGCAGTTGCAACGGAATTCATGAATGGCCAAAGGGAGGTTGGTTAGTATCCGCTTGCAAGTAATCATTGGAAAGTTTCATGTTATTCCACAAGAGACACACTTCAGGCAATTCTCATGACCAGGAAAAAAACAAAAAAACAAAAGCAGAATTTCTGGAACAAACCGCTGTTGACTAATTAAATAAAAAACTACCTTTATCGAAGAGAAGGAAAGAGTGACGAACCAACTAATTGTGAATCAAAGTGCATTATCTCATCCGTCTCACATGGTTCTGTTGAGGCTGTTAAATGTGGTTGCACATATCACCTGGACTCTGCCAAGTATGGATGATTTCACTCTTCATCAGCTGATCTAGTTACGTATGTCCACAGTCGTTAAATGCAACCAAGCTAACAGAACTATATATATATATATATTTATATATATATATATATATATATATATATATATATATATACACATTGAGATTAAAACCTCTTTTCCAAGAGTGACCTGGCCAAAATGGAAGCATAAAAACAATACAATACATACATACAAACACAGACAGTCAGTCACACATTCCAGGGAAACAATAGTAAAACAATAGTAAAATTTACACAACGGGGCAGTCACAAGAACCGAGAGAGCTAATTTCTCTGTCTTTTAAAATTGATTTGAATTCACCCAAGGATACTAGATCAACCAATTTCAAGTCCTTCTGCGCATCATTCCAGGTTGAGGGGGCAGAAAACTTGAAGACTTTTTACCCAGTTCAGTTCTGGTTCTCTGGACCTGCATTTGAATAAAGTTCTGTGAGCGCAGGTCATAATGGCTGACGTTTCTACACATGTGCACGCACAAATATGTAGGGAGACATCTCAAAAGGGATTTATAAATAAAAGTCAGCCAGTGGGAGAGTCTACGGACAGGCAAAGAAGGACAATGCAGCAGCATACAAAAAACTGATGTACCTGATAACTGCAACCGGTGATAAAACGCAAAGCACAATGATACACAGTATCTCACTTCTTTAAATACTGCTAGGGAGCGTTCATAAAAAGCAGATCGCCATAGTCCAACAAGGGTAAAAAAGTTGTGATCAAATGTTTCCGGACCCGAAATGAAAAACATGATTTGTTCCTAAAAAAGAAACCTAATTTTAATTTGAGTTTAGAAACAAGGTTATCAATATGAGATTTAAAAGACAAGTTGTCATCAATCAGAATGTCTAGATATTTATAAGAACTGACCAATTCAATTTCAATCCCCTGAACAGTTAACAACCTTGGAAGGTGAGATGGAAGCTGCTTGCCATTTGAAAAAAGCATGGTCTTCGATTTATCTGCGTTTAATACTAGTTTAAGCTGAGTCAGACGGGATTGAACAGCATCAAAGGCAGTTTGCAAGAACTCAAGGGATTGTAACACTGAAGAAGATGAACAATAAATAACTGTATCGTCCGCATAGAAATGAAACACAGCATCAGCCAGATTATCACAAAGATTATTCACATAAATTGTGAACAGCAACGGCCCTAGTATGGAGCCTTGAGGTACGCCCTTTAGGACAGGAAGAAAGGAGGAAGAAGATCCAGCGGCCTGGACGCACTGTGTTCTACCTGATAAATAATTTGAGAACCATTTTAAAGCCTGGTCAGATAAGCCAATCTTGTGGAGTCTGTCTGCTAGGATAACATGATCGACAGTGTCAAATGCCTTTGATAAGTCGATAAAGGGAGCTGCACAATATTTTCGGCCATCTAGTGCCTCTATGATGTCATTTACCACTTTGATAGCAGCAGTTATTGTACTGTGCTGTTTGCGAAAACCTGACTGATGATGTGTAAGAAGACCATTAGCATTTTAAAATTCTTTAAGTTGTTCACTGACCAACTTTTCAAGAACCTTGGATAGAACACACAATTTAGAGATTGGCCTGTAGTTATTAACTACAATGTTTTCACCATTCAGCTGGACCGCCTTACAAAACCTATGACTAAATTAACCCACATGGACCACAGAAGACTTTAGATACAGTCTTTCTTTTTGCCAATTCTGATCTTTTTGTACATCTATACACATATGCTATACTTCATCAAGGAACTCCCTTATCAACTATAGCTGCTGGACTGTAAATACACTTATATAACTTTTTTTTTTTTCATTCCAGTTGTTGACTCTTGGTTTTACACTCTTTTTCCACTCTGTCCTGATAGCTCATGCTGTCTGAGGATGACATCATGGGTTTCAGGTTGCTCGCTGTGCCTTTGGTTCCCAGTGGATCAGGGAGCCTAAATGTTGACCCGGAGAGCAGAACCATGTGGGGTAGGGATGCTCCGTCTCTTCTCTGTCCTACCCCTGTACTCAAACCATCACCCATGCCGTGGAGTGACCTCTGTGCCACCCTGTTCAGAGCCCACAGTTTGTTATTGGCTTATGTACTGTAAGAAGTGCTGACAAATGGGGGCAGATGTGTTCTACCCTTTATTCTAGGTTTGTCAGTTGTGTTTTTTAAAGTTGAAGAGCTGTTGAAATTAGCTAAGTACAAGAGTAAACGTTTGACTCAATGGCATCCTTTAAGTGGTTGAGTTTGTTTAAAATAGTTGTGTTCTCAAATAAGAAATATTGTTTTCTCTGTCATTTGACTTGAGTATGTTTTTTTTTTTAAGTTCTCTGTCGTTGGATGTATTTTTCCTGGATAATGAGAGGTGGATGGATGGATGGATGGATAAAGCTGACAAAGTTCTCTACAGGTTGTAGAGTAACTAAAATGCAGCAACTATCTCAGCTCCTTCAGTTCCATTTAGTTTTTCGTCTTCTTTGCCATTTTCTTTTATTTATTGGTAGCTGGCACTTCAAGTGGTGCACAATCAATTCATATACCTATATCTAGATATATAAATATATGCACACACAGTTTTTCCCAGTTAAGATATGCGTTCATGTCTGTGTTAACTCCCGCTGTTGCTCATCTGTTTTGGTCATTCATTGTAGCCTGAAGAGTTAACCCTGTATACTTTAGTGTCAAACAGTGGGAGCCAGCTCTCCCCTGTGCTTTTGTTTTTCTTCTTCTGCACCCTGCGTAGACGCACCTGGCAATGCCAGTTACTAGATGCACTGAGAACACAAACACACATTTTAAGGAAAGTTGAATTTGAAATCTTATTTCAGTTGTGTTGTTTTTGCCTGCCAGTTGATATTTAATATGTGATGGATCGCAGGAAAAGGTCCATGTACTTGCCTCTCTGACAGCCAAGATGGAAAAATTTTGCCTCACCTGGCTTCATGAGGGAAAGCTTTTGACACTTGGGGATTTTTCACAGTTGAAAATCAAGAATTTAAGCAAGGGATTTGTCTGTAATCTGGTATTGATATCTGCTAGACAGACCTGTCTGTTGGACTCACACTTAATGCTGTACATATGGGCACAATGCCACACTGGCTGCACACTTCACCACATCTAACTATAAAAGCGAAGACAAGCTGAGGCCTATTTGTGACAGATTTAATGGCTCAGAGAGGAGTGACTATGTCGAGCTAAAAAGTGCAGAATTGCCTATTTTGCTCTCCACTTCAGATATCAGTTCAAGAACTCTACTGTTTATATTATTAGCTTATTGCATATAAAGCTGGCATGTTATACATATTTCACTGCCCCTGACTAATACATTGCCTGATATTTCCTGATCAATTGAAACTCTACTAGAGGGAATCAGCTGTTATTTTTTTTTAAACATCTTTTGTTATGTGATATGCAAATAAATGCTGACATTCTTATTACTGTCATATTGAATACCCTCCAAAACACTCAGCTGTAAAGCTCAGGTGTGCTGTAAAAGGCAGCCGTCAACACCTCATTGAGAAAGTGTCAATGATGCGGGAATGAGAAGTGGAGAGAGTGAGAAGGAATTATTTGGTTGGTATTTCCCCAAGATGCATGTTGAGAAAGCTCTGATTCTGACTAAAGAAGAGAGGAATGAAATGTCAAGTCGCACCTGTTTGGCTATATATTTACAAAAATCATGTGCCTCAGAAAAATCCCATCTGTTTTTTTGTTTTTTTTGAGGGGGGGGGGTGGTCAATTAAAAAAAAAGGAAAATCTCTCCATGTCCTATAGTGAGTTTCCATTACCACTAAAATTTCACAAAACCTAAATATTGCAAAGAAAAACCTGTAATGGAAACACCTAGAATTTGAAAAAAATCTATTTGTCTTAATGGAGGAGTGAACTTTAAAAGTTGTGGGTCTTTTTTCTATTTACGGTAACTTTTTGCTCACAGTTTTAAAGCTTGTGACTGTGTTTAAGGTCTTGCACACTGTGAGACTGTAATAATGATTAATCTCACATGAACTTCAACAGCCACTATTCAAAACAAGCAAAGTTACTGCAAAATTGCTAAAAACACCATGGCTCACTAAGTTTTTACTGCAAACTGCCTGCCTACGTTACATGCTCACAAAAACAAAAAATGTTGCAGGAAGGCAATGTGTGCTGTAAGTATCGATTCAATGCCTCTTGGTGTGTCAGATGAGTAAAAGCAGAGAGTAAAAGTAAAAAAAAAAGAAGGGGGATTGGAGTGTGACTGAGCTGACACTTCAAACGTGCGGTTGCATTCTCACTTTGTTCCATCAAGTCACAGTTGTGGCAGATGCAGGATAGAGCGGGAGCAGCTGTTTTACTCGCTGTTCTCCAATTACAGCCACTGGCACTGCCTGCACTCTGGGGATGGGCAGATGGGCATGTTGTGGAGTCTTACAAGTGTTTGTTCTTTGAGGGTGGGCACAAAAAGTCCTCAGACAAGTGCTCCAACATATTCCTGGCATGGGAAGAGAGCGACGTGACGGAAGGTGTCAAACAGAGCAGTACTGGTGACAAGACATAACACACAGCTGGTCCCAGTTGTACAGATCCATGGCGCCATTAATTAGTTTTAAATGTGGTGGCTGCAGTGAATGCAAAACATAACTGAAGTGGAAAATATTATGTGCTTTTATGTAAGCGTAGATAAGGCCTGAGTGTGGATTACTTGACTGAAATGATTCAGTAATTCCAGAATGAATGGCTGATCTAGACATACTTCATTTTAATTGTTTGGAAAGCGGTGAAAGTTGCAGAACAAGGGATTGTTATATTGTTAATTAAGTGGAACAAAAGGTTACAGTTCTAGCTTTTTAAGTAGTTTACAGGACAAGGAAAATGTGTATACTTTAAATATAGAAATATGTTTTATTTTTAGTTGTCTGGATGTTGTTTTTTTCTTCTTCTTCCAAGTCTAAAGCGAGCAACATGTACAGAATTTTAGGCAACAATAATCCCTTCTGCATGGAGCTCCTATACTGTTTTTTTTTCACTCCATTCTCCGGTTGTGTATTCTATACCTTTATGTGTATAATAGTTCCCCCAAGTATAGGCTAATGGATCTACAATTGTACAGCTATGATCACAATAACCAAGACAAGGTGTGTGGACAAGAAGTACGAAGGAGAGACTTGGAAGTCAAAAGAGTCGAAGTGGATGTTTCTGCCAACAACTTTCCACTTTTCACAGCCAGCAACCAGAGTCAAGAGAGCAAAAAACAACTAAATACAATCATTTCCAGAAAATCTTCCCTTTTCCATGAAGTCAGGGTGCTTTACTAGTCTGGGCTAACTACAAGCGGTCTCATGTTGTCTGAGCAGAGCTAGGTCTAGGCTTCAAGGGGAGATTTCAGATTAAAGAAGGGATGTTTGAGAGTTTTAAGGGTTTCAGTTGGTATTTTCACTGTGTTAATCATTCTTAGATCAATTAACAAGGGATGGTTATTAATAGTTATTCTGGTTTAACATGTGAAAGTGTTGTACATTAACATCTTTCAACACTGTTTTTACTGCATTGCATAGAGGCAAACTTTAAAGGAGACATGACCCCTTTGACATGACATGACAATTTCTTATGGTTTTAACAGATTGTTGATGACAGGATTTGGTCAAAATCCAAACAGAGATGCAACCTGTTTTTTCCCTTATGAATATCAACAGTCACGTTCCATTACAGACCTAAATGTGTACTAGTCTGTGCATATCAATAAATATATGTGCGATGATGCGCGTGTCTGTTGTTCAATACAACTGGTCAGACCAAGCGCAGACACAAGCTGCTCTGATCCAGACGGGTGGAGTTGGAACAAACTGTCACACAATGTCGAGAGAACGAGACAGATTCAGGAAATTTCCATCAGGGGATGAAAAAAGAAAAAAACGAAAGAAAATGGAAGAGTTTAATGCCTCTCTGAAAGGCTTGTTTGATAAATTTGTTACAAAAATCACCGATCCGACTGGGTCTCAAGCAGCCGTGGGGCCCCGCGTCGAGGCAAGCCCAGATGATGATGAGGCAGGGGAAGGTATCCAGTATTTTGCTAATTGGAGAGTTAAAATTGCGCATATAGACACCCGATCCGACCCGAAAGACCCAAAAATTTCGCGGCGCTCGCTACGCTCACGCGCAAGGGCCCCCCCAGCCATTCCGCACAGGGCCTCGCAAATCTCCCAGGCGGCTCTGGGTGATGATGTTTAATTTTTTCACAGTTCTAAATTGGTAACTATTTTAAACTCCAAAATATATGCTCTTAAACCCAGAATAATTATCTTGGCTTAATTAATATGTGCCCTTTAATGCTACAGAACATGTGTTTTCATCCTCCTGACACAAGTGTGTGTGTGTGTGTGTGTGTGTGTGTGTGTGTGTGTGTGTGTGTGTTTAGTATTCCTTATTCCTGGAATGATGGGTAACAGAGGCTCATATTTTACAAATGAAAGCCCCATTCATATGCTCCACACTGTCACCCATATTTTTAGTATTGAAAACCGTCTGTGGTTGCGTCTGATGATGCCGAGGCTGCCTGGTGTTGTCTTCCTCCCTGTCAGCAGCGCTGGGATGCTGCTCTCACTGATGTGCACTTACAGTAAGTGAAGGCGAGATGTTCCAGAGATGGGTTGCATTTCCAGTATTTATTGACTGCTGTGAGGCGGCACTAGATGACACTCCATTCAGATACATTAGCAGTAGAGGGAGACTTGACAGGCTATCAGAGGGTAGAGAAGTGAGGAGGGCAGATGTTAAGCCTGCACCTAGCTCACCGTTGGACACGGATGCATCGATCGCAGCCAGTGCTCTCCGGGCTGTTTCCTCTGTTTTCATTGCACTATCATTGGAAGAGAGCATACAACAATGTCAGGGGCAAAAGTCTGCTGATAGTTCTGTACACGGTATAATGCGCCCGGATCTCCGGGGAGTGAGATTTTCATGGACTAGATGCCACAAGACACTCTTCATTCAATGAGAAAAATGTGTTATACCTAATAACCTTTATAACAGACCATTTATCACACGCACACACACAACCCACTGCTAATTTCTTTTCATATTAAATTAAATTTCATTTCATATTAGATTAACCTCGAGTCATTCCATTATTGTCTGCATGACTAATGTCATATTTAGAAAATCCTTTACAATTTTATATGCACATTGGTTTTTACCAGGTGGCGTCACAGGAGACTATATGTTTTAGATGAAAATACATTAATAATTGTTTAATTCATTAAGCAGGAAATCACTAAATAAAACTAGAAAGCCTATACAACCTTATTGTGTCATGGGAGGGAAACTAGTACCTTCTTTTAAAAAAAAAGGTTTTTGTGACACTAGTGGCCTTTATTGGGAAAGTAGGTAGACAGGAAACAGGTAGAGAGGGGGGAGACATTGCAGTATAGAACGACAGGCCAGGACTCAAACCTGCGCTGCCCATACGAGGACTATAGCCTCTACAAATGGCGCCCGCTCAACCCACTGAGCTGTCCAGGGCCCCGAGGGAAACTAGTACCTTCTTGAATCATTATCGTCCAATAAATCAGGAAATAATCAGGTGGAGTGCAGCTCCATGCCTTGTGCTACATGTGTAATGACCCTTCTTTTATTTGTCTTTATGTGTGCTTGTGTGTTCTTTCTGCATAATAGGATGAGTAACCTACATGTAATCAAATTCATACCTCCGATAGAAAGGATCCATGAGGGGGAATCCCCTTTTAAGTTTGTTTTTACAGTTTCACAGGACGTGATCTGTATTCACAACTAAATAACAGGTTTTTGTTTAACTCATGCTTTCTCCCTCCACCAAGTTCCATGAAATCATAAATTTTTCCATTATATTGCGGACAGAAAAACAGGTAGAGCATGACCACAATTACACAATTACACAGTGCCCAGCTGAAGTGTCCATTGTGGCCTAAGTAGTACCTTTACTGCCCTAATAATGAATAAAAGATGTGTTAAGTGAGTAGTTAAAGCAAAGAGGAGGGAGGAGGGGGGGTATGACGTATCCATTTGTCTAAGACTTAAAACAAATGTGACGATACGCTCCTTAATTGTTTCCACTCTCTTGTGGATGATGTACTCCATAATTAACACAGATGTAAACTATTTAAAAATAAACTGTTGCATATCCCTTGTGGCTTTCTGCTCCCTTATCAGCAGCCCAACACCAAGCATGCTTTTTACCGAAGGTATTTTACATTCTTAGTCTAATATTAAGGTATATTTTTTTACTGCTCTGAATTCTTGTACCTTAAGAATGTATTTTTCACCTAAAATAATAAATCTTCTGCAGAGCAGGTTGAAATATGTGATAAAATATTAAACAGTTCAGCCGCCGTTGTCAACATTTCAGGCCAAATTGGTCAAAAGCCAGAAAACAGGTGTTTGTGTTTCCACCATGTTTGAATTATGTATATAGAAGCAACAAACCTGCTTTTCCCGCACAATTACATTTCTTTGGAGGCCTGCTCCTTCTAATTAGGGGAAAATGTGCCCGTTTGACAAATGATCCCTGGGTCAACTAGAGAAGGGATTGCTCTGCCAAGACTGTGAGGCCCCTGGCTTTCTCATCAGCAGCGCTAACAGATGGTTTAAAACTCACTCCATACTTTCTTGAAGGAAACTGCTTTTGTTGAAGGCTGAGGGATTATTGTAGCCAGCCTATGAGTGAATGAAAGACAAAAGTACAAGCAGTAAAACAGGAAATAAATATAATTGGTTGTTCTGAAAAATGCAAATCTGTGGATTTACTCCTGAATTCTTGCGGATATTACTTGGCATCCAACCGAATAAAAGGTTGACAAGATCATTGTACAGCATTTGGTTGACAATTTACCCTATTGTATGAAATAATGAAATAATATTTGGATAACCATGTATAAATTAGTTGCATATATATTTAATTTGTATTCTGGTTAACAAGTTATAGAGGACAGTCTGAATAGAGACTAATGGCTAATTGTGTCCACTTCCATGACTCCGATGTCTGTGCCCATCCAAAGCTTTCATTACTTCCACATCCTTAAAAACACAGATTGGTTTTTTTTTGTTTTCTTTTTACACTCTCCTAAATGTGTGTATTATTTTTACCAGTAGGCACAGTATTCTGAAGCCTCAGGCATGTATTGTGAAGCAGCGCTGCATGTCGTCAGATGCTGTAAACAGTCTGGTACGAAGCTAAAAGTTAGGTTATTGCTGCTAAAGGCTGTTTTAAAAGCTGTTGAGTCATAGGCTGGAGTTAGATTTCCACGTCTGCATTTTAGCTTTGTTTATGTTTAATTTCTTTTTTTTTCATTTCAGCAATATTGTGTGGTAGACTGTTTGAAAAAACAGTTTCATATTTAATTGAATAAGTCCCAGTTCTTTCAAAGTGTGACTATTTTGACAATGTATTTATCTTTTTCCAACATCTTTTCTTCATAAATAAGCCTCTCAGGGCATTTTCACTTCACTTCTTTTTCAACTTTTTGAAAGAGTATAGATGGATGGATGCACAGACATCAACTTGAGATATTTATGTTTCATTTTCAAAAGACTTTTAACATGATTATTTCAAAGCTTCATCTTAATTTGCAACTCCCTGACTTCACAAAACCCTTCTTTAGATGTCGGAAATACAAACAAATTTGCCATCCAAATGTGCTAATGACCACACTGTCTCACTATAGCGATCACGCTACTCCCAAACTGTCAAAGAGAAGCTTTCAACAGCACATCAGTTAAGAGAAGGGCGTGGGTACACATGGAAAATATACACAGAGGACCCCCTCCCTCCCCACACACACTCTCAGTTACACTTCAGCTACACAGAGCAGGTAGTTTGACCAGAGGCAATGCACCAACCCCTCCTATAAATGTTCTCTCTGGATTATTACTGCTGAAACAAAAATTTGTCCTAATGCCATTAATCACAATGGCGAGGACCGTCTAATTTTATGAAAAGATTCTTTCTGGGGGCATCTACGGGCAGTCAGTTTACCATTTAAACCTCACTTGTCTATGTCAACTGGTCCATAGAGAGGTGCACAGTACACAGTCAGTGGATGTTTCAGGGTTGGGCTGCATCCTTCACTGCTGTAGCACAGCCAGGGGAATGGAGCGTGTTTAAAAGGATCCAGTGTGCAAACACCATTGTAAATACCATTATGTGTTCACATACTGTATGCTGCGAGTACAGAAGCAAAATTGCTCTAATGTGGGGGGGGGGGGTGACATCCGCTGCTAGTCCAAGATGCGAAAAACACATGGAAACGCACAACGAGCACTGGAAATCTGCGTGCGTGCGTGCGTGCATGCGTGCGTGCAGTCCAGTCCGTAACAGTCCAATTGATGCTCTACCTGAACTGTAACTATAGTGGAGGAGAGAGGGCGCAAGGAAGAACCCGGAACCCATGCCACCAGCAACCCCACAGAGGGCGAGAAGAGGGCGGGAGGAAACCCACCGCCAGCGACGCCCGCCCCCCCCCCAGCAGTGACCGAGGGGACCCGCGGGCGGGGCCCCCACGACCACGGGAGGAGACAGCCAGGGAACCGGGACCCAGGTGAACCCCAACCACCCGGCATGGGCTGATCATGCGGCCAGGAGGCTCACACCCCCCAGGCCAATGACCCCCACCCGGCGAGAGGCCAGCCGGAGAGACGGGGCCACCCCAACCGCCGACGCAGGCAGGTGCACCCGCCCCTACGAAAGCGGCCCTCCAGGACCAACGGAGCGCCCCGCCGCAGAGGCAGCAGGGGGTCCCAGACCCATCCATCCATCCATCCATCCATCCATTTTCTATAATAATAATAATAGTATAGTATACTAATAATAATAATAATAATAATAATAATAATAACAGTCATAATAATAAATAAAGCTGCAAGCAGCGATGATCCGGCCCTCGCACCCTTCTGCACGTTCAGACGTGCTGCAGTGGAAGCGCTTGTATGACTTGCATGTAGATGTCTTCAGGCCTGGACATTTAGCGGATGACACCAGCCACGACTCTCTATACCAAACTGTGGCAGGGTGGAGGAGCTGCAGCCACTCAGACTGATGGGACACAGGTGTGGCCCGTCAGCCTCTCCACCCTGCCAGCCTTATAAGGGAGACTGAAGCTGAATCTGGGGAGCTGCTGATCGTGAGGTGCTGCTGGTGTGAGGTGCTTGTACACTGTGTCCTGGGCTTGTGGTGGTGTTAATAAAAAGGGTTCTGCACTAAACTCTGTGTCCTCTCAATCCTGTCGGTCGGGCCCCCGTAGCACTAGCCTTGCTAAACAAACAATTCAAAAGTTATGGCAGAAAGTAGGAACTATCAGATATCGACCAATCACATGAAGGGGCGGGGCTAATTTGCAGCAATTATGTTCAATGATTCAAAGCTGAGTCCAATGACACCACCCACGAGTCTTTATGTCAGACCATTCACAAGTTATGGCAGAAAATCGGAACTATCACATATCGACCAATCAGAAGAAGGGGCGGGGCTAATTTGCACCAATTAAGGTGAAGGAGTCAAAATTGAGTCCGATGACACCACCCTCAACTCTGTATGTCATACCATTCAAAAGTTATGGCAGATAATGGGGACTATCAAATATCGACCAATCAGAAGAAGGGGCGGGGCTAATTAAGGCCAATGAAGGTCAAGTACTCAATACCGAGTCCGATGACACCACACACGAGTCTTTATGTGAAACCATTCAAAAGTTATGGCAGATAATAGGGGCTATCAAATATTGACCAATCAGAAGAAGCGGTGGGGCTAATTTGCACCAATAATGTTCAAGGACTGAAAACCGAGTCCGATGACACCACCCATGACTCTTTATATCACACCATTCAAAAGTTATGGCAGAAAGTAGGAATTATCACCAATCAGATGAAGGGGGGGCGCGCTTTTTGGCGTTTATCGTCACCACGGTAATGCTTTTGACTGAGAAAAGTAATGCGCGTAGTCACAGGATGGAGACGCAAATTTTGATGTATAACACACCTGGGTGCACGTTACGGTTCGGGCCGCATTAACAGCCGAAGAAATGTCATAATAGGTGGTGCTGTTGAGCCATTGGGCCACGCCCATTAATGCAAAACATTAAATATCACATTTTTTGCCAGGCCTGGCTTGCGTGCGAAATTTGGTGACTTTTAGGGCACGTTTAGGGGGGCAAAAAGGCCCTCATTTCGTCGGAAAAATAAAAATAAAAAAGACAATTCCTACAGATACAATAGGGCCTTCGCACTGTCAGTGCTCGAGCCCTAATAATAATCATCCTTGTTATAATAATAATAATAATAATAATAATAATAATAATAATAATTATTATTATTATTATTATTATTATTAATACGTTTTTATTCTGCTGATGGAGGCCCAAAATCTGTGAGTCTTCCATCGCAGGACCCTTTCATACCCACAGTCACCGACTTATTGCTTATTAGTTGTTTGAGAAACCATTGCAGATCATAGATTCATCACACTTGAACAAACGTTTTTGCAAAACTTAAACTGGGGCAATAATGCATTTGGATGTAAGAGCTAACACTCTAATGGCCAGCTGTGTTGTGTCTCTGCTTCTGAACTATTTTCAATCTCATTATTTTATATAAAGGATTTTCCAAACAACCTTGTTTACTATAAACTCCTTTGACATATGTCATTATATTGCTGAAAATTATATATCTTGACGCATAACATTTCAATGCTGATGAACTGACAGATTTGATTGATTGATCAAATTAAAAGGTTCTGAAACATATTATAATTACGTTATCTTCTTTGATATGTGTTATTTGGCTACAGTTTAATCTATTTTCAATGTCTTCAATGTTTACATTTTTAACTTTTGTATTCATTTCTGTGTTTTCAAGTTTCCCCTTTTCATTGAACTTGTAAATTTCTACACATACTCAGTGTGAACACAAAACCCATAATTACAGTCTCCGATGAACCTTAAAGGTAGGAAATATTTTGGGTGACTTGATCATGTCTGTCCAAAAACAATCTAAACCATACCTTTGGCGTTTTTCAAACATAATGCCTCCTTCTTTTTTCGGAGACACTCGGCCGTCTGTTGAACTGTTGCGTCTTCTCATTCTCTCTTACACAAATGGACATGGACTTATTTCCATGCTCTTCCTGCATATATTTTTCCCCCGCCATTTCTTTGACCCTTTTTCAGTCCCTCTCTATTGGTTATTTAGCACTTTAGTGACTAGTAAGACTAATTGGACCAAGAGACAGGTGGAGTCACTATGAAGCGATCAGTCTTGTTTGTGGCAGGGCTGTAGCTCACACTCGACAATCCTCTTTGTTTTTTTAGGGTGAGCTGCGGAAGGAGGGTATGAACTTTTGACACGCTCACATATGGGGCCCTCTTGCAGCCTGCCAGGCTTCACTTAATGTTTTTATGGTCAGGTTGTGTACGTGATCACAAAGTCAGATCTCCTGTAGTCTCTATAAATATAACCCGGGAAAAAAAAATGCATTTTTGGCACTTTTAGCTTGAAATTATATCCTACATGTCCTTATTCTTCTGCGATTATGCAAAACATGAGATTAATTTGCGCTTCTTGCATTATTTTACTGAATTTTTCACTGTCCATGCTACATGTATTAGTATCATCAACACACTCCCAAGCATGAACACTTGCTCATGAGTGTGTATGGGGAGGTTCCAGTTCACCTGTGATGTGTTGGTGTCAACATGTTTACTGTGTGCATACACACTGTGCCGTAATCCAACCAGGCAGGTGTGAGGGTCACAGCCAGCTTGTGGTCCAGCGTCTTGACTCCTGCTGATTGCTTTGTCTGACCCTCAGAGGAACCCCTTAATTAGACCCCTTTACTTTGCAGCGTCTGCTCAGCAGCGCCCAGCAGACGTGCAGAAACAACCCCTTCATTAAATGCTCCTGGATGACTTGGCAAGAAGGCCTCAAATTTGCCAAATCCCGCTAAAGTCCATGTTGAGAAAATCTCCTTTAGTTTTCTGTTTGATTTGAGAGCACCTGTTCCTTTTATTTCACCCCTCTTTACCAAGAAACAACTCGAAATAATCCTCATTTTGCCAAATATTGTGTGTCACCAAATCACACCTTTCTGAACTAAGTTATTTTCCTTATTATTTTATTGAAGGACATTTTTTATAGAAGCAACACACACATGCTTATGAGTAGATGACATACTATATTAACAGGTCAGCAAGTTTAATGTATGTTGACTAACTCTTCATTATGTTAAAGCTTTATTTGTTTTCACCATCGGAGATCTTAATAATCAAGCATGTACTTTTGAATGTTTTTTTTTACCAAAATGTTGCTTTTGGTTAGTGCACATCTGCAATATGAGAGCCCACTATTATGTAAGATGCCAAGGTAAACTGATCAAGTGACCAGAAAATTAGGTGGAACACAGCTGTGAGGGGAATTAACTCAAGCATGTCTTACTGGCAGCCAGATCTGTTGACAAAAACAAGAAGGCCTCCTCTGTACAGATCCTGGCCCAGTGACCTTCATTGGTCGAGAAGCAGAAAAACAGAGGAACGGCTTCACTCTGCTGTTCTTGGCAGATCTGCCTTGTTGTCTAGGCCTTGGAAAATCCCCCTTTTAATTACCCATTCCCTCAGACGGACACGTCTTTCCATGGAGTATCGGTACGGTTGTTCACTGATTGTGTAACAGCCATAACTGTGACTAGTTTATTGTAGTGACAGCGTTGGTGAGCTTACGTGTTAGTAGCCAAACATAAAAACATTACACCATTGTGGTAATTGTGTTTCCCAAAAGGAATGTTTCGTAGTTGTTTCGACAATAGAAGACATATGGAAATCCGATCAGGTATTTTAATCTAACCCTCAAATCCATGTCGTTCAGTAACAGAATGAAAGGAAATGATTTAAGGGCTCTCGCACTGGATGTTAAAACACAGACTAGAAATTTAAACTGCATGTTTGCAGTTGCACAGTTTTCGAATTTTAAATATTCTGTTCAATAAAGAATGAACTACAATCAAAATTTACTAAATGACAAGACTGTTTTAAAGTAGTTCAGTTAAGTAGTTTTACTTTACATTAATACAACCCCGAATCAAGATTTGTGATGATATAAAAAATATACAAATAAAAAAAGACAATCTATACATCTACTTTGTCTTTTTTTCACATCTCAAGTTGTCTTCTGTCTTTAAGGAAAGTTTTTTTCTTGCCACTGTTTGGCTTAAGGTTTTTCTTCCCCCAGGGGGGTTGTTACCAATCATTGTTTTGTTTAATAATTGCTGGGGGCTCATATTCTGGGTCTCTAAGAGGCTAGAGACAACTTGTATTGTAATAGACTCCATATGAATACAATTTAATTGATTTATGGTTCCAGTTATATGGCGATGTACAGCATCCTTGACTCTGAGGATGAGGAACTGGCGGACCTCCTCGTCTTGTTATCAATAAATCCCAGCCAGTTCTCACCATCCCACGTCATTCTGTTTACATCAGAAATGACCCAGTGTTTTTTCTGGCTTCTGCCTTAAGGTCTATTTTAGCTTTGTGGGTTAGTTTCATTGTTGTTCATGTGTGACCACAGTGCTATAAAAATGATACACAGTTGTCGCAAGAAATGAACAGAACAGGAGTCAAGCTCTTACTTTGGATGTTTTTTGCTGATGACAGGATTGAGAGAC
The DNA here is from genome assembly GCF_033807715.1 of Cololabis saira. Lineage (NCBI taxonomy): Eukaryota > Metazoa > Chordata > Actinopteri > Beloniformes > Belonidae > Cololabis > Cololabis saira. The sequence continues at coordinate 25,486,230 of NC_084597.1, read as the reverse complement.
CACGGGACCTAAACAAAACTTTCTAAAAGTAATTAATTGTTCCTTCAGCCAATATTGAAACACTGTATTATCTTAAAGAGGACATATCTTGGTGTTAGAAGTCACTACACACTCAAAATCTCTCGGCACTTTGGCATGGTTTAAGTCTGAAAGTGAGTCATTGAGTGATTGAACGATTCAGATCTGTAGGGTTCTGTGACATCACAGACCGGGGTAGGGTTCTACAGCCTACCTGTATTTGCCTCTACCCAACTTTTTCATTATGCTTCATTTTCTGTTCTTTCGAAGTGTTGACACAAACCTTCAATAAACAGCCAATGGCTCTCAGTGACTGACTCCACCCCATTTAAACAAGCTGCTATGAATGTGGCAGTAAAGAAATGGTTGAAAAGGGAGCTTTTGATCTTTATCTCTTTCGTATCTTGACTGAAGGATGCCACAAAAATGTGAAAACATAAGGAAATTGTGTAAACTTTAAAAAAAAAAAATAAAGAGGGCATAATATGTCTCATTTGAATATGAGGGAACATCCTATTCAAATGGTTTTTGGGGGTTGGTTTACTTGACTTGCAAAATTAAAGTATGATCTCATTGTTGTCTGGAACACAAGGTTGCAAGCATTACCATGCTCCACCACACAATTCAAATTAAGAATCAAAGCTTCATATGTTTTATAAGCAGTTTGAAACTTCAGTAAAGGGGTTTACGTAATGCAGCACTGTGCTCACACTATAACCATTTTATTCTGGAAAGTTCTGCCTTTTACAAACAAAAACATTAGCAGAGAAAAAAGATAAAAGAAAAGGAGGACAGGAGACATTATCATTTTTTGGTGATCTCAAGTATCACACCATAACATCATAAAGAAAGAGACAGTGAGACACACTTAGATAGTGTGGGGGGGTCTTGCTGTGACAGCCTTTTCACTCTTTATGAATGGTGTTTTTTTTTACAACTTTAAAGTGTCAAGAGTGATTTGACCCTATTATTGGAGGATCTTGAATATTCATCAGTGTCTTTCCTCTCTGTCCAATCATTGGACTCTCACTCTATTTTATTCTATGTATAGTCACCTCACTTTTACTTCAACTTTCCATGTAGCCTGAATGTAAATGTAATGAAACTTTGATGCAATTGGCAAGTATTCCCACAAATTTTGAGGGCTGGCATACTCTGCAGAATATTAAACTCCAAGCTAAACCGTTGATGAGAGCTGATGCTACGTATTGTGTTCCTCTTGAAGATGAAAAATAAACCTTGATTGTGAGACAATCACCATCTTTAAGTAGTGTTACAAATAATTTTGGCTTGCTGTTCTGCTTTGAGCTGAGTAGGGGTGGGTATTGGGAAGGACCTCACGATACGATACGCATCACGATACTTGAGCCACGATATGATACGCATTAGGATATCCCGATTATGCGATATCCCGATTATTATATTCTACATAGTTCACCGAAAAATGTAAAAATGCATTACACATCTTAAAATCCAAGTTGTATATATGCACATCAGATGATAGTGATGGATCTTAAAATCCGACTTGCACGTTCATCAGATTATAGTGACAATTCATGGGACAAACTGAGTCAAAACAATGTTTTATTATAACTATACAAGCTAAAGTTACAACATATTTGTATTTTTTTCATATTATTTACATCATATGAAATTAACATTAAATTTAGTATGAGGTTGCTTTAATTATGTGGCAAATGATAATAAACACAAGGAAGATGGGTACTAAAACCAAGCACAGGCACAGTGATCAGTCAGTATAGATATAAATCCATAAATAAATAAACCTCTGTCCATTATTTTTCATTTTTTAAGGACAGGCAATTGTGTTATATAAAAATAAATTATAAAATGAAATAAAACCTGAGCTCAGTGCAGGGCCCTCCCAGGGTTGGTAGAGAGTGGCAATGCCCAGGACTGTCACTTTGGTAGGAGCACTGGGTGATATAATGGGAAAAAAATCGGGGATAAAAAATATAAAAAAAAAAAAAATCGATATTCAAATTTTGAATATCGATATTGAATCGGCTGGAAAAGTATCGCGATATATTGCCATATCGATATTTTTGCCCACCCCTAGAGCTGAGACTGTTACTTTTTTCATCCCAAAGTACATTTCTGACCTGCTGATATGTTTTGAATTATCCAGATCTCTCAAGTCATCTGGGACAGGTTTGCTTTCTTTTCCAATTCAGTGCTAACACTAAATATGGTGAAACAGTGTTTACTTTTCATCTTCTGTATATCTTGAACAGGAAACTTGTACCAACTCCTAACTATTTGAAATACATCTGGGATTATTTACACATGCAATATTTGAGACTATTCATGTTTCTCAACAGACAGTAATGATAGCAATTGATTTATTCATCTGTCTCATCTAGTTTTAATATGATTTCCTTTCTATGTTCTGTTTGTTTTTTCTCTCTTTAATTTGGTTATTTGTATTGTTTTTTTATTGTATTTCTTAAATCAATACATAACCTGAATGTTTTGAAAAGCTGAAATGTGAAGCTTTCACACTTAATTCATCATAACATGAGGATCGTAGATGGTTTAAAGTATTGGAGGGAGCGCTTCAAAATGTACGTCATTTTTTTTTTAAACCTCTGGTAACTCAATAAAGAGAGAAAGACAATCTTTATCAAACCGGATGATAAAGATGGTGATTCTTGCTAGCTGATCAGGCCAGTTTGGGCAGACAGCTGTGTTGCCACGGTAATAAACTGCTTTCCAGGATTCTGTGACAGGAGTTTAACTGTGAGCTGCTGAAAATCCTCCAAATTTCACAGAGCTAAGGCTCAGTTTGGCCTCGGCTAAAACATCTTTCAGGATACACATTCCTTTTCTGCTCGGGGGTAATTTCATCATCTGTGTTCTGCTATAGCTTTCTGTTTCACAGGTTAGCAGTGATTTTTCACAGTCATCCATCTCGCTCTCCTGTCTGCCTGATGAAAGACATGTTTGCTCCTTTAAAAGCCTTTACTGAAATAAAAAACTTTGTGTCTTTGCCATGGTGCATTGTGACGCTGTTGCTTGTGTTAATGTAAGGTCTCTGTTTCAGGGGGAAATGTTTGCTTTATGAAACAGAAAGAGATCATGTCAAACAACCAAGCTGAATTAATGGATCTCTTAATGTTGGAGAGCAGAATGTGGAGAGAACAGAATCTAGAAAACAAACTGAATACAACCCTCAGGGTTAAACTACTCCCCGCAGACATGCCCACACCTCCCAACCCCAAATCAAAAGAGCCAAAGTAATGCGTTTCCAACTGTACTCTGAGCTCAAAGCCAAAACGGAGTGCCATGAAAATACACATAACTTTGTTCCCCCTTATTTTCAAATAAAGGAACAAAACAAAAAAAGTGTTCTCAGATGTTCATCACATGTGTCTCCCAGTATCACAAATGCACAACAAAATTCTCCCCGTGACAGGTAAGGCGTTTGCTACTTGATATGCTTATTTCCCAGAAGCATTGGCATCACTTTGGTTTTGTTTGAGTTTTTTTTTTTTAATCTTTAGAGAAGGTGTTCTCATACTCTAATCTATGCTACACCCCAGGTTTTCTATTATAAAACATATGACAGCTCCATCTAGTGCCATACAATGAAATTATGTGTCTCTTTTTGAGGTTCTAATCATCCTTAGGATGAGAATGTTGGATATTAAACCATTAAAATCAGATTTTGACAGAGGTGGACAGAGTACTCGACCCCAGTACTTGAGTAAGAGTACAAATACTACTGGTCAAAATTTACTCAGTTACAAGTAAAAGTAGCTCAGTCAAAATATTACTTGAGTAAGAGTAGAAAAGTACTTGCTTTTAAAAGGTACTTAAGTATCCAAAAGTAAATGCTTTTAAATTTAATCTAAGTAAGAGTAAGAGTAAGAGTAAATTTCTTATTTTCCACATCAGTAAATTACTATATTTTTTTCTAAATTAATTTAAGCATCTTTTAACTCTTGTTTCTGAGAATTAACTCTTTGAAACCAGCTGCACTGATGTGCTGCTTTTAGAACCACAATGTTATATAAAACCTGCAGAAACACCAAAAACAAATCAAATGAATGGGATCATAAGAGGACAGCAGATGATGCAGAGTTTATTAATAATCATGAACTGAAACCAAATGAACCTGCACCATCCAACTAAGTCTGGATCCCCCTCAAACACCACTGCTTTACAAAAAACTACATCTCTGCTTTCAATAACTCAATGTTGAAGTCACTTAACTTTACAGGAAGGACATGTACCAGTACAATATAGCAATATAGAGCATAACAAACTGTCTCCCAATGTCTGTCTGAGAGCGTGCACTGTGATAGGTCTCCTCCTTTGACAAAAACAGCTTGTGTCCAATAGGATTATAGGGAAGAGTAAAAGTAAAAATATTTGTCTTGGAAATGTATTCAAGTAAGAGTAATAAGTACCAAAAAAATCTAATACTCAAGTAAAGTACAAATCCTCTGGATATGTACTTAAGTACAGTACTCAAGTAAATTTACTCCGTTACTGTCCACCACTGGATTTTGAATTGTGCTGTGATGCATATTTAGTGCAATTGTTTTTCACATCAGTTATTGCAGGCTTGGTGGGTTTTTCAGGATGACTGAGACACAGGATGACTCAGTGCTGCAGTATAATTACACTGCAACTATTCCGAATTTAGTATGTGTGATTTGCTGATCAAACTTTAACAACTATGACAACTGTCTGAAAGTTAAGTCTTGCAACCAGTCTGGCTCACTTTGATCCCCTTTGTGAAGTGTAGTGACCCCCACCCACAGAGCTGCTCACTCCCCCGGACCCACCATCCCCAGCTTTTGGGCTGAGTGGGCTGTCGCTAAGAGGAAGCTTCACTCTGGGCGTTTGATGGGGCTCAGAAGGGCGTGTGAGGTGCACTGACCCATTCACATCACTCCCCATGAACTCATGCTGCAGAACAGGCTGACTTATCACATGTAATACACAGCTCTGCACAAATCAGCAGTGACAGGGGAGAAGTAGCTTTTAGGAGCTGCAGTTCCCACCCAGCCAGCCTTTAACAGGGGACAGGTTTTGGGTGGAGAAGCCCATTTGGCTGTTGTTAGTTTTATTTTATGCTCTTACCCACCTTTTTTGTCATTTCTGTGGGCCTCTCCTAGTATCATTTAGAACTAAATTTGAGTCAAGGAACCGGTTTTGCACATTGAGGGTCCATAGCATATGTGCTGTGGTAGACTTATGTAGTTTAATAACTTTTTAAACTTTAATTAATGGTCTTAACATGTAGCACAAAAAAATCTTTCACCCTCAGTGTATGTGTGCCCCTTGTTATTGTCATTTTCCTCTGTGGTTTTGCATGTTTATGTGTGTGTCTGTGTGTGTGCTGGATAAGTGTATAGTTGCAAAGTTGAATTGGTGCCCGGAGTGTGAGCTCTAATCCCCTCGAATCACCTGACGTGTGATGGTGTGATTTCTGTCGTAATCTGGCAAATGTTTGTGTTTTTCACCCCTTACACTCACAGGCTCACATGTGCATCAGGAAGTGATTTAGTCTACACTTTAACTTTGATACCACACTCTTGTTTGCAATTGAATGCACGGCCTTTGCAATTCACTCAACACCTGTGTGTGTGCAGCTTTCATTGACTTTTAGAGACAAGATGCTATGATTCTTCTTTTTGCAAACGCAAGAAAAGTGTCTTGATGTGCAAAATTTCTTAATTAATTTTACAAGAAAGTTGATTCAACAATTTAATTAGAAAATAGTTTGGATAAACATGAGTTTTTCTCTTGTTTCTTTTACTTCAACTAAGATTTAAAGAAAGCTTATTTCTGGCTTTCAAGTTTTCAGTCGGTTTCACTTTATTATATATGCAGGTGCTCTGTAAGTTTATAGTCTCTCATTTCTGTGTCTCTTTTTCATGTTGCGTGTTTGGATGTCAGTGGTTATCATTCCTTTTCCCCTCGTCTTTACCTCATTCCACAACCACAGCCCTGATCCACCCCCTTCAGCCACCTCCGTTCTTCTCTCCTTTCTGCATATTGGTGATGTGAGCATTTGCAGTGTGTGGTTGTGTGTATTTGTGTGTGTGTGTGAAAAACACAGAGGGGACATGTGTGAATCTACTCAGCTGTTCCCTTCATGGTGAGGCGGCCGTAGAAAGGGCTGGACGAATAGCACAGTGAGAGAGCACCTCAGTAACACCCTCCTCTCCCTCTCTTTTGTCCCCCCTGTTCCTTCTCCATGTCTCTCTTCCCAGGCTGTCAGTGTGTAGTAGTGCCGAAGGCTGCAAAGGCATCTGTGGGAAGTTCCTGAGAGTACAGGGCGGCACTCAAGGAGGACTGAAACTTTTTGACAAGAAAGGATTCAGAACGCACCGTCTTTGTTGGAAGGGGTGAGATCGCTGTCGCAACCTCCTGGAGTTTTAAAGAAAGTTGGAGGTGACGTGATGGTGGTGTTGTGGCTGCTTCAGGACTGGACCTGGCTGGTGGTTTTTCTTGTGTCTGGACTTGCATCACTGAGCCGTGTGTCTGATGGTGAGTACCTCTCACTCACTTTAAAACTAAAATGAAGGAATGAGAAAGAACTAATATAAGCTTGTCTTCTTATTTGATATTTACAGCAGAGATGAGATAAAAATCGTACACTTTATTTTCTGGTTGTGTCTGGAGCATTCATATTGACGGCACCATGACCAGATAAATTGATTGTGCCTTCTGTGGGGTTATCTGTCTACTTTTTAGCGCTCTGGTATTTATGATGAACAAAAGCTCTTCTAATCTCCACAGGGGTTACCATGAGAATGTGTGTGCATGTATCTGCCCCCTGTTCTCCAGACCCAGCTTCATGTTTTGAATTGTTTGAAGACTAACAGCCAGTTGTCTTTTAACATGAATGGCAGCAGCGTCATGGTGTGGCAGGTTCGGAGGGTCGACAGGCTTCGACCCTGGGGAACATGACCCTTTGCGTTTGTGGATAGTTTTTAGATTGCATGTTTTTATTTGCACATTTTCACAAAACCTTTTTAGCAATATATTGCAGTTGACCAGTCAGACATATATCTCAGTTTAACTTTTTATATCAATAAGCTGAATAACAAAAATGAATCTGCAACTATTTTGTGGAGGAGCAAAATCTCACTAGATGTTTTTTATAGGATATTTTTTTTCCTCATCTCCAAATATATTATACTGTCACAATGCACAGGCTGAAATGGTTAAAACGCAAATGATCAGCTGCGAGTGAGAGAGAAATAGAAAAATAAGGATTTGAGACTGGGATTGAAGTAGAAAATTGAAAAGAGTGTGATAAATAGGTTTTAAACAGAATTCCTTCTCTCCTTCTTGGTTATAAAGGTATTGTTTTTTTTTTTTAACAAAGGTTTAACAAAACTTTCATCTCATCACAATATGACATGTGGTGAAATGCTAAATATCGTGCCAAAATATAGCTACCGTCCTAAAAAGTCATGAAACTAGTTTGTTTTGACTCTTGGTTGGACAACGACTCAATTTAAGATGGTGTTTTATCCACTGACTACATGGCAATGGACAATTTTGCACTACGTTCTCACTTTTGATAAAATCCACAAAATGATCTATGTTGTTAAAAAAAAACTTTAATTGGAGCCTCAATTTTATTGATTCAGACTTAAAAAGAACACTGTGTGAAGCTATAAAACCATCATCTCAGCCAAAACACACAGTATTCATAAAGAGATGTTTGAGGCCATCCTCGTGTGTTCTTGGACACATCTGTACATCTCTTCACCAAGTTTGTGATGGTGTATTATTCTTCAGACATCAATTGATTAAGGTGTTAAGTTATAATGGGTAACTTGCTTATTAATACGCATACAACTTGGTTAAAAGAGTTCAAATTAAACTATACATAATTAACCTCACTTGAGAACAGAACCTGGTGTAGTTGAATAGTCATGCCTTGTATCGAGCCATGTTGTGCTATAACTGTAAAAACTGAAGACCAGCTGTAGAATCCCACACTGCCTTTGTGCCTCAGCGCTAACTGTAACTTTCACAATTGGTCATGAAATACCTCAGCTGCTGATAAAAGCTTCGTTTGAAAACTTTCTTTACTCTGCTCAGATAAAGCTAAGAGTTTGAAACCCTTAGTGTTTATCCACACAGATATGAAGAATGTGGGAAGATATGCAAAAGAAGAAAACCAAACAAAACAGCCAAATTTGCTGATGAAGAGAATGACTGATTTACTTTCTTCCAGCAGTAGCAGCATGGTACATTTTACGTTTTTGTTTCTGCTGGTGAAGACTGACAAATTGCATATGAAATGAAGCTGTGGGCCACTTGGAAAGATTTCAAACTAAAAGACCTTTTCTGCAGCGCTGGGCTGCCTCAATTTCCTCTGTGATCTGAGCTTTCAGAGGTCACCCAAATGAGTAAAACATGTGGGAAGTTGTCCATAAATCTGAGTTTCATAGCCAGTTTGCCACCTGTTTCTGTACACATGCAGAGTTCACGGAAAAACAGATGAGCCCTAGCCCGAATCACCCAGTGACAATGCAGAACAAATACAACAAATGTAGCAACCACAGGATAAAACTGTTCTGATAGTTACAGTTGTTGAGTCTGGCTCGTTTCCTTCACTTAAACGTTGGCTCATCTTTGTCCCATATTTGGAAGTAATTGAGGATCCAAAACCACCTGGCATGCCTCGAAGCTGCTGTTTCCACTTCTATTAGTCAAGGAGAACGTTATTAACTTTGTTTGGATGAAATGTAAAAAATACAGAGAAGGGAGCGCTTCTGGACAGACATGAAATTAGAGGCACAAAGAAACTGTTTTACATAGAGTTTGTAGTATTTATTTCATTTCATATATTTATTGGCAGCAGGTATCAGTTAAAATTACAGTTTCTTATGTTTTTTTGTTAGTCATGCCTTTTTATTATTATTTTATTTTTACTTTCTTTTTTCCCCTGTGGTTTTCCCTCCATTTCATATTCATGAAGGAGTTTAAAGACGTAAAAGATTGATATTGCTTTGGGGTTGTTTTACATGTTTTGTAGATTGTGTAAAATTGTGTAATTTATGACAAAAAAAAAAAAAAACAATCAGGTAAAGGAGAACTTCTGCTACTGAATTTCATTATTTTAAACGAGCACATATTGGGATGTTTAAAAAAAAAGACGATTAGATGACTGTCAATGATAGGATGGGAACCCAGCGATAACCAGCTCCTACAGACCTTAGGGCTGGGCGATATGGACCAAAAGTCATATCTCGATATTTTCTAGCTAAATGGCGATACTCGATATATATCTCGATATTTTTTATGTGCCATAATTGCGGTTTCCCCCAAAGCATTATAGCATAGCATCTCTGTTAGCTTCATTTTTTTCTGAGGCAAACCCTTAAAAAAACAGTCCGTTTTAATACAAAGCCTCGTGCCAAATGTCACACAGGTACCTTTGTTAACAGAGGTCTGCACAATATCAAAATGTATAAAACAAATCAAATAAAAATAAACTGCCTGCATATATAGAATAAAAATGCTTCTTGAATAAAATAAAACAAATATCCCTTTCCTGCATAACAATTAAATTAAAATACACTGTGCAATTAATACAGTGTAGACAGTAACAGGCAGACTTTTCCACTGAGGTTGACAGTTTGCAAATAACAAAACATTTGTGCAAATCTCAAATAAAACATTCAAGTCAATTTGTCACAAAATAAGCTATATCAAAATCATTAAAAAAAAAAATGTAAAAAAAAAAAAAAAAAAAAAAAAATTTTTTTTTAAATCGATATAAACGATATTGTCTGGTACCATATCGTGTTTGAAAATATATCGATATATATTAAAATCTCGATATATCGCCCAGCCCTAACAGACCTCTAAATACCTCTACCTCTAAATACCTAAATACTCCAAAAATAAATTCCACACCATTTGTTCTGATAAACTGAATGTGTCAGAGCTGATGTTGATACATTCTTTGGGAGATGAGTGTGGAAGTGAGTTTTACAGAGTGAGGTCAGGGTGCAGGCCGGTGTAGCGGTCCAGCAGCAGTTGTTCTTTGACAGGACTGAGCTTCTTCAGCTCTGTGTGAGCTACTTCCTGTCAGGATGTGGATACAGATCCCCCACACCGAATTCGATCCCAAGGCAGATGTGCTGTTCGCCCCAGTGGTCAGGCCTTGACGCAAACGCCATCTGTGTTTCTATGACAGTTGCTCATGTACAGCACGTAAATATATAGTTTGTAACATTCAGAGGATTAGGGCCATTTTTGTGAGCATTCTGCGTTTAAAATGGAAGCTCTTGAATATTTATCTTTCCTGATGCATGAACGGCATAAGGCTTTTTTATGATCACGTATCAGTTTTTCAGTAGGGAATCTTTCAGGCCATAAGACACTTTAATGAGCCAGCTATATTTCGCCCCTCGACCCAGATGTTGTGTGTTGGCAGGACACTGATCAGCTGAAAGGTTGGCTTGAACCAGTAGTAAAAAAAATTTATAAGCAATGCCTTAAGATGGATGATGTAAAGTTCGGCCAGTGAAAATTCTCTCCAACAGGGACACGATTTGTACCGTATTTTCATTAACTTTTACACCATATTCTAGTTGAATTATTGAAATAAATTAACTTTTACACCATATTCTAGTTGAATTATTGAAATAAATTAACTTTTACACCATATTCTAGTTGAATTATTGAAATAAATTAACTTTTACACCATATTCTAGTTGAATTATTGAAATAAGTTAACTTTTACACCATTTTCTAGTTGAATTATTGAAATAAATTAACTTTTACACCATATTCTAGTTGAATTATTGAAATAAATTAACTTTTACACCATATTCTAGTTGAATTATTGAAATAAGTTAACTTTTACACCATACTCTAGTTGAATTATTGAAATAAATTAACTTTTACACCATACTCTAGTTGAATTATTGAAATAAATTAACTTTTACACCATATTCTTCACCTGTAGGCTATATTACATCTGGGCTGATATGGACATACGTAGCATAGGAGGCTATTTCAGCTGCTATATGGTTGGCTGTCTGTACAGTCATGCAAGTTCAATGCTATTAAAGCCCTTTAAACTTTAAATCAAAGCATTTTGTTTTTTCATATAAAATAAACACATTTTTATTCAGTTTAGAAGTTTTGGGGCTTTTTTTTGGCTCCTGCGCTGCTGAAATCAGGGCATCCCTTATTTCTATTTCTGAAAGGTGGCAACCCTAGTCAGCGGCCCGCATTAGTAAGTGGTCGCAGGTGGATTTGTCTCATGTTTGTTCATAACCAGCTTTATTGTTTCCCAATGTTGTAAACTAAACTCGGTGACTGTGGACTCTAAGTTCATGCCACATATTAAAATTACAACACTTAGATTCTGCGTAGCTGTAGAATTAAAGTCCATTTGTAAGTAACTGTATATGGAAACCTTCAACGACCTTGAGTAAAACCAGAAGCTTCTACCCACTCTCTCTACCGAGACACTGTTGTTGGGTAAAGTGACATAATGTGGAGGCACTATGGTTGCAGTTTCTCCGTACGTCTGTAATGAACCCCCAACATTACCCGGCGGTTTGCGGCTTTTTCCAGTAAGTCCAGACCACATGGATAGATAGGAGAGCAGCAAGATGCGTTGATGGGAATTGTGGGTGGAAGATGTTAACAGAAATATCTGAGAGGACAGGATCAAGATTGTGTGTTAAGTCCCACAGACAGAACACAAACACACTTGTGGCCCCTTCATCTACACATGCTTTATGTATATCACTGTCTGTGTGAATAACTGTGTAATAAAGGTACAGTGAACTGCTGTGTAGAAAATACTACAGAAATACTACAAAAAAAAAATATAAATATAAATTGTATCCATAATAATATTCATTTTTATCAATATCTGACTCCTCTGACCCCTTTCCCTAATATATATATATATATATATATATATATATATATATATATATATATATATATATATATATATATATATATATATATATATATATATATACACACACTGTGCAATATTTTCTATTTCCTGTCCATAATGTCCCAATATTCCTTACCTATCTATGTGCAATACTCTTCCATCCTTTCAGTGCAATATTCCTCCACCCATTCATGTACATTTTTATTTTATTCTCCCATTCACTCTTTTCTTATAGTGTATATATATATATATATTTATGGTTGGCATCTCTTCAAAAAGTCAAAATACAAAATAAAGCAGCCATGTAGTCTCTGTCTGTGAGTACGCCTGTCTCTGTTTAAATATTTTCTTGTGAATATAGCATCTCTTTGCAGTTTTCACACCCACTTGGAACATTTTTTCTGTGCAACCGGTGTGAATACTTGACTGGTTTTCTTTGAGTTGTGGAATGAAGGACAGTGCGGAGCAGGTTCAAACATCAGACAAAAGTCACTCTCTTTAACGTTTATGTGGAATTACAACCATGGTTGTCGGGAGCGTTGCGGTGAATGCGCCATCCTGTCATAAGGCCAAGCCCGGTCACGGCAGGTAAACGGAGAGCGAGTTGATGGAAACTTCACGGTGGAAACAGATGACCTGATGTGGATGTGCAGCAGCAGCAGACAGTGAGGAATGACCATGTTAGACATGGTCCTCTGTGTGTGTGTAGATATACACACATGTGTGAGTGTCTCTAGGAGCAGAGGGCTTTGAAGCCTGTAAGGGGCTAAGAAGAATGAGGCTATGATGGTGGGATGAAGGAGGATGTATGGCCCCTCTGCACGTTCGGGTGGACCCCTTAGGGTCAGAGTGAACTCTGGAGACACCGGAGAAGATGCCTTCTGTGAGGAGGTGGCTTAATAGTGACCACCTGGACTAACTTATCTCCCATTTTTCTCTCTATCTATGAAAACCAGTGGACATCCTGTGTGAAGGTCAGAGCTCACAGATGTTGCAACTGTGGTGGTGTGAAGTCTGCTGCAGGAAGACTTGCATTTTTTTCTTTTACCAGAAACAAGTTCCTCCTATCAAAATATTGCTCTAATCTCATCGCTGGAAACAACAGTCATGGCATTGATCCTCACCTATTATTTTCATTGACTGCTAGTTCCTGTGTTTCCATCTCTGTTTTTTTTTAGAATAGCCAGCTGGGCTAAATGACATCGTGTCTTGATGGTTTTTTTTAGTGAAAAGAGGATATTTGATACCCTCTCAGTCGATATATATATATAAGTTGTTTTGCTATTATTGGTGATAATGCATAGTAGTTCCAATCCTGTAACTTCAAATGTATCAGATTTGATGCATGAATTTCTGGCAAAACAGGAAGAAAATAACGTCACATAGATGTTACTGCCTTGATAATCACTTAGCAGAAAGAAACAAAGGGGGAAAAATATACACAATAACAGAAAAGTAGCTGAAACAAAACAAAAACATCTCATACGATATTGGCAATTCTCATTGTCATTCCCATGTATGGTAGGTTTCCTTAAATATTCTGGTTCATATCGAGTTTGCCATGTGGCCTTACTCATGTCACTTGTGTAACATTTTGCAGTGGCAGCACTCACAGAGGAAGAGATGAGAAACACTGTCACAAAGGCAGCAGATGATCTGCTGTCATTAATGCAGATGCTTCTGGAGGAGATGAATCTGGTATGGAAGTACCCAGAGATACTGAACCGCTGATGGAGATGAGCTCTTGTTGTAATTGTGCAGCTGGAGCAATTTACCACTCTTACATACTTCAGTTTTTCAGTGTGTATGTGTGCATGCGCGTGTCGTATTGTCTCAGTGTTGAGGAGAAGCTCATGGAATGTGTGGGGGATGCAGATCCGATTTCAGGATGACCTTGAGTGTGCCACGTCGCAGACACACGAAATTTGTGTGTGCGTGCGTGCGTGCGTGCGTGTGTGTGTGTTTGTGTGTGTGTGTGTGTGTGTGTGCATGTGTGTGTGCATGTGTGTGTGCGCGCGTGTGAGTGTGACTGTATGGACAAGTGTAAAAAAAAAAAGTGCACATAATTTTAATTGTATATATTCTTTTAATTTTACTTGGGCATCATCAGTACCAAGGACAGCAGAAGAGGGACTTCTGCTGTGTGTTTACATGTTTTACATCTTTAATTGTATGTTGCAATAATTTCACTTAAACCTGCAGGTCACACATGACCAAAACTGAGAACCAAAAGAAAAATATAATCTACAAAAAAATAGCACAACTTGATAATCAGAGTACAACCAATATACTTAGTTAGTTTAAAGCATAGCTAATGATACATTTATTAAATATTGGTAGATATCCATTCAACAAATGATCAAATCACTTATTTCTCTTAGTGACTTGTGTGTGTCTGTGTGTTTTTAATCTGAGTAATAGATCATATACATACATATATAAATATATATATTTACTTTTGTTTTATGAAATACAATTCCAGTATTTTCACATCTGAGAGAAGAACAGTACTTCACAGTGGCCTTTTTTTAAAACTTTTACTGCGTTTGTCTTATGAACATCTGAAATCTCATGAGTTTAGTTTCAGAGGTTGGCATTTGATCAAACATGCTCCCTTTTTCCCAATGAACCAACGCACAACTCCCATGTCAGAACTCCTATTACTTATCTCTGATCTGCTCCTGTCATCTTTGCTAACTTCCCACTGAAATAAAGGTTCAAATAAATCAGGGCTCATTTGGATGGAGCACCTGGCACATTCATAAAACTCCCATCATACTTGGAGAACAGTGCTAGAGAAAGCAAGGCCACTGCGAGGGAGGATCAGAGGCTACACCTTCACAAACTTCCCCTCTGACAGAAATAGCAAAACAGAGTAGGTTGAAAGGACACAAAGTACAACTCAAAGAACAGTTAGTCTGTTTAGTCATCACCTCATCTAAAGGATTATTAGTGTCGCATTTTGAATGGCCGGTTGGCTTTCAGGCTGCCACGCTGATTATATGTACACTCATTATACTAAAAGCTGTCAGGGGAGGCTTCTCTTTGGTTTGATCAGTCAAATGTGATGTCCTGACTTTCAGAAATGTTGTTGATTCACTGTTGCACGGATATTCTCTTCAACAGCTGTGTAAACAATCAGGATTTTCAGTACAGATGACTGGGAAACTTGGTGTTACTGTCTTTTAAGCTGCATGTAAAAGTCAGGCCAGTGTTAGATTGTGACTCAGTGGAAATAAGAGTCACAGTGAGAGGATCATGTCCATCTAGTGTGGCACTAGGCTGTTCAGCTCTCTGACCACAGACGTCCTCAGGGATGAGCTGCTTTCAAAACTAGTCTTGCTCTACCGACAGACTCCATGAGCCCTCACGAAGAACGAAAAAGGAACATCGTTGTGTAATGATCATTTTAATCAGGAATTCAGGAATTCAACATTCATTCATCCATCCATCCATCATCAGCCAGTGAGATGCAAATTATGCCCATGTTAGGTCGCTATTCCATGGCAGAAAAATCATCTTGCATGTTAATCATATCAAGTCCCCATTTTGTTATTTACATACTTTTATTTTTGGGATCAATTAGAAAAGGCTAATAGGGTCTTAAAAAGAACCTTGTATTCAATGACTGTGTGATTCAGTCCTTCTTAAATGATCAATAGTAGCTACTATAGGATAGCATAATGACCCAAAACAAAGATGATTTTCTCCAGTTTTGTTAGTCTGCTATACGCCGATTCCATGTCTCAATGTTCAGGATAAATGTGGCTATGAAAAAACGAGCGATGTCTCCTTTAGGGTGCGGGGCAGGAAAAAGGGGCGAGAATCAAAAACACTTTTTCCTGTTCCAATAAGTAGGTTGTGGGGCACTCGATAGGGAGGTATAAACCTCCCGGACGGGCACAGAATAAAACTCAACTTCAACATCACCTGTGTTTTTGAAATAGTTTGTTCATATTTGTTTATGCACAAGCACTGTACTGTAGACATATTTCACCTTTTCATAAGGTTTAACCTTTTAAGCCTTTTAAGGTTTTTTAAAAGGTTTTTATTAATGAGGTCCTCATGAAATGTCTTTGAAATACTTTTAGTCAAAATATCAACCAAGAATTAAAAACCCTTCTTTCGTGTTTAATGGATTAAAGGTTTCATGGGTCATCTTTTTTGGGGTGTCTTTCAGCCTTAAACCATGAATATGAACATATGGACATACAGATTTTCCAATGCTGAGGTGTAACAAAGTGCAGAATACATGCTAAACCCCTTTTCTCTCTGCAGCCAACATGTTGGACTCCTTGCTACTGAAGAGCAGATGGAGGGAGGAATCGGAGCGAAGGGCGGAGCAGAGCAGCAGCACACCCACTGTTTCGGCTGAAAACACACGTCGGTGCCACTGCTACCCACAGTGCCCTGAGGGTTCTGTCAACAACACTTGCATGTACAGTGGAACACACATTCACATGCACACACATGCACATGCACACCATGAAACAACCCCAAGTTATTGAAAGGCTAAATCAAAAATTATTCAAAGTAATTATCGAAAAGACATCCAGTTACTGACTGGTCAGTACACAGATGATTACTTCTGCAGCACTAACTAATCAAATCCTCCAAGCTTCTTAAGGCATAGCTACACATACATTTAAGAGAGATTTATTCATGAAGTGCCAGTTTTATGTTTTATGTAAATGTTAACATTTTAACATTTTATGATGTTAAAATATAACATAGAAACAGGAAGTACCAATGAAAAATAAAGGACATATAAAATGCTGTTATTACTTTTTTTTCAAATATAATATTATATAGTATTATGTATCATTCAATGTATGCCCAATGATATTTCCTGATCTTTATCCAGTTAACAGTATAAATAGTGCAAAAATAGTAAGTGGAAGTAAATATTTAAGATTGTTTCAGTAAAAACAAAAAAGATGTATTTATTCAAGAATGGTTGTTAATTCAATATTTGTCTCACTGAAATGTGTCAAAGGGATCAACATCTTCAGGAGTTGCAAGTTGAGTTAAAAAACAAAATAAGTATGAAATCTGAGGGACTGCTTGTGGATGTTTATGGTCATGTAAAAATGAAGAGCTGGATATGTCTGATATAGGTTTCAAGAGGATATACCATAGTCTCCACGTTCAAATATTGGAATCCGATTTAAAAAGCTGGTTTTAAGAACTTACACTGAAGACAATGTTACTTTACATGACTTTTTTTGTGTATATTTTGGTAGGACTAATGGTTTCTGCTTCGCCATGGTTATGGAGGAAGAGGGCGGTCATGCTGTTCTGACCGCAGGTTGTTTGGGACTTTCTGGCTCTGAATTCCAGTGCAGAGTAAGTCTGCAGTATGTCAGCCTGTATATGTGTGTGTCTATGTTTCTGCCTGGAGGAGTGAAATGTTGATGTGTTTTTCTTCATGAGACTCTATTAAGTTCTCAGGGCCTGCCCTGGACTCAGTCTCTGTATGAACCTTTTTAAGTCTAACTTTTCCAGGCTCTCTCTTCATCCAAAGTGAAAAACCCTTTTTGTAAATAAGGACAGCTGACTATGTAAATATTCATTCCCATGTTGAAATGAATGGGTTATAGTTTTCGTTTTTCTTTTATCTTCTTTTTTTTCATGTGTGTTTGAAAGGACACGTGGGTTATACGTCCATGGAGACGTCTCGAGTGTTGCACGGATCAGGACTACTGCAACAGAGATCTACGTCCTACACTTCCTCCACTTGTGACTTCAGGTAGTTGTTTTTTTTACTTTTCTGCACACTGGTTCTCACACGGTGAAATCTTGTTCACCTTTCAAGTGGCTTTTAGTGTGGACCAATTCAGGTTAGGCTGGGGTGGTGATGGGTAGTGACAGCTTAAACTGTTACAAACCACATTGCCGTACTGCAGTGGAGTGGCTCAATCTGTTCTGGGGGTGCAAAGGGAGAGAGGCAGGTGAAATGGAGCCGGCAGACTTGGCATGTTCTCTCACTCTCTAATGAAAAGGACAGCCTCTCCCTAGGGCCTGCTTGAGTTTCTCGCCTCACGACGGATGTGATATCTGTCCATCTGCTTCTCCACAACAAGCCAAAACGCACATTCTTCCTCACGCGCATTAACTGATACGCTTTTTGCACCACCAAAACTTCATTTTGACCTCAGTGACTGATTTGTGAAGCTGTTAACAAAAAAAGAATGATATCATTGTTTTCATAATTTACAGCCAACGTTTGCAACAGTTGTAATAACACTGTACTCACTAAAATGTCACTGTGAAGCACTACTGCAGCAAAAGAGAGGTGGTTACTGAAGCTTAAACTTCTTAATCACAGTATGTGATGATGGCACACTGTCAACTTTCACAATAAAACAATAAGATGTTATGGTTGAAAAAAATAAAATAAAGACAGAATAATCCTGAGAAACATACAACCTTGCAGTTTTTAATTTATCTACTCATCTTTCTTACTGCATGTGCGTTATTTTCCAACTTACTGCAAAGCATTCTTGTGTTCAGGCACCTGAGGTTGCATGTGTGTCTGATTGACAGGACTGAGGCAGAAAGGCTAGAGCCCCAGAGCTGCTTCGTGCCTCACGGGGTTTCTGCAGCGATGTCAGTGTGACACCCGATACGTGGGATTCAGGCACAGGATGAGATCAATCTGCTGTGTAACGGGGGAGGGGGCGGGAATGTAGACCAGGATGAGAGGATAGGAATAAGAAGGGCCCGTCCCTGCCAATGAAAATCAAAAAGATGCTTGAGCTGATAAGAGTGAACAAATGAGCGTCACCACCATTGATCAGCTCTGGTACTGACTACTACTGTTTTTATTGCTCTTTCCAGGAAATGTGTTCACTCGTGCTTAAAGATTCTCTCTAGATGAATAAATATGATTCACATGTAATCATGTCAAAATGTTTCAGAATATGGGGACAGCAGTATCCAGTACATAGTTCTCTTCACTTCAGTCACCGTTTGCAGTGTCCTTTGTGTCCTTCTTATCTTCTGGTACTTCAGGTAGGTAACATGCAAGCACAGTGTCAACAAAGAATAACTTCCCTCTGCTTTCTCAGTAAACACTGCATCTTTTCTGTGGCAGATACAAGCGCCAGACGTCACAGGCACACTATAGTATTGATCTTGAGCAGGACGAGACCTTCATTCCGCCTGGAGAAACACTGAAGGACCTTATAGAGCATTCCCATAGTATCGGTTCAGGTTCTGGGTCTGGACTCCCTCTGCTGGTGAGTAAAGCTGCAGGCTCTTCGGCTTCACAATATCAAGTCCGGGATGAAGATAGTTAGCCAATACTACTTTTTATTAAATGTGCATACATAAAAAATACACTTTTTTTAACGATAAAAATGATTCTCCATATTACATTTAAACTGTTTCACACATAAAACTCCATTAACCATTTTATTTTTTACTTACAAATGATTTAATACATGTAAAATACACAACAACAAATAGTGCAAATGTCAGGATAGGAATGCTTCCATATGTGCAACCCTATTTCAAAAAACACTTTAAAGTAAAATGTTGATATGAATAGAATAGAATAGAATAGTCTTTATTGTCATTGTACCAGTACAACGAATTTGGTGCAGAATAATTTAACATTAAAAGCATAAAAAACAATAATCTAGACTTTTAAAAGACACATTTAAAACGACAAGATTACACACGCACACGCACGCACGCGCGCGCACACACACACACACACACACACACACACACACACACACACACACACACACACACATACACATACACATACACATACACACACACACACACACACACACACACACACACACACACACACACATACTGTAGCAGCTTAAGGAGACAAAACAAAAAAACATTAGATTGCAGAGACCCTGAGCATAGATAGCACATACGCAGACATTAAAATTCAGCAGCACATTTGGGGATTATAGGAAAAGGGTGGTGTTGAGTGCTTGTACCTTGCATGTCATTAGTATAACACAGATGGAGATGTATAGGTAAAAGTATCTGCAGTGTTAAACACTGTTATAGCCTTTGTTTGGATAAAAACTGTTTTTAAGTGTATTAGTCCGAGCATTCAGAGACCCGAAACGTCTGCCTGAGGGCAATAATTCAAAGTGCTGGTGACCTGGATGGGACAAATCCCTTAGAATGTTTTTAGCCCTACTAAGACAGCAAGAGTTGTACAGTTTTTCCAGGGTGGGTAGTGAGCAACCAATGATCTTTTGGGCTGTGTTAACAACCCTTTGTAGAGATTTCCGGTCAGCCACTGTGCAGCTGGCAAAGCACACACACATGCAGCAAGTCAGGATGCTTTCTATGGAGCAATGATAGAATGACACCAAAAGTTTCTGAGTCAGATTGTTATTCCTGAGAACTCTCAGAAAGTACAATGTATATTTCTGTTATGTTTTTGAAAACAATTCAAAATGTATTTTTGTAGTTTTTAAACACACACTTCTTCTGAATGTGATGCCGGCAGTGTGATTTTAAAGATTTTTAAAGAGACTTCAAAGCCAAGAAATGTCCAAATTAAAAAAAAACACAGGGTTGGAGAATGAATCCATTTATCAAGACATAAGCCATTTGTGATCTCTTTCTCGAATTGTGCAATATGATGTTGGCTCTGGTGGAGATTCTTGACAGGCGAATTGTCAACAGATGAGTCTCATGTTCGGATTTAGAGGAGCCTCCAGGGAGGGCTGGGCCTCTCAAAAGCAAGGATGGCTACAAAGTCTTGTGACTATGTGATGTACTGCTTAGTTAAATAATCCAACGGTTCATGTGTTACAATGCCAAGTAAGATGGACTCGTGTCACTATGAGACAAAATATCAGATAATCTGGAGAAAAAGCATGTGTCTAACAGTTCATTTGGATTTTTTTCAATAAACTTCATATTCTAGTTGAATTATTGAAATAAATGAACTTTTACACCATATTCTAGTTGAATTATTGAAATAAATCAACTTTTACACCATATTCTAGTTGAATTATTGAAATAAATTAACCTTTACACCATATTCTAGTTGAATTATTGAAATACATTAACTTTTACACCATATTCTAGTTGAATTATTGAAATAAATTAACTTTTACACCATATTCTAGTTGAATTATTGAAATAAATTAACTTTTACACCATATTCTTCACCTGTAGCTATATTATACATCTGGGCTGATATGGACATACGTAGCATAGGAGGCTATTTCAGTTGCTATATGGTTGGCTGTCTGTACAGTCATGCAAGTTCAATGCTATTAAAGCACTTTAAACTTTAAATCAAAGCATTTTGTTTTTTCATATAAAATAAACACATTTTTATTCAGTTTAGAAGTTTTGGGGCTTTTTTTTTTGGCTCCTGCGCTGCTGAAATCGGGGCGTCCCTTATTTCTATTTCTGAAAGGTGGCAACCCTAACTGAAGATGCAGTTGCCATTGCTGCACTGAGCCACCTTGAATGCTGGAGGAGTTGCATGATCATAAATTACAGCTCAGATGCATCATCACAGACATACTGCTGAGCATAGTGCATGACTTTGACCTGCTATCATCCCTCTTGTTACTGGATAACAGACTTCCCCACAAACTGTCCACAGATTATTAAACTTGCCGTCCCATCTCTCCTCCACATTTACACTCCCTAGGCTGTGAGCTGTATCTAACACCGTACTCACTGTGCACTCATGACAACACAGCTCCATCATTTAGTTTGCAGATGACACCAGTGTGGTCAGATGAGGTCCAGATAGAGTGTTGCTCATTAAGCAATCGATCGCCGAGCACCACAAAAACAAAAAGCTCATCCGATTCTTCGGGAAAAAGAAGAGAGAAACTGGCCCCGATTAGAGAGATGTGGTTCTCTGGTGCTAGTATTGCTGCAGAACAACAAGCAACATGACATTTTTAACAAAAGGGAATTTTTAGTAAACTCATATACAATTAAAAAAAAACAGAAAAAACGTGATTTAAAAAAAAACGTGAGTAAAAGTTAAACTGTTATTCATTTTATTTTTATAACAATCACTTACTATTAGGTTCAGCGCACCATTGCCAAGCAGATTCAGATGGTCAAGCAGATCGGAAAAGGGCGATATGGAGAGGTGTGGATGGGCAGATGGAGGGGGGAGCGAGTGGCCGTCAAAGTCTTCTTCACCACTGAGGAAGAGAGCTGGTTCAGAGAGACAGAAATCTATCAGACCTTCCTGATGAGACATGACAACATACTGGGTAAAGACACCAAAATACAAAAATGAATGTGGTGCTGAGTTAAATGTTAACAGTGTTTACATTTAAAAGTTGACTGGGTTTAGAACAAGCCGCATGATTTCTCTTGCGGGTTGAATGTTGTTTCATTTGTGTGCAGCTATTTTTCAACTCTGCTGTCTCATTGTCAGGATTCATAGCCGCTGACATTAAAGGAACTGGATCTTGGACTCAGCTCTACTTAATTACAGACTACCATGAGAATGGATCCTTATATGACTACCTCAAGTCCAACACATTAGATGTCAAGGCCTTGCTAAAACTGGCCTACTCCTCCATTTCGGGACTCTGTCACCTGCACACAGAAATCTATGGCACACAAGGCAAACCTGCAATTGCACACAGGGACTTGAAGAGCAAGAACATCCTAGTCAAGAAGAACGGATCGTGTTGTATTGCAGACCTGGGGCTGGCTGTCAAGTTTAACAGGTGTGTAACGCCCGCCAATGTAATAATGCCCGCAAACGTAATAAACCACAAACGTAATAAAAATATGCAGCTTTTAATGTAATAATCCTGCAAATGTAATACATTTCCCACAAACGTAATAGTCGCTGCCTACTACAAACGTAACACGCGATTTCCCACAAATGTAATAACTATTACGTTTGTAGAGATTTATTACGTTTGTGGGGAAGTGAAAATCTTCAACTTTCAATGTTGTAATAACTTCCCACAAATGTAATAATGCAATGAATAATGGTTGTTGGTATGTATACTGTATATATGTTACGGTTAATGTAGAAAAACGGCTATTTTGCAAACTAGCCAGTGAATGTGTAAATGATAATAAAACCCATCCGCACTCTCGCAGCCTGCCCTGCATAATTAATGCTGTGGATGTGTCAGTCTTTGTGAGGAAATATCTATTCTTCTCTTTGCCACCTCCAAAACAGACAAACAGGTGTTGCGTCTCTCTCATGGAAGGTGCGCTCCTAAACCCGAATCGCGCAAACCCGAAGCGCATGATGAGATGAGGTATCTCCTCCTCCTCCTCCTCCTCCATTAGCACAAATTGATTAAACCAAAACAAACTAAGCAAACGTAATTCATTTGGTAGATAGAGTCCAGTTGCTACAGAATAGCCTACAGTTCAGTTGGCCTAACGTTACACTCCCCGAAAAAGTGTCGGGTCTGACACATCCACAGCATTAATTATGCAGGGCAGGCTGCAAGAGTGCGGATTGGTTTTATTATAATTTACACATTCACCGGCTAGAAACAACAACAATCAAACAACAACAACCATTATTCATTGCATTATTACATTTGTGGGAAGTTATTACAACATTGAAAGTTGAAGATTTTCACTTCCCCACAAACGTAATAAATCTCTACCAACGTAATAGTTATTACATTTGTGGGAAATCTGTTACGTTTGTAGTAGGCAGCGACTATTACGTTTGTGGGAAATGTATTACATTTGCAGGATTATTACATTAAAAGCTGCATATTTTTATTACGTTTGTGGTTTATTACATTTGCGGGCGTTACAAGGTGTCATCCGTTTTGGGCTCCCAATTCATATACATTTGTTCAGCTTCTTCTGAACCGTGAAAAGTACATTTATTTTCATGTTTTCTTCCAGCGACACCAATGAAGTAGATATCCCTTCTAACCTACGGGTTGGTACAAAGCGCTACATGCCACCTGAGGTGCTGGATGAGACCCTGAACAGGGGCACTTTTCAGTCTTTCATCATGGCTGACATGTATAGTTTCGGTCTTATTCTGTGGGAGATGGCTCGACGTTGCATCTCTGGGGGTCAGAAAAGTTGTTTACACTAATTTTGACGTTTACTGTATGGTTTGATCACTGATTCTGAAGCCTTTCTATTGTCCCTACAGGCATTGTGGAGGAGTATCAGCTCCCCTATCATGACCTTGTTCCCACCGACCCTTCCTATGAGGACATGAGAGAGGTTGTCTGCATTAAAAAACTAAGACCTTCAATTTCTAATCACTGGAGCAGCGAGGTATTCTTTATATTTGTAAATAATTGATTTGACCTCTATTCAAACATATTCTCACTCAAATCCTGCCCTGGATGCTCCTTTTTATATCAGCAATTACCCTTAATAGTGGTGATGTAGATGGGCAGTGACTTTTAAGCCCTCTATTTACTCAAATTCATATTTTGTTTGGGTTAAAATACCCCCTCTGACAATGATAACCACGACAGATAACACTTTGTATTATAATATGATCAGGAGGAGAACTTACCACGCATCCTTATGTGTTAACTTGAGGGTGAGAATGGTTTGTCTTTCGGCAAAAGTGATTTCAAACCTTTTCCATTGGTATACACTACACCTGGGGTATTCAATTGGCGGCCCGCGGGCCACATGCGGCCCGCCAGGAGCTTTTATGTGGTACCTGGTCATATTTAAAAAAAGGGGGTGTTTGTTGAATTTTTTTTTTTTTTTTTTTTTTTTTTTTTTTTTTTAATAATATTTTTATAACTGGCTACTATGGACTAAAATGGTTGTGCTCAATGCTTAATATAATATTCAAATAAGGAAATCTTGGTGGAAAGTGGTGCTTTGTCGTTGTCGGCGACATCGTTTGTCGGCGTGTTTTATTAAAAGTAGGTCAATATCAATTTCATTAAGTTTGCACAATGCATGGTTTCAAAATGAACTTGCATTCAAAATAATATTTCTTTATCTGAATATTATATTTAACATTCACAATTACTAAATCTTGAGACAATTAATACATAATTCATATGCAAACTAGATATATATTCAAATGTATAATATAAATGTATTATATTTACATAAGTCTTCGTCTTTGAGTGCAAAATACATTTTGAAAACCCCCACATTTTCAAATTGTGCGGCCCTCTCCATACAGTCCTTTTGCAGATGTGGCCCCCGGCCGAATCTAGTTGAATACCCCTGCACTACACTATATACTTTGAACAACTCTGCTTTGATTTGTAATGGCTTTTCCCTCAAAAAGGATGCTCCAGAGCATGCCAGCAGAATTGAATCACAGCATAACAAAGCCACAAGAGTTTCTAAATGTAGGGGCCAGTGTCCCACACGTCTGCTTTTCTCCCCTTTAAATCTCACTAGAGGATAAGTTATTTGCTAGAAAGTGAGTGAAAGATGGGATGATGACTTTTTCATACATTCTGATGACATCCAAAATCTTCATTTTAAAGGTTTGAAAGATCTCAATAAATGGACTATGTGTGGACTAACATGTTTAAAATGCCGCTGAACTCTGACGTCTATGTCTATGTGTGTCTTTAGTGTTTAAGACAGATGGGAAAACTGATGACAGAATGTTGGACTCACAACCCACCGTGTCGCCTCACAGCCCTGCGGGTGAAGAAGACTCTGGCAAAGATGTTAGAATCCCAAGACATCAAACTGTGACAGAGTCAAGAGACATGCTCTGGTCACTCAGAGACTCGTCATTACTACTGGCACAGGCCACTTATACTGGCCAATAGAAGAAAGGGAAATATAAAGAGACCGAATGACAGGCCAGAAAATACTGACAAGGATAATCGACTCAGATGATGGTCACTGTGAACCCAGGAAATAAAAAGACAAACAAAGGCTTTATCGTGTCAATGGAGATCTTTGCCTCCATCCTTTCCTCCAACCAAGTGTTTGTGCTTTCCATGAAAGCTGAGTGATTGCCAGTTCCTGAGCGTCAAGCGGAACAAGTGGCCAAGGACTCCTGCAGGACAGGACTGTTGAAGTCCTTCTGATCAGGAGTAACAGGAGTTTCCTGCGCTGCTTTTTAAAAAGCCATATAGCAGTATTCTATGAGCATTTTTTTCTTTTTACTGTGAGAACTGCTTTTGTGTGATTTATTTTTCTTTCTTGAGACTCACTGCATGAAGAGTTTACAGTCAACTTGATCCACGGTGTTGTCATCCGACCAAAGGCATTCTATGTCTAGCTCAAGCTTATTGACATTATTATTATAATTATTCTTATTCTTATTTCAACTCTAATGCCAAAAAAGTTGAAGCATTTCATAAAGGACGAAAACAGAATATAATGATTTGCAAATATTGTATAGTCATGATATTTACAAAGAACATGGAAAGTATTTTCATAATTTTATGAAAAATGTAAAATATTTTTTTTATTTGATGGCAGCAGCATGTCTTAAAGAAGCTGGAACATGGGTAACAACAGGCTGGGAAAGTATGTGGCCTTACCCTGAAACACCTGGAAGGACATTTTGAAACTAATAAGGTTAATTGCAAAAAAATAATTGAGGTAAATAATAATAATAATAATAATAATAATAATAATAATAATAATACAATCTGGAAAATAGCACCTACAAGTTGTTAAAATTTTCAGAGCGGCATTTCTCTGCGTAAAATTGTGAATACTTTAAATATCTGATCATCCTAGAGTGCACATGTCATCAAACGAGAATGTGGAGAAATCCCTGTGAGTTGTGGACGATGCTGAAAAGCAGTGTTGGATGGCCAGGATCTGTGGGCCTTCAGGCAACACTGCATTAAAACGGGAAGGCCGTGTCTCAAATGGAAATCACTACACATGTTCAGGAGCACGTCCATAAATCTGAACACACTTTGCTGTGTTGTCCACAAATGTGGCTTAAAGCCCTATTATTGACATCATCAACATGATCTGAAACCGCTACCGTTTGCTCGGGGCCAAAACGTGTTACCTTTTTTTTTCCTTCTGTTTGAACATTGCAATATTTTATTGAGAATAAAATTTGGCTTAATGTAATTTGCAAGTCATTGCATGGTCCTCCTGTTCAACATTTTTAAATATACTTTGCTGTGATATTAAACTGAGACATCTTGTTAATACTCAGTTTTATATTAGACTTCCTGAGCGCAGGTCTTGTTCTTCTTCTCACCCTACTCTATCCGCCCACAACTCATTTGTACAAAGTCAGTGTGAACTCTTTAATTATTGCCTTGCAGGAATAATGTTAAAATGTGTCTTTGAACAGATTGTATACATTTGTCTGCCATGATGGCATTTATGTGTGAGTGGATTTGAACAACATTCCCCATTAAAACAACTCTGTGTTCTGTAGATGAATGTTAATACTCTCACAAACAAGCACGGCCCATTTGTTTAATGTTGCATATAAATATAATTTATTATTAGTCTTAAAAATTCTTTCTTACACTTTGTACAAGAACTTGATAGATGAAATACAAGCTATTACAAGGAAACCCATGAGTGCCAGAAACAGACAGGCTACATTCTCACTATACACAATAATAATCATGAAGCTGAAGAACAACGAGTGAATGCAAAGGCTAGCCCAATGAGAATGTAAAGATTGTTTCAAAAGGATGCAAAAATTGCATAGACAGCTTTACGAAAACTGGGACTATGGCGATTAAAAAAAAAAGTTAAAATATAAAAAATCAAACTACACAGAACAGCTGAACTTTTGCAAGTATCGTTGCATACAGGAAAGCATTTACAATGATTACTAATCTTTATGAACATAATCTGTCATCATAACAGTGATGGCTTCCGTCATTTAATATACAAACATCAAAGTCTGAGTTCAAGTCTCCACTTTTCTCCAAAAGTACAGATGAATGTGATTTATTTCTGAACATATGAAATGACAGTATTTAGTTGGGCGCTTCCTGTATTAAATTTAACCTCAAACATTGGATATCAGTTATTTGGTTAAAAAGTAGCTGATTTATTCTGCATTGGTCCTACAAAAATATACTTGCGTGATTACAATATCTCCCTCAATTGGAGTCTGCCAAGTAAATGATAAAGTCTGAACAATATACAAATCAAAATCCTTAGTCAAAATGTAGTTTCGTTTTTCCGCCTAATATTTTCTTGGTCTCTCCTTTTAGACTTTTGTAATCATCCAAATTCTCTTAAAAAAAGTCAGTAAAAAGCAAAAACAGCAAAAATAAGCACCAAAAATAAGCAATGCAACATTTTTTTAAATCCTAAAGACAATAATATAAAATAATCGCATGACTGAAAAATCAGTAATTATACATGACTAAAAATATTAAAAGTAATTACAACAGGAACACAAATTGAATGATCTCCTTCTGTTATTATACAGTATACTGTATAAGGCCAACTGGATGGGACGTAATTGCACCAGATGTCCAGCAGATGGGGCTGTGAAACCGTCAAACAATGAAAACACAACTATATGAAATTATTCTGCAACGAATTCAATAACAAGCAGAATGAAAGAAAAAGATACATATAAATAGGGATATTATTAAATACTATGTCATCACAGAACAAATACAATTCCTTGGAGTTGCTATGGAAACTGATCTGTGAAAGTGAGCGATTCCACCTCTCATCAAGTCTTCCTCCTTCTATCCTTTGACCTCTCATGCTGTGTCAGTAACTCTTCGATACTGTAAAGATATTGTCAACATTCATACAGTACATCCAAATACCCACACAGCCATCTCAACAGAAAACTGGAGCCAAAAATGTCACATTGTAGTTTGAGAAAGGGACAGCCAGAGAAGTGACTGGCAAAGATGTGTGTTTACTTTCCAGATTTTTAAATCCATTGTTGCCAATGTTTTACTGGGTCATGGCTACAGTAAGTAGCAAGTTAACCTGGCTGTAATCTTTCTATTCTGAGAGGACACTCAGGCAGCATTTGTCACCGTGAACATCATTTGTCAGTGAAATGTCAAATGACTGTTCTGTTTTTTTTTTCCGTTTCTTTTTTTTTGCACGTGTGTCTTCTTCCACTCTTGACTGTCACACTCCCAGATGGGCAGATGTCAATGCTCAGTCACAAAAGGAACAAGGCTGTCATGGCGTCCCATCTCTTCCAGTACCTGGGCAAGGCGGCTGAGGTTGCCATCAGGGAAATGTTGGGCCTCCCATAAGTCCAGGATGACACCCGTAGGACTGGATTTGGTGGCAAAGTAGTTCAGATACCTACATGAAGTAAACCGAGAGGAATAGGTCAGAAAAAGAAGACAAATAACGAAAAGAGATATGTGGATTTACTAGAATAAACCCATTCAGATCTGAAGCAACATGTTTAAAATCAATGAGATGTGGTTGTACTAGCATCATAACCTTCGAGACACACGGTTACTTTTTTAACATTGGTACATTTTAAGGATAGGCTGCTGCCTTTCAATGACTCTGGACAAGATGAAGCGGATAGGAAATGCCTGGATGGCTAATCTAACACACGAACTAAGGTTAACTCAACCTGGAGATTTCATGCAAAACTATTGATCAATTGAATCTCAAAATATCACTTCAAAGCAGAATTAGACTTCTCAAGCTCTGACAGTGCCTTTTAGGGAATGGATTCTTGGAATTGCACCCTGGAGGACCAGGGTTTTCAACTTAACTGAGACATTATTTGGGCCTTGAAACTAACATGTAAACACAATTTGCGTTGCTGCACATCTTATTTACCCTCAGTGAGAACGCCAGATAATCTGCAGGAAAATCCTATTTACAGATTTGACTGCTGTCCATAAGAACTTAATACACTCATGCTTCTCCGCTGAGCCTCCATCGATAAAAGAAAATTTCAATTATTTTCAGAGTATTGCTTTCATGGAAAGATTACTTGCTCAACTTCATTAAATTCAGGGATTCCCTGTAGGCTCTGGATATCCTCGTCATTCTCTTTCATACTGACAGAATGCAAAGGGACTTTAACACACTTTAACTTGTACTTTTGTGCTTTACTATATATTCAGAACGCTGTAATCATGTGCATACATTTCATTTCAGCTTCTGTTAGTTTAAAAAAAAAAACAACCTTTCAGAACTTTTTGCTCAAAGATCTCCATGACTTTTAAAGTAATAAAAAAAATGATTGAAAAAAAAAAGAATGCGCTACTCTCTGTAAGAACACTATTGAGATGTAAGCATCTTCGCTGTAAGCTGCGAGTCCCTTGCCTGCCCTCTCCCTCTCCCACCCTGCACTCAGTATGCGGTCTCGTCAGTCTGCAGCTGCTGCCTGTGATAAGGCTTCCCCGCTGAGCTGGGACCTTATAAATGGATGCATGCTATACCTCCATCACACACACACACACTCACACAAACACACAAGACTATCAAAGACACGCGGGTGACGTTTTGAAAAGAGGAGCATCGCCGTATCTCCCCGTCTTTTTGCTTTTGTCTTTCTCAGTTCCCTCCAACTCAATTAATCTCAATTCAGCTGATGTTTATCAAAATGAATCACTTTCCTGCAGAACAATCACAATCAAATTAAAAATAGATTAGCTATCTACAATTTCCCCCATGCACTCTTGATGTCTGCTTCAAATGAAGATGATTGTTTGGTAGTTAAAGTTGCACTTGTGCAGCTTTTTTAGTATTTATTCATATTGACATCATTTACTGTGTTAAATAACTAAATAAGTAAAGCCTGACAACAGCCCACTAGCCAGACTGATCACTCATGGCATAAATGTGAGTCATCGTCTCACTTTAGACAGCCAGTTCCCGTTGCCAGATTTGTCATCACTTATGGCATAACATTGAGTCACCATCTCACTCGTCTTCCCACCTGTCAAGGTTAAGTTTGTGGGCCAACATCCGCCAGTCGTTTCCTCTGGTCTGCGGTGCGTCCAGGCTGCCGCAGAGCTTCTGTCGAATAGAAACGGGGATACGAAAGGCATTTGGCCCCACCAGTGTGGTGATGTTGCTGGCAGGGTCCAGCAGGGATGTGTCGATACTCTGGGAATCCTGCAAAAAGATTACAATATGAATTGAAAGAGGCATGCAGATCATAGCTGGACCATTATTCTCAGGCTGCGCTGGCATAATCTAACATTTCACAAAGTAAAAACTAACGTAGTTATAATAGATTTATTCTTTTGTTGTAAAAAAAATCCAGACTATTCATTTCATCACAAGATGTGAACTAAATGATTTTAAATATATTCCATGCTGAGGATTTAGTGCTTGAGACATACTGTAGCAACACAAACGGGATCGCGACCCAGAGACGGATGAACGAAGGCCAGGCAGGGACAGAGCTCTGCACCGCATGTACTACAATTCATCTCATTACTGAGCACAAAGCCAAATGCTCTTCCATCTCTCGGGCGCTATTCTCCTGGACAAATGTCCTTTGTAAAGAAAGTACAGCATGAGTAGAGAGTGATTATCCCCGTGTGCGGCCCTCTCTTGTCTGCACCGGCTTGTGAAAGGCAGGACGAGGTGAAGGCAGCAGGGTTGATACTTCCCGTCTTCAAAACCCCTTGAGGTTCGTGGCAACATTGCAAAATGACGAGGTAGAACTATGATAGATCCTAAGTTCAGTTAAGTCTTTCACTCATGCTACTTTTAAAAATACACAAAGATCCTTTATGGAGCAATTTTGAGCACATTCTCTGCTCTTGAACCATCGAACGTGTCACATAAAGGAAAACTAATGCATTGGGATCATAACAGCCATTCACTCTATACTCTTATTTTTTATGTTAAGAGAGTGTGCTTGTACACTCTTACTAACAAAGTCTGATGGATATAAGCTGTACTCGAATTGTAAAATAAAATCAGGGGGGATGGTGGATTTTATCATATGGGGACAGATAATTTGTGCTGATTACAAATAATATAATATATTACAAATAATAGCACTGACCAAAACAAGGACAGAAAATAATTACATAGCAGCAGTTAAATGCAGCCTTCTGTAAGCTTTAAATATCCACTGGGCTTACATCAAATACATCAAAACACAACAATAAAAAACAGTTTTCTGAACTTATCAATATGACTCTGTCCTTCACAGGATAAGTAAAATGGATCACTGCAAAAACTAAAAATCTTAACAAGAATATTTGTCTTATTTCTAGTTAAAATGTCTCATTTTAGTAAAAAAAATCTCATAACACTTAAAACAAGAATCATCACTTGAAAAAAAAAATCACCTGTTTCAAGTAGATTTTCACTTGAAATAAGTAGAAAAATCTGCCAGTGGAACAAGATTGTTTTGCTTGTAATAAGAAGATAAATCTTGTCCCACTGGCAGATTTTCCTACTTATTTCAAGTGAAAATTTACTTGAAACAGGTGAAAATTGTCATATAAGTTATTTTTCTGGTGTTGTTATTCTGGTGATGACTCTAAATGTTGAAATAGCAGTAAAACCACATTCATTGATGAAATGACATAAGGGATGGAAAGGGGAGATGATTTTGACCCTTTTTATTTCAGGGGGGATGCCATCCCCCCTCATCCCCTCTCAACTCCAGTACTGGATATAAGGTTTTTACAGGAAATCAATATTTTGCATTCTCAACTGACAAAATTTAAGTGAAAGGAAGATTTTAAAAGATTCAAAACAACATTGATGCATATTCACTCATATTCAACAAATCCAATATACTGAGCTCATCTTGTGAAATCACTGGGTGTCCAAAAAGAGGTGCAAACACCTTGGAGCACTTCTGTAGGGAAGTCACACTACCGTTGCCGCAGCACAGCCTGGATTACAGCACACATATAGAAATAATGATTCCTGTCTCAAGAGGGGACATTATCGGTCTGCTTTATCTTTAGACCAGAACAAGCTGGTGTATTCATGTTAACAGCATAGTATACACCAGCTTTAAGTGAAACAACACTACCTCTACCTCTGATAGTGTTGTGTCCAACTGAAAAATCTGTCCTTCTCCTTCAACTTGGCGCACACATATCTTGCAGGTCAGGTCCAGCGTGCTTGTAGAAAAACGCTCCAGGGTGAAGCAACAGTGGAGATTCCTTTGTGACCCATCCCATACTTGCTGAAAAGAGAGCTCCTGCAGAGAGAAGCAGAGGACGGAGGACCAGCTTAGACAACATCTGGTGCTGTTGCTGCTCTCATTCTGAAAGGAGATATCATCACCAGTTTACCTGGTACTTGGCTAGTAGCTTGCTCTTCCACAACGTGTGGGGGACGTCGTGGATGGAGAGTCTCAGGTTATGGGTGCTGTCTTTAAAGCTGAGAGTCTTTGGTTCATCCAACAATTTCCCACCCATCTGTTTCTCCATCTGCAGAACTTCCTGGAAACACAATGACACACTTTATTACTATTAAAACAGTGCACACTGGCCTCAAAAACTTCTAATATATTTTGCCTGCCATGACAGTTTTGAGACCTTCAAATCTGAACCTGACTTTAATGTCTGCACAGCACGATCACTATCACTTCTCATTACTCATTCCCAAACTTAATAACTGTGTCCAATATCCCCCTTCAGTACAATAATCCTTCCTTATCTGTCCTCCATGTAGGTGCATCCAGGTATTAAAGAGAATTGAGGTGATGAGACAACAACAGAGGAAGAGGCAGAAAAAAATATCTGTGGTTTATTGCATTGATGCAGGCGCCGTGTCTTTCAAGGAGTGACGTTTTTCAAATACAAGCAGCAATCTCCCCTCAGTGTGACCCACCAGCACGAAGGGTTCTCATTTTGCACACAGACAAAATCACAATGATTTCATAATGAAAACTCACAAATCTGATTACAAACATTTAATTTTACTCAAACAACCTTTCACAGACATCAGAAGTAAAAAATAACAACATGCATAACACCTGTGGCCAGTGGCGTCAATTCAGTCAAACTAAGGTATGGCAAGGTTACGAGTCACAGAACTTAACTAGAGTATCAATCAACACGTCCAGCAAATACTCATCACAGAAGTCTGCTATGTAGCTTATCTGTGTGGTCAAGACAATTTGAACTTTTTCAAATGCAGTTTCGCTCACTGCAAAAACTCAAAATCTTACCAGGAATATTTGTCTTATTTCTAGTTAAAATGTCTCATTTTTAGTCAAAAAATCTCATTACACTTAAAACAAGAGTCATCACCAGAAAAATAACTTATTTGACCATTTTAACCTGTTTCAACTAAATTTTCACTTGAAATAAGTAGAAAAATCTGCCAGTGGGAAGATTTATCTTCTCATTACAAGCAAAAACATCTTGTTCCACTGGCAGATTTTTCCACTTATTTTAAGTGAAATCTACTTGAAACAGGTGAAAATGGTTGTTTTTGAGTCTTGTCTTAAATGTAATGAGATTTTTTTTTACTAAAAAGGAGACATTTTAACTAGAAATGAGACAAATATTCTTAAGATTTGGAGTTTTTGCAGTGTATAATAACTAGTGAAATCGATCATATTGTTCTGATTTGCATTTGTAGTTATTCTATATGTATTAAGTAATAGAATAATCAATACAAATAGACACAGAGTAATTCCATTAATGTATTTAAAAAACAAACATTTACATTTTCCCTTGAAGCAAAGGTGTGGCGGCTGCCGTACCTTGCCATACTGAATTGACGCCCCTGCCTGTGGCCCATGTACCTTGAATGCATCCTGCGTGTCATCCAGGCAGTAGACTCTGATGTGATACTCCATGGCAGGGCAGGTGACGGGACCAAAGATGGCTAGTTTGAGGCGCTTGATGGTTGAAGCGCTGAGACTCTGGCCCACGAGGCAGTATGTGCCCAGCGTCTCTGTCAGGATGTGGCAAGCCTCATCATCCATTTGGATGTAGCATGGTGTGGTGAAGTTTTCCTCTCCTACTACCACAATATCCTAACAAGAAAAAAAAAAAAAAGTTACAAAGAAAACAAGATTTATGCATGTAATTGGTTTGCATGTGGGGCCAAAATACAGGAATAATGAAGAGGAAATATCAGGAATTCAGTATTCTAGAGATAATCAGACATTGCAACTTGTTGAAATTTATCATATTTGTTTAGTGCACTCGAAATATACTTTTTTACTGTAAAAAATTTACTAATTTGAAGATGAACTGATCTGGTTAACAGCCAGCTATATAGGCTCCAGAAAGCAGAGGCCTGGCGCTCTGAATATTAAAATAATTGATGCTCACAAAGCAGTAATGGAGGTCAAGTTAACATCAGCAAGACCAGGGAAACTTTCAGAAATAACAGCTCTTAAGATAAGTAGCAAAAAGGCAAATCAAAACCTCTATTTGGTTAAAAAGAGGCCTTGTGAAAGACTTGGACTTTAAAGCAGCGTTGTACAAATATGACCTTCAAGCAAGTATCATCAGACAAAAAACTTATCATACATTGTCATTGCAAAGTTCAACCTTAGATCTTAGCAAAATGATTGTTGAAACTAATCTGATGCGATTAGGAGTTGAGTAAACCGATGACTTTACAAAAAGACTTTTTCACAGCATGGAGGAATGTTATATTTGGAGGAAAAAAGTAGATGACTTCATGACAAGAACACCTGCGGCATCAAACTGTTTAACGCAGGGGTAGATCATGGTTTGGGCTTGTATTACAGCCAATGTTAGAGGGGAACATGTCAGTTAGAGGAAAGAATAGATCGAATTAGACACCAGCAAACATCACGCCATTTGTAAACATCTAAAAGAAGAAAAGGACATGACTTCTACAGCAGGTTGATGATCCCAAACATTTAAAATCCTCAATGGACTTCTCAAAGAGGCACAAACTGACCTATACATCATTAAAAATCTCTTGACAGACCTAAAACAGCTATGCATGGAGGACAGCGTAAGAATCTCACAGACTGAGAATAGTTTTGCAGAATGAACAAAAATCCCCCAAAACAGGAATTGATCCTTTGTGGGCTATAAAGAAAAAAAAAAGTTTACAAGCTTTAGTACTGACTAAACTTTTGTTTTAGTTGCTTTTGCATTATTTTGTGAATGAAAATCAAGCCATAATTAACCTAAAAAATATTTTTCACAGTAACAAATGATATTGGCCACAGTTGTCGTCATTCATCATTATTGGTCAGCGGGGGAAAAACATCCAAAACATCCTTTTTAATAAATTTTTTCTCTTTGTTATTCAGCTTTATGTTAAGTTTATGTTCAGTTAACTGAAACTGGAGTAATTGATAATTATTTTTAATTAGGAAAGTACAGTTAAGGTCATGGTCTTTTCATAAGAGATGTGTTCCTGTGAAACAACAGTTCATGTGCGTTTCCTCGTGTCTAACGTTGTGTGACACTGCTATTATGCATGTCGGATAATGGAACAGGGAGCATCCAGACCATTTGTAGTTAACCCCTGTAAAAGCGCTAATGGCCATACACATTTCTGTTTCATTAACATAGTCTGGTCTGAGGTGATTGATGCAACCCTCAATGTCTTTCTGTCTTTCACCCGCTCTTCATCTCTCTTGGTATTTGTCTGTCTGTCATTCTCCCTCTAATCCAAACACTCCTGTGAGCAGCATGCCGGTGTTCAGCGCATTATTAGAGGCAGAACAGGAATTATAGCGTTTTATTGAGAGCTAGACCGTTTAACAGCAGTACTAAGGTGGATCATTAGACTCTTTAACTGGTCCTGTGGGATGGCACCAGGGTTCCTTATTGGGGAATAATTGGAACACATTGTGGAAAAAGTAGGTTTCTACTTCTTATAGACAACATGAGTATAATGAAAACAATCAAGCACAAAACACACAGACTTTAATTTATTCACAAACTGAATTAATCAGCTGATGTTTTTTTTTCTCTTTCTTTCCTCTTTGGAGGGGAATTACTGAAGCAGAAAGTCCCACATGTTCCTCATTATATGACCTGCTGTCATCATCACAACACCATGTTTCTTCAATGACAAAGTGTGAATTTGTGTGCTTTGAATGGGGGGGAGGGGTGCACCATCCTGGATGAGCTGATTATTCTCAATATAAATATCTGTGAATTACTCCTTCCTGTTTTCACTGCAGAGATGAATACAGATGTTGACAGAGTCATAAAGCAATATTTCACTCATGCAGCGTGGAGGCTGGCCTCAGTGGGGAAAAGAGGCTCATAAAGGAAGCTGAAGTCATTGCACATATTACCATCAGTAGCTCTGATGGGTCAAAGATTTAATCAATAGTTATTTCTTCTTTAAAGGATACTCAGTTTACACTGCTCTTTATTGGATACCCCCGAAGTAATTCATCAATGTCCCCATGGCATGTGAAGCTACTGTAGCTGGAGAGTGTTTTTTAGTTGTTTTTTTTTTATTTATCTTTATAACTCATGTCACTTCTTGAAAATAATCTTACTTAAAAGACCTGGAAGAGTCTTATGATAAAAATACATTGATGTTAACTAGATGTATCCTTGCGTAATATTTCTGAATCAAATCTATATGGAGTAGTCACATTTTTGTATAACTTAATCAGTACTATTCATTCTGCTTTCTGCACAAACTTGCTTGACAAATATGTTTAAGCAGTGAACAGTAGCTGGTACCTGTTCTCTTTTTGAGTCGGAAAAATATTGTATAATTCTTATACCCTCAGCTGCTACGTTTGTCAGCAGTTGAAGGGTATTTTGGGTAGTAAAGATGAAAAGTTTACTACTGAGGAGTATCCTTTTTGATGAAGCTGGAAGCACAGTTTCTACAAATGATCTCGTAATTGGGCAATTTCTAAGCATGGCAGTATTCGTGTATGTGACAAGAGAATAGGGATGCCCCGATACCAATACTGGTATCGGGGCCGATACTGCTCTCTTATATACAGTACTCGTACTCACAAAAATTCTCCGATACCACGCACCGATACCACTTCATTGTTGTTGTAGTTACTGATTAGTGACTCTAGGGGAGATGTTGAGTCGCCCCGCGGCTCCCCGGGTGAGTGTGCAGCCTGGCGGCTGAGCAGCCGCCACTGCTCAGCCAGCTGTTCCGATTAGCCGCTAGTCGGCTAAGCTTAGCGTAGCGATGAGGAGAGACTGATACCCATGAGTGAGACTGGCAGCGCCATTTCAGGCAAGATAGCGACAATTAATGCAAATGGGATGTCAGCAGTGTGGACATATTTCAAAATAAGGGACGACGACAGAAGCAAGGCAGACTGCGGTCTGTCGGCGCGGCGCGTAGCCGGGGGGGATGCGCGCTCCCAGCGAGACTGGGCCGCGGAGGAAAGGCCGGTAGGCTGAGTTTTGTTTAAAATTGAATTTCTGTTGCAAATAAAACCCGTCTTCCAATTCATTGCATTTTTCATTGCATTTTTAGCCTAGTTATTTTTGTGGTAGAAGTATCGTATCTGTACTCGATATCGGCGAGTATACAAATTAAAATACTATTTGGTGTGAAAAAAAATGGTATCGGGGCATCCCTACAAGAGAATAAAGGGATGAAGACAATAATCTAGTGTTCCTCAGTCCAGGACCTTGAGGGCCCTGCTCTGCATGTTTCCCTGCTCCAATAGACCTAATTCAAATAAATGGATCATCATCAAACAGGACTATTGGAAAAGGGGAACATCAAGGAGATGCAGGGCGGCAGCCGTCAAGGATCTGGACTGGGAACACTGAAATACGGTAAATAATAGCAAGCCAAGTTATAACCAAGACTCATCATTTAAGCTAAGGGATTCCAAAAACAATACTCATTTGTACATTTACACACATCAGAACACATAGATAAAAAAAGCTACAACAAAGACATTAATATATTGAA
Organism: Cololabis saira; assembly: GCF_033807715.1. Lineage (NCBI taxonomy): Eukaryota > Metazoa > Chordata > Actinopteri > Beloniformes > Belonidae > Cololabis > Cololabis saira. The sequence continues at coordinate 25,447,580 of NC_084597.1, read as the reverse complement.
AAATCTGTCTCCTCCTATTCTATGCAACCAGGCTTAGTTGCATTAGCAGGGGGAGCTGGTCTCTTTAACCTTTTTCTTGCTCTCTACTATAATTCCAATCTGTGAATCTTATTATAAGTTGCCGAACAAGATGCCAATACTTTAAAGGACTGTCAAAAGCTTATTTTTGACCATGTTGACAGAAATCAGAAGCTACTGTAGCAGCAGTCTCACTTTGAATCCCACATCTCACCTCCCACTGGTTCTGCTGTGACTGGCTCTTGAGCTGGATCAGCCAATCCTGTTGGCCGTCACATACGGCACAGTGGTGCATGGTGATGATGACGGGCCGCGTCAACAGGGCCCCGGGTGGCCCACAGCTCACCACAGGGCTCAGCACTGTTTGGCCGTCTTCGACCGAGGGCCTACAGGTGAACAAGGAAACAAGCACGCACATGGTGTCTAGTGACAGTATGACAGGAGTCTCTGCGCATGTATGACATGACAGAGCTGACGGGATAAACACAGCTCTGGGGTGTTGAAATTGCAAGCGGCTCTGCATACCTCATGTTGTCCTTTCTCTGAACTGTCACGTACATTTCGTAGACCCTACCCTGAGGAATGGCCCCTGCTGGAATCAGCAGACTCACCCCTGGGGAGCACGTAAACAGACAGGCGCACAAAATATGCATATCATTGGAAACGGTGCAACAGAGGAGAAACATTTCATTTATGTGTGTTTCTATGTGTCTATGTTAGCACTTCTTTTTTTTATGTTTGTACATTAAACCTACTGGATAAATGATAATGACCAATAATGACCCAAAAAATCTAAAGTAAAGAGAGACCATTTGAATACATCTACTGACAATCCTAAACAGCCACATCCAAATCATCTCGTAAAATGTTAAGAGGTGAATGTGCTTCACGGAAGTGTCAAGTTTCCTCTTTAATTGTAGCAGGAGAACTGGAGGAAGTAATGATACCCAGATGTAAGATTCTGTAACGTATCAGAATAACTACAAAATGATTATAGTGTAACCACTTTCAAAACCGCATACTTTAACATACTGATTTTGTTAACAGTTTTCCACACAGTATTCAATAGGTGAACCATTACAGAATCCAGAGTGAGCGAAAAAAAATGCATGGATGAAAAGAATTCTAAAGTGCAAGTAACTCGTCTATGATGCAAAGTGTGTGCCATAATTAGGGTTGCCACCCGTCCCGTAAAATACGGAATTGTCCTTTATTTGAGAAAAAAATGTTGCGTCCCGTATTTAACTAATACGGGACACGATTTGTACCGTATTTTCCTTAACTTTTACACCATATTCTAGTTGAATTATTGAAATAAATTAACTTTTACACCATATTCTAGTTGAATTATTGAAATAAGTTAACTTTTACACCATATTCTAGTTGAATTATTGAAATAAATTAACTTTTACACCATATTCTAGTTGAATTATTGAAATAAATTAACTTTTACACCATATTCTAGTTGAATTATTGAAATAAGTTAACTTTTACACCATATTCTAGTTGAATTATTGAAATAAATGAACTTTTACACCATATTCTAGTTGAATTATTGAAATAAATTAACTTTTACACCATATTCTTCACCTGTATGTATATTCTACATCTGGGCTGATATTTCAGCTGCTAGTATGGTTGTCTGTCTGTACAGTCATGCAAGTTCAATGCTATTAAAGCACTTTAAATTTTAAATCAAAGCATTTTGTTTTTTCATATAAAATAAACACATTTTTATTCAGTTTAGAATTTTTGGTGCTTTTTTTTTGGCTCCTGCGCTGCTGAAATCAGGGCGTCCCTTATTTCTATTTCTGAAAGGTGGCAACCCTAGCCATAATGCAATCAGCCAGTACAGTGAAACAGTGAACGGAATAGTTGCCGCTCTTAGCATTAGCAGGCAATCCATACCAACCATACAGTTGGCATGAAATGACCAAAAGGACTGGAGACCTGGCTCTGTGACAGCAAGTCAAGTTGCATGGTTTTACTGCAGTGAAGAAGCATTGCTGGAACACTTAGAAAACCATGCTGCTGCCTCTGGTAACAGTACACATGACCACTAGTTGCTCTGATGTCCATGCTTGGTAGAAATTAAAGATTATTCAGCTAAAGCAGAACCCAAATACCAAAATTTAATGTGATTGCTGCATGCTGCTGTGAAATAACCCCTTACGAGAAAGGTAGACCAGCTCTACTTACTGCATCTTTATTGCAATAAATCAGTAGAGCATCCTTGTAGCCCCGGGGAAAAGTGATTTCTATCTTTCTTAGCGAAACATAGTAATAATTGTAATGACCTTCAGACCCACATAAACTAATATTTTATTGCTTTTTTCTATGGTACCAGGAAATGATGTGGCATTTCATTTCTAAAATCAATGATCTTTCTTCTCTTCATAACATTCCCACATTCCTGCAGCCAACATGATTTACATTTTTTCAGCTCAGATTGATTTGATATGATGTCTGATGTGTTTTTTTTAGGAACCTATCCCCCAAATTCCCTCATGCATACACATTCGGCTTCTTTCTCTCCGTTCTTCTCTCTCAGGAGGGGGTTTCTCAGATAGCTCATTGATTTCCAATGTCCTTGTACTGAACTTTTCAAAAAGGTGACAGACAGCTTTCTCTAGCTACCTTGCAAGGCAATCACAACTCTGCCACGGGAATGTGTCTCACAGTGCTGCTCTGCGTTACTGCAGAGCAGTAAAAAGATGGAGAATGCATTTTAAAATGCAAAATACTAAACAGCCACGCTGAAAGTTCCACAAAATATTTCATTACCCAGACACACAAACAGATCAAATATCAAATGCTCTTTCCTTTCAGCTCTGCCTATGTAACTTGATGAGGTGGCTGAGCACAAACAGCAGCTGAGAACATTTTACAGGTATCAAAATGAAAAATGAAAACCTTAAGAAATGTGAGAAGCCTGTGTATCCTTTAATGTCACAGCTAGTTTGTCTATGCCTGTCAACACACATCGGTAGCGTGTCACTTACAGCCCACATGTGGTTCAGGTGAAGACAGCATGGCTAATGTAAGCTGCCTGAAAGTAGAACACCTCTACTTCAGCATTTCCAGTGCAGGCACCCGTAAGTATCCATCAACTCATGTCATACTGCGAGCCGTCAATACGCTGATAAGTTGCATATGGTTCAGGTTTTACTTCAACGTCACATCTGTGTGTGGGAGTTTTCCTAATAGAAGGTGCAATACAGACAGACCTGCAAGTGGAGCACAAGGTATGCCGCACAAAAAATGAAACTAAAATCGCTTGATTTATTTATATTCAAGCCCATATCGCTTATAAGAAAAACATAAGTAAGAAAAGGTATTTATCATCTATGTCACATCTTTTAACAAACCCCTTCAACGTGTTGACTCAGTTCCTGCTAAATTCTAACAAATATACTTTCTTTTTTATGTACTGTAGCTATTTATTGTATTTTTATATTAATTTTTAATATTTCTCTTCATACTTGCCTTCTTGAGCATTTATGATAACTGCCCCCCCCATGGGGATTGATAAAGTAATCGGAATATTCATTTCAAATGAATCAGAAATTTACTTCTTTTAGTTCAATTATTCAGATTTTAAAAAGCAAATCAGCCCCATGAAACAAGTAAGTATTTTTCTATTCTTATCTTATTTGTAAATCAATGATATGATATGCTTCTCTCTAGGACATAAAAAAAAGTAAATGGCTTGCAGTTTGGCAAAGTATGTTAAAAAGATTCCCTGCCTATGGTCAGATCATTTGAAAAAAAGCCTCCACAAACATTCAAATGGTTTCAGAGAACCTGAAGATGATTCTTGCAGCTGTTGGTGTCAAGTTAAATGCATCTACACCCCCCACCCCCCCCCAGAAATGTAAGACTAATGGCAGATTTGATTGACATTTTGCTTCCATGTAGCACCTTTATCTGTATGATGATTAGTTTTAACTACTGTATTGTATTTATTTTCAAAGAGTCTAAAAGGCTACTCTCTTAACTCATTGTTTCGCCAAGTTATCTTATAACAACAATCTAAAGGCACACCGTCACTTGATTGATGTGTTTTTTTTTCTTTGTTAAAACCAATTTTTCGAAATATTCTTTAATTTAAAAAAATCAATTCAACCTCCTATGTTCAATTCATATTAAACTGTAGAAATGACAAGTTGTGGTGTGAGGTGTTACAAGCTGGATAATTTCCCATTTGATGGTAGAAATATCAGCCAGACGGACGCAATGAGTGATTCGTGGCTGGGGTTAGGGAAGGTCAGGCTGATCCGATCTAACACCAAACATAATTTCCTGACCAGACATAGCGGCTTCCTGGATGGTGCCAGACAATCAGCGTAGATGGCAGGTAGTTATTGGGTCTGAAGTATTCAATTCATGTGATCTTTCAAGGAAACACTGTGGACTGCCGTCGCCTGTTCCAGCATGTTACCAATGAAACAAGAGAGTTCCTTTAACAGCATAGAGAGAAGAAAGATCTCATGTTTTATGAAGTCAAACTGTGGAGAGGAGTTATTCCTTTTGATGTTCATTTTAACTAGTGCTGTCAAGCAAATAAAAAATGTAGCGATTCATTAATTAAGATTTGTAATTAATTAATTTAAATAATCCCTTTTTCAATCACACCTAAAAATTGCTGAGAAAAGCCCTCAACTTGAGGTGTTTTCCTTTGAATTCATTACATTATTCTGGCTGATCATTAGATTGATAGAAAGGTTGAATTTGACACCCCTAATTTTAACATGCATGTACAGGCAAATTAATGCACTGTTACTAAATAGTGACTGGTTGATCATTTGTGGCTTTAATTAAAACATTCAAAAGACATCTTATGAGTTATGAGATAATTCAACAGCCTGGAATAACGTATGTTTTTTTTCATTAATAGGAATATCCATTGAATCATAAAAAGGTTCTCATCGCCTGGTGCTGTACCTGAGTTGGGCACAATGAGGTGTCCTCCCTGGGAGCTGAAGGAGCCCAGAGCGGTGCAGGATGGATCCCTTGTGCGAAGCAACGTCTGCGTCTGGGTGCGACGGCCCATTGTGCCGTCACTGTTGTCCAGCAGGGAGTGAGGCAGCTTTGGAGACAGTTTAGAGGAAAGTTCTCCCCCCAAGTCGTCCTGTGGAGTCACTAAGCCTGAGGAGTTGTAAACTTTAATCTTCAGGTTAGGGAGAGGCTCCAGCAGAGGAGAATTGGTCATGGGGATTTTGTCAGCCACGTCATGGAGGGCGTAAACTGGGCCGCGGTACAAGGCAGCAGCTGATGTAAGGTCAGGGGGGGCTGTTAGGAGATCAGCTGTGAAAGAAGAAGGAAGAGACATTAATAAAGCCAAAATAATTGTCTTCAGAAGTTTAGCAGGAAAGTAGTTAAAAAAAAAAACAAGAAAACAAACGTGAAACCAAAGTAAGCAGCAGGAAGTGAGCTGTTGGTACCAATCAACGAAACTACTGCTTTTCCCTTACTCATTTGTTTTTCTCTCATTAAGAAAGTCCACCTCAGTTGCAAGAAACATAACTCAGTCAGAGAAGTTCTACAGCTGCGATTCATGAGAGGGAGATGGCATTGCTAGTGCTGAGTTTATTCTGTAGGTTAGCTGCAAAAATGGGTCTCCATTAGCTGGTCTGAGTGGGCGCTGTCTGTCTTTACCCCCCTTTCCCCCACTCTAGAACAACATGGTATTAAAAATGGAATAAATGTTTGTGAAAGTCACAAAAAGCTTTCCAGATATCTAATTAGGATCCATTTGCCTGTATCTAATTAGGATTAATTAAACTTAAAGATATTATTGAGTTACAGACTTTATTGGTTATGTTCAAGGCAAAAAGCAGAATATTGCCTGAAAATATACAACTTTTTTTTGTGTTTAGTTCAGAAGATAAGAACCATAGGAGGACATTTGTTTTTTTGACAGGGGTGGAACCTTGTATAAGTTCGCTATAGAACTTCGTTCCCTCCTTGCGCAGTGCTTCATGCATCTTTTTGTGCTAAATTAATAAACTCTAATTTGATTTTAAACATCCGTTTGCACGCACCACTTTAAAACAAATGTGTATTTCAGTATGTGGTGTAAAATTATGGAACTCCTTAACAACTGATTTAAAGGATTGTAAAAATATTCACCAGTTCAAGAAATTGTATAAAGACCACACAATTAGACAATATGAATTTAACGGGTAAAATATATTTTGTTGTTTTTGTTTTTATATTGTTGGTGAGTTAGTGTGTATGGTTTCTTATTTTTTTGTTTTGTTTTTTTCATTATTTCTTTTTTTGGCATTATATAAGTAGTGATTGTTGAACAGACGGACAGACCATCTTTATATGAATTGTTTAATTTTTTTTGAGAAAGGGGCTTGGTATATAAGGCTTTCTTCTTCTTGCCCCTTTTCCATCATGGAATGGAACATATGTGAACTATTTCCATGATATGGAATAAATAAAAATGAAATGAAAAAATGAAATGAAATTAGTGGCAATGCTTTGCAAAAAAAGAAAAAAAGGATGCATATGTGTTCTGTGCACATGTGTTTTTAAAATGACAGAGGGGGGTTGGGGGGTGGCGGGCCACTGCTTCTAGCTGCCTCTAGTGCAACTAGTGATGGTTCAAAAGCAGAGGACTAATTTTGGTGTGTTTTGTGAGATATGTCCTGACAAATAAAGATTACCATTATCATCTTAAAACTTAGCTAGTGTTAGACAGCAGAAATTGATCAACGTGTTAATGTGTTTCTAAGGAGACCTACGTAAACATAAGGGGTGGAAAATTATCTTGAAATCTTTTTCTCTATGCTTTCTTCTACAAAGAAATTCCCTCTTAAAGGGGACTTTTCTTGCCACTGTTTGGCATAAAGCAGCACAATGTAACTTTTCCACCTTAATATCATATTTCCAGAGTCATTGTGATGGTACATCAACTTACAACAGGTTTAATGACACCTCTGTCATGGTCTGAGGGGTCTGTATCACCTTCACTGGCACTATGTAACTTGGAGGAGCATGGTAGGAACCCTGCCACACTACTGGTAAAGCACTACCGCTTTTATCCAAAGGAGCTGCCAAACTCAACAAATGCTGAAAATTACATCATGCTGCTTTAAGGTTTTTTCCAGCTAGGGGAGTTTTCAACTGTCATTGTTTATGTAATAATTGCTCAGGGGTCATGTTCTGGGTCTCTGGAAAGTGGCTGGAGACAACTGTTACACAAACTGCTATGCAAATAAAATTGAATTGAATTAAATTAAATTAATCTGAATTGAATTAAATTAATCTGAATTGAATTGAATTGAATTGAATTGAACTGAATTGAAGAACGAATTGCAGATATGATGGCAGATATAATCCTTCTAAACTCATATAACAGCTGGACATTATAGACTTGAACGGTTATTTGTGGCACCCATCCTTCTGAATCATCAAGTTTTCTGCCTCTGAAATGTTTCATTTATGTTCTCTTTTGTCTGTTTCCCTTTTTCTCCTGCAAAGAACACCAAAGTGTGCATTTCCAACACATTTCTTCTGATAGCTCTGTTTCCCAACTGTCTTTTCACTCTACTCATCGCCACCCTTCCATGTCCCTGTGTTCTTACTTTTAAATCCCACATCAGCAACTCAAATGTAATCACAGCCTAATATGCAACATAGGGACTGACCTAATTATGCTTTAATGATGAGGCACACTTTGGTCTCCCATCACAACGACAAGCATTTGATTCGACCATCTCACCCACATGCACACGCTGTCTGCTGTTCCCTCAGAAGCCTCTTCCACAGCAAAAGAGCACATTTACATTCACATAATCACTAAAGCATTTGCTGCCAGAGCAACTGAGTCAAACCTATCTCAACAGGTTAATGTTATGGGTTGCTAATGAGAGCAACGCCAGATGTCCCACAGCATAGATGTTTCTAGGATTTATGTATAATCTTGTTTACGCTTGTATTAGAATTTTTTATTTGTAGTTATTTTTTGCAGCTGCCTTAGGTCATATAGTAAATATATATATATATATATATATATATATATATATATATATATATATATATATATTTTCTTATTTTAAATAAGCATTAAAAATATGTAAGTTTGGCCTCTTTCATTAAGTGTACAAGTCGATATGATATTGGTTCCTGATATCTAGCATCTGCAAACTAGCTTTGAAAAACAGCACTGATGTCCAGCTGTATCGAGTCGTTTAAAGTTCCAGTGTCAACCACACTGAAATCTCTGAACTCTTATAAAAAAGAAAAGAAAAAAAATCATGTTGCATCCCATAGTCAGCATTGACTTTTTCTGAGCGAGATGTGATTTTCCTTTGAACACTGACTATCAATAAGGGTGATACATGGAAATGACACGCACCTTTGGCACTAGCAGTCATGTTTATACTTTCAATAAATTAAGCATTAAAGCAACATGGAAAAGGTAAGTAATGCACGTATGAAACTTGAAAATCTACTTCAAGCTCAGCTGCAAATGATTAGTCTCCTTATTGCATGGCAGGTGAAATCAGTCTGAGTCTGGTGTTCTAGAGGCCCTTGAAGTGTGTGTGGTGTCGTCGTGTCAACATCTAAAGAGCCCTCAAGGGCCTTCAGAAAAAAAAAAAAAAATCTAGCAAGGGCTTTAACAAAATCTCAGAGTCATAAAAACTACATAAATTCACTTTAAAGAAAATCCTCCACAAGAGGTCTACAGTATATGCTCCCCCAATCAAATTTAGGGATTTAAAGTTCCAAGGATAAGTGTCCAAAATTTCAAACTTCAAAAATCATTTCAGGCTTTGCAAAAGGTAACTTTTGGAATTGTTGAAGGTCTGTTGATGAATGCTTTTGCTTAACATCATGAAAACATTGCATGAATATGACCTGCATGGAGGCTCACCCTCAAAAAGCCTTTGACTTCTAACAGAGAGAGCATCAAAGCAAAACTCAAGTTTCCGGTGAGCAGTGAGTCAAACACCAGACCATTACAAACAATTGAAAAAAGACGGAACTGTTTATTCCCAGTAACAGTACACTTATCTGTTGTAGATCAGAATAATGTCATATGAAGATGTTATGGTTTTGGTTGTAAATGGACACCTTAGTGTTAGTAATTAAAATATGAATTCTGCATCCGATCAAAGAGCAGTTGAAGATAACGTAAATATTGAAATGTTTTGGACATACAGTAGACTTTCCTGTATCTACTGTATGTTCTCCATGTAGAGTTCATGTTGAACAAGAGGAGGACCTTTTAACAAGAAAATGATAAAAAACTGCAGTAAATCTATTAATTAATCCTATTAGAAAAAAAGGAGGCCATTGCACTGGTCAGGTAAAAGCCATACGCTGCAAAAACAACCCCTCTAGGAATTAGCCTAATATTGCATACATTTTGTTATTTCAAGTAAAAATGGCAGCACCTGTGTCCAACTGGACTTGCAGCAGTTTGACCAGCACTTATCCACTCCTATGTGATTTCTTGCTTGTGTTGTTTTCTCAGATGTAAGTTGCTTTGGGTAAAAGCACTACCAAAGGACAGTAGTAGTAATAGTAGTAGTAGTAGTAAAAAATATTTGCTGTTGGGGTAGTAACATGTTTTGTGACTAGAATTCTTAAAACTAGTAAAGTAGTCTCAAGTAGTCTTCTAATTTTCTTGAAAGAAGTTTTTTATAAATGTTTTTAAATGAGTTTTTGCAGTTTAACTTGACTATCAAGTGGGGTATTTGAAACCTCTAAAATGTATTCCTGCACTAGAGGACAATTTTTCAAAATTCTGTGTCAGAAATACTTGTTTTTGGTGTTGGAGTACTTATCAATTTCTTTCGGAAATGCAACAAGGAGGATCAAAGTTTTTTGTGTCAAATTCTGTCAAAAAACATTAAAATTTTAGTTTGGGGCGTACTTATTTTGCTGCACACACACACACACACACGACCCACCTTTACGGGCAGTCTTGATGCTGACTGGCTGGAAGCCTCCGTTGAGGGCAGAGGAATCAAGGATGTCAGAGCTGAAGTCCCGGTGGTTCTTCCTGTAAATGAAGAGCGCCACGACAACGGAGATGACGAGGCACATGATCACTGCTATGACAATACCCACATAGAGAGCGACATCATCTGTACTCGGAGCCACTGGTAGAAGGGTTGGGGAGAAGACAAAAAAGAGATAAAAGAGAGATAAAATAAAATAAATTAGTCTTTTAACATTTTAGCAGCCTGGATCAGTTGGATTGAACTTTATTTCTCAATAAACAGAATAGGAGTTCTGATGAACCCTTAATCTGGAGATTAATATCCTAGATTGAATCGGATATTAATATCCACACTGGAAATAAATGTACAAAACATCTGTTTTAACTTTTTTATTTCTTCAAAGGACATTTTTAATTGTCATAAGTACGGAGGGACAATATGCACTATAAGGCTCACAAACATCTCTGACAGATGATGTCAAAGATATTTTCCAAACAAATATAAAATTAATTACATGAGAGTTTCTGAAAGTCCCAGGTTACTATTTCTTGAAAGAAGCCAAGCTTCTCAGTATGTGAGAAGAAGCTGTACACAACGCCCCGCAAAGATGATAATTAACTAGAATATAAAGATAATGAGGATAAAATCTGAAGAAACTGCACAATTAATAAATCTGGCAGCTCTAGTGTAGCCCGGTGACACACTGATCTCTGCTCAGAAGCAAGATCAAAAGTTCTGAAGACAGAGATGTTGATGGTTTCATCTTCAAATTACCATGCTCTGCGTTGGAGTTCAGAGTCTGTCCGTCTTTGTTCTTACACACTGCAGATAGGATCTAGACATAGCTTGAATTTCTCAAATTGCCTTTCATCTCTGACTGCCTCCCAGAGACTTTCTGTCCACTTTACAGCTGGAGAAACCCCTGTGATTAGTCGGCTTGGCATGGATGTATATATGGGGCTGGTAGAAACATAGAATCACAGAGGCATTCATTACAGATCAGGCCTTTTAAGGGACGCCGACTGACAAGCTGAACTCTTTGTGAGGCTTGACAAAGAATGTCCTGACGGAGGGGGGAACACTTCTTTTGAAATAGGAAGATGCTAGAGGGCTTGTGGGGGTATGTGTGCACATTGCTTGACACATCAGGGTACACTTTACAGTACATGTTATGTGGCTGCTCATTGTCAATGACCAAAGCTTACAAACACAAACGTATTCAAAAGGGGGAAAAAGCAAGATACTCACGCTTTTTAAGATAATATGAGCATGTGAATTGCAAAGATTCTGCAGCAGATGGCAGTATCACCCATAAATCCATAGACAACACTGAAGACATGCATGATGGCCACGTATTTGCGGAAATTAGCCTTGCGGGCCTCGTGGACGCAGATGGCACTAAAGTGTCTCCTGTATTCTCTTTCACAAGCGAGCATAAATAAAGGGAGAGGGAAGGAAAACAAGGGTTTTGTTGTGACAAGTTGCGTAGTCGCACGCATGCTCTCCAGCCTTTTTTTTCCACCTCTCTACCTTTAAGTTAATGTTTATTTCTAAATAGAATTTAAATTGAATTAAGGACGAACAGCAGTCCGTTTAAAAGCCATATTTCATGCTCTTAAAGAATGTGAAGTGAAATTCAGTTTAACTTTCATTCCTTTTTGCCTGCAGCACAAGCAGTGAATAAAAAAAAAAGGAAGAAGATAGTGTTTTAGCAGTGTATTGAGTTCTCCTGTGTGGCTATAATTGCATAAACCTTATTGCAGAATGCATAAATGTAGCCTGGGCATCTCTATTCCACCTTGATTGAGGCACCGCATTAAAGATGCAGCCTCATACTGTATATGTTAGTCCTCTAATCCTTCCACTAGCAGAGACACAAACAGGAAACCGACCAGGGTGCCGGTGATGAAAGTCTAAAAATGTAATTTCAGTGCGCTCCCTCTGCCAAGCTTCTCCACAGTTACTTAACATATATCCCCTCAGTTGAACTATCTCCCATCCACGCTTTGATGATGAAGGCAGCAACCTACTAAGTGAAGGCATTTAATCGCTTTGAACAGGAGCCATTGTCAGAAAGGGAAAAGTAAAGAAATTTAAATGAAAAGGATCACTGAAAACTCCCTTCGCTGCGAAGACCCAGAGAAGGAGGGCGAGACTCAGAGAATAACTGAGTATACAATATTGCAAAAAAAGTAAATAAGCAGTTGAGATGTTCAGAATCACATTACCAACAGGGAGGTGCGGATCTGTCCCCAATTCATTCAGCAGCACAACAGAAACTCCAACTCCAGACAGCTTTTTTATTCCTACCTTTAGAAACTTCAAAGTAGCAAACATTGCAAAACACCCAAGGCATGATATATCCACCCCCATGTTTAACTGTTGGAGATGTGTTTTTTTTTTTTAAATAATCCCACCAATCTTGTAGGGGAAATTTTCCATTTTTACCTCCTGAGTAAACAACGTTTTTCTTCACCCCATCAGTCTGGTTTAAAAATTAATCTGCCAATCTCTGATGCTGAGTTTTCAAGACACAAGGCAAATGTAATTTCATAGATTGTTCTTCCTCTGTACTCCAAGTACTTCAAACTTCAAGTCTGATACTTCAGTAAAATCCTCAGATATAACATTTCCTGTGCTGGTCACACTTTGGCTTCATCAACCAGCACCAAAACTCTAAGATCAAGATTTTTCAGCTGTGTCATGGAATGCAAATCCTGGAGTTGGTAAAATTCACAAACTTACATTGTATAATCAAAAAACTTAAGATTGTACACTAAGGGCCTGATTTACTAAAGGTTTGCGTGTGTAAAAACGTGTGCAAACTTGACAGAACCCGCAAACCAAAGTGCCAGCTGATCCACTAACAGCGTGCAAAGAGGACTGCGCCTCTCAAATGAGCAAAATAGCACACGCTATTCATTTAGTACTTTTGCCCTGATGAATAATCAATATGGGGCGTACCCGCCAGAAATCGCTAAATACTGGGAGGGAAAGATGCAAATTAGTCAATTTACCACGCGCAATGAGATTTACCAAGCCTGAAAGTAATTGCGTGGATTGTGATTGCGTCTGTATTTAATACGTTCGAAAGGAAGGTGCTTCCACATGCAAAAGGAGAAATATTTTATTTGAATGTTAAATCGAGTATTATTCAGCAAAAGGTTGCCACAGGAGGCACATTCATTTTTTTATTTGTGATAATAAATAAATCACGTGTTTTCATGGAGAAAAAAAGTGTTTCTTATTGTGCACCTATACTTGTTCTGCAGTCATACCCCGGTGTTGTGCAGTATTCAGCACCCCTGCCGTGAAAAGCACCCCCTCGTCTGACAAAAATGATATTCTCATTCCGTGTCACGTTCTGTTTAGCGTCCAGTTTTGTGTTAATGATTCATGTTTAAATGCGCTCATGGATTCCACAATAGTCTTTCCCACAATCACAGTCACAGATAACAAAAATCGGGTAAATGGTTATTGATGTCATTAATTAATAGCCTGCTTACTGTGTTGTCTTCCATAATATTTGTAAATATATATAATATAAACTCCTAAGTATGTGTTTGTGTGAGTGTGTATATATAAATATATTGAAGTGTCAGTGTGTTGTTTTTTTTCTTGGTCTACTTATCATTGAATATACGAGGGGGTGCTTTTCACGGCAGGGGTGCTGAATACGGCACAACAATTTGCCTCTTCCACTAATATCTCTAACTCCAACTCGTCAAATTTCATTTTGCGCTCGCAAACCGTAAGACGCGCAACACCTCATTTAAATACTGCAGTTTGCACCTGTTATCAATTGCGCACGCAATCTTAGTTGATCACCCGCAAAACACACAACAGCACGCGCAAAACGTTTTCAGTGCACACGCAATTTAGTACTCTTTATTTAGGATCTTAGTAAATCGGGCCCTAAGTCTGTGGTATCTTAGAGAACTGGTGTTGTTTTAAAGACAAGAGTGATTTCTACATTTCTTTTTTCCTAGAGAAAACGATGAGGAGGGAGAGTGGCTAAATTGAGTGGCTAAATTTCAGTAAGCGTAAGGGGAAGAATGGCATCATTAGCTCCGTGTCAGAAAACGGAAACATCGCCGTTACCAGGCAACAGTCTAACAAACATATTATGACAAAGAAAAACTGCAGAAATAAAAAAAAGGTGTATTGAGGTGATCTGTATATAAAAAATAAATATGAAAAAAAAATAGTCATAAAAACAATATCAACCCCCTATCAAGGTTTTATCAAAAACAAAGATGAAATTCAGAGACACACATGAGAATGAGAAAAAAATATGTATCCATAAATTAAAATGAACAACAACTCACATGAATTTCCAAAATCACTCTTGTCTTTTGTCTCAGAGGACTTCTGATACAAGGAACCTTGAAAAGAGGAAGGATTGTGGATGGGGAAGAGAGCGGGAAAGGTGAGGTGGGGGTGGGGAGTGAAGGAAGAGGGATGGCAAAAATCAAATTACCAACAGAAAAACAAACTCAACAAACGAGACAGCAACAAACTCATGAGCAAGAGCGATGACACAGGAAAGTGATCTTTCTTGATTTGGCCCCTCCCCCCCATATCTGTGTACGGTGTATAGAGATGGATGGTGGGGGGGCGGGGGCGTGGGGGTCTGTGAGGGAGTGGTGCAATCCATCAAGTGGGCTTAGCGCTTCAACAGCAGCAGGACGGATACTGGCAGGTGAGCGGGAATAGAGGGGCTGATAAAGTGTGGGCTCCAGCAGCGTCAATAGAACCCACAGCCTTGCATCTGTCACTAGAAGGTAGATTGCCAAGTTAGTGCACCAGATAAAAGGAATGATTACGTTTGGAAAGCAGTGACTGCATGAAGGCTGAAGGAAAGCGATTTGAAAAATTGGTGACAAGTGATTTGGAGATGTAGGAAGCACGAGAAGAAGAGAACTTTGCGTCTCCGCTGGACTCTTGGGGCTTTTGTTTGGCCGAAGGAATGGTGGCCGGACCAGCAGCCAGACACATCGCACGGGCACACATAATATTCACTCTCCCTGTGACATCCATAAACAACTATACAAACAATGAAGTCCTTATTGGAAAGGGAGAGCGCCATGGGCAAACAAGTGGACTGACATGAAAATCAATGGCTTGATAGATGGAGTCAGCGCACACGTTCAGACATTTGGGATGTCGGGCTGTAGTGAGGCGGAGGTTTTACTGATGGCGCTTTAGAAACCATCCTGTAGAGTTTCTATACATCCTGATGGAGTCCACAGTAAAGCTAGAATAAAAAGTGTGCTCCTGTGCGTGAACTCCAAATGAATCCTCAAAGCCCCAGAAAGAAAAAGATTATTCTTAACTTACATCATAAAGGGTGGAAGGAAGTAGCGATCATAGTACAAGAAAGCACTGACTATGTCTCTTCCCTCCTACGTCTTTAGGTAGGATAAGGTCCAAATTGGGAAAATACCACCTAATCTAACAAAACAGATATTATTAGAGCTGTTAAAGGTTGCATTTAGCTTCTCCTCCTTTTGATGTATGTGAAATGACATTCAGGATCATGCAACAAAAACCATGTATTTCAATTTCATCAAAAGCATTCAAAGCCTGTGTAAATAACTGAAATGATGCTTAGCGTCATGATCATCCACCCATATCTGGCAGCAATAAAGCATGTGCCCTTGTTGGTGTCTGCATTCACCTTTCTCTGGATCAATATGTCAAGAAAATGTCATGTCTGAAAGCAGGGTTTCCAAAGGCTTGGAAAACAACATCAGAAATCACGAAAAGACAGACCGGGGGGAAACAGAGATGCAGCATCGATGAACTGTGAAAACTATACATGCTATAAGTTCTCAGAGTGCAACCTTTCTAGATCAATCTGAAGGTACTTAACTTTGTTAAACCTGACTCCCAAAACTCCCTGACAGTCTAAATGTGATAAACAAGCTACAAAGTAAATTATAACACAACTCTTTCCTTTTTGTCTCGGGTCTGGTCAGTCGTGTTTCTACGGTGAACAGCAAGTGGATGCTGAGTACTGAGTCCTATTTTTGAGCTGGAGTCATATCAAATTCCTTCAGCAGATTCCAGTGATGGATGGCAATTGAAATGATTTAAATAAATTCAAACAACAGAAAATAGGATCAAAATGCAATGGAATCCACACGTGTTTGCTCAGATTCCAGCCCTGCACTGCAGGGAGTAGATCAGTGGTCTGAGGTGAGTTCAGATTGCACACAACTTCCATTCCCAATCATATTTGCCATAACGTGAGCTTTCAGATAATGGGCCGTTCTCCTAAATGCTCATGGAAATGGTCATTAGCATTGACATAAGTGGCTTCACCCTCTTAGCTTCCCCCGCAAAAAATCAATCCCTGAAATGATCCTAAATCTATATCATTATGGCTCTATATTCTCGGCAAACTCGCCATCAATCCACCAACAAGTAATGCTTATGCCATGGGCTGAACAGAGAAGGGCGAACGCAAGGGCAGGGAAGAAAGGGGTGAGCATATGTTGTGATGCAGAGGGGAGAAAAAATACTAAGATGAAGGCAAATATGAGTGCCTCTGTCTCAACTTTCACATAGATTTTTCCCTGATGTTTTCATATAGAGCAGGACAATGAAATTCAGCTGGTCCATTCCCTTGATGCAACTGAATGAGATCTGTGAACGCTGAAGTTCTGCAAATATATACACGAGTCTTCTTGCAGAACCATTACTATGCATATTGATCAATGGTAATGGTAGCTTCATTATGCTGACACCTCGCAGCAGGTAGCGGGTTACAATATGGCACAGCCACGGCTCTGATCAGCTGCACAAAGCCTTTGCCAGCTGTATCGAATTTAAGACACCTAGCAGCCGAGTCTCTGTTATATCATTAGTGTCACAATCACCATCTGTAATAGGTTTTACACACGACAGTCACCTGTGACAGTGATTGGGTCTAACACCTCCAAAGCTGTTTATTGGATCCGAGTTTTATGGAACAAGACAGAGTTTAACTCAGTTACTGTGCAGTGTTTGCGGCTTTCTCCCTGTAATCCTCTTCCTCTTCTTATTAAAGAGAAAGAAAAAATGACAAAGGTTATTTTCGAAGCTCACGTTTAGGGTTTTAAATACTCGTAACAACTTAACACTGCAGTAAGCACATCAAAGCATCTGATGCATGATTCAAGTCTCTGAATGTATTATAAAGGCAGTGGGAGCAGGATTGTTGGCACGCTGAACCGTGTGGCTGTTTATAACCTGCTGGAAGAAACAGAATTGGAAAACAATTCCTCGCCTACAGAAAAATATCTGGCTGCACCACAAACGGGCTTTTGCCCATTTTTGTTAGCATTTAAACAGACAAATACTGTAATTGAAAAAAAAAAAGACTGGTGCATCCTGGTGCTTTTTGTATAATTTGAACCTAATTTGAACTTTGCCAGCTACTGGTGACTTTAACAGAGGATCTGGATGGACACATGTTTGTGTCTCTGTTTGCCTTTCATATTCCTTATATATTTTTGTTTATGACAATAAAAGGTTTTCCTCATGTTGACAAGTTTTGTCTTAATCTTAACTTACAGCAGGGGTGCAACAAAAAAAAGATGTGCTGTGGTTTTTGATTTCATGCAACAGTGTTTTGTGTATTTCATTTGAGAAAATTCAAAGAAACAAATCAAGTCTGGAACACAGAGGCTTTTTAGCTTCTCTTCTTTTTATGCATGAGTGAAGTGAAACAAACTGAGTGACAGACAGAGCGAGAGTGTTATGGTAGGGTGCGAAACACAGCATGGTGATGAAAGAGAACAATGGTACTCCTGGTCAAAGGGTGAAGAAATGTCTCCGGTCGGCAGGTCAGAGAGAGTAGCAGATGATTAGTCGGGTACTCACTCTGCATGCACAGCCCATCGGTGCAGTTCTTAGACTGGAGCACCATACCCTCACAGTCCTTCCCCCCGCTTTTGGGTGCTGGTGCGTTGCATTCTCTCCTCCGCCAGTGGGTGCACTCTGTCCCACAGGTGGACCACTTACTCCACTCTGTCCACAGGCCATCCACTATCACACAACAGACAGGACAGACGAGGGTCGAGTGAACCAAACGAGGAATGAGAAGATGAGGACACATGAGCGCATGAGTGGGCGAGTGGATACGCGATTGAGTCGGTGAGAATAGGTAGGAGAGACTCATGCAATTGTGAAGGCACAAATACTGTGAAAAATTCATATGGAAAGTTTAATCACATTTTATCCAGCTGTATATTTGATTTATTTTTTTGTGCCTCTAAAACCTTTCCACCCACTCATGAAATGGTGTATTGTAACTTGATGCCATACCTGGGCAGAGAGGATTACAGGGAAGCTTCTGGATGCCTTGGCCTTCACAGATGGCGCCGCCATTGAGTGGCGCTGGGTTTGTACAGCTGCGCGTGCGTTTCTGGTAACCACGGCCGCAGCGGCTATTACACACCGACCACTCCGTCCACGTGGACCATCCACCATTCACTAAAATAGATGGTAAAAACATAATCAAACCATAATTATAACTGGTTCCTGCATGTTTTCAGTCCTTTTATGATCGATAAGTAATTTTCTTTGCAAAGTAACTCGTCCCAGAAAAGGATGATACACAATACATTATCAACAGAAATAGATTAATTTGAAGCCATTAAATGTAAAACACTAATGCATTTTTCACATTAAATAACTGAGTCATGTGTGCGATATATAGTGTGTACTAAAATGTGAATTTATTTTTGGCATTTTGACCAGGACATATCAGGTCATTTCTTCGCAGCGCAGCCAGACTGTAAATTCTGAGTGTGAGTGCAGCATTTTTTGTTCACTGATTCCTCCTAATGCCTCTCTTCCTTCCCTCATCCATCTCTGTCAGTGACCAAATCCAGGGCAGAGTGACACCAGGGCTGGTGGCTGAGAACAAGTCTGTGGCATTTGAGATGGTGTAATCAGACCCCCAGTGGAGCCACCGACTTTCAAATGTGACACAAGTGAAGTCCAAAGCAGTGGACCCGAAGGAAAGCCTCAAAACATCTTCTTCCACACTGTCTTTTTTCTGTCCTCCATGAATTGAGGCTCTGTCTTCTCTCCTTGTCTTATTGTACTTTCTCCTCACCCTGTTGTTGTTATTAATTCCAACTTCCAGTGTCCTTGTGAAGGGGTATGGACTGGATACGCGCTGTGTGTTTCCTCCTCACCAGTATCAGAGAGCTCTACCTTTTCCATTGGGTTTTCTCATAGCACTGAGTGTGGCAATGTGAACGCCTTCACATGCAACGCAGCCGTACTTGAATCTGTGAGCATGCCATCATAGAAATGGAAAGACTGAGCTGACATCAAAGCACCTAATCCTAAAAGACTGTGTTAAATGACATGAAAGCCTCGCCGAGACACTTGTCCCTGAAATCTGCACTGTTACATTTGTGCATCATCCCTACATCGATTCCCAAATGGTCAGATTATGTTCTCAATATACACTCGACTGTCACAGTCATAGATAAACAAAACAAAACCTTACAAAGAATACTAAACCCTCCTCAGGTCCAGGAGAGAGACAGGGAAAAGTCAGGGATTACCGTATTTTCTGGACTATAAACCGCTACTTTTTTCCTAGGTTTTGAACCATGCGGCTTATACAAAGGTGCGGCTATTCTGTGGATTTTTCTTCCACCGCTAGGGGGAGTGCTAACCGGAATTAGAATAAAAACTAAGACAAAATAAATGCAAAGAAGAATACGCTACTTCTTCTTTAGCAGATAGAAGTAGGTAGAAGCAGATTTCAAACAGATAAATAGATAAATAAATAAATACCGGTTATTTTCTCTTGGTTCTGTCCCGTTTTAATCAGCAAAGTTGCTGCCGTGTTAAAAGACACTGTTAGGAAAGATCTATTTAGGTACAAACATGTACATCATTTACACTTCAAAATCGTTCTGTACATGTAGTAAATATCTAATCTAACAACATAAATATCTGCGGCTTGCATATCTTTTTTTTTTTAAATAAAAGTGGGTGCGGCTTATATACAGGTGCGGCTTGTATATCTTTTTTTATTGTTTTTTTTTTTAAATAGAGTGGGTGTGGCTTATATACAGGTGCAGCTTATAGTCCAGAAAATACGGTATATCAAATTATCGATTTGAAATGTAACTCCAGAGGAAGTATCAGTTTCAGGCATCTGGTCACTTCTTTGTCATTCAGAAATTGTAATTCCACTCGATGTAAAGAAAAGCAGTGGATATAAAATGACTCCATCTCCAGAGAGTAAATAAACAGTATCCCCAGAAATCCTTCATGATAAACTTGGCAAACTGCAGTTAAAAGAGCGATCAACCCTTTTTAAACAGAAAAGAAAAAACATTGTCTTGGGTTCAAAAGAGCATCTGCTTCATGTGCCATTTGTTCTGTCTTGAGTAGCCTCCAGCAGGCGTCAAAGTTAACTTCACAGCCACGCTGCGCAGTAACAGTCAGACTGGTTGATATTCAGCTGACAATGGCTGAGTCTGTGTGAAACCACAGCAGGGCTCTCTTGAGTATGGCTCAGCTATATCAGCACCTCTCACACGCTTCACAAAATCAGAAATCTTCCTTTCCTCGCACACCTTCCGGCAGAAACAAAATGGGTAAATGTTAAACGCAGTGGGTGACAGAAGGATTTGCTTTTGAAATTTGTTTTATTTTGATTCGAGTCGACCTCGTGACAGAATTCAACATTTTTCCCGTGCAGCACAATCCAACTTGTCGCACAGCCAAAAAGGAGGATTGATGTTTGCCAATCAAGTTCCACCAAACCGTGTGAAAGCACTGTAAAAAGATTTAGTCCGGCTGGCTGATGTGAGATGTTAGATCTCATTTACTGTGTTGTGAACCAAAAGACAGCTCTGGTACCATAGACGATAACTGTGGCGGTGGTGCTGCGTCTCTTGGCCACAATGTTCTTTGCCACACAGGTGTAGTTGGCGGTGTCAGAGAGACGAGCCTGTTTGATGATCAGGTTGTGGTCGATGGTGATGTAGAAGTTTCTGTCATCAGCGGGATCAATAATCTCCTCATTTTTTAACCACTCCACCTAAAAAACACACACGAAGACAAACACAGAGAAAGAACAAACCAGCAAACTTGCAGTTAACACAAAAGTATTACCAAAGGAAGACGATACAAGACGGTCTGACCTCATTAATTTGTGAGGAAAAGAAAAGAAAAAAATCAGTGTTTAAAGCATTTAAACCGCAATAGTTTTTCTTGTTTCTGCCCGACCTCTCATATAACAGTGAACAGTAGGATTAGAGCACAGTTGTTTACGTCTCAGAGGTCCTGCTACAAAAAGTCAATAGCTATCATGCTCTTTTTATTCTACCCTAGAACAAAACACTGAAGAAAAAACAGCATTGTCAGACAGTGGAGGAAAGCAAACTCTCCACAATCGAGAAAACCGACAGGCTCTGTGACCTTTTCTTATGAGTTTCATTTCTCTAAATCATACGGATATTGAGCTCCTGCCTCCATCACAGAACAGGGCATCGTTCTGAGCCTTTATTTGACTGTAATTCACAGAGATCCTCTTTCTCTTCAAGAGGTGTAAAGGTTTACACTCTGCAGCCGCTTTGATTCCAAAATATTTCCTGTTTCTTTGGTTTTTTTTCAAAGGAGCTGTCCAGCGACGAGGATGCCTGACAAACAGCTAACTTCCTGTGCATTGTGATAGCCCATGAGGAGCAGGACTTGATGAGAGATAAGAGACCAAAGAGCCGTGTAAGCAAAGATAAGCGGGTCTTTATAAAGGGTCTTTCTCACGAGAAATAAAGTATCTCAAAAAATGGGGCAATAACCTGATATGAGTGCTGCCAAAACAAAACAGCCACTGTTATTCTTAGATGTTTTTTTAGGATACAAGACAGAAAAAAGCATGTGGTCATCACATTGTGATGTACAACACTGGCCATTGTTGAATGAGAAATCTTTAAAAAAAAGAAGTGTGCTGGATATTATGCATCACCAGCTTCACCAATTTCTGTTATATTTTGATTTTGACAGATGTAAAAGATGTCATCTGTATCCCACCTCTTCACACTCACCCAGTGGGAACGTCGTGAAGTGACTGACAAGGAAATATTTTCAATACTTCATTCCAAAATTACTTCCCACTGAAAATCTTCCAGATGAAGACGCATAGGCCCAACATAATAAAGCTCATAACACAATAGTCCTCATGACAAAAACCAGCATCTGAACAAACACTAGGGGTAAACTTCATATCAGCAGAGCTTTACAATCAACCTCCTGACGCATTTTCTCTGCAGATTTGGTGCTTAAAAATTGTTTTCCTCCTTAAACACGTATCAGCTGAATCAATTTCATGGCATCAGAAGACACACAATATTTACTCACTGAAACTAATAACTGCTCTGATTTAAATGTCAAGCAATTAAGAGCTGCTTGACTTGTAGTACATAGTACAGGACATGTAAGAAAGTGCTGATCACCGTCAAGGTTAAAAAGTGTTTTCTTTTATGTTAATGAAAGATGAAAATATGAAATCTTGTTATTACTTGACGGTGCTACTTTGCTCCGTCTTACTCCAAGTGTTCTTTTCTTACGCCAAGTGTTTTCCATGTTTTAATAAAAATTGGTGGTTAATAGTTAGTTAACTATTTATTTTACTATTATGTCGATCTGCTCACATGCCAATGCGAAAGGCTGTAGAGATCTATTTGTTAGATAATATATAATAATATCATCAGGAGGTCATTGTGGGATCAAGGGATAGGTAAGAGTAAAATAAAGAGTCTGGGCAAGTCTTTGTTTTATCAGTCTAAAAGTCTAAGTATGTAGTAATTGGTGCACATACACAATTACTCATCTCAGAATTGTAGCGTTGAGTCGGTTTCTGTTAAAGTTTTATTCTAACTAATCTGCTGTGACACTTGATGATGTGGCAGTTAGACCTCTGCTATGACATTCAGTATTGGAGCAAAACTAACTCAACTCTAACCTGGAACCTTTAAAGGGTAGTTTTTTGTATTCTTTTCTTTCAAAAACGTAAAGCTAAGGATTTAAGTTTTTTGCTTTTTTTGTTTGTTTGTTTGTTTGTTTGTGGGCATATGTTTGTATTTGTGAAAAATTGCCATCATCAATTTTCAAGCGAGGATGAAAAACAAAGACAACTCTAGCAAAGAGAAGGACCCCAGAGTTTAGAGAACAAAGATTTGACAGTGATCTGATTGTCACTTTGCACGTCTTTTGTTCCCATGCTGAAAAGTGAGGGAACATGTGTCTGAACAGAACAAATTCAGATGATGCAAACAAGTGAAACAGTGAGGCTTTTCTTCCAATTGAAAAAAATATTTTCAGTTTAAGTGCCTGTGTTAATGAGTGCTGAGCACAAGGCACTGGTGAAAGCACGGGAAGTGAAAAAAGATTGACAGTTAATAAAACGAAGCGGTTATCCAATTTTGCCTAAATCACAGAAGCAGCTTTTTCAAATGTTCTGTGCTCAAATGTCAAAAAACATTTTTTGAGAGGAAGGTAATTAAAAATTGAACAAAAGAGCTTTTCATTGCAGATGGAGAGCAGGATGGGAGGGTGAAAAGGAACAGAAAATGGAAGAAACCGCAATCATAAATGGGAAAGTGTGTGAGAATCTTTTATTCCGCACTGAGACAAAGATGAAAAGGTGAACCAGTATCAACAAAAAAGTTCATCTGATAAAACACACACACACACACACACACACACACACACACACACACACACACACACACACACACACACACACACACACACACACACACACACACACACACACACACACACACACACACACACACACACACACACACACACACACACACACACACACACACACACACACACACACACACACACAGCTCGTTAGTGTCTGATTGGCAGTAAAACATCCAGAAAGGTAATTGCCACATTTCTTGTCATTAAGGAAAGAAAATTGCTGCATATCAGCTGTCATCGGATACAGCAAAGTGACACAGAATATATATATATATATATATATATTTGGATGAATGAGAAAGGGCAAAGATGGAGAAATGTTGCATGATTGTCTTGAGGAGAAAGTTGCAAACAACTGAAGAGGAACAGCTTGAAGTGAAAGATAAATTAAAAAGAAAAAGTCCAAAATAACCAGGATATATTGAATCTTTTTCAGATAATAGAGATGGACTACAAAAAAGATTACCTGTATGAAAAGGAAAGGGAGGAAATCCATTGTCTTCTTAGTAATACATCAGGGAAACAGGGAAGAGATGCAGGTACCTTGTGCCTCATGCGTATCCTCACGCACATTCATATTCAACTTGTTTTAGATCTAAAATCATCACACGTTTGTCTTTCTTGTGCAAATGAATGAATGAGTTGTTTCTTTGACCAAGTTGTGCTATGATCTACTTCTTCCCTAATGGGATGAAAATCAGAATAATCACTTTAATCTATAATTAAATCAATTTTCATTCGCCATGAAACCAGAGAAAAAAACCCAATGCAAATGTTTTCAATGAACTGCTGTATTCAATATGTGTTGATTTCAACTGTTAAGTAATTGTGGGAGACTTTCACATTCATCTTGACAAGACATAGGGACAACAGAACTATGTGATGTGCTTAAAACTTTTGGTTTGACTCAACATGTAAAAAAGTCATAGTGACTGATGTTGCCCCATCTGACCATTTTTCTGTTTTCTTTGAAAAGCACCAATTATATCAACTCATGTAGCCAAACAGAATTCATTAAAAAAGATGTTTTTTTTTTAAAGACAGCTCAAATGAAACCTTTAACTAAGTCTGCTCTTCCACCTCCACTCTATCCTGTAACCTAGTAAATTACCTACTAGATAACTTCCACTCAGAAAATGTCAGATACCATTGATTGCATTGCTACCACTAAGTTTAAGGTTGTCTCTGTTAAGAAGAAATCTCTGTGGAGAAATTATCCTAGTAAGAAGTGGGAAAAGGGAGTGCCGAAAAGCAGAACAGATGTGGTGAAGGGCTGGACTCCAGGTTCACTACGATATCTATAAAAAGAGACTTCAAAGATATAATTTACACCAGAGAAACGCAAGGAAATCCTTATTTTCTGAAATCATCAACAAAAACAGCAGTAAAAGTCGGGCCTTGTTTGGTTAACAAACCCTCCTGTGTCAGTAGCATCTCAACTTCACTCTACAAAGGCCTGCAATGAATTTGCTAACATCTTTACTGAGAAAGTCCAGAAGATTAGAAAAGCAGTCACTACATCAATATCAAGACCAGGAACCATGCTGTGTCTAATCAAAACTAATTTGGACAGAATAATAACTTTACCGAATCAACTACAAAAACCTGGAGGATATTGTGGACCAGCTAAACTCATCCTCTTGCTGTCTCAACATTTTACCCACATCTTTCTTCAAGAAAGTTTTGGGATCATAGTATCTGATCTGTTTCAAATAGTAAACTCCTGCTGAAAAAGAACAATTTGCATAAATTGCTCATGCAAAATTACAGACCCATCTCAAATCTTCCATTCATCAGTAAGGTTATTGAAAAAGTTGTGTTTCATCAGTTAAATACTCCTTAACTCTGACCAACTACGTATACTGTACGTCCTCTGGTCAGGTTTTATGCTCACCACAGCATCGAGACTGCCCTTGTCAAGGTACTCAGAGACATCCACATAAATGCAGATTGTGGAAGAACCACATTGCTGGTATTATTGGACTTCAGCGCAGCATTTGACACGTTAACCTTTCAGTGCTGTAACTCTAGCTTAACTTTTCTTTATGATGTTTTTTTTTTTGGTCTCTTTACTTTTATGTTTTCATCATGTAAAGTACCTTGAATTGCCTTGTTGCTCAAATGAGCTATACAAATAAAGCCCTGATTGGTGGGAAATGCTAAACCTTGAGGTGCTGATAGACATTACCTCTGAACATCAGACACTTGCATGGAGAAACTTTTAAAAAACTAATATGTTAGGGCTGGGTATTGGGAAGGATCTCACGATACGATACGCATCACGATACTTGAGCCACGATACGATACACATTGCGATATCCCGATTATGCGATATTCCGATTATTATATTCTACATAGTTCACCGAAAAATTTAAAAATGCATTACACATCTTAAAATCCAAGTTGTATATATGTACATCAGATGATAGTGATGGATCTTAAAATCCGAGTTGCACGTTCATCAGATTATAGTGACAATTCATGGGACAAACTGAGTCAAAACAATGTTTTATTATAACTATACAAGCTAAAGTTACAACATATTTGTATATGTTTTTCATATTATTTACATCATATGAAATTAACATTAAATTTAGTATGAGGTTGCTTTAATTATGTGGCAAATGATAATAAACACAAGAAAGATGGGTACTAAAACCAAGGACAGGCACAATGATCAGTCAGTATAGATATAAATCCATAAATAAATAAACCTCTGTCCATTATTTTTCATTTTTTAAGGACAGGCAATTGTGTTATATAAAAAATAAATTATAAAATGAAATAAAACTTAGCTCAGTGCAGGGCCCTCCCAGGGTTGGTAGAGAGTGGTAATGCCCAGGACTGTCACTTAGGTAGGAGCACTGGGTGTTATAATGGGAAAAAAATCGGGGATAAAAAATATAAAAAATATAAAAAAAAATAAATTAAAAAAAAATCGATATTCAAATTTTTAATATCGATATTGAATCGGCTGGAAAAGTATCGCAATATATTGCCATATCGATATTTTTGCCCACCCCTATATGTGATGCTTTTTTTGAGTTACTAGTTAGGTCATGGGACAAATTTCAACAAGCATTACACGTTAAACGTAAATACTGCAACAATGGTCCTTCAGAATAACTCATAGGCTATCTGATAAATTCCCAATTATCACATAATTTTATTTTTTTCCCACTAACTCTGAGCCAAAACATCTGCATTTACCTGCTACATTGGCGCTAATGCTGATGTTGATCATAGAATAACCAGCAGCAACAATGAATAATGTTACACCAGAGAATAGTGAAGAAGATATTATAATCTATCAAGCTTGGAGCAAGTTTTTTTTTTTTTTGCTGGTTATCACTGCAGTTTACTTCTTTTAGATGACACATGACCGATGTTAATATTCAATATATATTTGACTCTTGAATTGATAGTATAATGAATGCAAAATGTGTTTTGGTTTTGTACGACACTTGACTTTTGCTCGACTGTGTTTCCAGTGAACCTTCAGTTTGGTTGATGTCCTTTGAAGAATCGCAGCTTCTGTGTCCTTCCACTGTCACTTTTTCTCCCTTTAGCAAACAAAACTGGCTGCGAACCAGACTGCGGCAGCAAATGTAGGAGTAACCACCGGGTGGGATGTTTCTGCGCTCTGCCAGCACAAGACTAATTAGCCCAATATGCAGAATACACCGTCTACAATTCACACACTTGTTAAGAACCAATGCGAGGCAAAACCATTTATTACTCATCCTTGTGTCATAAATAGAGTGCACAGCAGTGTGTGGAGGTAGAGAAGGGTGTGAAGAGGAAGAGAGGTGAGGGGAAAAAAAGATCCACATTAATGTGTGAGTCTCCTCGACAGAGAAGTCATTATAAACCATCCAGCTCCTCCACGTGAAGGCTAACTATCTATCCAATGTTTATTTATTTGCCCTTGTTTCACAGAATATTTCTGGTTCAAGCTTGAACAACACACCTGGTGAATGTACCACAAAAAGTTTAAACTGATTATTAAATCAGCCAACAACAAGCCATATGCTCTGAATCTGCATGCATGACAGGCATGGAAATGTGAGCAGTATTAATATTAACGAGCCAAAATGAACAAAGGTTTGATAGCTTGAAATGTGATAAGAGGAGTGTTTGCATGTGCTGTTTGTAGTTGGGGTGAGATTGGTATTAATGGGAGGGAGGGTAAGCATAGGTGATAGAGTGTGTGTCAGATTGGTTGATACTGATAGTGTCCAGTCAAAAAAAAGAAAACCAATCTGAATATTAAAATTTTGGTCGTCAAGTACCTTTAGAAAACGTATTAAAACAGAAAGTATAGCTGCATGGGGTGCCAGATTTTCAATAAAGGTTTGTTTGTTTTCCCCTCTCTTTAAAAGGTAATTCTAGATTTTATTAAAAGTAAATCCATGAAGAGGAGCAGCAAAACCTTTTGAGACAGAGCAAAGTAATGCAATTTCTAACCCCGAGCAATTTTTTCACATTCAGTAAATATCTCCAACTATGTACTAGCTGTTTGTTTTGTAAGTACACTGTAAAAAATAAAAAATAAGAAACATAATTCACAAATTATTCATTCCTTTTTTCTTAAACTGTGAAAATAAAAAGTCAGCCTTTGATAAACTTAAACATTGTATAATTTTCATCCTGTTTATTTACAAACTCAGATCAAGTAAACATTTTACAGTAAATCTACAGGGGGATGGATCACTAAGGCAGCAGCAATGACCTTCTCTAGCTCATCTGTCTGCAGCTCTACACAGCTTGCTGAGGGCAAAGAAACACTTCTAAACTATCTCCAAGGACATGCAGACCTAGCTTGTCTCGTGCATGTGAACTCAAATTCCTTACCTCTTCTAATTGTTCACTGCTTATCATACAATCAATGCAAAGCTAAATGGAGTGTATATTCTAAAAGAAGTTAGTCTCATTGTTGTCTCAAATGTAGTTTCCTGTTTGATTTTATAGTATCTGCTCCTTGCTTCTTTTCATTGTGTCATAGGCTCTTACAGAATACATGTACAGAAACTGCTCTTTTCGTGTATCAAACCTGGATCACTGAACACAAAAGCAGTGACTGCGACAGCATAGAAGGGCTCACAACTGCCGGCTATTACAGGACATCACAGATTTCATGCAGTAAACCTGCAACGTTTGACAGGCGAGCACCTAAGGGGCAATTTCTGGTTGCATGCCACAGGGCTCTGGTTTGGTCCTCTGGCAAACTTTTTTCCACCGAGCACCTCAATCAAAATGGACTTCCTGTTTCCATGGGCACTGCTGTTGTTACTTTTGGTGTTCCTAGCACCCTTCATAATTCCCCTATACCCCATTCTTCCTAAGCTATTTATTTTGTGTATTCATTCATTCATTTTTTCACAAGGTGACTAATATGGTTCGGCCTTAAACCACCTATAAAGTGGAATCATGCCTAAAATAACCATTAATTCCTGGTGTTTAAGTGGTGTGACTTATGGAAAAAGTGGCAAATGGATCTCCATAGAGGATGAGAGGCAAGATTTTGGGAGTATATTACAATATGTATCATAACACTCCCGTGAGCCATTACAGGTCCATTTAGAGAGGAAACAAAATTTGAGCTTCGTAACTAAATCTCTGTCCCCACAGGACTAAAATAACCAGGCACAAATCTCAAAATTCAGCTCCAGCTCCTGCCTGGCCCTCTAAGATTTATCTGATTTAGCTTTTTATATTATTTTCCCTGAAGTGTGAAGTAAAGATCTTTGTGTTTCTTGGCTTTCTTCTCAGTAAAGCCATGACTTAATCATGGCAGCAGGGCCCATTCCCTGTGGAGCATCAATGACTTGTTACTTGCGATAGCACGGCAGGACCCTGGATGACTGAGGAGATGCCTGAATTAAAATCCTGCTGCCATGGAAACGGGCTTACCAGCTCATGGTGCTGCATCACCTCTGAACTTTTGTCTTTGTCTTGGGGCTGTGACAAGGGCTGTGAAATGGAGATGCAGGGCATGGCAAAAGAAAAGGGAACAATACGGCAACATTCTTTTCGCTGTCCATTTTATGAGGCTGTCACATAGTCGGTATGAAAAGAGGCCACTCTTATTGTGTAGAGGCCCTCAGGATGTTGATGAAAAAGCTTCATGGAGGCACTCAGAAAGGACAGATCTGCAGTGAGCTGATGGAAGCCCTCCAACCCCATCTTTACCTTTATTACTATAACTGTGGGCAGCACTCCACTAAGCCCACATTGCACTGGAACAGTGTATCAAGCTTTTTCTGCCAGATTGCTCCTTGTCTCTTGTTCTTTGAATAGTTACGTTTTTCCCTTCTCCTCTTGATTAAGTATATATCAAATATTCATGGCTATGGAAACGTGTAACAATGACTCTTAGGGAGCCTGCTGAGTGTCTAATTTATTCAGACCATATGAGATGCTCAGATGACTGAATCCTTCTGCTATTTAAGAACCCTCATTCGCTGTAATTCAGCTCTCCAAGACCAAAGCTCCATTTGTAATGGTCGCAACGAGAGCCAAAATAAATCTCTGCTGCTTGTTTTCTTTGTGAGTGTGTGTTAGTGTGAGATTTATGTTCATGTGTGCATGCTCCACAGCTCAGAAACTAGATACATTTGTGTAAATGTATATTTCAACAGTAGTCAGAATTAAGAAAACCTTAGATTGAGCTCGGATTTTAAAGTTCCTGTGAGATGTTGAATAAAAGCTATTCCACGTGTTTTGTCAGGAAAACTTCATCATCATACAAACTATCTGGACTATTCAGCATTATTCATACTTTTATGAACAGACTCCCCAGAAAGCCGACACAGACTCACAGTTACTTACATAAGATCACAAGATGTCATTACTATGGTTAACCGTCTTGACACCTTCTGATGTAAATCATCTGAAATGTGGGAAGACAAAAGAGTGAGGGCTGATACTGGCTCACATCAAACAGCATGGTGCTTTGTTGTAATCTGAGATCAAAACAAATTATAACTGACTTCCTTTGATTCTGCACGATGTGAGCTTCTTGTTGTTGGGAATATGTCTGAAACATTTCAACTGAATTTATTTCTAAAAGCTATGAAAATATCCGTCTAATATATGTCAATGCTTGTAACCATTATGGTTTTTTGATTTTAGGAGTGGAACATTATTTGCTGCAAAGATAAAACAAAACAAAAAAACAACTGTATTGCATCCTTGCACTTTTTGATATGTGAGAGCTGAACAGCAGTGATAACAAAAATCGGGTAAATGCATCCAGTGTACATTTTCTTAAAGTCTTCTTTACATTCTTTTATTTTTGTTTGATAAAAGAAAATCCAATAGTTTGGCTGCTGTTTTCACTTCATCCATGGTGAATCTATATTTGCCAGCTGGTCAGTCACAATCACTTTATTCACTCTTTAGGGCACATGCGTTATGACGTTTTTATCATTCTCACGCACTGAGAAATGTCCCTCACTATCAGCCCACATAATTAAAGAAAAGTGCTGTAGGAGCACGACTGTTATGGCTTTATTGCTGCCTGTCATCCTTCCAGCCTTTCACTAACTGCGAAGGCCTTTAAAAGAAACCCCAGAGCGAACTGATGGCTCACTGAAGGCCTGATGGCAATCCACTTACTGAACACCCTGAAAAACCATGGTGGCGCTCCTTCTCCTGCCTTCAGCCTCTCTCATCCCCACTATCACTATCACTGTTCCTGTCTTGAGCAGGTGAAATGTGACAGATGTTTACTTCGCTGCAAATTTCTGGAAATTCATGTGAAACCACAGGAGTTACATTTTTTTCCCTCTGGTGAGTTTGTGTTTGAGTTAGCCTGGAGAACACAGATGGAAAATACAAAAAAAAAAAAACTTTTGTCCTTATTTTTGTTCTGAAGTGGACATTGTATTCAGTTTTTTTGAATGGGAGAATATCAAGTGAAATGGAACTCTTTTAAAATCATTTTTTTAAGAGTGAGTAATAAAAAAGGATACAGGTGTTCTTATATGCACACACAAAAGTCAAGGATTCTGCATAACGGAAAGTAAACAGAAAACACTAAGGGCCCGATTTATTAAAGGTTTGCGTGTGTAAAAACGTGTGCAAACTTGACAGCACCCACAAACCAAAGTGCCAGCTGATCTACTAACAGCGTGCAAAGAGGACTGCGCCTCTCAAATGCGCAAAATAGCACACGCAATTCATTTAGTACTTTTGCCCTGATGAATAATCAATATGGGGCGTACCCACCAGAAATTGCTAAATACTGGGAGGGGAAGATGCAAATTGGTCCATTTACCACGCGCAATGAGATTTACCAAGCCAGAAAGTTTTTGCGTGGATTGTGATTGCGTCTGTATTTAATACGTTCGAAAGGAAGGTGCTAATCTCCACATGCAAAAGGAGAAATATTTTATTTGAATGTTAAATCGAGTATTATTCAGCAAAAGGTTGCCACAGGAGGCACATTAATTTTTTTATTTGTGATAATAAATAAATCACGTGTTTTCATGGAGAAAAAAGTGTTTCTCATTGTGCGCCTATACTTGTTCTGCAGTTGTCATACCCCGGTGTTGTGCCGTATTCAGCACCCCTGCCGTGAAAAGCACCCCCTCGTCTGACAAAAATGATATTCTCATTCCGTGTTCTGTTCATGTTCTGTTGTCCATGTTCTGTTTAGCGTCCAGTTTTGTGTTAATGATTCATGTTTAAATGCGCTCATGGATTCGGGTAAAAAAAAAAAAAAATCGGGTAAATGGTTATTGATGTCATTAATTAATAGCCTGCTTACTGTGTTGTCTTCCATAATATTTGTAAATATATATAATATAAACTCCTAAGTATGTGTTTGTGTGAGTGTGTATATATATAAATATATTGAAGTGTCAGTGTGTTGTTTTTTTTTCTTGGTCTACTTATCATTGAATATACGAGGGGGTGCTTTTCACGGCAGGGGTGCTGAATACAACAATTTGCCTCTTCCACTAATATCTCTATAACTCCAACTCGTCAAATTTCATTTTGCGCTTGCGACTATATCCTGCTTTCCATCCACTCTCCATGGCGCAAAGTTTGCGCCGCAAACCGTAAGACGCGCAACAGCTTATTTAAATACTGCAGTTTGCACCTGTTATCAATTGCGCACGCAATCTTAGTTGATCACCCGCAAAACACACAACAACAGCACGCGCAAACTTTTTCAGTGCACACGCAATTTAGTACTCTTTATTTAGGATCTTAGTAAATCGGGCCCTAAGTGTTTTCAAAGCACAGATGCACAGTCCAATTTGAATGTTTTTTTTCAAAGCTTTTGGGAGAGCTGAATAAATACTATAAAACTGCAACACATCCCGTCTTTGGATTTGATACAGTAGATCTTTAATGGTCCACGCAGAGCTTAAACAAACCAGCTTTTCTAGAATAAGCGGCTGACTTGATGTTGAGAGTAAGTACAAGAACATGGTTTCTTTTACTAAAAGCGAAGATGCTATTAATGCAGAAAAAGGCTCCAATTTACTCTTTGATGTACAGTACATCTCGATCGCGACACCAACTCCTTGAAGCATAAACTGTAAATGGACCATAATTGGACCCCAGCTGAGGCTTTCAATGCTGCACTAAGCCAATTTAGGATTTATAGTGACCTCACACACAGCTTCAGTGATACTATTTGGCTCTCACTGAAATGCTTCCAGAGTGAAGCTTGGATTGTACGAGGGGAGCCGGTCCGAAACTTTTGTCCATTTAGGTTGTCAGCACTTTCAACAGGGATAAATGCTTTACAGTTCCACCCACTTAGCACAGCTTTTCCAGGTCAGTCATAAGCCTTTACAGAGTTCTGTACCTTCGTCCCCAGCTGAAGAAAGAAAAAAAATCCTACCCATCAAACCCCACTTTCATCCGCTATGTATGTTCATGCTATCTCAATTGAAGCTTTTCAGATGGAGCTCTAATGGTGCTCCACTGTAGGGCAGCAAGGGTGCGGAGCAGGGAAGAGATACTGGCCAGGCTGTTGCACTGTGACATTTATTATTATTCCTCTCAGTAGATAATTACAGTTTTCTCTCCTTGAAATTGCAGAGACTGACTGATGTTCAGGACGTACCTAAAGGACTTTAATAGCCCAAGCAGCAGTGAAAATGTCTATCTGTGCAATGTACTGTGTCAGATTTATTTTGTTTTTTTTTGCTGCGATTCATGAAATTGAAATTTCTAAATTGAGGAAAAGTATGGCCTCAGGACACAGGTTTCAAATTTTCATGTTTAATATCAGAAAAAATCCCCTGCTGGCACTGCCAAAAATGTTATACATGTTTTTAATATATACTCACAGAAAATAAGTATTGTGGTTGTTGCATATTTTGCAAAAATATTGTATTTAAAGAAAAAAAAAAACACCAGAAAAGACTGTGACATTTAATCAGTAACTGACCCCAAAAAGTCAGTGAAAATCGCATAAACCTCTTTTCAGAGAAGCCAGTTCACTGGATTTGAGGTGAGAGCTTTTATCCGGGCTTAGTGTGGACAAGTGCGTGCATCGCTGTGGATAACATGTACATTTTAGAAGTGATCATTTCAAAGAAATTATTTCAAATATAAATGTATCAAAAGTCAGTAAAATGCCTTTTTAGATTTACCTCAGCTGCTGGGATGCCTTCTGGTGGACGACACTGCAGCAAAACTTCTTGTTCAAGTGATACTTCCTTCCCAAGAGGTTCCTGGTCAAATGTCTTCCTCAAGTCTTCAGGGAAAATATAAAAGTAAACAGTGCATTAGTAAGAACGTATAGTAGAGCAAAACGGATAGATACTGACAGAGAAATAGTAAAACATTCTGCATCTCGTGGAACTGCTGAGATTAAATGTTGATTCAATCAATAAGACTATACCCACAATAAAAAAAATTATAAGTAATTATAAATGGTCTAGTAATTAATATCATCAGCTTCTGTGCTTGAGCAATATAGAACAGATGATAATTAACCACTTTCCCTCATCTTTAACAGAAAGATGCATAACAGTACATTAAGTAAATGAAAGACACACACATACACACAGACACACCCACACTCCAGCTGAATGAGGAAAGAAACACCAGACTTCGGTTCAGTGCACAGAATATACCCCAATTCAAATCTTAAATATATGTGGAACCAATATGGCTCTCTTCTTTCCAGATTGCCATTAAAACAGATATATACTGTAGACTGCTTTTGAAAGTGTTTGCTGACATACTGTAAATAACAGAGGTCTTATTCCAAAGAGCTTCACATGTGTACATTAATTTCAAATTTGGTATATAATAAACTGAGATAACTTGAAAATGAGCAGGGATGCATATTGTATATACTGCAAAATGTCCACTCCAGATGTCAATGCAAACTTCACATAAATCACTTAAGACTCTAAAGACTCTTGGGCTCAGTGTGTAATAAGATATAGTACCCATATCTATCATGCTTAAGGAATGCTCTTCCGTGTCTGGGGAGTTTGTGAATGAATAGAAACAGAACGAACAGCATGAACACCTGCAATAAAAGGAGAAATCCCCAAAACTGATCAAGTTGGAGTTTAGTTTTCAGTTTTAGTTTTTATTTATGTTGAACGGCTGTTAGATTAGAAAACATAACTTTATATTGTATGCAGCTATTTCACTGTTCAAGTTTGTCTGCTCTGTATTTCCGAGAAAAAACTAGATAACGTATATAGAGAACACAGAATAGTCCTGGAAGTGCTGCAGAATATGCAAAGATATTTTGAGGCTCAGTATTTTTATTCAAAACATAATAGATCCATATAAAATGTATGTATCTACAACTAACAATTATTTTTGAAAATGTCTCTTCCACCTCAACCTGTGAGAATGCATGACTTGAGGGTAATATGCAATAACATAACAAATTTCAGTGCATTATGAAAACGGAAAGGGACAGTGTTGAATTTAAAGCAATTTCTTTTTAAAATTAAAAGTAGGAATGACTAGGGACTCATTCTTTCAGAAAGGTTTATGAGGTTTGCACCGAGGACACACTTAATTTTTTAAATCATAGCAGATGGGCAAGGATTGAGAAATAAGGCACAAAATGGTATATAAAAAAGAAGGTAGCGTACTTTTGTGCTTCTAATTTTCATTCTGCAATATCAACCACCTCCAACAGACAAAAGAATATGCAGACAAAGAATGACAGGTGAGGAAGCAATTGAGTCACTCATTCTCTCATGGTTTGATACACTTTGATTTACCGCATATGTGATACAGTGAAAATCTAATAAATTAAATTTGATTTGTTCACAGAAAGGTATTACAGAGTGTGCAAGTCTTCATGGGTACTGCCATGGAAGCTCAGCGTGCAGTGATTCAACTTGCCACTGGGCGGTTTAGAGTGGACCATAAAACCTGGCAGCTAGTAACTGGTGATAAGGTCCACGGAACGCTTCAGTTTAAACCAGATATATCAATAAAGGCAAGATCAAGCTAAGTATCAGACACGTGGAAAGAGAAAGGAAAGAAAAACAAAAAAAAACACACTTGCTGCTGCCATAAATTATAATTTTAGACTGGAGAATGTACATTTCAAAATAGTCCATTTCTGCACATTGAGTTCACCCTATAAACTTGAATTACACTATTAATTTTAATGGAAAAGCCCAATGTTTTTGAATCTATAAAGAAATCTAAATTTCCTTTTAATGACTTGCAATATTTTACAGACACAGCAAGTAACATGCGAGAGGATAATTTGCACTATATATTGTTATTGGATGTGGGTTTAAAAAATCCCTCCCCTCTGGAGTTTCTCCTTTCCTCACAACCCTGACTGGTGCCGTGGCACACTGGAGGGTGTGGGACCAGCTGAATCGACATTCCTGTGGGACTCGAAGCATTCTCTCCTCAGCACACAAACGCTTCCATCCTCGCAGTCCCACAGAAAGAAAGACAGACATATGACTACCATTACCGTAAGTGGATGTGTTTGGGTGCTCGTCATGCTGAATTACACCAGCCTCACGCTTCAGAAATGGCTTCTTTTCTGCTTAGTAAATCATTAGCTTCTGGTCCAAACCTGGATTAGGCCTGACAGTTAACATGTACGGAGTGTGATTTTCACTCATTAAGGAAGTTTCTTGTTATGTGGCTGAGGCTGTGGCTTACCTACACTTTTAAAAAAAAAAGGTCACAAACAAACAAAAAAAACAACCTTATTTCCAACTTTCACAGCAGCAATTACCCTGAACCAGACCTTTGAAAATCATTTCAATTAATGTGATTGGCCGATTCAATTTCTCAGCACATTCTTTTACTGCCTCTTTTTGGTAAGCAATCACTTCCTCCCAAAATGAAAGGCAATTAAAGCATTTTTATGGACTTCACATTGAGGAAGGGGGATCAGAGGGGCCCTGAATGTTCTCTCTTCCTCTCACCAGACTCTTAACACTTCTTTTTTTAAACTTAGTAACTCTGAATGTTCCTTCTTAAGTACAGCAACCTCTTAGCTAACAAGAGCTGGCTGTGACTCAGTGATTAAACTGTATATGTTTGGATGATGGGAGAGGAGAAGGAAAACAACCCCAGTTTCCATTAGCCAAACAGGATAGAATCTGGAACCGGCCAGAAGCCTGCCCGGATAGAAAGCCCAGCAGAGGAGCTAATTCATTCAGCAGAAGCTAATGGGAGTAAAAGAAGGGTCCATTGTGATTTGAGGGATAGGTTAGTTCTGGCAGGCTGCTCATCACGGTAGATTATAGGAGGTGGAGCAACGAGAGCCAACATGGTGGGAGACTCAGGGGCACTGTTCTAACTCACCAGGTCAGTATGTAAGACGTAATATGAATAGCTAAGAGTTTTTGAAATAAAGGGAATACACAAGATACCATGAGGAAGATGGGAGACAAACAGCTGAGGAATGATTTAAATAGTTACGTGATCCCGCATCAAGTCTTCTGGGGTTTCATTACTTTTCGGATTCTCATTGGAATATCCTTTGGGGAAACAGTTAAAATGAACCCACATTTCAGAGCCAGCACAGAATGTTTCTCATTACTTGGAAACAATTGCACTGTGCTTTTCAGTAGGAGGACAAATACAGAGACAGAGAACAAATGAGGACCACGCAGGAAAAAAAAAAAGACAGAACAGTGGTGTAAACATGCACCATATTGCTTCTCCACTGCAGATAAAAACTTCTTTAGCTCACTCTTTCGTCTGCTATTCCTCTCAAGGTTTACACTGTGCCCAGAGAAACCAATTCCTCAGAGTTTCTACTGACGAACACTTAAATCCAATGCCTTTGAAATCCTTATCCACAAATATTTCCAGAATCTGTGATGGTACACAAGTCCATCTGTGAGAAGCATTTTTTGTCTGCAGTCTGAAGGTTTTGTTTGGCGAGGAATACAAAGATTACGGAAGAAGATCACAACTGAAAAATGGTCACTCACAGGCGATGCGAACGTGAGCTTTTCGGCTCTTGGTGGTCCCAGCAGAGCTCCAGGCCACACATTGACACCAGAAGTCCTCTGGCCCAAACAGCTCCTCCACCTGCTGCCGGGTGATCTCTATGCTGGCCTCTCTTACAACCAGGCCTGCGAGGAAGGACAGAGAGGATGGGGGGAGAGGCAAGGAGGAAAAAAAGGATGGTGTGAAGTTCATAATAACTGACAGGAAACAGATGAAAAACTAAACACTAAAAAATAAATGGTTAAAATCAAACACCATAACCTCACACAATGTGTGTCAGTAAGGCCTGACTCTAAAGCCTTAGTGCTAAGCTGTTTACGTCCGGGCCCAGTGGGGGCGGATTCTCGGCGTCATGGCGAACACAATCCTGTTTGCTAACTCCACTGATTACTGCTCATTTGGGTGCCAGGACCCAAACAAACAAATCTTCCCCAGAACAAATGCCACTACCCACAGCTGCCACTCCAAAGAAGATTATGTTGCTGCCACAGCATGTGTATATCAGGGTTGTCCATATATGTTCATGTGTGTGAGAAAATGAATTATGCATTTATACATATGCATATATTATGCCATGCAACAACATTCACTGAAGATACTCATGCTTCCATGCAACATCATGCTTATTTTGGATTGTAACCGGTGCTGGTATTTCCTATCAGCAGTACAGCCAGCGGCCAAGAAAGCATCGACTACAGAGAGGCGCCGCTATTGCAGATCTAAATGTATCTCTGCAGGTATAAGTCTGCAGCAGGATCAAAATAAAAAAGGTGAACAACATTAAGCATCTTTTTTTGAAAATGAAGTGAAAGATAAACAAATACAGCCATATCCTCAAAATATAGTTTATTATCTTCCCCATCGCTAAATTAGTTAAAACCAAATAGAAGACACATTAAATACATTTAGAACTTGATTAAAAAGAAATTAATGTTATTTTTTTGACAAAAACAACAATAATAATAATGATTATAAAAATAGACAAAATTTGCAACAATTACATTACCATTAAAATTGAGAAAATAGTCCCTTTAATTCAGCTGCTGGGCAGAACAGTTTGAATTTTACATGGATTCTTGTTGGAAACTCTTTTTCAGTTATGCTTCAAAAGTTCTGGATATTTTTAAATTTTTATTACTAGAAAAACATTCATGCTGAGAACATGCCATGCCACCTAATCCCCCAAAAGTGCAGCTCTATTGGATTTAGATACGGGCCACCTTTTGGTAAAAAAGTCAAGTTGATGTCATTTTCCTGGAACTGTCATGCTCCTGTACCTGGTTAGCAGTGATGTGAGAGAGGACTAGGACATTTGCTACTATGAGGTTTTTTGTGTGCATAGGAAACATTGCCTGTAACATTACATCACCATCACTAGTCTGTGTAGTTATCACCACGTTGAAAATTGACCATAACAGAGACCCTGTTTACCCTGTGACAGACTGGCCACCTGCCTAGGGCGTACTCAACTCTTCACCAGAGTACGACTAGACTAAAATTGATGGATTGATAGATAATCTCTGTTCATTAAACCACTGGTTCTCATACTGAACTCACTTTCTTTCTTTTTTTCTTTTGGTGGGGATTATTGTACTATTACTAATAATGCACTGAAGTGGAAAAACCTGTAGAAATGTTTGTTGTTAAGAGGATGAGGGGACCGTGTTTGTTTTAGTTGTAATAAATATATTGGATTCTGGTCATAAACATTGACTTATGAGCAGGCAACAAGTTTAGAGTGGCAACAAAGTGATTAGCAGGATTTTCCATTTTGCTGATTTACAGCAATACCCTGTAACAATGTCTGTAACATTCTTTAGAGCAACAATTCCATACTTTGTTGTTGTTTTGTTTGATCAAAGAAATACAGTCAAATAGAGTGAATAAAATTTGATATTTGAGTGCCTTGTACTTTTATCAAATTAACATTAGCAACTCCTCCTTTTTTAACAGAGCATGTAGGGGATGCCGACTGTTGTCTTTGTGACATCATTATCATGTACTACCTTGAAAGGCGTCATAGATCATTGACTCATCAGTCTCCCATGGTGCATTCAGTCCGTAATTCAATATTTTTTTGCAATTTGATTCATTACTTAGGGATCATTGTTGAAACACAAACAAAGAAATAGACTGAAAAAAAAAAATTATATATATATATATATATATATATATATATATATATATATATATATATATATATATACACATATATACACACACACACACACACAGTATATATATATATATATATACACAGTATATACAGGCACCCTAACCCTAGGTGTCGGAAATTCTGGCTGAATGGAAAATGTTTCTAGAAATGGATGGTTAGAAAAATGAACATGCCATTTTATTTCAGGTTCAGTGCATTAACACAGCCTTCTTGTTCCGGCACACATGAGGCAAAGTGACATCCCACATACCAGCTTAACCCTCATGTAAAATTTACGCAGTGTGCCGATAGGCAGAGGAGCTGCCGTGTGTGTGTGCGTGTCACCACTCCCCTCTGTATATACGCTATGTGTCTACATGAATGTGCGAGGGACTGACTTATGCCAATGCATTTGCCTTGAGGAAGAGGATGTTTTGTTGGTTTAAGAATGTCAAAGATGGAGGTGATGTTGGGAAAGTGACCCATTGAGTGTAACAAAAGAAGAATCCCTAATGGAAGTAATGAATCGATCCTCAAAATTCTCAACATCTCAAACCAATGTGTGCATTTAAGAATAAGATAAGATAAGATAAGATAAGATAAGATAGTCATTTATTTCTCCCTAAATGGGGAAATTCACTTTGTGCAGCAGCAGTACACTCAACACACACATGCAGGGAAAGGGTAAAAAAAAGTAAAAAATATATCATTATGAAATATAAACAGTATATACATTGGAATGAAAAATAAAAAGTAAATGATAGGTAACATAATGCATGAACACTTAAAGGGGACCTATTATGGCAACTAATACCTATTTTAACCAGGCCTTGAATGTCTTAAAAACAAGCTTTTGATTGTTTTTGCTATTAGAAATTCATGGGACCCGGCCGGGCTCAGCCCAAAATGGCGACGTGGGCCCGCCTTCCTGTAGGCCCACCACCCGCAGGAAGGGCCGTGAGAGGCCGGTGCAATGGGGACTGGGTAGCAGTCATGGCGGGGTGCCTCGACGACCCAATCCCTGGACCAAAACCCTCACAGTGGGGACATGGAATGTCACCTCGCTGGGGAGGAAGGAGCCAGAGCTTGTGCGTGAGGTTGAGAGATACCGGCTAGAGATAGTCGGGCTCACCTCCACACATAGCTTGGGCTCTGGAACCCAGCTCCTTGAAAGGGGCTGGACCCTCCACTACTCTGGAGTTGCCCAGGGTGAGAGGCGGCGGGCTGGTGTGGGCTTGTTTATAGCCCCTCAGTTCAGTCGCCATATGTGTTGGAGTTCACCCCGATGAACGAGAGGGTTGCTTCCCTGCGCCTTGGGGTCGGGAAAAGGTCTCTCACTATTGTTTGTGCCTACGGGCCGAACAGCAGTGCGGAGTACCCGGCCTTCTTGGGGTCCCTGGGAGGGGTACTTGATAGTGCTCCAACTGGGGACTCCATTGTTCTACTGGGGGACTTCAACGCTCACGTGGGCAATGACAGGGATACCTGGAGAGGCGTAATTGGGAGGAACGGCCTCCCCGATCTGAACCCAAACGGTGTTTTGTTGTTGGACTTCTGTGCTAGTCACAGTTTGTCCATAACGAACACCATGTTCAGGCATAAAGGTGTCCATCAGTGCACGTGGCACCAGGACACCCTAGGCCGGAGGTCAATGATCGACTTTGTTGTCGTCTCATCTGACATTCGGCTGCATGTCTTGGACACTCGGGTGAAGAGAGGGGCTGAGCTGTCAACCGATCACCACCTGGTGGTGAGTTTGATGCGCTGGCGGAGGAGGAGTTTGGACAGACCGGGCAGACCCAAACGGATTGTGAGGGTCTGTTGGGAACGTCTGGCCGAGCCCTCTGTCAGGGACATTTTCAACTCCCACCTCCGAGAGAACTTCTCTCAGATCCCGTGGGAGGCAGGGGACATTGAGTCCGAGTGGACCATGTTCTCTGCCTCCATTGTCGACACAGCGGCTCAAGGTTGTGGACGCAAGGTCTCTGTTGCCTG
Source organism: Cololabis saira (assembly GCF_033807715.1). Classification (NCBI taxonomy): domain Eukaryota; kingdom Metazoa; phylum Chordata; class Actinopteri; order Beloniformes; family Belonidae; genus Cololabis; species Cololabis saira. The sequence continues at coordinate 25,405,271 of NC_084597.1, read as the reverse complement.
TCGTGGCGGCAATCCTAGAACCCGGTGGTGGACACCGGAAGTACAGGATGCCGTCAGACTGAAGAAGGAGTCCTACCGGGCTATGTTGGCCTGTGGGACTCCTGACGCAGTAGATAGGTACCGGCAGGCCAAGCAAGCCGCAGCTCGGGCGGTCCTGGAGGCAAAAACTCGGGTCTGGGAGGAGTTCGGTGAGGCCATGGAGGAAGACTTTCAGTCGGCCTCGAGGAAATTCTGGAGGACCGTTCGGCGCCTCAGAAGGGGGAAGCAGTACTCTGCCGGCACCGTTTATGCTGTGGGTGGGGAGCTGTTGACCTCGACTGGGGACATCGTCGGACGGTGGAAGGAATACTTTGAGGATCTCCTCAACCCGACTGACATGCCTTCCATTGAGGAAGCAGAGAGTGGGGACGTGCTCATCCATCACCCAAGCCGAGGTCACCGAGGTAGTTCGTAAGCTCCTCAGTGGCAGGGCACCGGGGGTGGATGAGATCCGTCCTGAGTACCTCAAGTCTCTGGATGTCGTAGGGATGTCGTGGTTGACACGCCTCTGCGACATTGCATGGAGGAAGGGGACAGTACCGCTGGAGTTGCAAACCGGGGTGGTGGTCCCTCTTTTTAAAAATGGGGACCGGAGAGTGTGTTCCAACTATAGGGGGATCACACTTTTCAGCCTACCCGGGAAAGTCTACCCCAGGGTACTGGAGAGGAGAATATGGCCGATAGTTGAACCTCGGATTCAGGAGGAACAATGCGGTTTTCGTCCCGGTCGTGGAACACTGGACCAGCTCTATACCCTCCGAAGGGTGCTCGAGGGTGCATGGGAATTTGCCCAACCAGTCTACATGTGTTTTGTGGATCTGGAGAAGGCATTTGTCCGTGTCCCTCGTGCCATTCTGTGGGGGGTGCTCAGTGAGTATGGAGTCCAGGGCCCTCTATTAAGGGGGCTGTCCGGTCTCTGTATGATCGGAGCAGGAGTTTGGTTCGCATTGCCGGCAGTAGATCAGACTTGTTCCCGGTGCATTTTGGACTTCGGCAGCATGCCCTTTGTCACCGGTCCTGTTCATAATTTTTATGGACAGGATTTCTAGGCGCAGCCAGGGGCCGGAGGGGATCCGGTTTGGGAACCTCAGAATTTCATCTCTGCTTTTTGTGGATGATGTTGTCCTGTTGGCTTCATTGGACCGGGACCTTCAGCATGTGCTGGGGCGGTTTGAGGCCGACTGCGACGCGGCAGGGATGAGAATCAGCACCTCCAAAACCGAGGCCATGGTTCTCCATCGGGAAAGGGTGGCGTGCCTTCTCCGGGTGGGTGGAGAAGTCCTACTTCAGGTGGAGGAGTTCAAGTATCTCGGGATGTTGTTCACGAGTGAGGGAACGATGGAGCATGAGATTGACAGACGGATCGGTGCATCGTCCGCAGTTATGCGGTCGATGTACCGGACCGTCGTGGTGTAGAAGGAGCTGAGTCGAAAGGCGAAGCTCTCGATTTACCGGTCAATCTACGCACCTACCCTCACCTATGGTCATGAACTTTGGGTAGTGACCGAAAGGACGAGATCGCAAATACAAGCGAGTTTCCTCCGCAGGGTGGCTGGATGCTCCCTTAAAGATAGGCTGAGGAGTTCGGTCACCCGGGAGGAGCTCGGAGTCGAGCCGCTGCTCCTTCACATTGAGAGGAGTCAGTTGAGGTGGCTTGGGCATCTGTACCGGATGCCTCCTGGACGCCTCCCTAGGGAGGTGTTCCAGGCATGTCCCTCTGGGAGGAGACCCCGGCCCCCCTGTCCGGATTCAGCGAGATAATGTGCCCTACAAACTCATACGATAGTCCAACATACTTACTGACAAAATAAAAAAATACTTTATAACCTGTGAATAACTGAATGCCCATTCCTTATATTTTGCAGATCAGCCCTGCACAATTTTACAGTTCTCAGGAAAAATACTAGAAATGTTCTATACATTTTCTTTGCATTGCAATCTTCTCTCTAGTGCTGTAATTCTATTCAATTGTATTATTATTTTATAAAGCTTCCTCATTGCGAATTACACAATTTTATGATCACTATTATTATTCTATGTGTCGGTTGTTGATATTGTCAGTAATTTCAGAATTACCAAAACCATGCCAGCGAGTGAACGCTGGGCCAATGTTTATTCTTGTCCGGGCATTTAGCTTGTTACTCTCCCGCTTTCTTTTTTCGCCTCCTCCGATAAAACTTTTATTTTCTTCGGTTTTTTCGCTGCTTCGGCCATGATACCAGCTTCTGCTGAGCTCTGCGCTCCACGTCCCGCCCAGCTTTCGTCTCGACTACAAATCGGGAAGGAGGGGGAAGTGACATATGACGTACCATCTACCTCAAAGTTACATAGTGCCAGTGAAGGCGATACAGAACTCCTCAGACCATGACAGAGGTGTCATTAAACCTGTTGTAAGTTGATGTACCATCACAATGACTCTGGAAATATTATATTAAGGTGGAAAAGTGCTGCTTTAATATGCTTGTGTTGACCAGATACCCTACCAGAGTACCTTAAAGGGGACACATGGGGGAAAAAAATCCTGAGATCAATTCCTTGACTATAATGAAGTCACTACTCTTAAACTCCTAAACAACACAGTTGCACCAGCATAGAGCATTTGCGCTGCAAAATTTTGTTGGCATTTCAACCAAATTGCATCAGAGACATTTAATACCTCAGCAAAACACGGCAACTTGAAAAAATGCCACATCCCCTTTTAGAGTAATTCATGAATTTACGGCTTTTTTGCGGCTAAATATGAAGTTTATATAAAGCTTCAAAACATATCAGTAGGCCTACTCTGAATTCTGTTACAGGGTTTTCACAGCTAGCAGTTTTCATACAGCATAGCATTACAGTTATGACAACAGAACAGAAATGACTGCTCAACTTGGATTTAATGAGAGACAAAATGATTGTAATAAGGGGCTACTTCACACCTGTCAATGCAGCCATTAGCTCTTGAAATTATTCTACAATATGCTGCATTCATGGTTGGCTGACGCTAGGTGCTTCATTTGAGATGATTCAAGATTAATGAGGCTATTATTGTGAGCTAGCCTAGCTCCTCATTTTAGCACTAGCTAACATTATTGATCATACCAGTTAGGAAAGAGAGGAGGCGTGGGCCATTGAAGACGATCTGGAGGAGGAGGAAGGAGGAGTGAATGCTTGGATTATCTATGGAGATGAAGAGTACTCCTGTTTGATCTTCTACCTCCTATCTCAGAAAGTGACAAGCTGTCTCTGGTGTATATTACACCAGCTGTTTATAATTAACTTGCTGTGCATTTTCTCAGATCAATGCTTGTTTTGCTCACAAGAGACTATAGCCAGTCCTCAACACTGGAAGGCAAATGTTGCAGAATACAGGAGATGGCAAGGCAATGGTCTAATGGTGAATCATGACTGTGAAATAAGAGAACAAAAAAAAAAGAATTACATATATATATATATATATATATATATATATATATATATATATATATATATATATATATATATATATATATATAGGCTATATATATGGAAAAGTGTGATTTCATGTTAAACAGGAGTTGATTAAGGTTAGTTTTATACCCTGTGAATTTTTTTTCAAATCTGATGTGCCATGTTTGATTTACATCCACTAAAATCTTTGGGTGTGACATGTAATGGTGGACAATTTCTTCATAGAGAGCTGGAGGTGAGTAGTTACAACATCCATACTGCTGATTGTACTGCATCTACTGATGACGCAATTATTTGGCTTTCAGCCAGTTGGTTTTTATTATGCAAATATTTGGTTCATCCAGTACAAAAAAAAATGGAGGGCTTTTATGTTTTTTCTGTTACAATATCAGATCAAAAGAGATTTTTCCATCTATCTATTAACTATGCACCCTCGTCGCTATCTGGGGTCAAAGGGATGTGTTGGGGCCTAGCCCAGCTCTCATAAGGCAAGAGGCAGATCAACACTGAATGGGTTGGCGCACGCACGCACGCACGCACGCGCACACACACACACACACACACACACACACACACACACACACACACACACACACACACACACACACACACACACACACACACACACACACACACACACACACACACACACACACACACACACACACACACACACACACACACACACACACACACACACACACACACACACACACACACACACACACACACACACACACACACACACCTACAGAAATACTCCTTCACAGTTACAGTGGGGCAAAAAAGTATTTAGTCAGCCACCAATTATGCAAGTTCTCCCACTTAAAAAGATGAGAGAGGCCTGTAATTTTCATCATAGGTACACTTCAACTATGAGAGACAGATGGGGGGAAATAATCCAGGAAATCACATGTAGCATTTTTACTAAATTAATTGGTAAATTCCTCAGTAAAATAAGTATTTGGTCACCTACAAACAAGCAAGATTTCTGGCTTTCACAGACCTGTAACTTCTTCTTTAAGAGGCTCCTCTGTCCTCCACTCGTTACCTGTAATGGTACCCCTTTTCCACTAAACCGGTTCCAGGGGTGGTTCTGGGGCAGTGCTGGTACTGGTTCACAAATCGTTAAACTTGCGAACCAGCTGAGAACCGGTTTACTTTTTCATAGTTCGGGGTGCTAAGGGGAGCCACGTCATTATGTCACTGCAAACGTCAGTTACGTCACTGCGTTTACACTGGCGCGAAAGTTGAAGCAACAACAACGTATTTTTGCTGTAATACGGACTTGGTCCGCGTAGCACCCTCCGCGGACCATATCGCTAAAAGACAGGTTGTGTCCTCCACGGACCACTGCTGCATATTATTTGCCGCTTATTTGAAAATGGCGGCGTCTTGCAGTCTTGCCATTGGTCCTAACAACTCCACCCCCCTCCACTCAAGTAAGCGGTTCTTTCCTCTAGCCCAGCAAAGAGTTACCTGCTACCTTGGAGCCGTATTTTCTGGCCCGGAACCAGTTCTTTGTCAGTGGAAACAAAAAGCCCGGTTCCAAACTCAGCACTGGCCCAGAACCAGCCCTGGAACCAGTTTTGTGGAAAAGGGGTAGATGTTGCACTGATTTCAACAGAAGATGGGGAAGCTTTGGCTCTACTCCATGGAACACATAAGTGGGGCCCAAGTTAACTCAGAGACACTTCATGAGCACCTCAGGAAATTGTATCCACCTTTGGCCAAATTGGCCAAATCTGTCCCTTTTAAGATTCTCGCTGAATATCTCGAGTCATTATGACACTGGAAAATTAATCTAGGAAATCAAGTCAAATTTTTCCCTGACATTAATGCATGATGGATAGTAATCTAAATGTCTTAGTGCTAAAAGTCCGTGGACAGTTCTGCACATAGTTTTCAAATGAGAATGTAAAACATCTGGAGAAATCCACCGTGGATGCAATCTGAAGTCTAAATGAGTGCCTGCAGTTCCCCTCTTCAGTCTCTTGCAGTCTCTTAACATTTCGTTCTGTGTTATTTGTATAAGCTCATTGGCTCTCTCCAACATGACAGTAAGCCACAGAAAAAAAGAGACAAGAGGGAAGGGGGAAAAAAAAAAAATCAAGGAGCGAGAGATCCAATTTCTTCAGGCTCATTATTAGTGGTATTGACCAGGGCTGACCGGTTTCTATCGGTGTTCCTTTTCTGTCAATCTGGGGAAATCAGAGAGCAATGGAGTGGGCTGAGAGGAGTACACACATCCACCACGTTCTTGTGGTGTAGTGTGTGTTTTGTGTGCATTGCAAGAGCATAAATGAATGAATATCTGTGCTGTAAATAGCCCGTGGATATTGCTATGTAGAGTGGGTGTGTGTATGATCTGTGGGTTGTTTTCCATGTTGATGCTTTAGCACAAAACCTCCTGAAACAAAGGCTAGGAGCCTCTGCTACCCTATCCCTCTTCTTCGTGACAATCATTACTCTGAAACACATGCTCAGATTTGTGCACTCCTCCTGTTGCACACTAAATGAAACTATTTGGGGTCTCTTTTTCCAAACCTATACTGTGCTTGCTGCACAAACCTTTGTGCCTGCTTTTGCATCTTTTCCCAGTCCGGTAACACTCTTATTGTTTACATGCTGATTGTTGTTTCTAATTCCGTGTTTTGTCATGTAGTTTTGTTCTAACGCCACTTGAGAAGTATATTTTTATCACATATCTTAATAAAACATGCCCTCCATTCCTTGAAGTGTGTTGGGTTACAAGACCCAACATTCACATTAAAGTAAGGGAGAAACTGACAGTGTATGTCTCTGTGAGCCGGCAGACGTGTGTGGCAAAACAGTGGAATGAAAAGGGTAAATGCAATGTGATTGGTACCTGTGGGCGACAGAAAGAACTCAATTTCCAATACAGCAGCTGAATGCAGCCTATCAGTGCTGGGCTTTTGTGTGTAATGGCTCTGGTGCCTTCAGGGGCTGAGGTTTTTAGAAAACAACCCTGCTAGAGCCTCGGTACCTTCACTTTCTTTAGATGCCAACAAACATGCACAGCCTTTAAGACTCACACATCAAAGAACTGAAAGTGGCTGTGATATTCCAATTTCATGTCATCATTAGGACTCTGTTAATCAACACTTTTCTTCAGATAGAGTGATGCAATGAGTTCCTTAAACAGAGTAGCCAGCAACACAATGGCTTGCGTATTTTGTGAGTTTGTGCAGACATCTTGCAGCAAATGTTGCTTACAATCCTGCATTAAAGAAAAAATGTTAATTCATATAAATTGATAGCTTAATGATGACGACAGGCAATATCATTGCCAAGTCTGAAGCAAAATATTATTATCCTGCACAGTACAGGTAGGCCTACAGTTAAGTTCACGGAGACATGTCCAAACATGAGAGCTGCAGGTTTATGCTCATGTTTTGTAATTTCAGTCAATTAATTCAGCCTCAGATTTTGTTCTAATGCAGTTCCCTGGGCGTAATTGATGGTGTGGACCTTTCCGAAGTTGATTGAAAAAAGAGCTAGCTGTGATCACACAATGTGTTGCAATTGGAAAACGGCAACTGTGGGAATAAATGCAAACTACTGAGGCCACAAGTGGTATCAAGTTAACCTGAATGATTGAGGGCACTTGCTCAGGGGGTGAAGGGTCAGACTAAAGACATTAGATGCATCTAGGGAAGCACAGATACAGCACAAATATTAACAGCTGTGGCAACAAACTTAACAATCAACAAAATTAAAATAGGCAAACATAAAAGACTATAAAAGAAAACAGCTACTTTTAAAGTGGGTTCCTTAATTGCAGCAATCCAAAACTGCACCCTGAGGAAGAAGCATCTGGCTTTGGCACTGCTGCTCTTTTTGGCATTTTCATGTCTCTCTGTGATTCTTAGAGTTCATCCGACAAGCTAATACATATATGTTAGGTTAGTCAGTTCTTTGAAATTGGCAAAGAGCGTAATTGAGTGCCTGCCCTTATGCTTTAGCCTTGTAATAGACTGCTAACCTGTCCAGCCTGTACCAAACCTCTGGCTCAGTGTCATCCAGGATAAACTCCAGCCTTCTCCATTGTCAGGTGCGGGAAGCTAATGGATGGATGTGTGAAAGAATGTTTTTGTAATCAAGAGCAGATATTTTTTGGGGGAAAAAAACATTCAGAAAAGGGATTTTGAATCAGGAGTGATCAGGTTGCAGGTATAACATTTGTTAGATATAATAATAGGCAACATGATATCTTGTAGAGTGCAGCTATAGCTCGTCTTTACTCACCTGAGTTTTCATCAACCCTTTCTTCCACTGTATGCTCCTTTTGGTGCACCCACTCGCTGTTGCACTTGAAGTATATCTGGGTGGCTGGCGTGGCCTTGCAGTACAGGTTAACTGGCTTGTTCTTGACTATGTAGGCCTCTTCTGGTTCCATCAAAAACACGGGTAAGGGCTCTGGGGGGTCTGAAGGAAACGTTTCTGGCAGCTCACCCAGACCAATGAAGTCATCGTCAACTGTGAAGAGAGAAACACCGTCAAGATGGAGGGAGAGGTGAGGACAGAGTTAAAAAGAGAGATGGGTGCAAAAGAGAAGAAGAAAAACCACAGAAAGAAAGAGAAAGAATGACTTGGAATAGAAGAAAGGCAGGCAAGAGACAGTGGGAGAGTATTATAGCCACAGCCATTGCATGGGATTAACCATTCCCGCTGCACTCAGTGAAATCCCTATCATTTGATATTTTGGAATGTTTACACAAGTGTATTTTGGAGAGCAGGAAGTTCTGGGATTCCTCTCAGGAAACAAGGCTGCATGCATTTTCAGAAACTGGCCCATGCTGTGGTCGAACCACAACCAGCTACTGCTGACCAGCGAGAGATTTGTAGCCAACAATGAGCAGCAGGGTTCAGAGGTTGACTCTCCAAATCTAAATTTATAAGCTATTCTCCTGTGTGCATCTCTTTCTCAGCACGCACGCACGCACGCACGCACGCACGCACGCACGCACGCACACACACATTATCTCTCACAGACACTTAAATGCATACACATAGTCACGCAGCAGATCTAATGACCTCAGGCTTTTGGCCCAGTTTGTGCCATTCCTCGGATACTTCTGCACTAGACAGATACGCTTCCCTGTAATTACAACTCCCTTTCATCTTCGTGTCTTAAATCACATACACACAACTCCACACGTACGCGCAAACGCATACACACGCACACAAACACGAACAAATGCTCGCAGTAGCACTAATATGCTGGTGTGCTTCGCTAACTTTCGAACTCTTTGAAGAAAGGATGAAGCCTATTCGCCACCCCATTTGTCACCTCAAGAACTGTTCTATTCTTACCATCGAACCGGTAGACATTAATTATTCACAAGTGTGAAAGAAAGAAGGCAGCGTAATAGAGACAGAGACACAGTGCGAAACATAAGGTAAGAGAGAGGAAGGGGGGAAAGGGAGAGACAGCGATAGTAACTCAGTCAGTCAGACACAGATTGATACATCGAAATAGAGTTAGGCAGACAGTCACTAACATAGCACAAGAGGACAGAAACAGGACAGGAAGGCAGACTGTTCAGGACTGTTCAGATAAAGGAGTTTATCAGCCCATCAGTAATTCTTCCATGCCGTTATATCTATCTGCTTCTCTGGCCTGCGCGGACACGCTGGAGCCTTGTTGTCTGACAGAGGTTGCCTCATGAATGCTTTGGAAGCACTAAATAATGTCTCGACCGAGATGATATCTCTCTGCGATGTCTCGCTAATGTTATCTCTTCCTCCATACCTGCCATGGATTGAAGATGATTGCCTGGAAATGTAAGTGCAGGAGCAGCCTCACTACGAGAGAGAGAAAGGGGGATTTACCGGTGCTGGTCACAGCGCTGGTCTGTGCTTGTTTGTGGTTGACTGACTCCATCAGATAAAAAGTCAAACCTGTTCTCGCTTTTCATTGGTTTGTGATATGCTTCTTATTAACTGGAGGCGTTAAAGCCTCGAGTGATCTCTGACCTTTCAGAGCAGCGGTTTGCTTTACCGCTTGTGTTTGAGTGGGCGTACTGAAGAACTGTAACAACACCATTAGCTGTCCTGATCAGCTTTCATCCGTTTCTGTCTCAATAAGAAATAACTTTCAAACTTTCTTCTCCATTAGATCTTTATGTAGGTGATGGCCCTATAATGTGGAAATCTATTTCAGTAAACCTTGGCTCTGTTCCTTTGTGCTCAACAGTCCTTAGTCCACCCACATTCTCAGCCAAAGGGACCCTGACCCAGAAACAGGCAAAGAGAGCCAAGGAAACTCATTAGAGATTGTGTTAACCTTGTCTCCATTATCTCTCCATCTCTCTCACTCTCCCTCCTGGCTCTGCGGCTTTGTCAAATTGTGAGGCAGCAAGATCTGAAGCATCCATGAAAGTGCAGAACCCTTGCAAACAGAGAGGCGCATGCTTTGTCTGCTCACGCGCAATGTGCACACACTTGCTCACAGATATTTGAATTCATCAACTTCCTCCATGCAAGAAATAACAAATTCAAGTGAATAGAAGTAGCCCTGCAGTGAAAAATCTGCCCAAAAATGAAAAAAGGACATCACATGACAAAATGAAAGACCCTAACCAATCATGCCCCCCACCCTCACCCCAACATCCAGCACTTGCATCCCTCCCTCGCAACTCCCCACTGCTGAACAGAATCCTGGGAGCAGGAAAAAGCTAAGTGACAAAATATTACTTTTATCAGCATCCTGGTCCCACTGCCACCAACTGAACGCAGCTTCGAGGTTTGCATATCACCATTTTCAAGATGAGCCAATCGTTGCGGATTCAGAAAACAGAGCTACTCTAACCATATTGTTGTATTTTTGCATTTTAAAAATTCAGTTTGAAACACTTTTTCTCTCTATTTTAGTCTCTTATCCTTTTTAACAGAGGCATTATTACAGTTTGTTCCACTGTTATATGGATTTCTTTAAGCATTTGTAATTTTCTAGCTTGATTTTAATCAGAAAATTTCTAAACTGCTTTCATATTGAGTGTTTAAAATTTTATAAAATGTGTCCTTGCTGCACTTTTATTCATATTGTATTTTTACTCTGTAATTGGGTTGAGTTTTCCTAATATATACTGCAAGTCTTGTTAGTGAATATTTTAGGGCTCAAATTGAAAAATAGCTGAAAACAATAAGCTCAACTTCTCAACTATGAAAATGGTTTCACAGATAGATAATCTGCTAAATGATGTGTGAAATGTATATATATCGTATAGTCAATTAATTTGTCAGGTACAAGCCTGAATTATGTGGGGGGAAAAAATAGCAGAGCTCATTCAGAAGAATGATCACATCTTATTCAACTAATCTGAGTTTAACATGTGGAATTGAAGCAACATAAAAAGAGATTCTTGGCAAGCAGCCGCTCTTCTGCTTGGGTCTCCTCCAAAACTTGTGGGAGTGTAGCAATATTAAGGAATGAGCAAGATACTATCGCAAAAATCCTAAGAGAAGACATTGTTCAAGTTCTGAACTAAATAATCACAAAGAGGTACAATTTGAGCTTTAAAAAGAGGTGTTACATACAGACACAGAAGTGTGACACCGCTAAGCACTAGCTAGCTCCATGAAGACCAAACATTTCTCAAGTACTGTAAACTGAAATGAGTAACAAACCCCTGAGGCATTGTTACTTCTCAATTCAGCAATCAGTATACCACCATTACTCGAACTTCAATGCATCGGCCACATTAATGAGGTCTATTGTGCTGAGAACAGTGAAAACTGATAACAGGAGAGTCACAGTAAATTAGACATCGAGTCAGTGTCCACATTGTGTTGACTGCATCCCAGGATTTGGCTAATCTTCTCTTGACCCTTTAACTTATACACTTCAGACACTAAATGCTTTAACAGTTTTGCCTTTAAAGGGGAGCTATTATGAAAAACACGTTTTTTCTTGCTTTAACATATATAAAGTGGTCTCCCCTCACCCTGCCAACGCAGTGAAGGAGGAAAGCAACCAAATTCTGCAGTGTACAGCCGCCCGGATGATCCTTCCAGTGTCTTGTGACTTTTACGAGCCGTTCAGATTCTGCTCCCGTCGTGAGTCACGGGGGGAGCGATTTCCATAGGTCGGCCTCCCCTGCGTGAAACCACGCCCACAACTAACTCCGCCGGGACAAGAACTCATTGTTTCGTAGCGGTATATCGTGTGTGCTAACAACTTCACCTCGGGCTGTTTCAACAACGAGGGACAGTAAAAATTAGGTTTTGCTTCGACACTTACCCTCATAAAAGGATCAGTACCAACAGTACGGACCCGGCAACAGCACACGAGTCAGCGGTAAGTGACGTTCATTTTTTATGTTACTTATATTTGTCTACGGGTAACACCGGAGCTCCAGTGAGTGGCTCCGGTTGCTCCAGTGTTACCTAACGGGTAACACCGGAGCCACTCACCGGAGCCACTCACCGTAGCTCTGGTGTTACCCGTTAGGTAACACCAGCAGCAACCGTATTACAGCAGAACCGTAATTCAGGCTTTAAGATCCCAGGGAGTCGTTTACACCGTGTCATAAACGCATGCGAGCGTCCGACTATCGCGTCGAGTTGCGTGACATCGGACGCTCTCTGTCCACACTGAAACCGTTAAACTCGCGGCCAGTTAGGACAGTCCAATAGAAAATAAAGCAATGGAATTTATTTTGTCCCTGACGCTCGCTCACATGGGACACGCTTTAATAGTGTATGCAGCCGGCTGCTCTTCAGAGCGAGGCTTTGTGTCCTCCCCTGCTACACGTCATTCAGGCAGCCAATCAGCACAGAGCCTCATTATCATAGCCTCCCCTCCCCTCAGAATCCCTCATAGAGAATGAGGTTAGAAACGGTAAAAATAAAGACATGGCCCAAAGGCTGAATTTCTAATTTATGTAGAAAAATAAAATAAAAAGCTTGTTTTTAAGACATTCAAGGCATGTTTAAAATAGACATTAAATGCCATAATACGTCACCTTTAAATTCACTTGTAGAAGAAGTACAATGAAAGATGCTATTGAAAATGGTGACACAAGATCCAAAAATATAATGGTCCAAAAAGGCTGCAATCCATAACACTAGAAACCATGTAAGTTGGTTGCAAAGCCTTGTTCAACACACTGGCAACAATCCAGGTTTTTTTGTATTTAATAAAAAGAAAAGAAAACTAAGCATGCATTTTAATTGCATAATTGTGTTATTAACATGAAAAAAAACATGAAAAAGACCTATTAGAAAAAAATGTAAATGATATAAAATGCCAAATCAAATACGGAAAAGTTATTATAACATACAAGTTTAGTAGGCTGTGTTGGCTAGGTATCTACAATAAAATAAGAAAAGAAACCTCACAAGTGAAAACGGTTGTATTTCAATGAGCAACAACTCAACCAAGAGTTTGCACTCACATTCATCCTCTACATAGTTCATTCCAGTTACACCCAAGTTTAGTGGCTCATCTACAGGTGCAAAATGGTGTCCATCTGGTGCACAACTGCCAAGCTGGTTGCTGCTCAAAAATCCCACCACCCAAGTATCCACCTGTTGCTTTAGTGTGGCTAAAGATCAGTTATCTATCAGAACCATGTTAGTTCATCTATTTACTTCTGAGCAAGTGAAGCTGAAGTTAACATGCAAATGAACGGCTATAATTCCTGAAGGGACGAGGCAATATTTTTGATGAAACATTTTAATTATACAAGTCTTGGATCTTGAGTTACCAGGATATTCTAGTTGCTTCATACAAAATTCATCATTTTGATGAACAGAAACAAAATACACAAACTGTCAAAGTATCGCAGAACCTGACCAAATATACCGCAAAACCTGTATGCGGTATGATGCTTTTTTTTTTTCATTAACATTCCTGCTCATGTTGGAGACTGTATTTCTTATATAGTATGCTAAGGCCTGGGATAACAGATTTTGAATGTTGGGACTTTGACATCATTGTGCAAGATAAACTCTCGCCCTTTCACTCTCAAGAAGATTTATTGTTCTAAGGAAAGTAGTGTATCAGTGAGACCAATGTTTCCCCTCCATCAGGGTTGAGTCAAGCATGAACAAACACGAACATTGGTATAAATCGTCTTTTTCCTCTTTCCTGTTTTTTTGTCCCCTTTCTCTCTCCCCTCCTCATTCCCTCTTCTCTTTTCCAATTCCCTTTTCTTTCCAATGATTCTTCTCATATGTTATGAAATATACATGCCAACTCAACTCAGAGAAAAACATCAGCAAATGTTTGGCCATATCATTGGACAATATGGAATTTTTACGAGGGAAAGTTTTGCTATAGCCACTGTGGGTGGCGGCTGGTCTGCATTTGAGTGGTCAAGCAGAATAATAAACCACTCAGCTGTCAAGTCAATTGAAGCAGGATAAATAGCTCTGTCAATCAGAGCTACCTATAAATGTGCTTTAGGCACACCTACCCATTATATTGAGTGAACATAAATCCATATTAATGACTTTTTCTAGTCAATACTTGTTAGTATTGGATTAAGTAAAGACCCATACATCCCACTGGCTTAAATCAATATATATTGTCGTTGTTTTAACAGCAAAATCCTTCAGAAGCTTGACAAGGAACAGGCAAAATGAGTGCAGGCTTCCTTCCACTCTAATTTCTCTTTCTATTTGAGTGCTTTATACAAGCCGATGTGTCTATACACACTGGCTGCAGGGCCCTGTCTAAAGCTTGGCTGCAGCAGGTATTTATTGATTAGTGTTAAGGGCCAGTGACCTCTCCCTTGCCCTTTCCTATCTGAGCCTCTCTGCCGGGGCGTACTAAGCACACTCATATTTCATCTCTGGAGAATCCTACCATCACACAACCTGGCAAAGGAGGACAAGTCAACAAAGACAAGCAGACATGCACTAAAAGTAAGGTGGCACCCACATTAACCTCAATCAGTTCCCAGCTCAGAGGCATTTCAATGATGCTGGCCGGAGCTCGGAGAGTGTTCATGCGTAAGCCAGCAGAAATGAAAGGAACATTTAAATTGGGGTGGTATAGCAACATCCAATATATGGGTTTTGTCTTAACCACAGTATGTGACATAATTGGAAAATCTAATCTATGCAAATTGATGTAGCCTGGTGTGGTTAAACACAAACAGACGGCTGAAAATAAGATGCCACAGTGCTGAGAAATATGTTTGCACTAAGCATTAAAAAAACAAAAAAAAACTCCATGACAATTTTCAATTCTCTGTTGTATCTATTGACTATTTTGACCCTGTAGACTTGAAGACGCTAGATAGGAATCTCATAAAATAAAAATAAGCTTGGAAATAAGAGCAGAAACAAAAGTCGCAGAATCATTTCTTGTGAAGGGTCACTTCCCCTAACTTTGCATCATTACTCTTTCTCTTTGGTGACATTTACATGTTCACTCTGATCCTCGTCCCTGACCTTCACTTGGTCTTCACAAGCTCCACTCTGGCAGGAGGCAGCAGGAGGTTGCCAGGGTCATGCCAGGCTTTGGTCTCTGTCTTTCCAGTCACATCAATGCCAGAAGAGGCAAGGTCAGAGCATCATGATGGTTGAGTTTTGTCACTTTCCATTATTTCATTCACCAAGCGTGTTACAAAATATACATTAATTTTCATGCACAATAAGTTGTATTTCCTGTAGGATGCTGTTTCACACATTAATTAAACTGTAAACACACAGTTTGTCACTGTGGTCATCATGCAAAAGAAAAAATGATTTGGCATTGTCTAGATTTTTGCACCTCTCAGACAAACCAAAGAAAATAAAGAGCTCCTATGTTGAGGATCCGATTCCGATTCCGATTCAGATTCAGATTCAGATTGCTTTTATTTGCCATTTGTGTTAAACACATAGGCATTTGTCACGGTGGTAACAGTGTGCGCATTCGGAATATTGTTTCCACATATAAATAAATACATCACAGACACATAACACCACAGTGAAGGAATAAACAAAAAAACAAAGTGCAGGCATATACAATACGTTGTAGTCCAGTTTTTGTTTTTTAAGTGACACCGGAGACCTGTGCCAGTGTCACTAAGGATAAAGATAAAAGGGTCAAGAGACATCTTGATCAGGGAAATCAGTGTAACATGAGGAAAAGCTCAGAAGGAAAAAAAGGTGTTAGTTATCTTTGGAAAAAAAATGCATAAATGAGACCAAAATATAATTGAAATTGACAATTTGTGCAACTGGTTAAAATAAAATTGATTTTTATAGTACTTAAGGAGGAACTCTACCACGGGATCTATGCTAATAGCTAATTAGGATGAGGGCCATGGAGAGGTGAATTTTCAAGATATAAAGCAACTCAAATCACATAGATTTCAGATGTTAGTGCATATATTGTTAGATATCTTTACACCACTCCGATTTTATTTTACAATTGGAAGACCTTAAAGTTGCTCCACATCATTTCATGCACATTAGCTTGTTTTATATCTTTATAGTTGCACTTCTTAGTGTGTAACCAACAACATTAATAATACCTTTTTTCTTATTAATTCTTTTTTTTTTCAATTAATCTATTGCATCAATATCTGCCAATCTCTGTTTTCCTGTTTCTTACCTAAACCATTGGCATCTCCTTCTATAGGTTATGGTTTTCCAACATTCCTTGTGGATTCTGTATTTCCACTCCTCTCCTCCCCTCATCCATTTGCTCACGGATGAAAAGTAATTTTGGTGGTTGATCGGAGAATGATGCTGCTACTTAAAGAGTCAGTCTATCAGCATTGAGGGTGAAGAGCACAAGGAGACAGAGAAAAGCTCTGGAGGAGAAGTGGCTCCCTGGGGCGTTGTAGCTGTGATGGGTGAGCTGTCAAATGCCCCATTGTCCAAATTACCCAGCAAGCAACCATGTCACCACCCGGGACTAATTTACGGTGCTCTGCGGTCTGGCACACACATTTCTCTGAGAAGAGTCCAGGGGAGAGAAAAGGGAAGAAAGGGGGTGTAGGGTGTGTGTCCTAAAACCTTCCAAAGGGGTCCGACAGGGGTTTAAACAGAGAGAGTGCAGCACAAACCCCAATTAAGTTCATGCAGGTTTGATGTTTGCTGTTTTTATGCTTCAAGTCCTCGGTGACATGTGTCAATATGAATATGTCATGCTCCCATGCCTTTCCGCTCATCTACAATTGCAGCTCTTGCATTCAGTGATGCACAAATACTTTCTTACAGTTTAAATCAGCCATTGCATACATAACTCCCTTGCTTGACTTCCCTTGCTGTCATAACAACTGGGCCTTTTAGAGCAAACTTGCATACCCAGTCACTTGTCACGTCACACCCCTGGGTGCCCAAAGCCAGACGAAGCCATCACCCTACCTCATACTGGCCAGTGGGGCATAGAGTGGAGCTGGGCTTGTCAGAGGACACATGCTGCAGTCTCTGACCCCTCACTGTGCCCAATAGCTTGATGCGATGCCTCTACTTTAGCTAATTGGCCCATAGCAGCGGGTAGCCCCACCATGCCACCATGAAAGGACAGAAAAAAGAAAAATATCACAATATACAGAGAGTTAGACGACAACAGAAAAACAGGATCGTCACATTAAGCTACAGAAATACTCATCTACAAAATGGATTTTTGAAAATGTGTGTTGATAAAAAAACGCCTCTGCAAAAGGTCAGTTATAAACAATCCTTGTATTTGGAGAGGTTTCTCAGCATTTCTTGTGAACTTGACCTAAGAAAGAAAAACCTGCCAATAAAAGCACTATTTAAAGAGTGACAAACACTTTAACACTTGGTTTCCAATTGTATTTTCGTAGAAGAAAATGCTAATTATTACTGTTTTCTATTTTAACTAATGATGGTAGAACCAATAGAAAAAGAGAGTCAAAAAATCCTGCATGCAGAAACCTTATGCCTTTCACTGCGACTGCAGGCACTTTGCAAGCTAAAGCAAAGCCATTTATCAAAGTAAATAAACAAATTAAAAAATAAATTAACTGTCTGTGCTAAATTAACATTCTAGAAATGACAAGTGAATGCTGCCAATTTGTTCATCAACCACACTTAGCTTAGAGCTGCATAGATGTGGAAATGCAACTTAAGGTATTAGAAAAAGTGTTTTTTTTCTTTGTCTTTTGGCTGTAGCACAAATAATGTCATGATGACGTAGCAGAAAACCACTTAAAGCAACTCCATCGCTCATACTACAACGTGAATTTAAGACAAGTACTAGGTTTATTAGATATTCTTTATTAAACACATACATGTCCCAGAGTGCATTGCATCATATTATTTATATCTAATGTATATGAAATATATATCTCAACAATGCTAGTATGGGGTCCTTATGGAGACTGGCATTTTAGGTTTAGGTTTAGAAATTCAGAAACCTGTATAACCCTTAGAGAATGCTTAACTTTCCTTCAGCAGAAATATTGCCTACCAACATTTAATCAAATTTTTCAATGCAATGTTCTTGATGCAGAATGTTGCCCTTTGGAAAATAGGCTGCTTTGATTCACATCCTCCAACACCGTATTATGCTTTACTGCTCCTGCAAGAGTCATCATGGTCCCGTCCATTAACATTAAACAAAAAAAGGACCCAACCTTTAACAGAAGATTAACAACAAATAGATTTCTCTTTAGCAAAAGTTCTTAATGCAAGATTATTGCATTTCCAATACTTCTACCTATAGTAATGATCAAAGTATTTTTCCTCTACTGACAGGGGGAGATAAGAGCAGTTAAAGACAGATACTTTTCTTTATACTTTTCTTTATTAATCATCCCATCATTCCCACATTATGTGTACTCAGTTGAAAAAATGATGTGCAAAATAGTATATACGCCGCACATATGCACATACCTCACACATGCCCACATCACACATACAGTATATCCCAAAGCGCTCAAATGTCCAAATCTCCTCTCAAAAAAACAAACCCTTGGCTACACTTCATCTGAAGGACATTACAGAGCAGAATAGTGTCAGACTGTTTGAGACACACAGTCCCCAGAGCATGGTCTATTCTCCAGGTCTGTCACCAAATCTGGCTGGCCGTTTATTACCCTGAAAAACACACTCACGTACATCCTTCATACCAACATCAGCCTCCTAAGACATATACTGTAACTTGTACTCACAATCAAGTCAGTCATAAGTCAGCAAAGATTAAAAACCATCAAAAGGCCTATGGATGATTTTAGACTTTTATTTTTTACTAAAACTACGTCATCTCCCATGTTCCCAACCCTACCGCTGGCCTGGTTAAAAGGACCTGCAACCATCTAGGAGAGATCCTAGATATGACAGGAAATGAGAAAATCAAGATTTACTGTATGCTAATAAAGCAAACATGGGAACCTGCCCTAAAACAGGCTTTGGCAGTGTGGGATGGTAGCCGTTTTCGTGTGTCCATGTTTCCGTGTGTGTGATGGCTGAATTAATTTGACAAGGCAGATGTAATTCAGAATCATAAATCTTCGCCCCGGGATCACTAGAGGGGGTCTAGGAGGTGATATATTAAAGGGCACATACACCACCGTTACAATGCTGATAATAAAAACAAGAGCCCGGTCGCAATAGCCAGCTAATAGACATGACTCCTTGTCTGGCCCTGAGGGCTGTGACATGTATACAGTCACAGGGGCAACAAAGACTCACAAAATACAAACTCTATCCGCCTTTTGACTTACATATTAGGCTGCTTCTCACTCAACAGCTCAAGTGTTGGATATGGCTGTAATTATGTTAAAATTTAAATACTGTTACACAAGCTTGTTGTCGTAAAACATGCTAATTCTTTACTTACTGTGGAGAGAGGGATCATACAGTCCTAAAATAACACGGCAGCATTAATACTGCAGCTGAACAGTGAACACTGAATTTGAACAAGGATGAATGTGAAAATTACGTAAAACCAGCTGATCAGCATCAATTAGATGGTAAATGGAAGCCATTGCCATCAAATCAGATGCTCTTTTATACAAAAGGCACTTTATTCCAAAATGTTTGATTGCTTGTATGTTATCGGCCGAAGGTTTGGATATACCTATCCATTCATTTTGAATGAGTAGGTGTGCCCAAAGTTCTGTCTGGCACTATTAATCATGCTTGCACACAGGCACTAAGCTGAGTTGGTGTAGCTGCAGACATGTTCCTCCCTGAATTAAAACAATAATTAATGCAGTTCCTTCTCTTATCTGCATTTCTGAGAGGACTTGATATTCAGCTCACACCAACACATTCATAAACATACATTTCATTAGACTTCCAACTAGCATTTTATCATTCTATTACAACACATTACATTGTGGTTCTATTTTCAATATAGTTATTTGACCTAAATGAGAAGAGGTGAACTGGAACATATCAGTAGTTGCAGGTAGTTTAGTTCCCTCACATTATTTGGCGTGTGATGTGGAAGTTTTCCCGAATATTTTCATCCCAACGCAGACTCTTCCTGCTCATTTAATGGTAGGAAGCTTGCTGGGATTATGTCTAAAAAAAGGGCTTCGTAAGCATTCTGGGAAATTGAGCCATGCTGTTTTCTGCATATAAACTACATTATGCACATGTACTAATCCAGTAGCGTAATGGCTATGCCGTTCAGATGTTTATCAAGATGATACTGCAAGTGCTGACTCTGAACCTGTAGAAATACTTTACATGCACTCATGCTGATCCTCCTCCTATTATTTCATTTTGTAAACACTACATTATATTCAGTTTGAATGATGCTCCACTTGCATTTTTGCTACTCCCATGACAGATTGTAGTGATACATCCACAGTCCTGCTCTTTTATGGTATAATAAGCACCCACAAAATAACTACATGAAGCTATCCTGACATATACTCAAAAACGGTGGGACTTCTGCTCTGACCCTGGTATCGGAGCATCATATCCCAACAGTTTCTACATCCTGCTGGGATAGATTACAGGTTGCATCTGGAGTCACAGTGCAACCAAAATATATCTTCTGTGACAACATGATATCAGATTCTGCCCTTGTCATATTTTCCTTCTTAGTATAGTGAGCGCAGTAAAAAAAACAACAAAAAAAAAACTGTAATTTTCTCTAATCACACAATGTAAAGAAACACCTAAATTAAAAGTAAAAAAAAGGAACCTAACTGTGGTAATGACTTTTATTTTGTTAATTGAGAAGCGATTTATAGACCAAATCATCCTTAACTATACCAAATAGAGAATTAAAGGTTGAAAATCATTCATGTCCATGTCCTCTGAGCATTGCAGACTGTAACATAATGCAGTCAATGTAACTATTTTTACATAACTGCCCCCCAGGCACCAGAACAATGTCAGCCCACTGCTCCTAGTGCAACTAATGATGGGTTAAAAGAAGAGGACTAATTTTGGTGTTTCATGAGATATATACTGAATAAAGATTATTATTGTTATTGTTACTAAATAACGCGTTAGTCCCAACACTGGACACCACCCACGACTCTCTATATCAAATCATTCAAAAGTTATGGCAGAAAGTAGGAACTATCAGATATGGACCAATCAGATAAAGGGGCGGGGCTAATTTGCAGCAATTATGTTCAAGGATTCAAAACCGAGTCCGATGACACCACCTACGACTCTCTATGTCAAACCATTCAAAAGTTATAGCAGAAAATAGGGACTATCAAATATTGACCAATCAGAAGAAGGGGCGGGGCTAATTCATGCCAATGAAGGTCAAGTACACAATACCGAGTCAGATGACACCACCCATGACTCTTTATATCATACCATTCAAAAGTTATGGCAGAAAGTAGGAACTATCAAATATGGATCAACCAGATGAAGTGGGGGCGCACTTTTTGGCTATCATCGCCACGGTAATCGTCGCAGGATCGAGACGGACATTTTGATGTATAACACACCTGGGTGCACGTTAGGGTTTGGGCCGTATTAACGGCCGAAGTCATGGCATAAATTGCGGCAAAATTACATGATTAATTGAAAATGGCCGACTTCCTGTTTGGCTTCGGCCATAGGACCAAGAGACTTTTCTTTAAGTTGCAACATGATACAGGTGTGTACCGATTTACGTGCATGTACGTCAAACCGTATTGTGGGGCTTGAGGCACAAAGTTTTCTAGGGGGCGTTGTTGAGCCATTTTGCCACGCCCATTAATGCAAACCATTAAATATCACATTTTTCGCCAGGCCTGACTTGCGTTCAAAAATGTGGTGACTTTTGGGGCACGTTTAGGGGGGCAAAAAGGCCCTCCTTTCTTCGGAAAAATAAAAAGGAAAAGAAGGAAAAAAATTCCTACAGATACAATAGGGCCTTCGCACTGTAAGTGCTCGGGCCCTAATAAACCTAAAACACTGTATCAGTCCCTCCTGTAAAGATCCTGATACTGACTCCAGTGGCTGTAAATTCTACATGATTCATTCCATCTTACTGTCTGGAAAAAATATCACAATACTGTTATCAAAGCATGAAAAATGTGCAAAGTATACAACATTTCCTTATTGATTGGCCGTCCATCACCTGCGATTCTCATGCACTAATGCACACACACAACCATGCAAAGACCTCCCAGCTGTTAATGGATGTGTTAAGAAAAAGGAAAAGACTCTTGCAAGGGAGATTGGCACAGAGTAGGTGTGTTTGTTTTGTGAGAGTGGGGAGTGACTCCATTAGGCAATCACACACCCAGCTTCACTCACCAGGGGGACTTCTATCAGCCTGTGATTTTGCCCTGTACCCCTCCCAGCTCCGTGCTGCTCACTGGTGAAATAGGTCAACCGCATATAATGGAGGGGCAATGAGGAGCAAGTATGCACCGCTCCCCTCCCTGTCCCTTTGCACTCCACCACCCGTTACCTCTGCCATCCGGAAACTGAAATCAACCTATGGCCCCCCCGTGGACATGCAGAGGCTGCCCACAGAGAGAAAAAGCAAAGACAGCCACAACATGCCAACCTTCCAGCCACAACAACCATTTACACAGCCACGCTTGAACAGAGCAGATTCTAGCATCTCATATGGAATGCTCAAAACAAATTTGTGCTCCTGGCTTATAAAGCTCATCTCAATGGATGTAAATGAATTGGGGGTAAAATGAGGGAGGGGGGGGGGGGGGGGGGGGGGGGAAATTGTGTGTATTGTGTGGAACAGTTTACAATCACCAAAATGGTTCATCACTGTCACTGTCGAAGGGAGAACGACATGGAAGAGGAAAAAAACAAACATTGTCCTAAGAGGGTTTGCACCATTTCAATATTAAAGAGGCGGCTGACTTAATAGCCATGGAGAGACTGTGAAAACAGTTGCATAATTTCTGTTCTGGCTCTGGAGAAAGTTTTGTTAAGTAGGCTATGTGAAAATAACTAATGATGTGACATCATCCTACAGGCTTAGCACCGACTCTTATGCTTACATTGTGTTTTTTTGGAAACACTTGTTTAATGAACCCTCCATACTTAGAGCACATTTTACACAGTATATTTCAAGAAAACTCATATCACTGAAGGCAGTTGAGACAATCACTGACTCTGATATTAACTTCACAAGAAACAAAAACATGCTTGATCTCTTCCATTGTTTTGCTATTGAAACCCTCAAACCCTAAGGTGCTGAATGGTGCAAATTGTATTGGACTTCTTGCACCCCTTTGCTGAGTCTGCAGGGTTCAAGGGGGTACACATGCTCGTAAGTTAGAACCCTGTGTGTTTGTGGTGCTTTTCCTGTGGAAGTCATCAATGTGCATGCTGCAACATTGAAGTCCACCCTAATGTACAATATTGATTTAAAAAAAGAAAAGAAAAGACACTTAAACCTTTGTGTTTGTCAAAAATGGAAAAGGACAAGGTTGATAATGAAAAAACTGAGAGTTTGAGGCTGCATTTTGGGGTTGTGCAACCATTTGAGGAATCATTTGGGTCTGCTCCACATACTTTTATAGGGGTAAAGATAGATTAGTTCTATGAGCAGCCCATGTAAAGTGTTTCATTAGGTTTCTTAATGCAGTCCATGTGATTATAATTATTGATCTAAAGGGCTGAGTCAGATATCCTGCCATCTCCAGTGTTCATGTAAAGAGGCTGAGAAATGCATGCACATACACAGAAATACACAAATGCACTGGTAGTCATCCATACATAATTCAAAATCAAACTATAAAATTCCTCCTCATATTGCAGTTTTTCATGTTTCCCCTTCTATGTTCATCTTTCTTCCAACCTTTGCATCTGCCTTCACTCCCAACTCATGTTGTCTTTCCTTCACAGTCTCCATTGGCCATGACCTTTTCTCCAGTGGAACAGGATACTGCCCATCTCCATCTACCTCATGCATTAATGATCTGTGGTGAGCTTAGGGCATCTGTCTGACTCTCAACCTTACTGTCGCTCAACCACTTCCAAGGACGGAGCTAAGCCTGAGCAAAGCGTTGCCACATTCCCTGACATCCACAGGGGTATGCAGATAAACAGCCATAGATAGTGATAGCCCCACAGTCTAAAAACAGAGAAGCTGACTGTTCTAATCTCAGTTTTATACATCTCACTGGCACTATCAAATGGTAGACATTTAAAAATGCACAGATAACAGCAGGAATGGGACACAAAGTAATGTTTTTTTTTTTTTGGTTTTCCATTGATTCTCTACAGATAAAGGACTGAGATTCCTTTCAGGAACCTCAGTTAGATTTTCATTAACACGCCTTTAATTGTCCAGAATTGATCACATACTATGATCCTGAGATGCTCCCAGCATTCCTCTGCTTTAACTAAAATATTCTTTTTTTTAGCAAAAGGTCAGACTTGTCAAATTCAGGAAGGTCTACAAAAACTAGGTATTATGTAAATTGTGATATAATACAACTTAGAAATGCCATCAAACATTAATTATCAGGTTCTTCCAAATGTAATCTTAATTAAAAAATAAAAAATAAATTAAATGCCCTTTTTGCAAGGGACTTCAGTGAATTTCCTGAAATATTCATATGGGTATCACAACAAAGATCTCTTGCATTGTCTTGGCTTTTTAAGCCTATTGATCAATAGACACCATTTAAATACTCATTAGACTCTCTGGCTCACTTGTGAAAAAGATATTCAGATGCAGGAACTTGGGTTAAAACACAGTAAAAAGTGATGGTTTAAACTTAGGAAACTCGTGTTATTCATTTGCAGTTGGGAATTTAGTTCTTAGGCATTGTGTTTTACACGTGCATTGCCTTCAAATTAACTGCACTCGAGGCAATTGAACTACTGAATTGTAATGAAAATTTAAGTACTTCCAATCTCCTCTCAACATTTTAGAGGAACAAAAATCACCCTCGGGTGGATATTTCAAAGCCCAAGTACTACCTTTAGAATCAGATACGTGTGCTCGAGCAGCACATGACTGTGTAGCAAAGAAATGATATCTCACGCTTAATCTTTTAAAGCACTTGTAAGTGAATTTAGACTAAAAAGAACAGATGGTTTTGTCACCAAAACACTAAAACAGATACCAACATTATATTTTAATTATTGTTATAATTACTGCCTTTGCATCGTAGGTGCTCGCTTGTGCCTAAGACTTATTTATTTATATTATTTTGTTTCTTTTGTTCTTTTCTTTGGCCTGTCCTCTCACGGCTCAGTGGTTGAGGCAGATGACTCCCCTGCCTCTCCCTGAGTCTGCTTCTGCTGGAAGTCTTTCTTATAAAAGCGAGCTCTTCCTCTC
This sequence comes from Cololabis saira, assembly GCF_033807715.1. Classification (NCBI taxonomy): domain Eukaryota; kingdom Metazoa; phylum Chordata; class Actinopteri; order Beloniformes; family Belonidae; genus Cololabis; species Cololabis saira. The sequence goes on along the minus strand of NC_084597.1, from coordinate 25,380,133 downwards.
CACTGCTAATCCATGCATGCAAAGGACATGAGCCTGAATTGAGCTGAAGATTCAATATCATTCGTTGGTTTACAATTTTTTACAAACTGGCATTCTGTAAGTACTGTTATACAGTACTAAATTCGATTGTTTTTTTTAAATGTATTTAACTGTACATAAATGTAGTAGACTTTCAGTTGTTTACTTTCTCCACAAAACTGTCACTAGATGACATTTGTTGCTATACAAATAAAGTGAATTGAACTTATTGAGTTGTTTGTATCTAACCAGCGATGTTCTCAGTTTTTCACTACGCTACATTAATCTAACAACAAAAAGGAGACTGACATGTTTCATGAAAACTAAATATTAAGATATACTGAAGTTTAAATTGTGTTTATCTACACCATTGCAGCAACAGTAGCATGCAGTGTGGTCAGTGAGAGCATAGCGTAAGCACTCATCAGCTCTTTTTGGTATATGTATCTCACCCTGTCACCTGCCAGGACTCAATCCCCAAAACCCTAAAATGCTTCCTGACAGCTGAAGAAATCCTCATCTGGTGGGTAGGGATGAAAAGATTTCTTTTGTGCACCTCCCAGACGCTCCATACCCAAATATTTGACTTTGCCTGTGATCTGCAGCCCTTGAAGGCTTCTGCTGGGCTTTTCCACGCGACTGATCTGTTTTCAAAGCAGGTGTTTAAAACGCAACTGACACGGAAACCTCACCAGCAAACCAGAGCTTGAAAAAGACGGGGAGGAAAATAAACAAGTGCTTAAGGTGCTATTGTTTTAAACCTAACTGAAGCTACAATTATGCCTACTACAATGTGTATGATTTGATTAGGCTGAAAGGTTAAATTTGACACAGCTATCATCTCAGATGGTTGACGTGCGGATAAAACTCCTCATGGATCCCAACGATGATCAGCCCCTTGATGTGGCTGCTATGCACTCCTACATGCATGGCCTTCAATCATGAAAGTGAGCACAAGCTAAAAACCCATGCAGACAGCATTTGTATGCCCACCCAGCTGCATGCTGTTCATTCCTCATAATAATGCAGACACAGATTATACAGCAGGAAATGTCTCAAGAAAATCAAGCTGATGTATTAAAGACTACACATGCGGGGATGAACCTTTACAAGTGTTTGAAAATCTACACAGATGTTTTTCAAAAGGAAAAATAAAAAAGATCTTGGGTGGTAATGTTAAAGGACTACTACTGATTCAAGTTTATATCCAGTTTTTTATGCATGTGTGTGCTGCAGTCAATGCATTCAAGTTAAAAACAAGCTTAAAACAGAAAGCCATCTTTTTCAAAAATAAGTTTGATAGCTTTCAGTTGTCAGAGGAAGTAAATATTTACATGATGCCCCTTCATGAGCTGTACTTTACAGCCTTGTTTTTAGTTTGATGCCCATGTGTTTTTTTTTTGTTTTTTTTTTCAATACCTTTATCCCGATTTTTTTCCCCATTTCATCACCCAGTGCTCTACCTAAGTGACAGTCCTGGGCATTGCTCCCCTCTACCAACCCCGGGAGGGCCCTGCACTGAGCTCAGGTCTCCTTCTTATCCTGAGGAGTGAGCAGGAAGACAAGCATGGAAACTGGCGTAAACCGCCACTGGATCCTCAAAAGATCAATTTTCTCATATACATTTTTTTTTCAGTAAAGAGGACTTAGAGTTATTACTTTTTTAAGTTTTGGATGATGCCAAAACAATTGTATGCCATGAAAAAAACCTCTAACTCTGAGGCATAAAAGTACACTTGTGTTGATTTGGTGATTACAGGTAAATTAGACTAGAGTGAATATCTGCACTACCAGGGCACACTGGTGATATATCACTGCTGTTAAACTCAGTGTGGTGTTCAATGTCAGCTAATTGAAAGTTAGTATCCCAAATGTTATCTAATTTTCCCCAAACCAATTAGATAGCCGCACCTGAATTGACAGGTTGTGCCAACGTGGGAGAGCTGAGCCAAGGGGGAAGGTGGCTCAGTTGGTAGAGCGTTCGCCCATGAACCTGAAGGTCAGTGGTTCGAACCCTAGTTCTGCCTGTGTCCACCAAAGCGTCCTTGGGCAAGACACTGAATCCCCCGGTTGCTCCCGGTTGTCAGGCCAGCGCCGTTGTGTAACCGGTGTGATTGTGTGGGTGAATGTCTACAGTGTAAAGCGCTTTGGGGCTGTAGGAGTACAGCTGGAAAGCGCTATATAAGTGTAAGCCATTTACCATTTAACGGGGATTTAGTTAACCGGATGGTGTACATATCGCACAGGATTTAAATTGGATGAACGATCGGACTAGGTGTAGGGCAAGAGCATGGACCTAGTTGTATCGCATACAAGAAAGTGCTTGGTAAAAGGTGGTAAAAGGGTGAAACCTCGGCCTTTGCATATACATTTGCTGGAGACATGGCAGAGGTTATCATAGGATGAGATGAGGAATGGAAAATCTTTTGGACTCCTTTTCCACCTATTGCAGAGAGTTGCTGGGAGTTGACCAAATGCAAGTGCACCAAGGCATGTACTGGAAGGTGTAAGTGCTTCAGATATGAACTCACTTGTACATGTCTGTGTAGTTGCCCCTGTTAGATCCTATATTCTTTTTGCCAGGGTTACTCCCCCTTGGCACCTGTGTTTTCAGGTGTAGACCTATTGCTCGGCTCCCCATGGGCACATAAGTTTGTCTTCAGTTTTACCAGTTAATCGCATTTTTAGTTTAGTTCTTTAGTATTTTTTTCCAGTGGCTAATTACCAGTGAGAGATATTTTTAGTTGAGGAGATACTCCGTAATGTCTGCACCTCTACCTTTTATTTGTGAGAGATATTTTCAGTTTATCATGGTTCCACAGCTATGTCAGTCAGAGCTACTGTTGCCTCTAGATCTGCCCATATTGCCATTCAGTAAATAATTGCTCAATTATTTTTTTGGAGCGCTATCCATTCAGCACCAAAGCTGGCCACTTTAATAATCTTCCTTTTTGTTTCCCCATTCATAGTACCTTGTCGTGGTAAGGGAGCTTGTGCACTTCACTGAACCCTGAGAGCTATGCCGTTAGAAGGCAACTCCTGGCAGGTTTTACCACATTGGACAGGTCAAGGGTTAGACATAATACAGTAAAAAATTCCACTCTTGGCCTTTTTAGGAGCTCAAATTAACATGGGAAAATATATTATTTAAAAATCCAGGTGGCAATCTCAAAGAATGGCTGCCATCTTGAAATTTCAAGTGGCTGTGAGCAGTTTCTGGTCAAGTGACTCATGGAGAATGCTCATGCCAATTTTCATGCCTATATCACCAACCAAACAATGACATCACTTAATATATCGACCAAGGTGGCGGCCATCTTGAAAAATGGCCGCCAACTTGAAATTTCAAGTGGCCCGGACAATTTTCTTGTCAAGTGACCCATGGAGACTGCTCATGCCAATTTTCATGCTTGTATCACCAAATGCACGATTCTGCCTAAAATCCACTCTTAGCTGCTCCACTATATCTAATGGGTTTCTGAAAATGCTTTCACGAATCACTGTCGTGCGTATACGTTTCACCCGCTTACAGAGCATGTACTCCTTGAACTTAATTCAAAAGATGAAAGAATTTCCCTTGACAGCTATGACGAAGAGCTGCTGCAGTGACATTTATTGTCAAATCAAATTAGTCAGTAATCACTAAAAAGCACAAAGATTGATCAGACAGTGAACTTGCTGAAACTAAGTTACCAGTGATGTCTGTGCAACAGCGACATGCACACAAAAATACACAAAAACATATGAAAGCACAAGGATTTTCCCTTTTTCAGTAGTAATGTTCCATAAAGTAGTTTAATAAGACATGTGTTGAAAAAGTTAGGAAATGCAAAGTTTTGAAAATTGTAAGCATGTAAAAGGGATGAAAACACCTTTTTCTCTCTTATAAAGGCCCTTGTTTCATTCTCTTTTTTCTTTTTCTTCTGTCCTCATATCGCTAATACCATTTCTTACCATGCAAAGCAGTTGGATTCTCATGGGGTTGGGATCATGAGAGAATTTAGGCTCCAAGATATCTTTTCCAACTGTCAGCTCCTTCAAATCGGGCCTAAAAACATTACTGTTTACTGAAGCGTACTCTTAAATTAAATACCTTAAATTAAATACTCACCTGATGGACTATACTGCATTTATTTTTAACAGCTTGTGCTTTTTATTATTTTACTTCTTTTCTTATCATCTTATTCATAATTTTATTCAATCTTATTTGTTATTTACTGTCTAATTATGTCTTGCCGCTTTTAATGTCAATGTAAAGCACTTTGAATTACCTTGTGTTGAATTGTGCTATATAAATAAACTTGCCTTGCCTTTTATAAAGTCAAAACCCAAATATTCAAACAAATCAGAATTCTGTAATTATAGCTCTGCGCCACAAAAAATAGCAGCGTCTATTGTGACTCTATGAGAGCCACAGGATTGGCTGAAGTACACTTGTTACTTTGACAGTTAGATGTTTATTTCAGTTATTGCAATCATCAAAAATATATGTTTTGTTTTTCGAAAGCCTTTGCAAACAATTTATATGGAAGTATCTACAGACACTTATGTGAAAAAAAATACATCTAGTACTCGTGTTAATCTTCCTCTGGCCCTGCAGTACCAAAGCCCCATTCACACAGATTGTTCCTCCTCTGTTGCCCCTTTATACTACCCCGCTGTGCAGTGTGAATGGCACAAAGGAGGAATAGCATAACATTTCATTCTGCAGCTGTTGAACATCTGTTCCATCTGGTGACATAATAACAAAGGCATAACAGGCGTGAAACAAATGCTGTCTAAATTGGTATTGTGGGTAGGGATAACGAGAACATGAGTAGGCTATGGCTGCAAACTCTATCTTGGGGATGATGACCTGGTTGTGACTACGCTTCAACTTTCCGATTTCTATTTTGCTGCCAATGTGAAACTACGAAAAGTTAAAGTTCCTAAACCGACGGCAAGGAGCTGGCTCTAAAAGCAAGTCAACTGGGGGTCCACTGATGCATGCTAAGCTAGCTAAGCTAAAATAGCTTACTGACTTGGAGGGTTCGAGTGGACTTACGGCCCTGCTCATTCCGCGCATTTGCAACATGACATACAAGAGGGTTAAATAAGTTCAAAAGCACTCCTCAGAAGACCTATGGAGGACATCACAGAAGGTTCATCCACTGGGTGGCAAAGCCTGGTGTGCCGACTAATAGCTTTGCTCAGACGTGAGAATGCCCAGGTATCACGAAAAACAGGAAAATAGTCCAGAATGCTGTAATATTTTGTGAAAGCATATAAGCTACTGCACCTTCTTGCATTGACTGTAAATACGCAGTTGGAGAGTTAAGGCAGAGCAGAGATATCCAGTGAGTCTTAAAATTCCATTATCTGCGCTCGCTCTTGATCAGCTACCGGAAACACATGTTTACCATTAGCCACAACATCGAAACTTCAAAATCACAAAGCTTGTTTTAAGTGGAAAAAAAATAGTGAATTAAAAAAAAAGTGTCTTATTTGCATCTTTTCCAATAAATATTGGTCACATTTTACGTGAACAATATTTATTGAACAATGGCAAGGACAGTAGACTGCAAGAGTTAAGTGGCACTTTCTAAAAATAATAAACTATTCATGGAAATTATGTCTAAATTAATAAAAAAACTCCTTTGTGTCACTTTAAATCGATAACAGTTCCTCGTTGGCAGTACCAATGCCAAGTTGCCTGCAGGATGCGCCAGCACAATTGAGGGGAGCATTCATTAAAAAGTATCCCTGATATAAAGTAGATATTGCAAAACATCGTCATCAAATACGTTTGATAAAACAGTTGTTTTCCCGATAGCAGAGGAAAACCTGAAAATGGTAGTAGTTGCAGATGGGGAAGAAGATGAGCCACCACGCAAATTTACACCAGCAGTCAACATCTGGTGGTTCAGATTATTGTCAGGTTATTTAATAACACCAGTAATATGATCATTTTGGATATTGGTGGATTGCGCATTTTGAATATGCTTTGTGTGGAAATACAGTACCCACCACATTTCAAAATTCAATAAATCCTATGTCTGTGTGATATGTGGGGCCTAGTACTCGGGAGAGCGAGTGACAGACAGGCCCTGGAGATACACACCACAGTGTAAACACGCCACCTTAATGGAGGGGATAAAAACATGGCGGGTGAGATAGGAGACAGTGACAGACAGAAAGACAGTGGCGGCTACTGAGGGAAAGAGACGGCGTGATATCAGAACTGAGAGGAGCAGGGGGGCCTGGGGGACTTCTCCACAGGCTAGTAGTTCCTCTCATATCACCTTACCAAACTGCCATTGCCCCCCACGCAGAAACCCTTCAAAATCACCCCCTACAACTCATCCCATCCAGCCCCACCTCCCTCTACTTTTTGACAGAATGATTTATGGTGTATCTGGTCATGCGAGCACCACTGTCCCTGACTACACCAAACATTATCACAACTTTTTCTTGACATAATCAGTGAGACTATATTTAAAGTGTAGCATTTGCCATGAAACAGAAAAAAAGAATGAATTTACCAGGGATTGAATTAACAATTCGGTGGTGGAGATTGATACTATCTCCATCATTTCACAACCTGTCTAGATTACTCCGCACACTGGAGTAATCTAAAACTATTAAAATACAGAAAATGATATACTGACTAAAGGAATGCAGCTCAGCTTCTTTTAGAGCCTAGGTTACTTTTTTTTTTTTAATATAGTCACATCACAAAACATCCCTGCCTATTATGCACTACATCAAATGCACTACACTGAAGACAATATAACACATGAGTGGTCTACAAGTTTCATATCAGTCTTAAATCCCCATAGGAACCATTACTGTTTATATGACTGTACATTAACTTCCTCTGACACCATTATCTATCTACTGCTAGTCACACACACACACACACACACACACACACACACACACACACACACACACACACAGAGGAAGATTTCTGCACTTTGCAGACATGGAAACAAAAAAAAGTGTGTGTGTATGTATATATATATATATATATATATATGCAGATATATGCACACAGGGAAAATTGTGAATGCATCACACAAAACACTAAGAACACTCAGCATACACAGCAGTAGAGAAAAATATCAGCAGTTGGGAACACAAAAGTAGTAGGAAGTATGTTGAGATCCAATGTGAGCTAAAAATTGTTTAAATGTATGCAATTGCCAGAAAGCCTCTAAGCATTTGTGCTTTGTCAAAAAAATTTAAATGGTGGCACTGATGAGTTTCACTTTTGGGTTTCCCGCGACCTTAAGCGGGGAGGAAAGAAAGAGAAGATGCACACTGTCTTTGCCAATGGAAATCCTTAATTTTAGGCTTGAAAAATACCTTTGTATTTGGGTGTCAACGTTAAAACTAAATGTAATTTATTGTGCAATCATTTAACTTTGCGGGAGAATGGAAAGGTAAAATGAAAAGACACGACTTGAAATGTTGCCAGGAATCACAAAAAAATGTAAATGTGTCATTTTATGAAGAAGCAGCACAGCATTTAAAAGTGTAAGCCATCTTTTTCAAGCGGAGAAGACCTCTCCCATGTGTTAAGACGATGCAAGAAAAAGACAAAAGAAACCAATTGTCAGGTATACTTGATGTGTGCCATCACTCTTAAAAGATGGCACAAGTAAAAATCAAAAATCAAATCAGCATTTGTTTAACCACTCAGATAATCCATTTTGATTTGCTCTTTTGTCATAAATAGACACAAATATGATAAATTAACCAGGGAATGAACTGCGTAAAGACTGCATCTCATAACACGTTAATAATGCAGCTCCACCCAAACATCCAACTGCAATATTGCCTTTGGGGCAAGGCTGTTTTTATGAATATTGTATATTGTCTCAATCTGGCTGATAAACAGCCTGATATGTCTTCCATTTGAGATCAAATACTTAAAAATGTTTCACTGCTGCAATAAACAAAGAAGGCTTTGTCGTTATGTGCAGAGCCAGCACATAGCAGACCCACCACAACATGATCCCAACCACGTTTAAAAAACCTTTTCTTAAGTTTAAGTCTTAATAAGTCATTTTATAGGTTCACAAGGAGTCCAAACTGAACTGATGCACACAAATGGTTCAGTAATAGCTGAAAACAGATACTGCAACAGTTGGGTAAAAAAAGCAATCTAAGAGGTACTGTATTTATTGATGTCCATATTGAGTGAGTTCCAATAATGAGTTGAAAAGCATCACTGTTTTGTCCATGGTTATGGTTTATATTGAGCTCATCCAATCCAAAGTCCAGCAAAAATAGTGGGGAATCTCATATCCAGAACTTTTGTTCTGTTTATAATTTATGAATGAAAAAGTTAACCGGATTTGATTAAATTATGAATCTAACAAACGTATGTAAAAAAATTAGTAAGAATGTATCCGTAGGCATTTGACTTGCACTGCATTTTCAGTCACTCTGACTCCAGAGGTCATTCACAGGAGTCTTCGGCCATCTCCACATAAGGCCAGGTAAGAGGCCAGTAAGTATGTCACCTTTAATTCCACAGCAACAAATCCATCTTAATTTCACTACCACATCTCATCAGATAGTTCATCTTCCTCCTTTACTCCCGCACTAATATACAAGTTGGCCGGGTCATAGACTAAATGCTATCAGTTGTTCTTTATGCTTGCCTTGCTGACACAGGTGAATAGTGTATGGATCTTCTTCTTTTTGCGTTTGAAGATTCAGCAGGTCTCAAACTGAGTAAATTACATGGTGGAGATATAGAATGCACAGCAAATGAGAACCAAAATAAAAGCATCTATTTTCCTCCTCTGCTCATCCACATGATGCACTCCCAAACTTATAATTGTGCTACTGATTAGGCTCACCCCATTGCATTCCTCTGCCACTTCACAAAGCTCATCAGGCACATCTGTTACCAACAGCACCAAACAAGTGGCACATTAACAAACAAATAGATAACAATTAGTCACGTTTGAAGTCTTCTGTTTCGCTAGATAGAAAGCTGGGACTACTGGCTCTAAGGAAGCACAAATGCCTTGCTACAGTGGAGGGGGGTAGGACAGGGCTTCCTGGAAACAAACTTTCAGGATTTTGCATCATTGTGACAATGCATGTGTAATCATAAGACTGTGGGAAAAGCAAAGTCCAAAGGCCCAGGTAATCTTAACATCTTGGTGATTTATGCAGCTATTTTTTGTTTCATTGTTGCAATCAGGATATTTAGTTTGCATAAATCTGAGCTTTTGTTCTCCATGCCAGAAATGCAAACATAAGAATGTTAAAAGCTGCCAAGTTGTCACTCACGCTACATTAAGAGAGGAGTCATGACATAGCTAAAAGTCAGAGGTTAAAGTCATTACGAGCAGGGTGGCTCCACTTTCTGACCTCTGACCCCATCTGTCTATTCTTCTTCAAGTCCCAGAGTAAACTTGTCTGGAAGCAGGTGGTGCAAAATGTTTAGATCTTACCCTCAAAAGCAAGCACAAATAGCATAAAGCCTTGTTTCATTTTATAACCACAAAGATTTCACAGTTATTATTACTTTAATCTTTTGTTTGAATAATTTAGTTTGCTCAAACCACCCTTTTGCACACAAAAATCTCCTAGCTACTGTAAAACCCTCTCATCTCTTTGTTTCTTTTCCCATCATCAAACTATGTCACTGTCTTTTTATTTTTGATGTGAAAGGGGGACGGACCCAAATGCTCCAAGCCTTATGTTTTAATATTTAAAGGAGATGTGCAGTAATACCAGTAAAAACTACACTACAACAGCGAGTGGCTGATTCAAGCAGGTGTCGGATCCTAATTTAATTGGTACGTGGGTCAGTGAGACTTCCTGATTTGTGCAGCAGCTTACAGATGTAGGGATCCTTGTTTCTGGAGGGCACTTTTTCCTCATTGCACATTAACGGATACACTACAAAAGGAAGCTCTGGAGCCCGTGAAGTGATTTAAAGGAGCAGCAAGTTGATGTTTTCTTTCAGACAGCCAATAGGCTCTAAATAAGAATAAGGTGAACAAACATCCGTCAACCTGAGGTGTTTCTGAGGAACTGTAATTCACTATCTCATTCTCATATCACACGATTCACATGTGCTCATTTATGACTCATTCACCCTGGGTACGTAAGGAGATGGAAAAAAAAATAAAATAAAAATCCTTGATTTATTCCACGTCCAAACTTGGCATTTGATTTGTGCTGAAGCACATATTAGCCTATAAACGTTTTGCAAATCCTCCTGAATGCACAGGAATAGGCGCAGTCTTTATAACAGCTGTGTCCAAGTTCACACTTCAAAAGAGCAAGCTCAAAGTTCAGTCTACACATGTGAAAATGACCAAACAAAACATTATAATACAAATGAGAACGTTTGAGAGATGCAGAGTGACACATGTCAGAGAAGTGTAGCTTACTGGAGTTGGAGTAGCAGTGAGTGAATTAGTTTGGGTGTCCAGTTATATAAAATCATTCAGAAAAACAGTGACTTTTACTGCATGTATAATTCATATTGTCAAATAAAGTGTAAAGTGTTGTAAATTTTCCTAACAACATAGAAAGAATAAAATAGTAGAACTACTAGTTTAAAACATGCTTACCTTTAAGAAGTAGAATCACCAGAGGGAGGATGATACAAAAACGAGAGAAAAAGAGAGGAGAAACAAAGCAGACGTCAGCACAAAAAGCATATTTGAAGCTGAGTAGAAGTAAACTACTGTGCATTAGTACATTACAAAATCATATTAACACTTTTACACTGCGGGTGGGATGTATACATCAGCTGTATGCTAGGGAACTTACTGTAATTGTACAATATATATGCTGAACATGAACAGAGAAGAAGTTTAAAGATTTTTTTTTTTTTTTTAAGTGCCCCTGAAATCGAAACTGTGCCCCCTGTGCAGTCACACATGGCTCTGTTTCATAGATGGAGGAATTCAGGAGGAACACATGTTTCCGGGAGCACTGTCAAGTATGCGCAACACACCAGAGTTTCACAGTACAGGGACCGGCTCTAATTAGAGCTCAGCAGACCTGGCTCTATTTGTTTTCATTTGCGTGATTTATCCCCTTTCATTTGGCAGCTGGCTAACATATCCCAGACCCTCAGACCAACTTCGCCTGAGGTAAAAGGATACGGCTGGCCTTTGGAGGAGCGGAGGGCAGGCTTTGGAGCGGGAGAAAAAAGGAAGAGAAGTAGGCTTGTAGAGTTTATTGGACCACAGTTGAGGCCACTTTTCATGAAGATATAGTTTCAGAAGTACCATAGGAGGTGGCACAGTGGCGATATTGCGTGTGACCAAGCATTTTCCTATGGGAATCACATTTGCCTCCATTTGAGCTCCCAAGGGGGAAAGCAGATTTGAGGAGGATGAGGGTGGTATGTTGCCTAAAGACCTAGGATGGGTTATTAGATGTTTGGACGACGGCTGCAGACAATATAAAGCTCCTTGTGCCTCAGGGGAGATCTGCCGATAGTTTTAAGGCTTTAGAGTGTCTCTATTACAAACAGTTGAGGAACGCAGACCTAACATCTGTGAGCAGCTGTAAGATTCTCCGTGACTAAAAGGGATTCGATCAAAAGCTAGATGAATTTTTACTCAAATAGAGCATAAAAACTATAATCTTTACATTGGAAGGTGACATTATCACTTAAAGCCAACTTTTACACATTGCTCTTTTTTCCACTCAGTATACTCATTTATATTAAATTTAATAAACTTCATAAGTTTACACATAATGAGCGGTTTTAAGTTGCCTTCATTGCTGATCTATCTGAGATATTGAGTAGGGCTGCACAATTCTGGACAAAATGAGAATCACGATTTTTTTGCTTAGAATTGAGATCACGATTCTCTCACGATTTTTTTCCAATATAAAATTTATTGCACTTATTACTTTAACTTTGCAACAGCTGAACAAAAATATAATAACAATAAACATATCTTGTCTTCTTTACACAAACCTTTGAATAATTTAAACAATAATAACAATTTTGAACAATATTTGTTCCTCCCTGAGTTGAACACCCTTTCAGAAAGGGGACTTGTAACAGATCCTGTAGTTCTGAGGCAACAAATTATTCCTCTGGCTGCTTTTTGCTGTAACAGCTGACATTGAACATAAAAACAATAAACATCTCTCGTCTTTAAATAATTTTAACAATAACAATTTTAACAATATTTATGTGCGTGTCAGGTGATGAGAAAGGTAGATGTTTCTCCAAATGTAATCCACAATCATTAACAAAATATAACAAACATGACAACATGATAGTTGACCATGACAGGACTACAACAACCTAGAACATAGGCCTAGTCATTTTTTTTATGCAGCCATCTTTAAAAAAAAAAAAAATAATTAAATCGTTGTCATTTGGAAATGAGATTGCGTTCAAGCATGAATCGAGATCGCGATTTTTTAACGATTAATCGTGCAGCCCTAATATTGAGGTTGAATTCCGTTGCAGCTCCTTCTTTATAGTTAGTCTTTGAAAGACAAAATAATATGAACAAAGACATTAGATGCAGATATACAGTAAGGTTACACAATCAGAGTAAGGAAGTGAAAACAGTGTCCACTGGCAGTATACACCAGAAGCAAACAGCTTTGAAACTGAACAAGTGGCTTGTAGAGACAAAAACATCACTGTTCACTTTCTGACAAATGGCAGTAGTTACATTTTCCTTTTCTTTTTGTCTAATGACCAAGCCTGCATTACCTCAAAGCCTCCCTACAATCAGGTGATCAAGCCCAGGCAATAGATTTACAGTCTGTCCAGCCTCCAGGCAGCTGAGGGGTCTACGGACATCAATAAAGGGTTAACCAGTACCGTTAAGATTTAAAGGGGGCAGTAAGTGGCTCCATTAGCCCGGTTGACTGCAGCAGCCATAGGGCCAGCCGTGGACGAATGGTGGATGAGGCCGTGCAAAAGACAGAATAAGTGCCCCAGAGACATCAGGCCAGGGCGTAGGAGAAAGACTTGGGGGTAAAGTTACAGACTGATGCTCAGGCATCAAATCAAAGCTGCTGTTTCCCCTCCAGCTCCAGATTGAGCACAGTCATTGTGGAAAAGAGCAGGAAACACTAAAGGAAATGAGAGAGAGAGAATCCACAAGGGGTTTTCATACCAGTGGGCCTACACGGTTTCACAGTTAGTACATCTGAAGCTGATCAAAAACCTGTGTAGTTGCTCTGCAACTGCTGGCAAATCTGCTTTCACAGTTTATGAGCTGATCCAATCATTAATCAGGAGTGTTTCCTGCCCTGCTCCGTCTCTTAACCTTGAGCAGTGCTGACAGCTTTTCAGCAAGAAGATCCTGAGGGATTCTCCAATGAACTTAAAAAAAATAATGTTAATAAATGTGACTGCTCAAGCTTTCCTCCTAGGTTCTCAACTACTTAGTTTTGTGAAACGGTTGGCCAGGGAGTCTGAGAAGTCAAAAATGACCATGCTTGAACCATAACCACTGGAACAAGTCTATAAACATCATAAAAATGATCTAGCAGCACCCACCATCGACCTGTCCAGACTTAGTGGTTCTTTTTTTATTATTTGCTATTTATTTGCCCTAAATTTGAAAGAATGTGTGACCTTCAAATTGAAATTTACTTGGAAGTAACGTCCATGCTTTTATTGACTTTAAAATTTTTCATGAAAAATCAAAAAACCTTGCACAAATTAAAATGACTTCAGTATAATTCCCTTATTCAGGGAATAGAGATCTATGAATATGCAAAAGTGATCCTTCTCCTCTGGTCAGTATACATGACACTGTTCTGCTTCTATCTGCTTCATTAAGCAACAGCAACTTCTAATAGTTCGGTATATTCAAAATTCTTTATTTGTCATTGTTCATATATCATAACAACGGAATTACAGATATTACTGGCAAACCACTGCTTTTTGGGGGTCAAAATTATGAAACAGCTGCCTGATGAATAAGGATTGCTGACATGTCCTCTCTGGAACCATTGCTGTTCTAGTTTTATATTTTTGGGAGAGACATTAAAGCTTGGTGAAACTATTGTGCCATCACAGCCATAAATAGAACATTAATTTGACATCTTTGCAACAAGCACAAAAACAAACAAAAAACCCCCCCACAAAGTACTTATCTTTGTGGAATTACATATTACACCTAAATTCACACACTGTTTCATGTGCTGTGTGTGTTCCAATGGTCGTTAGTAGCACATAAGTAGATAAAACATCCAACGACAGCTTCCTTTTAATTACCCAAACATTTAATCCACTAATCTACAAGTCTCATTTGGAGCTAGACCTTCGCCTAACACGCAATCCCAACTCAGCAGTTCTGCAGCTTCCCAGTAATGAGTGGAGGTCTCAACCCAGCACTTGAATAAACGTGTTAATTCAAAGCTCATGAGGTAGAAACAAAGCCAGAATGGGAGATATATTCCCCCACATTCATTTCCTCTGTCTGTCTTGTGGCTGATGTTGAGATGGAGATGTCCCCCCATCCCCCGGGGGAAAAATGAAGATCATGCATCACATTGAAGTGTGCCTGTGACTCTCACATGGCTTTGTCCCTGCTCTGTGTCTATGCATCTGTTTGTGTGTTTTCCATGCTGTGATAATGACACAAAGGTGATTACCGTATTTTCTGGACTATAAGCCGCACCTGTATATAAGCCGCATCTGCTATATTTAAAAAAAAATAATAAAAAAAAGATATACCTGTATATAAGCCACATCCACTCTATTAAAAAAAAAAGGTATGCAAGCCGCAGATATTTCTGTTGTTAGATATTTACTACATGTACAGAAGGATTTTGAACTGTAAATGATGTACATGTTTGTACCTAAATAGATCCTTTCCTAACAGTGTCTTTTAACACGGCAGCAACTTTGCTGATTAAAACGGGACAGAACCAAGAGAAAATAACCGCTATTTATTTATCTATTTATCTGTTTGAAATCTGCTTCTACCTACTTCTATCTGCTGAAGAAAAAAGTAGCATATTCTTCTTTGCATTTATTTTGTCTAAGTTTTGATTCTAATTCTGGTTAGAGCGCCCCGAGCGGTGGAAGAAAAATCCACAGAATAGCCGCACCTTTGTATAAGCTGCATGGTTCAAAACCTATGAAAAAAGTAGCGGCTTATAGTCCAGAAAATACGGTATGTACAAAATGCCACTAGGACACGTTTGATTAGTGAATGTAGAAATTTTAAGCAGCTGCTGATGTCAATTAAAGCTCAAAATATAACTTACTGCAATTTAACAAAATATGAAATGCTTTCTTTGCATGTGCCAATTTGTGGGAGTACAGTTGTTTACTAATGACAGTGGACTAAATGAAGCTCTGTGGAAATTGTGCTTGTACTCAGCCTGAAAGTTTATATTATTAACGGTCAGTGCTGCAAAGGGAATTTGTCCTTTGTCGGCAAGGGAAAAACATATTTAACCGATAATAGCCTTCCGTGTAATTACAATGCAAACAATTGCAGACACACCCACATTCATGAACACTATGAAGGAAAAGAAAGAAGTTAAAGAAAAAATAATTAGGCACCATTTGTACAACTCAGAGAAGCTCTCTGCGCGTGTGTGTGTGTGTGTGTTGTGATCGAGATTGCTGCAATGGTGATAAGCTGAGCAAGCTGTGTCTATCTGGACAGGACTTTAAAAAAAAAGCTTCAATGAGGTACTATAAGGTTTATCAGCTGAGCAAAAACTTCGACTGCATCAAAAACAGCTTGGTAAGTGACAATTAAATTATATGGCTCTGCACACAGCCTCAACAAGTAAACATTCTGGGGTCTAGAAGGAGACGCCTATCAGTTAATTCCCTGGCCATGAAAGGAGGTGAATCACCAGACTAAATGGAGGTAATAATAAAGCTGCAGTCCAGGACTTTCCCTTTAGGTATGCTTCCTTGTACCTTTGATCCTCTTTGTAGTGTCTATATCCTGTCTTTCTAGAAACTGTGTTTGCAAGCCCCTAATTGAGCTCAGTACACAAAGGTCAGTGGTGGAGCTGTTTAAGTCTGGGACTCTGTAGAGGAATACTTAGAGCTGAGTGACCTGCGGCAGAGAACACAGAACCACCCCACCATAAAAACATGCAGACAAAAGAGCCAGATTCCAGGTTATCGATGAAGCAACCCGCCCCAACCCCTGGTGTCACTTATTCCTCCTTCATGTTCCCTTTTAATGGCTTTTTGAAGTAAACTGAAAGCTTTCTTCCCGGCTGCTGCTCTCGGTTTGTTTAAACAAGTTAATTACTGAGGTTGATCTGATGGGACTCCGGTGGCACTCAGGTCTGTGGAAGACTCCAAGCTGTCAGTCAGGGGGACAAAGACACACTAATCCCTGCTCAGCACACTGGATGGAGAGAGAATTAAAGGGGAATGGCAACAGAAGTCAGCTTTAACACTCGTGCTGAACCCATTTAACAGTTTCAGGCTAACATTAACATTAACAGTAAAAAACGTATGATAAAGCCTTCTCGGGTAATGTAAAACTAACCTAAAAATCAATCGTGGAGTTCTGTCTCATGTCCTCCTCAGGCTGCCTGGATCTCAACATTGATGTCTTCATTGTAAAATTCAGACTTTAAAGCTTTTCTTTTATGGTCCACAGGACTCATTAGCATGCATGAACTATTGCTTTAAATCAATGCGTCAGCAACGGCGACTATTTTAGCCTGGTGTGAGCACTAATTATTGATCACAGCACCAGTAAATATGGATTTGTACAGCTCAGCTGAAGCACAGCAATACTCAAAATTGTGCTCTCTCAGAGGGCAGAGCTTTAAGAACTGCAGGAATAAATCTTAAAGAGGACATGTTCCCAAGGCTTTTACGGTAAAGGTTGCTTTTTTGGGGGGTTTTGTTTTTTTTGTTTGTTTTTTTTGGGTTTTTTTGGGGGGGGGGGGGGGGTTGGGAGTATAACATGTCACAACCTTTTCCATAGAAAATGTTGCATTAATCAAAGAAGGACAGGAGATAACACAGGTGAGGAAGGTAGGAGAAGGTAGGAATGGGCGATATTTTACCGTTCACGATATACCGTCCAAAAAATTCCTCACGATAAGAATTTGTCATCTCGTGGTAAAAACGATAAATTGTGTAAAAATGATTTATGGTTCTGCGTTAAATCCACAACGTACGGGAAGGAAGGAAGGAAGGAAGGAAGGAAGGAAGGAAGGAAGGAAGGAAGGAAGGAAGGAAGGAAGGAAGGAAGGAAGGAAGGAAGGAAGGAAGGAAGGAAGGAAGGAAGGAAGGAAGGAAGGAAGGAAGGAAGGAAGGAAGGAAGGGAGAAAAGAGGAAGAAAAGAAGGAAGGAGAGAGCAGGAGGAAGGAAGGAAGGAAGGAAGGAAGGAAGGAAGGAAGGAAGGAAGGAAGGAAGGAAGGAAGGAAGGAAGGAAGGAAGGAAGGAAGGAAGGAAGGAAGGAAGGAGAGCAGGAGGAAAGAAGGAAGGAAGGGAAAAAAGAAGGAAGGAAGGAAGGAAAAAAAGGGGAGAAGGGAGAAAACAAGGAAAGGAGGAAGGAAGGGAAAAAAGAAGGGGAGAAGGGAGAAAACAAGGAAAGGAGGAAGGAAGGGAAAAAAGAAGGAAGGAAGGAAGAAAAGGGGAGAAGGGAGAAAACAAGGAAAGGAGGAAGGAAGGGAGAAAAGAGGAAGGGAAGAGGGAAGGAGAGAGCAGGAGGAAAGAAAGAAAGAAAGAAAGAAAGAAAGAAAGAAAGAAAGAAAGAAAGAAAGAAAGAAAGAAAGAAAGAAAGAAAGAAAGAAAGAAAGAAAGAAAGAAAGAAAGAAAGAAAGAAAGAAAGAAAGAAAGAAAGAAAGAAAGAAAGAAAGAAAGAAAGAAAGAAAGAAAGAAAGAAAGATAAATTCCCGTTGATGATGTTTTTGTGTAACAAACATGGCGGATCTGAGAGCGAGATAGATTTATAGTTGAAAAGGTGGAGTTGAATTGGTATTTTTTAATCGTTATCGGGATAAATGCCGGAAATTATGGTGATACATTTTTTAGTCCATACCGCCCATCCCTAGGAGAAGGTAAGTGGAGAGGTCACACAGAGACGGAGCCAGAAGAAAATGGCTTGATACGTGGAAAGACAGGCTGACACCTTTTTCAAAGGAAAACTGTGTGCGTGGGTTTTGGGTTTTTGGGGGGGATGTGAGGTGAGACAGGGGGGAAAAAAAGGATGAGGTGGAATAAAAGTCTCTAAAACAGAAGAAGCGCAGCAAGGGGAGTTGAACGCAGGTTCAGGCTCAATCACCAGGTAAAAGTGAGGGAGAAAAAAAATGGGTATTGTGAGTAAAATGCAATTATACCCCTGTATCTCCACATTAAGCCTCTGGAAACTGATGAGTGGATGAAAGTGAAGTAGAGGAGCAGACAGTGATAGGGAGACAGTTAACGTGTTCCCCCGCTATTCCTGGCACCCCTGCTGTCCCTGCCAGTCACGGCACCCTACTCTCTTTCTAATGAGTTGTTTACATCCAAAGCGAAAGATCAAAACCTCACCTCCAAGTGGTGGTTGGCGGCATCAGTACATCCAGATACATTAAGAACCTAGGGGGTTTTTCTTTTGGAAAACGGGGGAAAACACATTATTACAGCCATAAGCACTTCTTTTTCCCCTCAGTTCATTCCATATTCCAGAGACTGGGATGCCTGGGGATTGTGTACGCGTCTGCTTTAATGACCAAGATTAATGTTAAGTAGCATTATGGTAATGGAGGAACCAGGCCTATTCCACTTTATTAAATAAAGCTGCTTGAAAATGAATACTATTATGGATTCTGCTGTTGTTAATGGAGCGTGGCAGAGAACAATGTTGACTTTTTTTCCCCTCATTTTTGTTTTGATATGACGATCAGGGTGTGTGCTGCTGCAGTGTATCCTGCTTTGTGCACATACATTTGAGGCTTCAGTCATCTAACATGCAATCACAGCAGGGACTTTGGCTGCATTTTAGTAACATGCTTGCGCACGCTTACACTTAGAGAGCAAGAGCCAGAAAAAAGAGAAAGTAAGAGTGACTGTACGCTCCATGCATCCCTAGACATTCCTTCAAATATCAATGACAATACATTGATATAGTGCTGTGAAAAGCTGCAGCATTGTAGCAGCCCCCCCGTGAAGATCGGCAGTCGACCATATATCAAAACAAGTGCTGTGAGAATTTTAAAATGTATAAATTTCACTTACAATAAACAGAAAAATTATGCGTGTACCCCCTTCTCAGAGGAGCTCGGGGATTCTGAGAGGCAGAAGACAAGAGTGGCCTGGATTAGGCAGGCTTTTGTTTCCGGCTCACCACCTGTATCTGTGCATGCGCCTGTGTAAGCATGCACATGTGTGACATTGAGGCCAAACTCATAAAACCCCACCCCAGCTCTGAGATCTCCCCTCATGGAATGATCTCTCATTTGTCCTCCTTCTCCTCTTGTCTCACCCTCAATTTTCTTCTCGAAATACACCCCTCCCTCTCTTTCTCCTGCTTGCGTCCCTGGAGTCACACACACTGGAGCACTTAACCTCAACAGGCCTCCCCCTTTCTTCAACCTGCCCCCAACACAGACGCAGCGTCACATCAACTCGGCTCATATTTAGCCCTAGATATAAAAGATTAATGGAGAGATCGTGGGGGGGGGGCAGCGTTTGTCTGCCAAAGGCTCTCTGCTCTTCCAGTTAGGGTGTGCTCACTTGCGTTACAGTGGAACTGTACAGGGTCTGAAGTTTTAGATGAAGTGCTGAAAGGAAGGCGGCCTCACGCCGAGGTTTCCACCCTGGTGTCACTTTCAGTTTACCTTCCCCTGCTGAGAATCCTCCAACAATTATTTGGGCTACAGTACACACTGCTCTCATCCCTGTAACAAACAATGACATCAAATGGTGTCTTCTGGGATATTTGAAACAAAAATAAGACATCTTTGGATTTTTTACAAGTTTCAGATGAATAAAGGAAACCCCAGTAGCACATTCAAATCTGAGTTAATAAATCTCTTTGTGATACCTGTCCTTAAATACTTACTGAGTGATAATTTAATATGTAGGAGCTAAGTCGATAAACATCTGAGAGGGTGCAGCTTCTTTCTTATGAAAAGACGTAGCCTGGAGTAAGGTTACAAAAGGACACAATTGGATAAAAAGATGAATCAATGATATAAGCAGATTACACAGCACCATATATCTCTTAAAGCAATCTAATGTCTCTTTACAATCTCCGACCAGAGACATGGCAAGGAAGGCGGAGCGGGAGAGACGGTGAGGAATATCCTGATGAAAAACACACATAAACCTCCTTGGAGAGCATCAAATATTAAGAGCCAATATTAGCCCCGTCTTTGCACCCTGGCACTACTTGTGCAGGATGTATTCATGTGTTTTAAAGAAAATGCATGTTTGTGCGTGCGTGCGTGCGTGCGTGCGTGCGTGCGTGCGTGCGTGCGTGCGTGCGTGCGTGCGTGCGTGCGTGCGTGCGTGCGTGCGTGCGTGCGTGCGTGCAGTAGCTGGGGAAAGGGAGAGGTCTCTCACAGGTTCTGAGCTTAAAACAAAAGAAAAGTTACTTAGCTTTGCATTTCTTGGTGAACTTGGGTTGAAAGGGGTTTTTAAAGTGAAAGCGTGTTTTTTTTTCTTTCTTTATTCATCGACAGGGAAATACATCTGAAAGAGCTGACTTCATCCAGTACAGGGATGTGGGTCATCCTGGTGAGCCCACCCGTCTGAGAATCTTCCCATATCCCCCCCACCAAGTCATTCCAAAGAGTCAGAAGTTCAGATCTGTTCAATTTTACTCACTTCACTGAATGTGCTGGCTTTTTCAATACAAACATGTCAATAAAAAGAAAACCCTTAAAAGCCAGCCAAAGGTGGTGGTGACAGTCAGAGATTGGGATGGGCTTAGTGCTGGATGTTTGGGGTATCAAATAATGGATTTCCATTTACAAAGATGTTTTGAGCTCACTCCCCCATAGACCTCTGTTCTCTTTCTCACTTTTTTTTAGCACTTCTCCTTTCCCGTCACAATTTCCCACAACCCCTGAGATTTTCTTTTTTTCCACAGAATGTAACAGAATATAAAATTACTCTGACCACCAGCTGTTAATGCAGCAGCTGAACTGCTGCAGCAGAACATAGAGAGCTCATGAGCAGTTTATGGCTACACTGTCAGGAATCAAAAACAACGCATGGTACTTATCGATATATTGCAGGCAGTAACTAAAGCCTGTGTGTGAGCACTGAACTAAAAGGTGTGGCACAGAGGTACTGTGTTGTGTTATTCCCCGAAGTGCTGCGCTCGGAAGGTCATCCTGATTTTTGATGCGTAACCCTGCGAATGCTTGTCAGATTTCAAGTAAAAATTGTCCTTGTTTAGCAATGTTAGCGACATTGGTTGCTTTTCAAGTGTTGCGTCACACTCATTCAATCACTGTTGATGTGAAAACAGCTTTTGAATCTAACATTATGTCGTTGACCCGCTGAATGTGATTTCATTTCATGTTGGTTACAATGAAAGTGACAAATGTCCTTTTTATGTTCCCTTTATTTTGTGCCAAATCTCCCCCAAGAAGTGGTGAATACAACAGTAGCTTATTCATTAACATATTCATCAAGAGGTAAACAGAACCAAGCTCTGTTTTCTAACAGAGTTGAGGATATTTTTTTAAATGAATATGGGCATTTGTGTCCCCACAAGATTAATAATTATTTAGAACCTTTCCTCATTATGGTTCACCTCAGCTTTGCCTTCTAACAAATATGTTAAAGAATGGTTGATGTCACTGACCACATTAGCAGGTTTAGTTAGTATTAGATGACAGCACCACTATGTCTCACATAATACATTTGACTTTTTATATACATATATACAGATTTGATTATATAATGTTACTTTAATCACAAAAACATGGTGCAATTCAGTCTCAAAAGACACATCTCGAGATCTTCCAGCTCTGTCCAGCTATACGCCTCCAACCTCTAGCGATAGCACCTCATTCATTATTCAGGTAACATAGGGCTGAATTGATTTCCTGCCCTCACTGCTCACCTCTCACCTGCCTCTTCCTCTCAGATCAACATTCCTCACAGGGAGCAAAGGGCCCAGCCGCACGAGCAAATATTCAGAGCTATTTGGTTGAATAGCCTGCATTTGAGCTGGTTTAGGGTTTCACATAAACACACCTTGATCCCTAAATCTCCGCTGAGCCTGTTTTAGTTTTAAAAACCAGGAAAAGAGCGTGCTTAAACACTTATGCATGGCAGTCGGCTGAACAGATCACGTACAGTACGCACACAACATCTGAATGAAAACACCGTCTGAATGGACGATGTGTTGAAGTATCCAAGAGTCTGCACTGTACAGTGTGTGCGTTCTTAACCCTTCGCATGTGTGCAGCTGCACTCCCTGCAGGGGTCTGCTCCTTCAGACACATTTTCACCACATCTGCGTTTAAAGGCATTAATATTGCACAAGGCGCGGTGGCAGGGTTAAATGGATGACTGGCAGGAAAGAGGGGGGCTGAATGTAAAATGCAGTCCCTCCACTCTACCTCGGCTCCCTATTCTCTCTACACTGATCCGGAAGGACGTGAAGAAATCAGAGAGATGCTGTAGCAGGTTTTCTACAGGGACATGATCCAGAGGCCTCAGCCCAAGCATGTGTTTTCCGTTTTGAGTAATATGTGATCATTTTTCATCTTTATCCAGCCCCTATATTAACAGCACCTGCTATTCTAGTGCTTTGTCTCTCTCAAGCTTTCATCACTTTTTAAAGAGTGTTGCAGATCTTCACATTTCAACATCACAGTAACAACTGTTTAACATAAAAGGAAGGCTATCTGAATCGAGAAAAAAAAAACTTGTTAATATGATAAAAGCTGCCTCTACAGATCAGCACACTCACAGTATATAATACACTATCGCTGAACTATCCCTATTACATAAAACTGTGTGCTATGCAACCACCAAAACCTTTCATGTTGGTTCTGTAATTAAGTCCCATCCCGATAGCTGAATTCACTGCTGAGACATTTTGTTGGCTTACTGAGAAGAAAAAAAACAAGAGGTGGGTCATAGCAGCCCAAGGAGACTGACATGAGTGAGGTCGCTCAGAGGTTAAGTTCACCAGCATCCAAGCTTTTGAAAAATTAAAGCATGAGCTCACGAAGGGTTCACTTCGAGCACATGTAGCAGGACCTGGAGGAATTTTGAAAGTGTAGATGCAGACACACATCTCCCCCACACACACAAGCTGCCAGTGTTAATGCACTCAGGGTCTTCCACATGGGTAATTCTGCAACTCATGTACTGCTGCACATTCTCCCCTCTTGCTCAAAGTCAGAAGCAAAATCTCACACAAGTCATTTCTGATGATTGGGTGCTCAACGGGGTGAGCCGTTGAAGAAACACAGCAACATGAAAGATGCTCTGACAAAGCAGCTGACGGACAGATCATATCTCTGTCTCTGTTTCTATGTCTGCATCCATATTTCTCCATGCATGCACGCACTTAAAGCGGCAGATGTGCTTACTGAAGTGTGAGGTGTAAGCGTGGGCTATGGGAGTTCATAGGGAGGGAAAAGGTGTCTGTAGTTCATCTTGTAAGTGTTAAAATGCCAATTACCAAGTATATGAGTGACAATCGCTGAGTCTTATTTTGCAGCAGTGAAGAGACAAGTCTAGCAGTTGGAGCTCAGAAAAAAGAGAAAGTGAAAATCAAGTCTTTGGATCAAATAATTTGAGAGTTTAAAAAAAAATCTACTCGTCCTATTACATACAGTTCCAGCAGTAGCACATCTCATAGATATTTACAGACACGTCGTACTATGTTTAGTATGAATTGAATTAGGGCTGGGCGATATATCGAGATTTTAATATATAGCGATATATTTTCAAACACGATACAGACAATATCGTTTATATCGATTTAAAAAAAAAAAAATGTATACTTTTTTTTTTAATGATTTTGATATAACTTATTTTGTGACAAATTGACTTGAATGTTTTATTTGAGATTTGCACAAATGTTTTGTTATTTGCACAACTGTCAACCTCAGTGGAAAAGTCTGCCTGTTACTGTCTACATTGTATTAATTGCACAGTGTATTTTAATTTAATTGTTATGCAGGAAAGGGATATTTGTTTTATTCTATTCAAGAATCATTTTTATTCTATATATGCAGGCAGTTTATTTTTATTTCATTTGTTTTATACATTTTGATATTGTGCAGACCTCTGTTAACAAAGGTACCTGTGTGACATTTGGCACGAGGCTTTGTATTAAAACTGACTGTTTTTTTAAGGGTTTGCCTCAGAAAAAAATGAAGCTAACAGAGATGCTATGCTATAATGCTTTGGGGGAAACCCCAATTAAGGCACAGAAAAAATAGAGATATATATGGAGTATCGCCATTCAGCTAGAAAATATCGAGATATGACTTTTGGTCCATATCGCCCAGCCCTAACTTGAATCAAAATGACAGAAAGAAAAGCCTGACCAAAATCACGTAGGTAGGGGAGGTACAATAAACTCTGAAAGGTTTCTCTGAATAAAACTTGAGAGAAGAATTAATGCTTGCCCGTCTGCCCACCCCTAATGGAGCAGTGCTCTTGGTTATTGGTGGTTGGTCTCCTTCTGGGACTCTTATTCACATAACTCTGCCATCAAGCATTCATGACATGACTCGAAAGTGAAAAAACCTTGAGTTTGAAGTCCGAAACAAGTCTGAGGACCAGATATGCCGTAACTCGCTGCATGGTGAATTGTCTTTTGACTTTAGAATAATCACTATCAATATTTACTAACACAATGCAGTGGAAACTTTCTCCATCCAATATTCATACCCAGTTCTTCCTATTCAGGGTGACCGGGGTGTTCTTGAGCCTTTTCCAGCTGTCTTTGGGGGAAAAAAAATCAGCATACACCCTGGACACGTCACCAACCCATTAACTGTGAAAGAAAGCCAGCGTACAGAGAGAAAACCCTCACAAGCACAGGACAATCGAGCTACGAGGAGACAGTGCAAACCAACAAGCAGCTATGCTGCCTCACTGCTAATTAAAGCTATGTATTTAGACAATGGAGCTCCTTCTTAGAGCATAACATCAGGGAGGACACCCACATAGACTTGTTTACTAAGCGTTTCATGTTCAAAGTTCATTGCACCAGTAAGAAAAAGCCCATCAACGTTTGCACTAGATGAGACTGTTAGACTTGCTGCATGGAAGACATGTAGGTGATGAGCAACACCTGGAGAAGGAGAGAGTGGTGACGAAGACATTCTCTGTTCGTATAAATTTAAGAGGGATGTCAAACAAAGTTGTTTTAAGAACATACTGACCACCAAGCAACAGAGTGAGAGGAGGAATTCCTAAAGTTATTCAACACTAAACCTTTTTGGAAATTTTTGTTCTTAGGTTTATGTTTATTTGCAACTGAGAGCAAAGATATCTTACCAAATATTATCAAATGGTAAGGCTTTCATGATACACAAGAGGTTTGCACTCACATAATTTAATTTTCTGGAATAATGGCCATTTGCAGAAATATCCGCGATGGATAGTGGCGATAGCTGGCTGTGAGGAAAGTCTAAAATGTTTCCTTTATTATTGATATTTCTTTACATTTTTGTTTTTGATGTGTATTGTTCAATCCCAAACCATTACGAAAAAAGTAGTTCTATTCCAATCTAATTAAAACGAACATTGACATTTTATCTTAGCAGATACCAAGTCTTTTGGCACCCCTATTCAATTCCACGTGAAGTTATGACATCTTTTATATTCAAATTTGATTGAAAAAAAATTATCAAATAACCTGGATCCACACTTCCGTACTAAATTGATGCATTACATCAATTACATACATTACATCAATTACATACATTAACATCTAGGTTCACTGATCAGCCAAAGCCTTTCAATCCTGAGCAGATGAATCTGTGTTGTCTAAGTCTGGCTTAATAAATACATGCCATTTTAAAAGTCAACAGGACAGCTGATTAAACCACTATGATACCAATAATGTCAAAACAATTGTCCCTCTTTTCTTGAAGTGGAAATGATGCCTTTGGCCAGACTCGTGAACACATTTTAAATAACAAACTAATAAAAAACAAACAATACCAACATGCACCACACACTGGCTTACAGTATTCAAAATGTAAACTATGACAAGATCATTATAAACATATATGAAGTGAAACACTTCACTTAGTCCCTTGGTTTATTTCGACGTTACAATACAACAGTGATATGTCTCGTTAAATGCCTCCCACATCAGTCAGTAGTGGCCTTTCTGTAAACTAACATGTTCTGATAGCAGACATTTAATGAGCTGATAGGGAGCAATGTGCCATTTAGTCATCTTTAGAGAAAAAAAAGGTGATATTCTTTTATTGATTAGCTGCCTCCACTGACTGCAAAAGCACTTTTGTTCATCTCTATTCTAAGATTTGACTTATGACAGCAACTAAGCAAAAATCCTTCCTAGTGGATCACAACTCTGAAATAAAAAGTGAAAGAGTCACACACACACACACACACACACACACACACACACACACACACACACACACGCACACTTCCATTTCAACTTTTAGGAATGCTGTATTGAGAATGTCCTTGGGGCATCAGCAGCAAATGCTCCAAATCCTGATTCTCTTGACATTTTGAATGCAGCTGGACAAAATGTGGCATTCATCCCTCAAAACTTTCTGAGTTTCTTTCTTTCCATCGCCCAAGTCATATGCAATGTGTACTGCTAAAATGAATAAGATGGTTCAGATATTCATCGCCTGTCACACTATTTTAAGACTTCCAATAAGTCACTTGTCATTGTTGCTGACTTTTAGGGACCCTGCAGGGTAATATTGCGAGTTGACTCCCGTGCAGTTACAACAGTCACTGCAGTTTGATTGTTCAGATTTCAGTGCACTATGCAGCATCTTCTCCCCGTTCCACAGAACATACAGTAATGATGGACAGGCCCCTTTATTTTGTCTACAATGTTTGGTCTGGACTGTGCGGATGCAGCCAAAAGTACACGTTAAGTAAACAATCGTGGAAAAGTCCTGTATTTGTTTGCTTGATTCTCTAAACAGAATTAAAAGACTGTTTATGTGTTTGAGGCAGCTTTTATTAAGTAAAAGAAGATTAGGAAAGAGTAGACTACGAGTAACATTGTGAGTTTATCTTCAACACAAAAGGCTCATTTTCAGTAAATAAGAACATCTTTATCAAAACTAACATGATTTTTTTGGAAGAAAAAAAATACTTTCAGTAGAAATGCACCCAAAACCTTGATTTTCCACTCAGATATGCAAAGAGTGGTGAAAGAAGGATCAAGGAAAAAAAGGACTTTGAAATTATCAGCATAGTCCTGATTCAAAAAAAGCATCAGTGTCATTCTCTAAAAGTTTCTCATTGTGCAATATATTGAAATCAAACAGGAGTCATGGCAAAATGGCGAGGACAAAAATGCGTCATTTGCGCTTCCACCTCCAGGTTAATTGACAAGATAATTACAAAACTGAGGTGAAGGATGAAAACTGACAGGGGTGCATGCATGCTTGTGAGAGCAAGACAGGAGGGCCGATAGGTTTTTGAACATGTACAAATGTTTAGCAGTTCAATTTATTATGCTGGCAGCTGTATTTGTTTATTTGTAATGAGCGACTTCATGGGTAATTTTTTCATGGGAAACTTGGCATCAGACGAGCCACTTGTGTTATTTTCCCTCACAAACATGCCGGCGGTCTCCAACACAGTGGCCTTGCTGGCCAAATTGTTTTACAAAAACATTGTGAGAACATAATCAAATGACAAATCCAGAAACGAAGCAGAAAACAGTTCTGCTTGCATGGAAATATCAAGTTCCCGGGTTGTATAAGGTTTTGAGTCAGAAGTGGGAGGGATGATGGGGCGGGGTGGAGCATTTTAAATGTGATAGACTTGTATGGTGTTCAAAGTTTTTGCTTATATTTTGTTATTGGCTTTTGATTTATTTTTCTTTCATATCCTGTAGATGAATTTCACCAAGCATTAAGAAACCCATGCTGACTTTCCACTCAAGTTGGTGACTGTGTAAGGGGACAAATGTAAATGTGGTTCAAGGAAGCACACGAGTGATGGTCTATCCTAGGAGTAAGAAAAGAAAACCAACCCAAAGCTTTAGAAAAAAAAAAAATACAATCTGTAGCTGGATTACTATTTACTGCCACAAAGGTGGCTTGGTGACCACAGTCTCTAAAAAAATAAAATATAGTGGACCTTTAACATGTGGAGCTGATTTGAAAATGCCATGGAGGGGACATATTATGGCTTCTTCACATTTTTAAGGCTTGAGCATGACAGTTTGGCTTCAAGGAGGCCTACCAAACCATAAAAATGCCTTATCAAACCGCTCAGTCTGTGTTGGGTATGCTGACCTAGTAAGGCCAAAGGGATTTATTGAGCCTTGGAGGTGTTGGTTGGTTGGTTGGTTTCTACGTCACAATAGGACCTTAATTAGGGCCCAAGCACTCTTTATTCTTTATCCTTCTGACGAAATGAGGGCCTTTTTGCCCCACTAAACGTGCCCCAAAATTCACCAAATTTTGCACGCAAGCCAGGCCTGGCACAAAATGTGATATTTAATGGTTTGCATTAATGGGCGTGGCAAAATGGCTCAACAGCGCCCCCTTGAAAACTTTGTGCCTCAAGCCCCACAATACGGTTTGACGTACATGCACAAAAATCGGTACACACCTGTATCATGTAGCAACTTAAAGAAAAGTCTCTTGGCACCATGGCCAAAACCGAACAGGAAGTCGGCCATTTTGAATTAATCGTGTCATTTTGGCGAAATTTATGCCATTTCTTCGGCCGCTTCTTCGCCCGAACCGTAACGTGCACCCAGGTGTGTTATGCATCAAAATGTGCGTCTCATTCCTGCGACGACGTGCATTACTTTTCTCAGTCAAAAGCGTTACCGTGGCGACGATAGACGCCAAAAAGCAGACCCCCACTTCATCTGGTTGGTCCATATTTGATAGTTCCTATTTTCTGCCATAACTTTTGAATGGTGTGATATAAAGAGTCATGGGTGGTGTCATCTGACTCGGTATCGAGTACTTGACCTTCATTGGCAGGAATTAACTCCGCCCCTTTTTCTGATTGGTCGATATGTGATAGTTCCTATTTTCTGCCATAACTTTTGAATGGTGTGATATAAAGAGTCATGGGTGGTGTCATCGGACTCGGTATTGAGTACTTGACCTTCATTGGCCTTAATTAGCCCCGCCCCTTCTTCTCATTGGTCAATATTTGATAGTCCCTATTTTCTATTATAACTTTTGAATAGTTTGACATAGAGTCGTGGGTGGTGTCATCGGACTTGGTTTTGATTCATTCACCTTAATAGGTGCAAATTAGCCCCGCCCCTTCTTCTGATTGGTTGATATGTGATAGTTCCGATTTTCTGCAATAACTTTTGAATGATTTGACATAAAGACTCGTGGGTGGTGTCATCAGACTCAGTTTTGAGTCCTTGAACATAATTGCTGCAAATTAGCCCCGCCCCTTCATTTGATTGGTCAATATCGGATAGTTCCTACTTTCTGCCATAACTTTTCAATAGTTTGGTATAGAGTCGAGGCTGGTGTCATCCGCTAAATGTCCAGCCCTGAAGAATCTACATGCAAGTCATACAAGCGCTTCCACTGCAGCACGCCTGAACGTGCACAAGGGTGCGAGGGCCCGTTCATCGCTGCTTGCAGCTTTAATTTAAATTTAAGTTTTATTTTATTTAAAAAAGATTATCATAGTGTTGCTCAGCAGGATTTCCTTATATGAACTGCCATGGCTTGGCTGCGTGGAGTCATGAAGTATTTTTTTTTTTACGCCTCCATAACTCATTATTTTATAGTTACTTAGATTTACTCATTTGGATAATTGTACTGCTGGTCCTTCTCGAATTCACTAAAATTAAAAAGAAATACATCCTTTGTATTTATCCTTTGGGCATTTTGTGGCTCCAGAAACTCTAGATGATGATGGCAATACATGTAGAATAAATAAAACATTTTCAAGTATTGTTCAGAAAAAAACAGATATCTAAGTGTAGCCAATAGGAATGCATGTGAGTCAATCATCTTGCCCAGAGGGAGTAAAGCTTTTACATCTTTTATCCATTTTCGCTATATCCTTTTCCTTTTTTTCCCAATAACTCTTCATCCCTTTTTGAACAGCTGTGCAGCAGGGTTAGGGTCAGTGGAATCTCACACATCAAGCTCACACAAGGATGTGCTACTGTGCGGCTTGAATGTAGTTGACAGTGTGGAGGCTTGGGTCTGGATTTTCCCAAGCCAGTCGCTAACTCCTGGCTGTATTTGAAACTGTGGAGACCTTCCTTGCCCTCTGGATCCCTCCGCTGGCCCCTGGCCCAGAGGCTCTGTCTTCCTCCCTGCTGAGACCCTGAATAGATTGAATGTGTGTATGTGTGTGGGTGTGTTAGCGGTTCTGTCATTCAGTAATCAGCCCCCTAGCCACCAGTCTCAGCATTATAGGTTGCCAGCCTCGCTTCCGGGGCTAGTCATCTGTCTTTTAAGTCAACAAACTGTGATCTTTGCCTTCACACTCCAAAACTTACTTTCCTAATGTTCAATTTTCCTTAAGCACCCTTAATTTGCAAAAAGTTACTGTCCCTCTAAATATGTCTTTTCACCCCTCCCAATCCCCAAAATTATTGTTTGCTTTTTGCCCCTCCCTCCTTCCATCATCCATCCAGTCAAAGGGTTTTGTGTTGGACATCTCCTGCTGAGGAAGTTGAAAGCATTCCTCTCTCTGTCCTGTCATCATGCCTTATTTAATAACTATCCCAGTAAAGTCCGCGACAAGCCTCTCCCACCCCACCCGCAATCTTTGTGGGGCCCCCAAACCTCTCCCTCAGGTCTGATAAATTGGACCATCAGGCATGCCAGCTGCCCCGGAGGTGACCAGGTTGTCCTCGCTGGTCAGGCAGGCCACCGAGCCAGGGGGAGGAAGTGGAACAGGGGCAGGGCAGGGCTAGCATGCCAGAACTCACACCAAGCAAAGCTTGGATTGAATAAACTAGTGGAAATATGGAGAAACAAAGGGAGGGCCAGTGAAGCAGAGGGATACAGGATGCACATGCAAACAGGGGGCCAGCCTGGGCGCCAGCAACACAGTGGGCAGTATGGATACTTTCACAACATGGTCTTGCTCACAGCTTGTTCATGACTTTCCACTTCTTTTGACAACAGTTGTTCTATGTTTTTACTGGGCAGTAAATTCACTATGCAGCTTTTTAAAATGTCACAAAAAAATATTTATCCGTATTTGTGTTTGGCATTTTCTATACCTAAAATAAATCGTTAGAATTGATATACCAATCTGTAAAATAATATCCTAAACTATTTTACATTGAAATAAAGCCTTGTGCTGTTCTGTTGGTGTACAAATTACACAGTTTATCTTAAATTGCACATTTAAATGCTTTCTTGCACATGTGTCTGCAAGAAAAAAAACATGAAAAAAATGGAAGAATGATAAAAAGCATTTTATGGATGCTTAAATGGATAAACAAACATCAGTCATGCATTGCTGTGCATTAATCTGCACGACCACTCCCATGCATTAAGAATAGGTTCATAATTAGAAAAGGCTACGCACAGCTATACAGCACAAGCACACCAATGACAGCTACTCTGCAGCTGGCTGTTCAATGCCAAGGCAGAAAAACATGACGAGCATTGATTATTGGCAAGCCAAAGCTGTTTCCAAACTACCTGCCATATTTTTTGACTCACTTTAACAGCATATGTGACCTCCTCCTTCCACTCCTGCCAAACAGCTCGAGCCATCTATTCATTACACTGCAGTATTTCTGTACCACTCACGTAGCTGATGCCAGACATGGATGTGTTGTGCAGACACATGGAGATGGTAAAATGGTCAAAGCAAAACCGGGACATTTCAGCAGAGTTCGGAAAAGGGTGAAGTTAAATGTTTACTGATTGCACCGAAAAATTAAGAGGAGAGATGAAAACATGTTGGACAAGAGATTGTAAGTTAAGCCTGTTTAAGACATAATATGAGGGGAAAAGTAAAATGAAGTCAACAGTCAAAGATTTTAGGAAGAGATCGGCTAGATGTAACAAGGAACAGTTCCCCTGTTTGAATCTTCCTACTGCTGCTACCTTGATTTGCTGAGGGACTGCTGCTGTATTCCCAGGCAGCCTCTATGTTAGCCGCTTTGCTACATCTTGAAAAAGGAAAATCTTTTATTGCCATCCTGCTCAGTTTATTTCTTTATGTTCCCATCCCTTGCCTCAGGGAACATCTTTTTTTTCATATATGAACAAACATTTTCATAAATGCAAACAGCCTCTCCAAAGACAGCATCAGAGGCAGGACCTGCCCAGCACCTGAAAGCATCGCAGCATGCCTCCCCCGACTTCAGTCCTCAGAGTAAGCACAGCTGTGTTGAATATTTCCCTCACTCCTCAGTTCATTTGAGGGTGATCTGAGCTCAGTTAGCCCCAGGACATGGAGCAGTAAACAGGCCTGACTATCAAAGCAAACCGACCCTGTCAGAGAGACTGGAATATGAGTCTCTGACCAGTGAAGCTGTGGATGCATGCAGGCAAACAGGCAGCGGCGGGGTAAAGCTCAAAGGCTTCCTGACAGCACCTGGCTTCATCTAGTGTTTACAGGCTGAAAATATAAGATTCCCTAAATCATCAGTAGGAAGCGGGATTGTATGTCTACTGTTGCCATTACTGTAATTACTGTTGATGTCGGAAGTGGCTTTTACTGACTTAATAATCACCCAAGCACTAATTGGATACATGCATACATTGGGAAATTCAAATTGTTGGGTGTCTTTTTCCACAAGTTGTGGAAAATGAAAACTGTCTCTGCAGCTTTGCTTGCACCCTGACCACAGATTCATGGTTTGCATGATTTGATGTGAATGTGAAGGAAAATAAAATAAAAACCAGGCCAAATTAAAGCCACTAGCAAGCCAATGGGTGTTAAGACAGGAAGTCTGGTACAGAATGGATCATTTCCCAGACAGAAAAAAGTTCAAATAAAAGAAATACAGGTCTCTATCTGGCTCCCTTCATTTTTAGTTGGAGTCCTCGAATAATTTCTTGATGAGAAAAAAAATGTATATCAAATGTAAAGACTCCACGTGGCAGATGTGCAGGCAGCAAGTCACCAATGCAACCAACCATTCTGCAACTCGCCACATCCTTTCCATCCCGTTACCTAAAAACAAACTTGTGCTTCAGGGGAAATTACTGGATGTATTTAGAGCTTCCCTTCACAGAGTAGTATTCATCTTCAGGAAATGGCATGCTTTGTGTGTTTAACTTAGGAGCTAATGGTTTGACCTCTTGAGAAAAAGTCAGAGGAAATCAAGGAAGGTAAGAAAAAAACGTTTTTTTATGTGAATTTAAGGCATGCATCTGCATCTTGATTAAGTGTCTCCATTTAATGGAGAATGAATGACGGGCACAAACTTTCTTTACTCCTCTCATTATGGCATGCCGAGAGCGACAGTTGTGGTTAAAGATTGACACTCTGTCATGTTATGTCTAATTTAAAACATATGAGTGTATATGAGCTTACAGCAGCAACATTAACTGATGCTAGCTGATGGTAAAAAGTCCAACATGAGCTGCCTCAAATAAAAGTAAAACTTGCTTGTTGCACATTTGAAGAAAACTTCAGTGTTCGGGGCTAGTCACAGCTAATGCTTTTCATGCAATGAAGGAACATATGTTTGATATAAGTAGCAGCTTGTGAAAGGTGCTGAAAAGTACAGAAAAAAAAATCACATGGAAACATTGAGCTCATGCATTTCTTCACACACAGCTGGGCATGTTTTGCAGAATATGTCATCAAAATTAGCACTGATGTCATTGATGGATGCCCCTCTCCAGGCTGTACTTCTGAGCCTCCCTTCAGAGGACTTTTGAGTGTTTCAACATTTATAAGGAATGGGCTCTGTGACCACAGATACTGAAAACCCTTCTGGAATGACAATAGTGGTGCAGCACACAAAGGAACTATTTTAAAGGATGGATACAACATTGTGATCTGTAAGGGACAGATTTCCACAGCCATGAACTGTGTGTTCCTCTAGCTCTGACCAGTTCCACTCTCCACCAATCTCTGCTCAATATACTGTCATCTCACTGGTGCTTACAGTGTCACGTCTCCAGACGACGTAACAAGATCATTGG
Organism: Cololabis saira; assembly: GCF_033807715.1. Classification (NCBI taxonomy): domain Eukaryota; kingdom Metazoa; phylum Chordata; class Actinopteri; order Beloniformes; family Belonidae; genus Cololabis; species Cololabis saira. The sequence continues at coordinate 25,345,900 of NC_084597.1, read as the reverse complement.
GCTTTGCTGGTGCTGCTGGGAGAATGCAGAATGAAAAGCACTCACCAAATCCAATGCTCTATGTTTCACATTGAGTATATAAAAGCTTACTGTATGTCTCTTCCCTTTTTATTTTCAGCAATTTCCTGTGAAAGCAAAGAAATATAAACAATAAAAAACTACAGTGAGTGAGGACACAGAAAGAAATACTGTGTATGTGTGTGTTCTTGGCAAGTTCCTTGGAGGTAGGTAGAGGGCTGTGAAAGGCCGTATTGTTGATGTCAAGGCCAGTCAGCATCAAAGGCCTGATTCAGGTTGTGAGGCGAGTCTTTCTAACACTCTTCCTGGTTTTTATTCTCTCTCTCTTTCCATCTCTCCACACACACACACACACACACACACACACACACTTTCAAAAACATCATGGTTCACCGTGTCTCCTCTCAGGCAAAGAACAATATTTGGAGTCGGCGTGTAAATTTAGTGTCAGGTCAAGGGGCACACAGAACATGGTTGAGTGTGAGAGTGAAAAAAAGAGAACCACTCCTCACCACCTTTCCACTTCACTGAAATCTCTCTTATGGATGGAGCAAATCTTTTATGAAAAGTTTAGAGGTTGTATTCTCAAAGGCTTGCATCAACTGAACAGACCAAGGCTACTGGATTGAAGGTGAAAAATCTTCAAAAGACAATGAAAAGGGAGTCCAGTTACCTTGATTCAACCCTATGAGAACTACTCTGACCTGGATGACTGAAAATCTACAAAGTAATTAATTGCTTGGAATGCATTTTTGCTATGATTGATGTAAAGTTTAATTTGAAGCCAAAAGCAAATAATAATCACCACTGCATTCGCACAGTTCCTGTTCCTGGCACATAGCTGTTTATCTAAGACTGAGTTACAGATGCAACAGCTTGAGTAGAGATTCCCAGACTTCCTTTCCTCAGCCATTTCTTCCACCTCTTCTAGGAAGGAAGCCAGAGTGATTTCAGATCAGAGGAGAAATGTAATCTTTCCACGCGTGTCCGGAGTCTACCCTGAGGCCTCTTTCTAATGGGACATGTTGGAAAACACCTCCCCGGAAGGTGTCCAGTCGGCATACTGACTAGGTGCCCAAACCAATTAATCTAATTCCGTTTGATGGAGACGAGTATCCTCACCCTCTCCACAGTAATTGACACACTATTCATAAGAGTCAGGAAAGCCATCCTTGAAGAAAGCCAATTTCAGCAACTTGTATTTAAAGTCCCATCATTATCATAACCATAGATGAAGGTTGGAGTGGAGACGGCTTTGCGTTTTCATGAAAAACAGACCAGTGTCATATCAGCATCAATTTGGATGCTTTTGATTCAAATTTTCATCTCAAATACTTTACACTAAGCTTCAAATCACTCCAATGACTTCTCGAGGTTTCCACTAAAAGAAGCCAACAAGAACATATCATCTGCAAACAGTAAAGATGCAGGCTGTCCATGGAGATTTTGTCTATATAGGTTATAAACCGAATGAGTAACAGAATTGGCCCAGAAGAGACCAATAATAACTAGAAATGGGCCTGATTTTACTGACAGCATGACAGAACACTGACTGAGTGGCCCATAGTAAAAGGCCTCAACTTATAATGGGAAACTTTTAACAATTTTTTTTTTTTTTTTTTATCCCTGATTTTTTTCCCATTTTTATCACCCTTTTATCATCCTACTTAAGTGACAGTCCTGGGCATTGCCATCCTCTACCAACCCCGGGAGGGCCCTGCACTGAGCTCAGGTCTCCTCCTTAACCTGAGGAGTGAGCAGGCCGCATCTTTTCACCAGACAGGATGGGGCTTCTCCGGCTGGACGTAGCGCGTGGAAGGATCACGTTATTCCGGCCGGATCCTCCCCACCCCATCTGGCACCCCGGTTGGCCAGAGGGGACATGTATAGCCCAGGACTGTGTGCATGTTTTTGTGAGGGTAGCTCACATTGCTACCCAAGGGAACACGGGGAGAACATGCAAACTCCACACAGAAAGGCCCTTTCGCCAACCGCACCCAGGGTGTGGACGCTGAAGTCATGGAGGAACTAACACGCACTTCAGCACCTACAGCGTCCCCGGCGGGAATTGAACCCAGGACCTTCTTGCTGTGAGTCCAGTTGCTGCATTGGATCTGCGTCGCCTCGACGCGTAGTTACACTTTTTGGGAGGTGTACGTCCGGCTACGGCGTAGGCTGCGGAGAGCGTCCCGCGTAGCCGCGTACCCTACGGCGTAGGCTCTGCGTTGATTTAACGCAGAACCATAATTCAGTCTTAAGGCACGATGTTCAGTGACAGGCATCTGAGCTTAGAGTTTCCACATTTCCAACAAATATAGTAGCAAGTAGTCAAATATTCAGTAAACTGCATTTAAAATATTGATGCATATTTGGCTACATACTGAGTAATGCAATGTTGTTTAATTGCAAAAGTACTTTGACTTTGCTCAGGCAGTAAATCAAGTTAGTTTAAAAGTATTGTTAGCCAAAAATGTTCATGAATGACACTAAATTCTCTACAACTTTCCATGAGCACAAAGGATTGTATTTGGATGTTGGCCAACGATACTGCTCACAAAACCTCCTCATGTCACTTTTCTGTTCAGTAGGGAAAGCTGCGGGGCTTATTGAGAAATTTAATTACACCCAACAAGCGCATTAGACTGGTGAATTCTGTGTGGAAGTCAGCATATTTCTACGTGTGCTTGCGCTCGTCTATGCAAGTCTGGTGGTGGCGCACGCGTGCTTGTCTGTGTGTGTGTGTGAATTAGAAAAGTCTAACACCAGTAGCTGTGCTTGCCATGTCAGGATGAGATTTAACGAGCTTTAATAACGAGCTTTAATGAGCTTAATTAGGATTCCATGCGATCCCCTAAAACGCCTCAACCGCACAGAACCCAGCTCTGGGTCTGACTTGCATTCAATTGGATTACTGTGGCTAATGTCACTGAGGCACAACAGTGAAAACAAACCAAGCCCAGTAGGGGTGTCAGGTTGGGAGGGGTGGCAGTTGAGGTGACTGGGAAAACAGTGGATGGATGCAAGAGGGCCTTTGGCAGGGTAGACATACCTGCTGAGGGATGATGGGAGGAGAACGAGAGGAGAGATAACCAGCAGAACCAGAAGGATTAGTGTTACTCAGGGATTTGGCTTGTGCACCACAGACACAGGAGGATGAGTCCCTTCCTCCACACCATTTTTGCTCTGACGATAATTGTGTCTCCATAGGCTCACATTTAGTACTGATTTATCATTTATATAATTATTACTTCTTTCCTTGTCTCATTGTTCAGAGAATTGGGTGATTTAATTTTGAGTATTGTGTTATTGCAAAATCTGTAAACGATAAATATTATGAGCTTTATAAAAGAAAAAGAGAGCACTAACAAGAATCTTTAATTGCATCAGTCCAAGTAGTGAAGCCAACATAAGCACTCATCCCAAACCTCGGTTGTTATTTAAAGATGTAATTTGTCCACCTGTAATTGAGAGATTCTTTTTTTCTGCACGTGCACATACACACACACACACACACACACACACACACACACAAACACACATGTGCATGCTCACATGCAAGCACACGCACTCACTCAACCGAGAAATTGTCTGTTTATATCCATCTTTTTGGAACGCTGTTTTTTTGTTTTTTGTTCTTGCTATTATTTCAATACAATGTATTTTCTTGGTGAGAACTTTGAATAAGCCCATTTAGGGCTTCCTTTCTCACCTGCACATATTTTCATGCTTCTATGTTCATTTCAACTTTTGTACCGTTTTTTATGTTGTGCAAATAAACAAATCAAATCAAATTTTTAAAAGTGGAGATACTCCCAATGAAGCTGCATATCGGGATGGAACAAAAGAGTTTTCGAAGCGAAATGAATTGCCCATTGGTAATTTGAAAACTTTACATTATTGTAAATCAAAACATTAATATAAGGAATATAACCAAAATTTCATGTCAGCATCTCAACTATATGCTTTAAATGCAAAACTCAGGATCAGATTATATACAGTATGAGGTTTTTTCGGCCTCAAAAGTACTTAGTGGAAATTCTTATTAATTTATATTTAAACTGGTGCAACATTTCAAGATGTAGGCATCATCCTACCCACTCGTCCTTCTGACCCTCCAGGATCGCATTGCCTTGCTGTGACCACAGAGAGATTCTGTAAAGTGCTGTCCGACAATGACGGAGTGACCTTTTCAGATAACCATGATAAAGTTGTCCATCCCAACCCTTCCCTTTTACTCCCGTCTGTGCACACACACACACACACACACACACACACACACACACACACACACACACACACACACACACGGAGGTGAATACGCAGGCATATCTGATGACCTACTCTCTGTGAAGATAAAAAGTCCTCCCTTAGGGACTTTTACTCACTCACACACTAGACCTATTCCCAGGCCTGAGATCATGGGGTGTCATCTGGCCAGTAGGAGATCACTGGGATCTGGGCGCCGTGGAGGTCACAGAGGTCCCCAAGACGACATTGGGCAGCTTTGAGATGCTGCTCATCTTTCACCATTTATCTTCTGGATTCTTTCATCGCTTCATTGTATATCTATATATAGTACGTTACCTTCCCAGGATTTTTTCTTTTTGTAATACCCTGCTGTGGTGGAAAGAGTCTGTGGCTCATCATTATAAATCACCCTGTTAGAATAAATACAATTTTAAATTAGCCCCTTCTTGAGACCTCCATTAGTGAGGGCCCGAGCGAATGGTTGCTTGCATGGCAACGCGCAGCAAATCAACACTATAAGCCCTTTAACCACCTTCTCAGTCCTTTTTTTCCCATCCATGTCCTCCTCCACTTTCATTTATAAAGTCTAGTAACCACTTTAAAGAGGAAAAATCATACAAACGTGTGTATTTTTTAACCTTGCAGAGGTCAAGGGAGATTAGTGGGAAAGAGGGGAAGAGAGTGTAAGCTCATCTTATCATGCTGTCCTCTCTGGCAAGTGGCAGGACTGCTGACAGTATGGAGATAGCGAGCAGTGGGGAGAAGGAAAGCAGAGACAGAAACAGGGCCACACAGTGGGAGTGCCCAAAAAGGCACTGATTAGAAGGCAAAGCAGCAGATACAAAGAGTTCCACAAAAGAGCTATGAAAACAAAAGAAGATGCTGTACAATATACCAATTCCTGAGAGCACACACAGACACACACATACACACAAAACTATGATTTCATTTCATGTCAGCCTTGAGGGAGGGCTGAACTATACACGCTTCATCATCCTCCTTCTCGATCGTTCTGTTCTTGGCCTGCTGCACGCCTCCAGGGCCAGCGAAGGCAACGATTAACGACAACAGTCAGAGTGTGTATGAGTGTGTAAAGTGTGTAAGGCCTGATCGTTAGAGCGCCCAACTTGTGTAATACAATTACAGAGGCTGCAGAGAAACTGCTAATGTGCACACAGGCAGCTCTGTCAGATGGATCAGGTATTGAGTTTTCTACGTTTAATTCACTTTCCAGCACACACATGGGTGCATTAGTTAGATTAGACCGGAGGAAAGGGATGGGAGGTGGGGTTGGTCTACCGCCGAGCCGGGCAGATTTGTTTAGCGGTGGCTGTCAATTACAACCCTGACCCTTGCTCTAAACGGCTGCTCATCCAATGGAAAATAGCAGAAAGCAGACAAAAGCCAGACAAGATTGGTAAAGACATGGCCATTTGCTGCATGAGATAACAAGTGGCATGTTGTGAGGTAAACAATGGGCAAAACACTGCGCATAATGCTACACCAATAAAACAGAGTACTGTGACTTGAAAGGAAATGGGACCATCAGTAAGATTAGTGAGGCAATGTTATCACTAGAATGCTGCAGTAATGGGTTAATGCAAGCCCAGAAGTGGATGGGGTACTTAAAAATATGAAATGGAACACAAATTATTTGATCTTCTCTTTTTTTAAAGTTTCATGCAATTTCATACACTGGTGGTAGATGAAAGCACAAAAAATGCAAACTCTTAGATAACCCAGTGGTATAATATCCTATAGTCACGTAAGGAGATGGAAGCCACGGACATCGAGACAATATGAATAGTGTCAAAGCTACTATTCAGGGTGAAGGAACAAGGATCCAGAAATACATCATGACCAATGAAGTGTAAAGCAAACTTATCAGGCAGCAAAAACCCAAATGAGGAGGTGGAGAAGAAGTAGGCCCCATAATCGCAGAAGCCTCTATTCCATGTGACATATGAAGAAACGGCTGATAAGACATTTCTAGAACAAGCTGGATTTGAAAAACATCACAGGAGGAACAAACCATGGTAGCACAAGAATATTGAGACTGGGGTCTACCACGTGGCCCGGAGACAGATATCAGACCGATCGACTGGTGACGGATAACCACCCAGACAGTCTGGGGATAGATGTAGGGATTCCAAGCAACGGCATCATCTAGAACAGGGGTCGGCAACCCGCGGCTCTAGAGCCGCATGCGGCTCTTTAGCGCCGCCCTAGCGGCTCCTGGAGCTTTTTAAAAAATGTTTGACCTTTTTTTGCCTTTTTTTTCTTTTTTTTTCCTTTTTTTCACTTTTTCTCTTTTTTTTCCTTTTTTTCTTTTTTCTTTTTTTTTACTTTTTTCTTCTTTGTCTCTTTTTTCTTCCTTTTTCCTTTCCTTTTTAATCTCGCCATTTCAACTTTTTCTCATAATTTTGAATTTTTTCTCGACATTTCGACTTTTTTCTCGAGATAGTACTTCAACATTAATCTCGACATTTCGACTTTTTTCTCGACATTTCGACTTTTTTCTCGACATTTTGAATTTCTTCTCGACATTTCGACTTTCTCAAAGTGCATAATGAAAAAAAATCTTCCCCCAGTTATAATTAATATAGATACATGCAGCATGTGTTGTTGTTTTCATTTTTTGCGGCTCCAGACATATTTGTTTTCTTGTGTTTTTGGTCCAATATGGCTCTTTCAACATTTTGGGTTGCCGACCCCTGATCTAGAAGAAGGAACAAGAGGAGCTTTAAATTGGGATATGCAATCTTGTGACCCCCAAACTAGGACAGTAGCTCCAGCAGATTTCAGGAACAACAGTGGAAATCTCTGTCTCGATGAGGACAGTCCAAGAAACAGCTCAGTTACTTGTGTAACCAGCAGGTTTTGAGCTTTAAGGGACAACACTCTAGTCTAAATGGGGGCCAAGCATTTATTTATGGCGCTTTTATACTAGTACCTACTCAGCACGACTCGACTCGTTACGCCTCGTCTCACCTCCGCTCACCTCCGCTCGCCATGTCCTCATTTGTTTGATTGCGTGATCTAAACGGAGAAGACACTAAAGATGTAGAACCTGGAGGAGATGATATATGTGCTGCTTGGTCTGTGACTTGTGTTCGATATCAAGTTAAAAATGAGAGTGAAAAAAGCTTCAAGTGGTGACGCTTTTTTTCTATTGTTTATGTCTGCGCTGATGAAAAGTCAGCTGGTAACCGCGAGCAGCTGAGAAGTGACCAAGCGCCTGGTAGATCTGGTCGTTCCTTATCACCCGTCTAGATCCCTTTTTAATTCTCTCCTCAGCCACCAGGTTTATGAACATCTGCACCTCAGAGTTGGATCATGAAACAGACGTTTGCGCTGCCATTGCCTGTTGAATAAAATCGCTGATTCCCGCTTCCTGATTCAAACGTCTGATGGCCCCGCCCCCTGACCAATCGGTGACGTGTAGTGTGATGACGCCAGATACAGGTCCGACTCGGCACTTAGAACCTCGGCAGAATGGGTACAGAAAAAGTATCTACTCAGCACGCCTCCACCTGCCTCGACACGTAGTGTAAAAGCGCAAAACGGGGGCGTGGCGAGTCGAGTCGCGCTGAGTAGGTACTAGTGTAAAAGCGCCATAAGTCTTTAACCACATTGTGGATCCCATACAAATATACATATTATCCTTTTTCTCAGTTAGTTTAGTGTCACTTTTCTCAAAGGAATGGGACACAGTAAGAAGCAATCAGGATGCTACTTAAAGAATCATCATATTTCTCTTCCAAAGAGGATAAATACATTAAATGTCACAGGAACTCTCCTTCTCCGGTAGCTAAATGTGCAGCAGGAGGGGGTTGCACTTTCAGTAAACACCTCTCTCCCATGTAAACATATATAATCACAACAAGATGGCTAATGCAGAGAAGCTCGTAATTGTATCACTGAAGTGAGATGAGGGAGCTTTAGTGTGTGTGTGTGTGTGTGTGTGTGTGTGTGTGTGTGTGTGTGTGTGTTGGGGGGGGCTTTACAGCTGATTGAATTAAAATGTCTGCTTTACTCCCAAGAGACCACCCTGATACAAAGGACAAAGGGTCTGTCTGCTTATAACTGAGGCCACAAAGTAACAAATGATCTTGTAAGTAAAACTCTTTGCAGGCATGGAGAGTTTCTCCTTGTTTTTCTCTTTTTTTTTCCATATGACTACCAGTATCTTGTAACACTGTAAGAGAGGAGAGCCAGAGGGAAGAGAGGGCTAGAAATGAAGAATGAAGCTGGATGTGCAACGCTCAGCAGAAGAAAAAAAATCCTTTATGCACTGATAGACGTTAGATAGCAACATCCCCTCTTTGTGACACATCCATCAAAGCACTGATTACTTTTGTCCTCCCACTTGTCCAGCTCGTATGTGTCAGAGCTGCTTTGACCAATCCATTTGACTCCATGACTACAGACAGAGCAGCATGTTAAAGGAGTGACCGCTGGCACTCCTTGGATTTGACATGCCCTGTTGAAATTCCATGGATAGTACACTGCTCTCTGTCAACCTCTTATTAAAGCAAACTAAAATGGAACCGTCTGCATAAATATTCCAGCCTAAGTTTGTCATGAATGCACCCCTACACTCAATCGTCGTGGAAGCAACTGGCAAGAAAAAAAGACAGTGAAAACTAGAACCAGGTTTTGCTTGTGTCTCGTCTTCCACAGAGAAAAAACACATTAAGGTTCGGATTACACTGCCAAATTTCCCAAGAGGTTACAGGGGAATTGAAATATGCATGCAAGTTAGATGTTCAAAGTTGCACAGTCCTTGCAAAACAGTTGTTTTTTACTTCAGTATTGTTGTATTTGTTTACCAAATCTTTACCTCTCTTCCATGAACAAAAAGCCACACAAAGCAACTCAGAATAGCTGTGGGTTAATGTCCCTAAATACTGGATGCTTCCAGCTTGTTCATCCTGTGGGTAAAAGCCATGCAGCTTAGGAGTGGCTCCTCACTCTGTGGCTCATTTTATTCCTCGTCTCTGCCTCCCCTTTTCCTCCGCTTCCTCGGGTTGCATCAATGCTTTTGTTGGAGGGGTTTTGTGATGGGGCATCAGGGTGCTAAATAAAATATTTGGCACAGAAAAGTAGAAAAGAAAATATGACTAGAAGAGAGCTCATACGTCTTTCTAGACTTGTAACAACAAACATTATTAAGTAATATGCAGCTTTCTGAATTCAAGACGTAAAGTACATTTGCATTGGGATTTAAACAAGCTGCTACTGGGGGAAACTCGTCGGGAGGTATAATTTACCCGAGCAGTGATCCTTCCTCTACACAGTAGAGGTTATCCTGTGTTGCCCTCCCCCTTCATGTCTCCCCAGTGCAACCCTCTCTTCTTTTACCTGATAGATCAACTTACTTCATGTCAGCCTAAAAACCACGGGAACCCCTATGCATAGCGTATCACCACTGAATTGTTGGTTTCCGCTGCACATGTGCCTGCGACGTATCAACATATCTGCAGCAAGCCATTACTGTGTATCAGTTTACAGTTACTGCATCGTATCTACTAACGCTTGTGTACTGTATAGTCACTTTAAAGATGTCTGGACCCTAAAGAAAAGAAAAAAAGGAGTTTTCCTAAGCGTGGCCATTTCTCCTCATTTGAGGAAGAGCAATTATGTAAAGCCGTAAAAAGACATTTCTGTCAAACTGATGGCTGTGTTTCCGATATTAAGACTCTCCTTTGGCTTTCAGTTGAAATACCCCCCTGTTCAAGGCCAGCTAGAGACAGCCGTTTGGTCTGACATATCTCTTTTTTTGTTTCTCTACTGTTAATAGGGGTGGGCAAAAATATCGATATGGCAATATATCGCAATACTTTTCCAGCCGATTCAATATCGATATTCAAAATTTTAATATCGATTTTTTTTTTTTTTTTTTTCAAATATTTTTTATCCCCGATTTTTTTCCCATTATATCCTCCTACCTAAGTGACAGTCCTGGGCATTGCCACTGTCTACCAACCCTGGGAGGGCCCTGCACTGAGCTCCGGTTTTATTTCACGTCTCCTACTAAATTTAATGTTAATTTCATATGATGTAAATAATATGAAAAACATATACAAATATGTTGTAACTTTAGCTTGTATAGTTATAATAAAACATTGTTTTGACTCAGTTTGTCCCATGAATTGTCACTATAATCTGATGAACGTGCAACTCGGATTTTAAGATCCATCACTATCATCTGATGTACATATATACAACTTGGATTTTAAGATGTGTAATGCATTTTTAAAATTTTCGGTGAACTATGTAGAATATAATAATCGGGATATCGCAATGTGTATCGTATCGTGGCTCAAGTATCGTGATGCGTATCGTATCGTGAGGTCCTTCCCAATACCCACCCCTAACTGTTAATGTTCTACAACTATCATCTAGAAGCACATAACCAAATCATAATTTAATCAATCATGATAGAAGATGCAATTCTGTTTTTTTGAAGTTGCTAGCTGGAAATCCAAGCAAAAACGACTTGTGTTGACTGTATGCATGTGTGTACAAAATATAGCCATGTCAGACCTTTGACCTAGATTTGAAAAGAAAAAAATTATCTTTTTCCTTTCATTTCTGATTAACTGTTGCAACAACAGCCATTATCCACTCTCTTAAAAAGGGTGCTAAAGTACAGCTGCAAGCTCTATTTTCAGTCCCTTATATAAGTTTTCAATGCACTACACTACTGCTTCGTGATGGCTTAAAGTAATGGCATCTTCAGATGTTCAGCAAGAGAATACATGCACGGACTGTAATCCAGAAACACTGTAGGCCTACTCCCCTAATCTGAGGGAAAAGTTCTATACTTGTTCAAACATCCTATCACCCTCGCATTTACAGTACAACCGCTTTTCATTACCAGTTTCATCTCCGTGGTTTTCATTAAATGGGGAAAACACAAAAATCAAAGGCGACAGAGCCACTAATTCTCTGTCCAATGTGGCATATTTTAAGCACTTGCAATGCCTTTCGGATCTCTTACATATTTCATAAAGAGGAACAATACAATTTAGTTTGCCCTTTCTGGCAAGCACACAACTGTAGCAGCTTCAGCTGTGTACTCGCATGTTAGGAGTCATAAAATAACGTTTCACTGTGGGGCTTCTGTCTGGGCCCCATTTAAATGAGACCCATTGAGCTTGCCCCAGTTAAAACACTGTCTGCCAGTACTTAAGTCACTGGGGACTGATCATGGAGATATAGCACACACACACAGACACACAAGCTCACAAACACAAACACAGGAAAGTGCTGACACCTAACAGCAATCTCGTGTTGAAAACTATTAACTGGAGTCACAGTAACAAATCTCAAAATTGAAGAAAAGAGGTCACACGGTAGAGTTATAAGGTTCAGTCGTGGGGATTCTGATGATAGAGTTAACTCTGCTTTGAAACCCCTCACTTTGTTTTTTATTCCCATTTGAAGTGGTTAATTCACCCATGTCAGACTTCAGACTTTTACAGAATAATTACTCAAAAAATCCAGTCAATCATGTTGCAAGCAAGTATATCAGTAAAAAGTTAGGACATCCCTCCACATTGTTTTTGAATACGTAGGTCTGTTTTCATGCATTAACTCTTCTTTGCTCATGTCAAAAGGAGTAGAAAGAGGGTCGGGGGTGGGGATTAATCATACAACAGCACATACCAGTTCTGAAGCTTTAAATTAGCACCTCATTTAGCTCAGTAAACACGACAACTTTACAGGCTGGCATTGTGAAACACATTTTATTCTGCCCTCTGGTAAGGGTCTGCTCTGTTTAAAAGTCTGCTTGGCAGCTCTATAGATAACAGATGGAAGAAAAATGAGGAGAATTATGAAAAAGATTGATTTCTTAAGGATGAATGGTCTGGTATGCACACAGATTTTTCTGAAGCAGACTTTCTCGAACTCTGCTATTATTGAATGAGCATACACGCTCACGTACGCAGACGCACATTGTTACCATAAGCGCAAAAGAAAACACAAGCATGTGCACACAAAGACAATGATATATTGATGAAGTAAGCTGTGAAAACAAAAAAAACACAATCAATTGTGAGTCTCAGAAAGAAAAGCCAATAGGAGATGAAAAAGAGAGAAATGTTGAGGAAAAAAACAGGAGGATCTTTTCAAAGATAAATCGCTTCTCATTCCAGAAATATCAATGAATTTATCTATAGGTGGCATATTACTTTCAACAAAGTCAGCACAAATGTGGTTTAACTCAAATAAACCTCCCTTTCCCAAGCTCTTTCCCCGATTTCTTGTAAAAGTGTATTCCTTTAGATGAACAAGCACGATCATTGTCCTCTTAGGCGTCCCAAGCCTGACTTTATGGAACCATAATATAAACCAGAGCCTGTAACTTCTCTTGTGGCATCTCAAAAGCTGACACTGGAATGAAGCAAAAAGAGAATGAAGGAGGGGCACGGGAGGATAAAGTACCTCATTTGAGCCTCCTAAAAAACAAGGAGACACAAACATTTATCTGTGGCTAGGCTTTCATCAGATGCTTTAAGAGCACAGCAATAACAGAGAACAAGATGCTGATAAAAGGGGAGACCGGAAATGGGGAGCGTGGGTCACCTGCTCTCGTGTTTCAACCAGGACAAGGGGTCCCATGCCCCGGAACATCCCTCTACCCTCCTTTCTCTGTTCTGCTGACACATAAAGTCCACAGCCCTCTCCAACCAGACATCAGCGCAGCAAAATGGAAACCCCCTCCCGCGTTCACAAAGCAGAGTTGAGGCTCACGTTTAAGTCTGCAGGTATATAGAACGTGGGATATTTCCATTTGACGGTTTAACAATATGCAGACAGGCTTTACAAAAGGAATTATTACAGATGAATATTGTGCCTATTCTTCACGAGGGCTTTCGTATATTTGCTTAAGTCTCATTCCACCAGTCAAGCTCCGGCTCTCAGTGCAAGACAGGGCAAAGCCAGGATTAAGGGTTTAACTTTGTCAATCAAAGTCAGAACTGAGGGGAAATTTGGTAGTTGTACTTATTTTCCAACAAGTAGATTGGATTTCTACAGAAAAGTGAACCGGCAGGTGATTCCATCCTTTATATGTGACTTAGGAGGAGTGACAAGTTACTGCTGATATAATCTCGCTCATTACTGCCTCAGTGGTGTGTGGGCCATTCTTTTCTTTAAATAAATGTAAAGCCTGGCTTTAGCATCACCGTGGCCTAATATTGATAGGGCAGAGGATTAAAAGAAGCACCACAAGATGCCGATATCCATTAATCATCTTCATTGCATTAGTTTAAAGGAATTGGCTTTTGTAGATGCTGTTGCAGTGTTAGGAAGTAACTAATTGCATGCAGCAGAGTTATGTAATTAAATTGTCATTGGATTAAAAAAAAGTTTAGATTTGGAAATTCAACAATGTTTTATACCTACATTTAGCTCACAGCGTTTTCCATTACAGTAGAGACGCTTCATGTCAAACCTCCTGGAAAAAACAATGTTTCCTACAACACCAGTCTTCTATTTTTGGAGGAACTAAAAGGTTTTATTTCACTTCATTTGACGACTGCTGCTTTTATGACATTGAATCCCAATAATTAAACAAGGCTGGGATTACGTCTCAAAACTGCACACAGAATTTGGCCCAAAGTGTTTTGAAGGTTCACTTATTTTGCCCAGCCATGTTGGGCCCCTGCTTGCAATTTAGTGCTGTGTTTACCGAGGTTGTTTCCCCGCGCCATGCTGGGCTAAGAAACACAGTTAAAGGACATCGGGGAAATTACAGCATTCTGTTGGCCTCTTAATTAGCACACCGAGCTACTGGCTGTACAGTGACGATGTGAATTTGTGAGAGCAGGAGCATTCCAGCTACATAAAAAATCCTAGCTCTGTTTTTTACATCCTAAATAACCTTTGCAAGGGTAGAAAAACATTTAGGGAAAAATAAAAAGTACAACTTAGTGAAAAGGATGTGAGTGTCACAGACTTATAAACAAAAAAAAAACGTGAGAGGAAAGATGAACTAATTACTATATAATTCATCCTTTTCCTATTCTCCTACTTGTTTTTAAGTATTTTTTGTATTACTTTTTATATTATTAAAACATAGTCCATGATGAAATAGAGTAAACATATAACTTTTTAGTCTAACTTTATCTACACATATTTATATAAACACACACATATAACACATACTTTTACACACTTGCTTTTAATTGATCTTTTAAATTATTTTAAAATACTGTCTGTATTTTGATTATTTTAATCGATCTTTTGGGTTATGTGTTGGTTATGTCCTCACTATGCTGCTTTACTGCTATTGTTTTTGCTTCCACTATGCTGCTTTGATTTTTGTTTTATGCCCTCTATTTCTATGTTATGTTTTATGCCTTAAATTTCTTTTTATGTGAATAAAGTTTATTATTATTATTATATACACATATAAACACACACATATACACACACACACACACACACACACACACACACACATATTATGCTATATATATATATATATATATATATATATATATATATATATATATATATATATATATATATATATATATATATCCATGTAAAGTCGTGTCCTTGACGGATTTCCTGTTCAGAACACAAAAATGCGGGAGGACATTAGCGGTTGAACACTAGGGGGGAGGCCAGGATGCCAAATTAAAGGGCAGGAGTGGAGTGTGCACTTATTCTCACTCATGATGTGCTCTGTCAGCCCTGCTGCTTATAATGGCATGAGAAGGGCCACTTAACTCATAATCACTTCTCTCTCCCCTTTGGCTCTGTCCTCCTCTCCATCACCCCTCAACCCCAGATTTTCTGACTGTTGGCTCTGATCTCTAATCATAAATGAACTGCAGATCAAGAGCAGGACAGTGGTCCCCCCCCACCCCCAGCCTACAATTCTGTAATCACAGAGCTCTTGCCTGGTAATAGGCCAACAAGCCTTTGAATGAGGAATGATTGTGCCTCTAATGCATCATCTCAACTTTGAAGAACCCTTTTCTGGCAAAAAGAGAAATCACAGGTAGGGATTCGGGTCACCAGCACCACCATCATCATCTTTAGAATCATTATCTCCCTCCTCATTCAGTAGAGTAATACGAAGCAAGGCCTTTTATGCAATTATTTCAATTTCCTGTTAATAGCGGGAAAAGCAAAACTTGCCACACTGTATCATAGTAATCCTTGGCCTGTGGTGAGCTTTGACTTTATCATACCATCATGCATGCAGACAATCCAGGGTGGTGCAATATGCATGGTGGACAGGTCAGCCATTCTGGCACAGGACGACCTGTCAAGTGCTGCTACTTGTGCCGAGTTCTGCTAATGGACTGCTAATAGAAGTGAATGTTGCGCTGTGAAGCTCCCCTGTAGTTGAGAGTGTCACACTGGGTGATTAATGACACTCTGCTCTCTTCCCCCAGTCCATTCTTGCCCCACACCCCCATAGCTCGCTTTCACCCTCCCCACTCATGGCTCCAGTTCCCTTTCCTCTTCATTCCCAACCTTTCTCACCTATCCTTGTGTCCTTCTTATCTCCTTCATCACATGCATTCTCTTTTCTCACCATAAAGTGCTTTTCTGGAAGGAACATGATTTCAACACACAGGAATCTGTACTGTACTTTCCAGTAGTCATGTTTACTGGCTTCAAACGCTTGTATAATGACAGAATCATATAACAATGACAAAAATTGAATGAAAAACTAAAACCTTCTGGGAGTCACCTTTCCAAAAGGGCAATCACAGATTGTCCAGTTGCATATCCTAATGTGTACCATGATGTATCAGGTTTACAAGAACTACCATAAAATTGCAAGATGCTTTCTTTGTTAGGGACATACACTTTAGGAGGGATTCTGCCAACCCTGAAACCTTGACTGCAATGCTGTCAATCATTAATTAGTGGTTTAATAAAACCTTTTTAAAAATTATGAGGTACACAAAATATATCATACATCATGAATTCTACAGAGACTATGACTTTTTTGTATGTTTATTTCTGATCTGAGCGTGGTCATTTTAACTTGGGTGTCAATGCAAATTTGACTTTTAGAGCTTCCTTGAACTCTAATTTGTCAAACTTCCACAACAGCTTTAGCTTTGAAAACTGGGTGTTTGTCACTGACATTTTAATACTTTTTAAAAACCTAATGATAACTTTAGTTCTTATATCATACACATGTCAACATGGTGGTGTAAGGACCAAGTAAACTATGTTCAGTTGGTCAAATTTAGACCTACCCCACAGCCTTAAATGGGATGCAGGAATTCATATTTTTCAGCCACATTTGCATCCCGACAATGTGGTGAAAATAAAAAAAAGGTGAGATAACGTGTGCAAGTTGTAACTGAGATGTACATGAGATTGAAAAATTGCAACAAATAGGAGTTTGTACACCTAAAAGAGAATGACGACAGGCCTACTGTAAATGTCTCAGTATTTGTCTCCACCAACACAGCACAAGATGAGCACCCATGGGAGGATTGCAGAACCGTCCCCAGACCTAAAATAGCAAACACGTATATTTTCTGCTTTCATAACAATAGTATATGACATCAAGTGGAGCAGGGAAGCAAACTCAGCAGCCGCTTTTCACAGTAATTATCACTTGCTACCACGCTCCTCCTGTGGCTCAGCTAGCAACCAGCATGTACCTCTGACCCTGTTCAGCATTGCTATTACTTTTTTAATTCAGTACACTTCCTCCACCTGTGCATTTCACAACTCAATCTTGATTTCCATGAGTAACATCAACGTCTTCAACTGTGTATCATCGTACGTTAATCTTCCCTGCTCACGGATGTCTGAAAAAAGTATGATGGTATGATGGTTGCTCCATACGCACAATGTGCTCATTGTGCATTGTCCCAGCTTTAAAAAAAATGACTGTGGAAGTTGTGGTAGCAAACCCAATGAGCTACTTGTGAAGCCCAAGAGATGCCTGTTAGAATAATAATGATTTTTTTTTTAAATGAAAAAGAAAAAGACATTCACAGTGAAATACATTTTTTAGCATGTTCTGAAAAGGGGTTGCATTTTTTTCGGTAAATAGCAAATTCTTACTGTTCACTGAGTCCCAATACTTTATATTCCACATATCAAATATCCTTTAACTTTCCCCTCCATAAACAATCCTCGGAGGATGCATTATTAGAAAGCAGAGACGCAGCACAGACAGGAAGATGGTGTGAGAGGAAGAGAGAGACGTAAGAGCTGCACTGTGGAAAAACTGAACTAACTCCAGGTCGGCCAGCAAAACCAATATATCCACTGCTAATACAGAGATATACTGTGTACTGGAAATGTCAAAATTAGGGTCAGCCAGTCAAGGAGAAAAAAAAAGAACAAAATGTGATGATGTTTGTCTCATTGCAAATGATTTCCATAACACTGAAGTTGTCAAAAAATTATAAAAGTGTGGAGATGCTCCTTAAACGTAAAAGCAACCGTAACCCTCAATCCTATTTACAGTAGAAAACTACACTTTGTGAATCGCAACAGTCTCATTACAACTAAAGACAATCTTCATTTTCAGAGGAAGAATCCCATATGTTCCCATGACAAATTCACACCTTTCATCTGATTCCATAAAAATGCAACAAACATGGAAAGCAGCCACTGCTGTGGGAATATCGGAAGTGGATTTGTTCTTTCACCAAGGACTTCCAATCAAACTGCTGTCATAGAACTATCGAATACCTCAGCCTGTCTCCTTTGTCTAGAGTTCAGCAGGATAATGAGCACCCAAATAGATGGGATGAGAAAGTTGCCTCAAAGGAGGTCAGAAAGAAAAACAAACTGCTACAACCAAATGAAATGTATCTAAATGTTTAACAATGCGTTTTAAAAGTATCAAAGTAAAGTATCAAACTATGATAGAGGGGAACAGTGTTACAACGAGCGGATGAGTAAGTGAGCCACTTTAATTGCCAGTACTTTTACACTGAAGAAGTGTCTCTCAAGCGATTTGGGAATGTTGTACAGCTCATCAGTGCCCCGAAATAGCTGAGCCCATTAATTAGGCTCAAACAATGTTCTCCAGGTGCATCGACTTCTTAATGGACAGAGAAGAACCTTGTTTGTATTCCCATCTTGTCAATGACACAGAGTTCTCTGGGGTTTTGGAAAGGGTATTATGTCATTTCACTCTGCCCTTCAGAAACTAGTCTTGTGCTGTATTTGGTTCTTCCTCCCCCTTTTCTGCTCATTAACTATGCAGGAGTGAGATGAAAGTCTGGAGCAGTAAGATAAGGTTGCTCGCAGACCCTCATCCCTGCCCAGGATATGTGTTTAGACCTTCAATTTACACGTGAACCTGTGTTGCTCTCACATGAGCATGGACTCTTTCATTAAGAAAACACAAAACAATTAAATACAAACTTGTATGGACCTACAGTTCAGAATTTTAGTGAACTTATCTGCTAATTTCCCCCCAGTGTATCATATTACAACATCAAATAGAAAACACAGACCAACTACATTATTTTAAGAGACATAATGGCATCTAACATACATGCACAGACACATAGTGAACACTTGTCCTTATACATATGTGCTCCTCTTAGTTCTCTGTGACAGACAATTTCCCTCTGATGTAAGCAGATTAAATAAATGGCTTCAGGTGTCTTGGTTATCTCTTTTTTTCCATAACTGACAGTTACATCAATTTACAGAAAGCATCAAACAACAGACAGCTTTCTGAAGGGAAAAAATGTTTGGTTTAAAATGTGAGGTAGAAATGACAAATTACTTCTTTTGAAAATGTCATTTCAAATACTGATTCATGCCTAACAGTCAGCTCCTAAAAGACAAAACAGCGCTGTTCAATGGACTATTAGTTTTACTAGACTTCATAATTGGTTAACGTAATTTAAAAAAAAAAAAAAGAAAAGAGAAAAAGATTTGACTAATACTAAATAATTCTGAATGAAAATCTGTGATGGATAAGAACTGCATTCAGTTTTTAATTTACAGCCATGAAGTGTTATATGTAACAATTTGTAGTATTTACAAGGTTTTGTCATGACTTAAAATAGCCTTTTTTGTTTGTTTTTCTTTTAATTTCGAATTTTCTGGGGGAGATTTAGGGGATGTTGTCATTTTTATGAGGACTTGAAAGCTCTATACGTCTTAACTTAAAACAAAAACAAACGTGTCATTGCTTTGTAGCAGTTTCCAAATATTACTTCTGGTCACATCTGAAAAACACATTTTTCAGTCCATTGAGTCGGGAGAAAACAATGATGATTTATCAACATTAATCCATCATAGATTCTCCTGAAAAGCCATCAACAACATCTATGTTTTTTTTTTTTACATCTTCTTGTTCATTCTATCCAGTAAGCTCCTGATTCAGGTTACTGGGTGAACTCGCTTTCATCGCCATAACTCATTCCCATAAAGTCGGATTGTTCTGAGTGTGAGCAAACAAAACGCACTTTTCCTGTCTGCTACACCCAAGACACAAGAGTTTATCAAACTTTGACCCACAGTGAAGCCAAGTAGCCTACCGAGTTCAATAATAAAAGTTTACCTTGAGCGACTCCGATATCCAGCAGGAGAAAGAACAGGAGCCAGGACGCAGTCGGCATCTCGGGAGAGGATCTGTCACTTTGTGCACAGGAGCCCATAAGAGTTCAAACTACGCTCGGAGTCAAGTCCGATCGGACTCGAGTTACTGGGAAATTGTGGTTTAACACGCGTTTTGTCCGCAGCTGTGATGCCTCCTAGTCCCAGATACCCTTCACAACCCCGAGCGCAAGATATCGCTTGACAGAAAATATATCCAGCGCAGTGTGTTTGGAAACATGTGACAGTTTTATGGAATAAGACGTGGCAGCATCGCCCTCCATTTGGCGAGATGGTGCAATAAAACCTGTTCTTCGATTGCCCCCCCACCCCCCTAAAAAGGTGCACCAGGTTTGTCTCGAGATGTGGATCGTTGTGTTGAAGGCAAATGCATGCTCCCAGTGCCCCTCTGTCGAACCGCTTCACGCGTCAAAGCGAGCGAGCGTGGGAGCTGTGCGTATCACTGAGCCCTGCGCTCCACTGACGGACTGAAGCGGAGGAAGGAGCAGTCTCTGCGGGCTACCTTGCGCCTTCAGCCAATCCAAGTGCTCCGGCAAGTGGCGGCGCTGTATCAAAATCTGGTCCGGACAGAAGTCAGGAATGGAAGCTCATCAACGGGACCAGGGGCGAAAATCCCGTTTCATAGTTGGGGGGGACAATAAACAGTAACATTTTAGAGAATAAATCCAGGGGGGGACAAGGAATAAAAGTTTTAGCCTTCCTTTAATACAGCATTTTGACATTTTCAACTCTATCTCGCAAACAGGCAGAAGACCTTTCTTAGAGCAATACAAAACAATGGTATTAGGTGGAAGGTGGCAATAATACAGCACATCTGACATAATACACTGCAAAAACCCAAAATCTTAACAATAATATTTGTCTTATTTCTAGTTAAAAAAAAATCTCATTACACTTAAAACAAGACTCATCACTGGAAAAAAACAACAATTTTCACCTGTTTCAAGTAGATTTTCACTTAAAATAAGTAGAAAACTCTGCCAGTGGAACAAGATTGTTTTGCTTATTAAATAAATCTTGTCGCACTGGCAGATTTTTCTACTTATTTCAAGTGAAAATTTACTTGAAACAGGTGAAAATTGTCAAATAACAAGTTGTTTTTCTGGTGATGACTCTTGTTTTAAGTGTAATGAGATTTTACTGTTTATTATTATTTTCGATTTTGGTTTCGGCCACAAATTTTCATTATGGTGCATCACTACTAAATACTGCTGCATTGTTCCAAAATTATTAATTCTGTCTCAAATTATTCTAGGGGGGGACAGCTTTACTAATGGGGGGGACTTGTCCCCCCGGTCCCCCCTGGGATTTTCGCCCTTGAACGGGGCGATGAAATCCAAGTCTTGGATTTTAGTGCACAGACCGGAAGACTGGCGCGAATAACGAGTTTAATTGTCTGTAAAAGTGTGGCAAGCTCAAAGCACCCATGCATTTAAAGTATACAGAAAATATTGAGTGCCCCACTAAACGGCTTTAGAGGCTAATAAGGGTGCCAGTTTAGTAAACTCAAGAAAAAAAGCGAGAAATTAATAAATTATGTGGGTAATAAAAAATAATTTCCCCTAAAATAGGTGGTTTGGGAGGATAGATTGCTGAGATGATTAAAAAGATCCCTAGATTAATGCAAAAGTTACTCAAAAAGAAAAACTAATTATCAATACTTTCCTCTTCTAGCAGAAACAGTGTGGTGGAAACTAAAAACATGCTCTGTCCAGTGTAGCATGAAACATGGGTCATATTGCACCCTAATGTATGGCAAGCAGGTGTTTCCGTTTTCTTGCCATTAATTTAGTGCAGGCACCGCAAGTGGGAGGCATAGTTTATCTAATTGGGCCTCCACTTTGCCCCTCTTGTACCATTCTACTAACAAGTCAGAGTGATCAATAATGAG
This sequence comes from Cololabis saira, assembly GCF_033807715.1. NCBI lineage: Eukaryota > Metazoa > Chordata > Actinopteri > Beloniformes > Belonidae > Cololabis > Cololabis saira. The sequence goes on along the minus strand of NC_084597.1, from coordinate 25,324,152 downwards.
TTCAGTCTAACAGACATACATCCGTGCATGAAAGGACATGGTTAGAATTCAGAAAGAGAAATGTTTTAACATGATTCCAGCAGGTGGCTGATGGGTAATTACATAAGCATGACATATCTCAGAGTAATACCCAGACACTTGACATTAATGTGAAACTATCTCTACACCAAAATTAAACTTTTAGAATATTAATCTAATTTGAGAAACACAGTATTCTTCTGCCTACCATCACAAATGTATTGTATGGGGTGTTGGTAACTATGTTTGAAAATGCACAAGGTTGTAGAATTGATGTGTTAGTAAAATATGATATTAGAACTTGTACAACCTAAATCCAAATGGAGTCGCACAAAAGAGGAAGAAAATAATCAGTTTCATCACAATGCACAGACAATTACAGAGGTCAGTAAGAGGAAAGATAAACATGAACTGATGAGTACCAGAATGAAATAAAAGTGCTGTTCATAACTTTTCAGTAACTGATTCCGCCTCTTCTGCTTGTCAAAAAAAATTAAAGTAATAAGAACAATCAGACGCTGTCACTGAGATGAGAAAATCACTCAATATTTAACAGCAAATTAAACTTTATTTTTTCACCTCCGGTCAGGGAGTTGTCAATGGTGTAAAGTGCAGTATTTTTTTTAAAACAATGCTTTTATTTTACTGTTTAAAAACGTAAAGAGTCAAGAAGTCTTTCATTTAATGATTCAGTTTCGTGATTTTGAAAGATTTACAAATTTTCTAGCAGATTATACAAACTGCAAATGTACCATTTCCCCACCTGGAGGAAACATATGCCCATTTTCCATTGTACAGTTTTCAACTCAACCCACCTCACCTCGATTCTAATTGCCTTGGTCTCAGTTGTTTTCCATTACACCTCACTACCACCTCAATATGGATGGGGCCTTGTTCTCCTTAAACGTCTCATATTAAGTCAATGCTCAGTTATTCAAGCGTAATCGCAGTAGCCTAGTCTTGATTCAGTTTCAGAGTTTTCTCTCTTACAGATTTCAAAGGCTTGTGTGCCCATTGTGTATTTCTCTGATTTCAGACTAGCAGCGGAGCCCCCCGACCCCCCCTCACATATTTTTATATTAATTATTAAAAAAAATGTTATATATGACATTGATTATATATTAAAATGTATATATATGCTTTAGGTTTTTTTTGCCAAACTTGGCATTAACCATTAATATATATGCAGACAAAAAAAAAAAGATTGTCCTAGGTAACCCCTGGTCGGTCACTTCTTAAAGTACCAAGAATGGTACATGAGTATATGTACATGAGAGTATTACAACATGATCATGGGGCAATGGAAGATGGTGGACTCCTCTGATGAATTCTGTTTGCTATTACATCTACTGGAGGAATTGGTTTATGTTCATAGTTTATCTAAGGGCAGGACTGAAGCAGTATGGACCAAGTAATGAGGCAGACAAAGAAAGGAAGTATGATGCTTCGATACAATGTTCTGCTAGTAAACCGTGCACAGTGGTGTTCATGTAGATGTAACCAGGTCCTGAATAATTAGTAAAGTGGAGTGGAAGCATGAAATGATCTATGCTGGGTGGTGAGATGGATCACATGGTTTGGGCTCTGGAGGACAGACTTTACGAGAATCCACTCAGGCTGAAAAATTAAGCCAACTTGGAAGAGCTAAAGATTTAAGGTTTGAAATGTCACTAGAAATTGGATCCAAAAGTCAAACCCCTTCAACCATTATGGAAGAATTTTAATAGCAGGATAAATGATTTTTTTATGTTGATATATCAATTTTGATTACTTTTACTGTTAAGAAGTGCTGTCTAGCTCTCATCATCTCTGATCCCTACTGTCAACTAAAAACCATCCAAAGTGAGTTTGGGCTCTGGTTTCAAAAATGTTTTAAGATAGACAACTGAATTTCACTTTACAACACTCTGACACAGCAGCAATGAGGAAACAAACTCACAGAGAATGGATATAGAGCAGAGCACTTCTTTATCAGACGGCACGTTTACTTGTGGTTCCTAGAGTTTCTACAAGTAGAATGGGAGGTTGACTCCTCAGTTATCAGCTACCTCTCCACTGGAGCCAGCCTCCAGTTTCTTTTTGGGAAGCAGACACGCCCTCTACCATTAAGATTAAGCTCAAAACCTTCCTTTTTGATAAGCTCAAAACCTTCCTTTTTGATAACCCATATAATAAGGGCTGGCTCAGGAAACCCCGAAACATCCCTTAGTTATGCTGCTATAGACCTAAAGTATTGGGGGACCTCCAGTGATGCACCTCTCCTCACCCTATTCTCTTCTGCACCAACTCTATTAATGACATCGGTATTAACCTGCATTCCTTCCTCCCATCAGGTGCCCCAGATCTGTTGTTGTTGCTGTTATCTCTGCTTCCATGTCATTTCAACCCCCAACCAGTCAAGGCAGATGGCTGCCGCCCCCCGAGTCTGGTTCTACCAGAGGTTTCGCCTTGTTAAAGGGGAGTGCTTCCTTTCAACCTGGTTCTTGCTCAGGACCGGGAATTGTATCAAAGAAAAGTCGGTTTCCATAGCAAAGCAATAATTATGGGCCCATATTGCAATTGTGCAAAATGGCACAAAGGGCCATTTTTCTACCATTTTGCTAGCAAGCTAAAATCACAAATAACCTGCTGCGAAGCAGCGGGTGTATAGCATCTGATATGGATGAAAAAAATTCCTCAAAAAAGAAACACGCCCGAAAAATCCTGAAAAATGCAGGCGATTTATTATTTTCCAGAAAAGGTTTCCCTTTTCTTATTCCGCTTTTTCCAAGGGTTTTTTCGACGTTAATGTAGCCCAAACCGCAAAGTGCACCCAGGCATGGCATACATCACTATGTGCGTCTCCATCATGCCATGATGGGCATTATTTTTCGCCGTCAAAAGTGTTACTGTGGCAACACTAGCGGCTTACTAGCGGAGAAAATGGCAAAAATTCCGTACCTTTTCGCTCTGCAATATTTTATTGTAGCTATCATTCAAACATTCAAGCCAATTGGGACTAAAGGACCGTACAACCTCATCATGCTAATTATTGCGTTTTTTTAATATTTAAAAACATTTTATTTGACTTTGGACGCTTTTTGCTAGGCAACAGGTTATCGTACAGACATCATTCAAATGTTCCAATACTGTGGACTAAAACATAGTAACATTTCATGAAGCTTTTATGTACAGAAAATGTATGTAAAAATGACTTCATTCATTCATGTGGGGCTTGTTACCATGGCAACAAAAGACATATGCATTACTATGTGGGAGAATAGGAATGAATTCAGTACAACCAGAACCACCACAGAAAGAACCAGAACAACCCCAAACAGAACCAAAACTACCTCAGACAGACCCAGAGACAACCCCAATACAATCAGAACTGCCCTGAACACATCCAGAACCGCCCCAAACACAAGCAAGTATAGGGGACGAATGGGCAGTAGGGCATGCCCATATCAAAATTTCCTGAAATGTTCTAGTTATTATTTCTATTTTATTGGCTTTGTATTAATTGGACTAATATGGAATGAGTTGAGCTGTATTGTTAACATGTCTTGAGATGACATTTGTCATGATTTGGCGCTATCTAAATAAGTCTGAATTTAATTGAATATGCCAAAATCTGTATTAAGATGTGGCTGTGTATTAATATGTGAATGCCTTCTTTGGTTCACCTAACAGTAGGTGGCATCAGAATGCCTAAATCAATCTTTTTTTTTTCTTCTTTTATTAAATTCTACCTTATAAGTGGGGATGAGATTTTCACAATGAACTTTCCCCACACCGTCTAGTTGTTTGGGCTGAGAAGCTCATTCAGTGTTGCGTGGAGGCAAGGCACAGAATGTGGAGAGTTTCATCCAAAAAGGAGGAATACTGATTCTGTCCTACTCATAAACGATAGAACCACCTCGCTGGACCCCATATACTGTAACTGTTTTACAAAGAAAGCCTTGTGCCTTAGGAAGCCTTATAGCACCTGCCAGAGAGTTGCAACTGTGCTTGAATTCTCAGGAGAGAGTCAAATACATTAATCACACATGGTGTTAGCCTTTACCACAGTTGTACTGGAGTTGTCCCCTTATTTATGGGATTTCCCTGGACAGAATTTCAGTTGAAAAAACAGTGTGTCTGGTTTAGGGGAGGTCTCAGAATTTCTTCAGTAGGTTTACACAGATTGTTTGTGTTCTGTTGGCATCATCAGATCGTGACCCTCACTTGGGCAGTTTGCAGTCAAGTGTGAAACTTGGATGAGAGTCAGCACGTCCAAGTCTGAGGCTGTTGCTTTTTGCTGGACAATGGTGAATTGCTCTCTCCTGCTTGAGAGTTTATACCCCAGCTGAAAGGGTTTATCTTGCAAAGACGTTAAGGTAAAACTTTAATGTTCTAACCTTCACCTGTGGTGGTGAGATTTGGTTAGTGACGAAAAGAACAAAACATGCTAAAACAGAGGGTCAGGGGTGCAGACAGTCGAGGGCAAAGACATCAACAATATCACTTTGCGAACTTCAGCTGGAAGTTTTTAGGACACATCCAACTGGAAGTAACCCATATGACAAGAAACAAATATGGTGGAGATATTGTATATCACATTTGGCCTTGGAACATTTACCTGTGAAAAAGGCAAGTTTACTACCGTGCAAAGTCTGTTGCCAGTAATAGGAACTACTAGGTATGTTATGGAAAATAAATTGGCAGGCCTTCTGTGCCATTGCATAGAGCACATAGATTCAACAAGGTGCTGTTAACATTCGCCAGGGACGGCTGGTCCTTGCTGACTATATATTAATTCATGCTCTTATCAATGCATTCCACATGATCCCAACACTGCTCTGTTTGGTAGAGATATGAAGAGCGTATGAGCAATACGATGAAAACCAAGGCCGCTGTCATGTTCCTTAAACACTCTTGATTCAGCGTGTGCATGTGAAATGGCATGTTTTCACACTGCTTGTAGCGGTTGAAGGCCATGAAAGCCACATCACAACTAAGTCACCAGCATGTCACATCTTAAAAAAAAAAAAAAAAAAAATTCAAGTCACACTTTATTTTTTCCACTCTCCAAATATCCAGTTCTGGTGATGGTTCACATAGCCTCATTTTACTGCTCATTGCTGACTGGACTGGAAAGTGGCGTAGCTCTCTGCATCTGCAGCGCATCCAATTCAAGGTTAAATATTGTGTGCTGTCTGATATTACCTTCTGCACACGGTTGACATTATTGTGTTGACATTATTTTCTGACTTTTTCTCATAAGCCTTTGAGGTGCAGATTGTGACATCCTGAGTGAATCAGCCATCTGAAATAATATGTCAGTGTTTTTAGGTCAACATTTTGGAAGAGGAAAAGTGAAGAAAAGCCTACTAAGGGTACTCATTTGAATGGATTTTTAGCTACGTGAAGGCACTGAAATCTGCTCTTTGAATAATTTATACCCTTTGTCAAATTAGACATGCTGAACTTGAAAATTTGAATTAAAAAGAAATTTCAAAAGCTTTTACTGAGAGTAAAAAACATTCATGCAACCTGAAACATGCAGCCCAGTATGCTTTTGAAAAGGGTTGTGTTATGTGTGTCACCTGTGATAGCTCTGTCTCACAGAAACACTAATGTGTAAATGCTTCCAGACGGTTAAGATCATCTTTTCAGTAGATATCTGCCCCAGCATCCACACCTTTGTCAAGAAAGATGGATTTTTATCAACAGAACTGCTGCTAGATGGGTGTTTTAGTCTCAAGAAACTTGACACTGTATTAGACCACAACAATCCCAAGAGGACATCCATGGACAGCACACAAATACTATTAGTGAAAAGTCACCTAAATGTCTCGCCTTTGCCTGTGACTCAGTGTTTCTCCAAGAAAAACATAATAGCAATAACTGAAATCCCAAGAATACTCCAGAGGTCCGCCGCTTATCCGTTCCCGGGTCGCGGGGGCAGCAGCCTCAGCAGAGATGCCCAGACTTCCTTCACCCCAGACACTTCCTCCAGCTCTTCCGAGGGGAGTCCGAGGCGTTCTCAGGCCAGCTGAGAGACATAGTCTCTCCAGCGTGTCCTGGGTCTTCCCCGGGGTCTCCTCCCGGAGGGACATGCCTGGAACACCTCCCTAGGGAGGCGTCCAGGAGGCATCCGGTACAGATGCCCAAGCCACCTCAGCTGACTCCTCTCAATGTGAAGGAGTAGCGGCTCGACTCCGAACTCCTCACCCTATCTCTAAGGGAGTGTCCAGCCACCCTGCGGAGGAAACTCATCTCGGCCGCTTGTATCCGCGATCTCGTCCTTTCGGTCACTACCCAAAGTTCATTACCATAGGTGAGGGTAGGTGCGTAGATTGACCGGTAAATCAAGAGCTTCGCCTTTTGACTCAGCTCCTTCTTCACCACGACGGTCCGGTACATCGACCGCATAACTGCGGACGCTGCACCGATCCGTCTGTCAATCTCCCGCTCCATCGTTCCCTCACTCGTGAACAAGACCCTGAGATACTTGAACTCGTCCACCTGAGGCAGGACTTCTCCACCCACCCGGAGAAAGCACGCCACCCTTTCCTGGTAGAGAACCATGTCCTCGGTTTTGGAGGTGCTGATTCCCATCCCTGCCGCGTCGCACTCGGCTTCAAACCGCCCGAGCAGGTAGAGCTGGTCCAGTGTTCCGCGACCGGGACGAAAACCGCATTGTTCCTCCTGAATCCGAGGTTCAACTATCGGCCGTAATCACCTCTCCAGTACCCTGGCATAGACTTTCCCGGGGAGGCTGAGAAGTGTTATCCCCCTATAGTTGGAGCACACTCTCCGGTCCCCCTTTTTAAAAAGAGGGACCACCACCCCGGTTTGCCACTCCAGCGGTACTGTCCCCTTCCTCCATGCAATGTCGCAGAGCCGTGTCAACCAAGACAGCCCTACGACATCCAGAGATTTGAGGTACTCAGGGCGAATCTCATCCACCCCCGGTGCCCTGCCACTGAGGAGCTTATGAACAACCTCAGTGACCTCGGCTTGGGTGATGGATGAACACGCCCCAGAGTCCGCACTCTCTGCTTCATCAGTGGAAGGCATGTCAATCGGGTTGAGGAGATCCTCGAAGTATTCCTTCCACCGTCCAACGATGTCCCCAGTCGGGGTCAACAGCTCCCCACCTGCACCATAAACGGTGCCGTCAGAGTACTGCTTCCCCCTTCTGAGGCGCCGAACGGTCCTCCAGAATTTCCTCGAGGCCGACCGAAAGTCTTCCTCCATGGCCTCCCCGAACTCCTCCCAGACCCGGGTTTTTGCCTCCAGGACCGCCCGAGACGCGGCTCGCTTGGCCTGCCGGTACCCATCTACTGCGCCAGGAGTCCCACAGGCTAACATAGCCCGGTAGGACTCCTTCTTCCGTCTGACGGCATCCTGTACTTCCGGTGTCCACCACCAGGTTCTAGGATTGCCATCACGACAAGCACCGGAGACCCTGCGACCACAACTTCGAGCCGCCGCGTCGACAATGGAGGCAGAGAACATGGTCCACTCGGACTCAATGTCCTCCGCCTCCCCCGAGATCTGAGAGAAGTTCTCTCGAAGGTGGGAGTTGAAGATGTCCCTGACAGAGGGCTCAGCCAGACGTTCCCAACAGACCCTCAGAATCCGTTTGGGTCTGCCCGGTCTGTCCAGCCTCCTCCCCTGCCAGCGCATCCAACTCACCACCAGGTGGTGATCAGTTGACAGCTCAGCCCCTCTCTTCACCCGAGTGTCCAAGACATGCGGACGAAGGTCAGATGAAATGACAACAAAGTCGATCATTGACCTCCTGTTAAGGTGTGGTTTTCTCAGGACCCAAGTGCAGGAGAGAGAGGGAGGCCAGAGGCAGGAGTTCTCAAAAACAAAAAGGATTTAATCCACAAAAGGCAAAAACAAGGCGCTGCAGAGCAGGATCAAAAAACACAAAACTAACAGGGATAAAGACCAGGAGCACATGGAGGGAAGAACCAGTACGGACCGACAGGGAACCAAGGAATGACAAGACAAGATATACTGAAGGGATAACGAGACATGACGAGAAACAGGTGTAGACACAATCAGGGCAGATGGGACACAGGCGGGGCAAGACAGAAACTGAAAGTTGCAAACTGGGGGAAGTGTCAAACCCTGACACCTCCGGCCTAGGGTGTCCTGGTGCCACGTGCACTGATGGACACCCATATGTTTGAACATGGTGTTCGTTATGGATAAACCGTGACTAGTACAGAAGTCCAACAACAAAACACTGCTCGGGTTCAGATCGGGGAGGCCGTTCCTCCCAATCACGCCTCTCCAGGTATCACTGTCATTGCCCACGTGAGCGTTGAAGTCCACCAGTAGAACAATGGAGTCCCCAGTTGGAGCACTATCCAGTACTCCTCCCAGGGACCCAAAGAAGGCCGGGTACTCCGCACTGCTGTTCGGCCCGTAAGCACAAACAACAGTGAGGGACCTTTTCCCGACCCAAAGGCGCAGGGAAACAACCCTCTCGTTCACCGGGGTGAACTCCAACACATTGCGGCTGAGCTGAGGGGCTATAAACAAGCCCACACCAGCTCGCCGCCTCTCACCCTGGGCATCTCCAGAGTAGTGGAGGGTCCAGCCCCTTTCAAGTAGCTGGGTTCCAGAGCCCAAGCTATGTGTGGAGGTGAGCCCGACTATCTCTAGTCGGTATCTCTCAACCTCACGCACAAGCTCCGGCTCCTTCCCCCCCAGTGAAGTGAAATTCCATGTCCCCGCTGTGAGGGTTTTGGTCCAGGGATTGGGTCGTCGAGACACCCCGCCACGACTGCTACCCAGTCCTCAATGCACCAGCCTCTCATGGACCTTCCTGCAGGTGGCCTGCCTACGGGAAGGTGGGTCCACGTCGCCATTTCGGGCTGAGCCCGGCCAGATCCCACGGGCAAAGACCCGGCCACCAGGCGCTCGCCAGCGAGCCCCAACCCCAGGCCTGGCTCCAGGGAGGGGCCCCGGTGACGCCGATCCGGGCGACGTAACGGTCCTTGGTCTTTTCTTATCCATGATTGGCTTGTGAACCGCTCTTAGTCTGGCCCATCACCCAGGACCTGTTTGCCATGGGAGACCCTACCAGGGGCGTAATGCCCCCGACAACATAGCTCCTAGGATCACTCGGGCACACAAACCCCTCCACCACAGTAAGGTGGCGGTTCAAGGAGGGGTTATGTCATATGTAAAACAAAAGCAGAGACATTCAATACAAAGCTAAATTATTTTGTGAAAAATGGATGCTGACCCTTATGTAATAATTTTCAATCTTACAGAAATGGCTCATGTTTAAAGAACCTAGATAATTGTTATAAGGTGATCATGCTCAGAGTCTCAGATTTTTCAAACAGCTGTAAAATGTCTCAGCCTTGGCTCACATTTTTCCTGACGATATTCATTGTAGCTTCTAAGCTTATAGTATTATTTCAATATGCAAATATTTTGAGAGTTACATTAGAGCAGGAAAGTGTACATGTGATGCAGGGGCAACCATTCAACAGTAATGCAGAAAATGCATAAAGACTGAATCAGAATGTTTTAATTGTACTGCATTGAACTTATTCATTTTATTAAAGTGCCTTGATACACGTTTTTCTTGTTTATTGACGTTATACGAATAAACTGAATTCATTGGATGTTTTTAGGCCTGTACCTGACTTGCTTTGAGTACATTTCCCACAAATGACTTTTTAGGTATTAACACAAGTCAGAATATCCATCCACGAAGCTAAATTTGAACTCACCCTTGTGATTTGAAATATTATCTTCACATACTAAGCTGTGCATTTTCACTATATCGTGCTGAGAATAAAAAGTTATGAATTTTATATCTGCACCTGCCACTTCAAGAAGGTAATAAAGTAAGTTGAGTGGTTGAATATAAGATATTCAAACCAATTTTTTTTTTTTTTAAATGTACATTCTGCAGGACCCCCTGTGTAACCCATAATTTCATTACAGATCATAAAATACTGCAGATGTGTTACTCTTTTTTTCAAGTTTGGAGTTTCACAATACAGGCTAAAAAATTAGAAAAAGATGGCAATTTCAAGGCACCAAAATGTTCACAATAGGTCTTCACGTCACTGTTGAATGTCTCAACATGTCTTTTTGTGATGTCATGTGAATGGAATCCAATAAATATAATTTCAAAGATCTACGTTGAACAGTATTTTAAAAAGATTTAAATCTGTGCTTGGCTCCAAGAACAGTCACAACAAATACTTTTGCCTATTGAGTCTTTTCTTTAAACATTTTGTGCATTTCGTTTTAAATTTGAATCATTATTGTAAAACTCAGAAAAGATATTGACTACATGCAGCTTTTGTGAACAGCTCCCATACCGTCTCCTGTCTATCTCCCGTCTATCCTGAAAATACTCTACGTTTGTGGTGAGACTGATGTGGATCAGGAGGAGAGGACCAAAATGCAGGAGTTGAGCTTGCAGGAGTTCAAAGAACAATATCTTTTTAGAATATAAAGTGCTGCTAGACAGGATCTTTGAGAAGAAAAAAAACAGCCAAGTGTGAGTCAAAGGGGAAGAAACTGGACGACTCTATGAAACAAAACATAACTCAAGGTCAAAAATACTCAAAGCACCTTAAGAATGATAACACAAAGCGATATAACAACTCTTAGGGTAGTCAACACAAGGAAATGACAAGCAACTAAAGACAGGAAAACAAAAACTCTACAAAAGAAAAGAGGATCTACCCAAAAGCATAACACATTTGATTACAAACCAAGGACACAAGCAGAACCAAAGTACAATAGAAAACACAATTCATCAAAATAAACTAAGACTGGACTGACTCATAACAGAGACATTTGTCAATAAATATGGATTACATTAAAACTTTAATAAAACAATGTAAATGGCTTGCCTAAATGTTTTGATATAAGGAACTACATATTAGGCACTGTTGGCCAATTTTACACAGGCTAATATGTGGGACTATAATAACAAACCAGCCTCTTTGGGTGTTATGTGAATTACTTACAGTATCTCTTCAATTCTGGGACAACTTTGCTTGGGAGAGAACACATGGTCCTTCTGTTGTGTGTTTGTCTGACTAACTTGGCACTTTAGTTCTACAATACTTAATTTGAGACCTTTGACTACAAAAGTTATGAGCTGTTATAATGCATTTGATCTATCACCAACACCATCATCTAGAGGGTGCAGACATTATTTTATATAAGCAAGATACCATAAAAAGTGGAAGACTTTATGTTGATGAAGCGTCCGCACTGTTGATGATTCCCATTGTGCCCTGAAGAAAAAGTTGATGTACTCATAAAACATAAAATGTTGCCATCTTACAATTTTACAGCCTTTATTGTGGCTTTGCTGCATTTTTGTGCTGTTGACAAATTAGACCATTACACATTTGAAGGGAGGCTAAACTGCGTTTTGCCATAAACAACGTGACATTTTCATGCTTTTTGAATATTCTTTTTTTTTTATTCTCTAAAACTCTCTGCATTTTGTGCTATTAAGAGTTCCTCTTATTTAAGAGAGGCTGAAAGCCGTTGGTCCATATATTGGAAAAAAGTTCCCAAATGACCAGTTGTATCTCCATGTCACGTGAGAACACACTGGTCTGACTGGTTATAACTACTGCTGTGATATCCATCCATCTATTTATCTATTCATACTTCATCTTGTTCAGAGACATTGTGTTGTACTGGAGCTATTCCAAATATCCTTGGGCAATGGTTAGGAGTACATCCACAAAAGGTACTCTGACTAGGACTTTAGGTGCTATTAACGCACATGTTACAAATATCAGGTAATGTATGGATGTTTGATGCACTGGATATATACCCAGAAAACAGCTGGGTGATGTTTGTGGCCAGTCAGGAGATCTACAATACATTGTCAAACCCTGTCCTTGATTGAGAGACAGGGAGAGAGAGCATGCACTCTTAACAATGCTAATTTACTGATACTCATTAAGGGGGTACATCCATTTAGTAGTTGATAGTTAGTCTGATCCCTGCAACCTGTACAGGGTGTACCCCTGCCTCTCGCCTGTAATGAGCTGGGATAGGGTCCAGCAGATGCCCGTGACCTTGCAAAGGTCACCCTGGCCCTGCCCCTTTTCAACCTTTCCCCGACCCTGCACCTCAACCTGGGACTTGATGATTGGGCCGGAGCTTCGGGAGCTGCGTGCTGGCCTGCGGTCCCCACCCCTGGTCATCCCGTTGCTGCTTCCACCTGCCTGCTGTGCTGTTGCTGTCCTTGACCCCCAGTCTGGCCCTCGGCAGGAGGGTCCCCCCTTATGAGCCTGGTCCTGCTCAAGGTTTCTTCCCTCTTAAAGGGGAGTTTTTCCTTGCCACTGTTTGGCTTAAGGTTTTTCTCCCACTAGGGGAGTTTTTACCTGCCATTGTTTATGTAATAACTGCTCGGGGGTCATGTTCTGGGTATGGGTCTCTGGAAAGCGTCTAGAGACAACTTTTGTTGTATTAGACATTATACAAATAAAATTGAATTGAATTGAATTCAAAGGATAAAATGGGTATATAAAATGGATGGATAATTAGTCTGAAGCAAATGCAGAAGTAAAGAAAATTGCAGTTTCTCAACTGACCACTTTGGGGGGCTGGCTCCAAAAGTGAGTCAGTCTTCATGGACTGTCAGACTGACTAACTTTGTGTGGACCTCCACCAGGACCAACCTTTGAAAAGCCTTTCGAACCCAAAGGCTGCAGTCAGTTAGCCAGGCATTGGCCGGTGCTCAATGTAAGATCTGTCAGCAGCTCCAGGAGTCGTTGCTTCAAAGTTCTTATCAATAGCAATGTCTTATATAATGATGGATGGGCAGATTTGATCAGAATGTATGTAAAGTAACTTTGGTTAGCATGACCTCTCCAGCCAAACCATTGCCCATTATTGGATTAACCAGAGTGGGGTGACATTAGTCTCTGCCAATAAGGACATTTAGAGAGATGAAAAAGATATTTAAAAAGCACTATTCAGAAAATGTATGGGTGACATAACAGAGAGTTTGTCCAGTTCGTGTTATACTGTTGATGCATTCATCAGTGATATAATTGTGTGAATTTCCTCAAATTATTTTCTCTGTTTTTAGCCATGCTAGTGGAAACCTGCTGTTTCTCAGCGAGTTCACCACTTTTGTCAAGACTAAAATACCTTAGTAGTAACTTGATCATCCTCACATACACTTACCACTCCCGAGTCTTTCAGTTCTGGTGATGATGGTTCGCATACCTTAATTTTACAGCAAGTACATATTCTGCAACTGTTCGTCAGAGCTGTGTTTTTCAGGACTATATATGTCAGACATCTGTTCCTCCTGCTGAGCATTCACAGTTCTTCTGTCTCCAATGTCAGGTTGTGAATCAATTAGACAGAGAGACAGACAAATTGATAGGTAGACAAAAAGAGTGATTCACAGGCAGACTAATGATTATGCACAGGCAATGTAATGCCATTTGTAGGTGGAGCCTTCCCTTTGCCAATCCACCAACCCCCTCTCACCATGGCCACACACATACACCAGCTTCTTTTTCATTTTAAAGATAAACATCACTGAATGAAAATGGAATAGGAAATTAATCGCAGCTATAAATTAAGTCACCTTTAGGGGTATCCTTCTTCGTCTTCCACGGAGTAACAGGTAGATAACTATAGTTACTGTCATCCTGTGTGTGCACAGCTGCAGGTTTGAGAGGACTTTAAATAATGGCTAATGTCATAATATGATTTGCACACAAAGCAGGGATTTGGGGGGGATTTTTCTCATTTTCTTTTTTTTTTTACAACTGGGAGCCACAGAAAGACAGTGAATGGTGGCGATGCCAGTTATGTGCCACATAATAAAGCTGCTTTCCATCGCTTTGGGCACACTTTACTGCTGCTCTTGATATCAGTATTAAAAGTGATTTGCAGCTCCGTATGTGGCAAGAAATCAAAACTTAATTTAGGCAGATAAAGATGCCATTTGGGAGGGAGATAAAGTGGTGCATCATGGGAGATGTGTTCCTCAGCCTGCTCTCAGCTCCTCACCCTTGCAGCACCCTCAGATTTACAAGCTCTTTTTTCCTGCTCCATAAAACAGCAAATCTGCTCGCCAGGCGACACAGGCAAATGTTAATGGATTCATTTGTCAAGAACCCTCCACTTATTTACAGTCCTCTTCCATTACCACCGCTCCTCCTGTAAGAGAAACTCCCGTGGCCAAAGTCAAAATATCGATTTGACTGTCCATCAGACTGTGAGTCATCCTGTAAAACACAATGAGAATGAGACACTGCTGCCACCAGGAGTGTGCCTCAACATGACAGCTGCACAATCAGCGTGCAAGCTTTTTTTTCTTAAATCATGTTTAAAAAAAAACAAACTAAAGTGTGAAATTAATACATTTTGAAGCTGCTTTTAAATGAGAGAATGACAAGATTGAGCTTTGATTTGATTCATGCAGTTCAGTGATGGCTACACACTTCCTTTTGACAGTTAGCAACAGATAACTCTGTCAGAGTTTATATCCAAACCAGCTTTCTCTCTTCCACCTCTTGCATTTGTCAATTTTTTCTTTGTTTATTCAAACGTAGTAAATGTCTCAGATGTATCACACTGAAGTTTCTACCTCTATGAATTTCCCATTTTAAATTAAGGAGAAGTAAAGAAAATGTTTTATCTATCTATTACTCACAGTGTTTGGAGTGGTGCAAATGTTTTAAAATGTTTTAAATGGAGCTTATTGAGAAAATGGTTCAACAACACACCTGAATATTGAAGACACTTAGTTTAAGTTATTATTTCATAGGGGGAAGCCTGAAGACGATTTCATTATGGTGCCTTTATTTGCCATGTATGCAGTGCTTAAAGTAGTTAGTTTGATTATCTAGCATCCCATTGGACCACCAGGCTTGCTCCTGTGTAACTGCTGATGCAAGCCAGGCCTTGACCCTGTTCACCAGCCACTGATAGCTCAGAGTTCTCATTTGAACTCTGCCTGGAGGAAGGTGAGAGCCCTGCTGGGGCACAGACCAGATAACCTTTCCCTTCTAACACATCTTATATCTCCTCCACTGCTCCAGGACTGATCAAAGCATCCAGCTCCGCTCTGTTTAGTATCTGTCCAAACCTTATGAGATTAGGTATCAGCCAAACAGATTACAATCTGATGAGAAATATAGCCATACAATCCCAGCAGTCACCTAGTACTGTCACACACTAAGAAATCAAGGTGTAGGAATATCCTGAAAAGGCTGAGTACACAAGCTCTGTCTGTCTGTACCTCAGTAAGATACAAGCTCTGTTCTTTGGAAATGTATATATATTTTGGCTCCTTCTTGTCCGTACCTTGATGTTGCGGTAAGAAAAGAAGGAAAAAACACCTCTATCTGTCCATATTTTATGCCTGATTTATTCTGTTCGAGCTTGCAGGTATACGCCAGAGCCTGTCCCAGCTGTCTGGAGGAAAAAATGGGGTGCACCTTGGACAAGATACCATAGAGCCACATGAAAACAAACAAGACAAACTCATCAGAAGTCATAATCTGTTCTGAACCACCAATCAGCCTCTAGTGGAATAGAAACCTGAAAGAGAAAAAGCTGAGTTTGAAACCTGGACAAGTCCCGAACTCTAAGGGCCAAATCCACAAAAGGATTGCGCGGCTTTTGCGGCCGCTAAACCGGTGCAAATGACACAAAAAGAGAGCGTCTAATTCACAAAGCAGCCGCAAAGGGCGAATTGCACCACAAACTGCGCTGCCAAGCAAATAGTGGCATTGTGCGCCTGTGCCATTTGCATGTATGTAAATTAGGTAATATTCATACATTCGGCGCAAAATTGCCCCCTTTCTATGCAAATAAGCCTCATTGCAAAAACAGTCTAAATCACAAAGGCTAGCGCTATTTGCCACACGCATAAAATAGTGGAGCAAATACCGTCTTTTCGAAGCGTGTATTAACTGCGCGCAAACTTACTCCTCACTCCCCCTGCGGCTCTGTTTCTCTCTCTCTCTTCAATATCATTCAAGCCTGTGTGATACTGAATGATATTAAGGGTGAAATCTATAGTCAGACATGACTGTACACAGTCAGATCAAGTGGGGTTGTGGACTTATCTCGGATTTAAAAATAAAAATAACAGGACGGAGCTCAGGATTCATCCATACAGTAGGGGCTGCTTTATTTCAAACAATTCCACCATATAAACATATAAATCTAGAATGTGTGTGTTTAACAGCTGACCTGTAGGTGTGTGTAGCAAAACACAGAACATGAATTACCGTCAGATCCTGATCTGGGACCTCATCTATAAAGCTTGCTTGCGCACAAAAAGGGCCTGAAAGATGCAGCGACGCGCACTGTACGGTGCGCGTCGCCGCGTAGCCTTAGCCGTAGGCTCTGCGTCGATTTAACGCGGAACCATAAATCAGCATTGAACATCACTGAGGGAGGAGAGGGAGCGTCCTGTCTTCGCACAGTGTCTTGAGGATTTACAGGCTGAGCCTACCGTTAGTTCTTAAACTGTAAAAAAAAAGAGGGGGGGGGGGACAAAAGCATGAGTTTGAAAAGTGGGGGGGCATGTCCCCCCTGTTCCCAGTGGAAATTGCACCCTTGCGCCTCACGGCGTTTTATTTTCACTTGCTTTATTTTTTATTTCTGCAGTTTTCATTATGGACCAATCTGTGTGCTGAAATATGGAGAACACTGGAAACAGCTCCGCTCACTTACTCAGACAAGGGCAAATTGCACTCAGCTCCAAAACTTTATGGGTGCTGGTATATCATTAGAGCAAAATCTTTTGCGAATAGGACCTTAAAGCGGGACAAATTGCGGGCGCAAATGCGGCGCAATTCACAGCGCTATTTGCGGGCGCAATCTATTCTTTGTGGATTTGGCCCTAAGGAATTGAATCCTTGTACTTGGTATATTACTCACAACATTGCCATGCAGGAATAATGAATCCCTCGCATAAGTCCCTGATTTATTTATAAATAATGCATATCCTTTATATTAAACATACACAAATCAACTGACATCTTTCTGTTGAACCTGATGGTCATGTTTGCTGTGCTTTTGGAGTTGGAGCGTTCATCTTCCTGATTCAGAAGTATGCAGACTCACCTGAGTCCAAGGACTCCATGGACAGTTGACTCAGATATGCTGACTGAATAAGTGCAGGGTCAAAATCGCTATTCTACAGGGGTCCTCTTGTTTCTTGTAACTGTGCTTTTGCAGGGTCCTTCTGCACTGTCATAGGTTTAACCCACTGCCAACTTTCAAACTTCTCCTCGAAGTGTTTGCGTGCCAACTGTACTTTCATAGTCAGAGCCTATGGTTGGAGCGTTTAACCTGCTAATTTGGAAATCCATGGATTCACAGTTGTCCAACCTCTCCAAATCAATTGTTACAAATAATTTGCTTAAACATATAGATTTATACATTTGCTATCGACTTCACATCCCATTTCACTAACAGTATTACTACATTTGTTTATACCAAGTGGAAAGAACCAAAAGGGCTTGTAGGATCCGTTTTCGATTCAAAAGGTCTTTGATACCTTAAAGATGCTGAATTATAGCCTATAATATTTTACCCTTTTTCACCCTGAGACCACAGGCTCTGGCCTACCTTCGAGCTTTTTTTTTTATATTCCATTACCAGAACATCAAGGTATGAACAAGAAGGAGCCACAAATATATCAATTTTCACTTTTCACTAGCTATACCAATATATAAGGTGAACAAAAAAAAAAGTGACAATAGAACACAAAGACTGTCAAACTAGACCCCCAATGAACCAGTTAAAGGAGAGAGACCTGGCTGCAGAGAGCTCCAATGAGGGGATACCTTGACTTTTACACAAATGAAATTAACAAACTTACTGCAAAATAACATATATCCTGTCATGATGTATACTACTTAGATGCTAGAATAAGAAAAGAAAGAAAAAGCTCTAAATACTGCAAGTCTGTTCATTTTCTTAAACAGTGAGGCAAATAGATATTTCAGTTCAGGAATTCTGTGTCTCTAATTTACCTTATCAGTTTTTCTTTAAAGTGAAACAAAGATCTGTTGATATTATCTTAAAGGGGACCTATTATGAAAAACAAGTTTTTTCTTGTTTTAACATATATAAAGTGGTCTCTCCAGTGTTAGGTAACACTGGAGCTCTATTAGTACCGTAATACATTTTTTCTTCTGTTTATGGTTTCAGATCTTCCAAGCAATGCACCTGAAGCTGTTCAACGACACCTTCAGAAGACGCACGGTCCTTCCTTGAGCCAGCAATAGTGCATACATGTTATTTATATACAACTTATGTTTTATTTTTTTAACAATAAAGTTGCCATTTGTGTAAATTCAATGTTGTGGTTTCTTTACAGTTAACATGATTCATTTGTCTTGTAACATAAGAAATGAAATGATGAGGGATCGGAGTAAATAACTATGGTGTACCTGTTTAGAATTCAATTAAATCTTCCTGTGTGAAGACGAGGTGACCCGGTCAGGTAACTAAAGGCTGATTTACGGTTCCGCGTTACATCAACGCAGAGCCTACGGCGTAGAGTACGCGTCGATTTAACGCAGAACCGTAAATCAGGCTTTAAGATCCGTTTACACCGTGTCATAAATGCATTCGAGCGTCCGACTATCGCGTCGAGCTGCGTGACATCGGACGCTCTCTGTCCACACTGAAACCGTTAAACTCGCGGCCAGTTAGGACAGTCCAATACAAAAAAAATAATGCAATGGAATTTATTTTGTCGCAGAAGCTCCGTCGCATGGGACACGCTTTGTGTACGCAGCCGGCTCTTCTGCCCCGAGCGAGGCTTTGTCTCCTCCCCTGCTACACGTCATTCAAGCAGCCAATCAGCACAGAGCCTCATTATCATAGCCTCCCCGCCTCTCACATTCACTCACAGAAAATGGGGTTAGAAGCGGTAAAACTAGAGACATGGCCCACAGGCTGAATTTCTGTTTCATGTAGAAAAAACAAGCTTTAGATTGTTTTTAAGACATTCAAGGCCGGTTTCAAATATACATTAAATGCCATAATAGGTCCCCTTTAAGCACCATTTCTGTATCTTATAGGATAATCTTCTGACAACTGTACATTTGGGTAAAGAAATTAGTCCTTTTCTTTCTTTGTGGAATAAGGCCGAGGGATAACAGAAGCACTTTCTCGTTTAAAAAAAAAAAAGATGTTCAGAAACATCAAAAGTGATACGAGGCATATATACACAAACACAAAATTAACCAGGTCACACACACAAGACAACATCTCATAAATATGCACCGCCAATTAACTGATTCTAAATAGCATCCTGCATTCTTGTGCAAAGCTTGTTTTTGAAGATAAATCCCCATGTTTATGCTGTATGTAGTTGAATGGATTATTTTTTTTTTCATCTGTCTTTAGTATTTTTTATGTTATTGTAAGCTTAAATGGAAAACATGAGTTCATTGAGACTCTTGAGACTGTGGTCCCTTGATAAAAACATCTCTCAATGTGCATCCTGGACTGATGGTATAACAGCAAGAGCGGTACCCATAAGGCAGTTATGGGATGTTAGTGACTCAGTGTATAATAAAATCTCAGTGCAACCTTGAAGTGTTTTTTTTTTTTTTTTTTTTTTTCACTGGAAACTGACTCAGACAAAGCATAACAGGAAATCCACAGGTCAAAGTATTTAAAAGCCCCTGATTATGTTTTACTCACCTCAGCTTAGAGGGCGTACATATAACATATTCACCATTGCAATACATCATGTTCTGCCATCAATACATTTACAGCATTTTATCTCGGCTTCATATAATCCTTCCCTCTTATTTTGTCCCTCCCTTTCTCCCTTTGATAGTGGGGAAATGCTGTGGCCTCACCGAAGTAAACAGGCATTAATCACTTCTTGAGAGGGAATTGTCCAAGGGACAGCCCAAGGCATTTGAAGGAGGCCACACAGAGGCACATGGGACTGGGAGATAGATGCCGAAGGGCTGCTGGATGTTATGGCCCCCAATGGGACGTGCACAGCACCAGCTGATAGGGTCAGCATGTCCACCTTGGGTAAGTGTGTCAAGGACAGTAGAAGGAGGAGGAGGAGTAGGTTGAGACTTTGGCTCTTGTTTAAAACTGTCACTGTTAACTGGAGCATTGAGGTGAAATAATATTCTTTGTCTCCTTGGTTTCACAGTGTCCCCTCATTTTACAATAAATTCACACATGTAGACCCGAATAAACAACCTATCGCTCATGTAACACTCTTGTACAGATCACTATCTTGCACTTTTGCTATATTTACACAATTACAAAGGGGAATGTGATATTATTTTCCACAAGTTGACATTTTAAATGACACAACTTCTTTTTCATGGTGCTTTTATAAATGATGGAATATGTGTTTTAAATGGATATTTACATTAAAAACTCCAAAGATGCTTTTGACTGATCATATGAGCATCTTTCAATACTAAGATTTACTTTTCTTTACTAGATTCATATAAAATGAGCTACTGAATATAAAACCAAACTCAGAGTATAACAATTTACGCACATCGTTCTCCACTTAGGACCCAAAATCTGTGTTCATATTATTAAAGCTGTTAGTGCTCTGATACAAAACAGGTGATACAGGCATCATCAAATGCATCCATTTAGCTTTAGTACCCATGAAATAACATTTATGAGGCAAAGTGATGTAAACATCTCCCCTCGATTACCACAGATCCTCATCATTCATTATGATCATCTGATATTTAATTAGAATCACCAGTGATTGTTGTCCAATAACTATTATTCAAATGAGTCTTGTGAGAATTATTAGGGAGGATAGATGCCATTTAATGAGGGAAAAAATGTTTTTGTTAGCTCGAATTTGGTTTTAATCAACAGAACAACAAAAGAAAACCAATCAGATGATACTGGCTACTTTTTCAGCGATCATTGTGATGCATGAGGGGAAGAAAAGATTGCACGATTATTTTTCTCTCTTGAATTATTGCTTGTGTTTGATAGGACTGCTGGATTTTAAGTCAGACTATCCATTGCTGGAGTGGCTCTAAGCAAAGTTTCCTCATTCCCTTCCTTAATTCAACAAATTATCTCATCTTCTTAACCTTCTACACACAAGCAAACAGACTACTTATCTCACTCTTAAAACATGGCCTTGCCCTTGGTGGGTTTCCACAGTTGTGGATTTATGTATGGGGGATGGATGAGTGGGTGAAAAGTTTTTATTTCTTAGAAGATACATTCTTTATAGGTGGCAAGATAATCCATTGACTTTTCCCTGTTGTTTCACTCAAGGGTGTCACGAACGAAATATTGACTACAGGCAGGTAGATGTATAAAATGATAAAATTACGTTTCATTACTAGAAAATCTGCAGTGACAGGCAGTTCAATAACAGGAATCCAAATTAAAAAAGTAGGAAAACTGGTGGAATACTGCTCCGAGAAATACAACTGAAAAAAAAAAGGAAATATTGAAAAAGGAACAAGACCTTTAAATGAAATAACTCACTGTAAAATAACATATATATATCCCGCCATGATGTTAACTACTAGTTTACTAGTCTCTATGGCTGGGAACATTAAAATCCAAGTAACAAAAAAAAAAGCACAGCAAAGAAACACAGAACCCACAGCTAATTTATTTTTTTCTTAGTAAGGAAAATGTTTAATGTGAACATAAAGTATATATAGTTGGAAAAATATTTCAAATTAAGCCCTTCATTCATTGAGGACATTTAATCACAATCAATTCAAGTTATCCATTACCTATACCTGCTTATTCCAGGTTCAATGGGCTCTCTTGGAGCCCATCCCTGCTCAGGCAGGGGTACATCCTGAAGAGGTCACCAGTCAATCGCAGGATCACGTGTAGACTAAGGGCCAGTCCCAATACACCCCCTAGCCCTACTTTTCAGCCCCCATAAATTTTTTTCCCAATTTCTGTTTGCATCTAGGGGTAGTGGACATAACGAGGGGTAGTGTATATGAATCTACACCTTCACAGCTAGAGATTTCAGATGCTGACTTCGCGACCGAGGGCCAGAAAAATTTCCCAGAATGCTTTACGTCATCATTTGCAGACTGAATCAAACAAAAAAACATGGCAGACATTTCTAATTTTTAGTGAATAGAATCAATATTTTGAGTTAGTTTCTGAATAAAAATGCGTTTTTATTACATTTCTAGCGAGAAATATGTATTTTACTTTCATAATATTCACTCAGTGAATGTACATAATCACTCGCTTGCCCGTTGTGGCAAAGTCTTTTCAGATCTCACCAGAATAAGGGCTGATTTATGGTTCCGCGTTACACCAACGCAGAGCCTACGACGTAGGTTACGCGGCGACGCGTGCCGTACGGTGCGTGTCGCCGCGTACCCTACGGCGTAGGCTTTACGTCGATTTAACGTGGAACCATAAATCAGCTCCCGAGTCGGCTGCTCTTCTCATCCCCCGAAAACAAATTTCTTAACAGGCATTATTTGGATAAACTGAGCCCAGGTTGGGGATCTTAACGGTTACTTTTACGCCTGAAAAAATATTGAAACTTAATAAAGTGGCATATTAACAGCGCTACAGCAGAAATTAAAACTTGCTTTTAGCTTTCGGCTTCCTGATATGGTATGACGTATGTGCAAACGTAACTACGCAGTTGCATACATACCTGAACGTAAACCACACAGTGACGTAGCAAGTGGTGTCCCAATCCCTAGGGAAGATTACAAGGGGCCTACCGCTGTGGCTTCATTTTTAGGGCTAGTGGTAGTGGGTGAGGGCTAGTGGTAGAAAGTAGGGGGTGTATTGGGATTGGCCCACCACACACACACACCAACTGACTTAAAATACATGTTTGGAGGAAGTTGGAGTACCTGGAGAAAACAGAATGAGAAAACATCCAAAGTCTATTCTATTCTATTCTATTCTATTCTATTCTATTCTATTCTATTCTATTCCTTCCCAAAGGTAACTTTTATTTTATCTTAAAACGGACGTGCAACATTTCAAGTTTGTATATTTGTACGTTTCATATTTCAATTGATCTTTATAAATAGCTTGATCTTCAACTTTATGTTTGAGCAAAAGTCTTAGGCACCACAGTCTTCTTGTTTCATCAAAGTTTTAATGACATCTCCATTTTTTTCCGAATCTCTTTAAGATAGAAAACGAAAATACATTAACCTGACTATCCTAACTACAACTGGATTGAGGGTTAAATTAATAACTTTCCAAGTATGTAATGAGGTGAAACTGTACTTGGGTCTGAAGGAGCCAACATCAAAAACAGTTTTGTTTCTTTTAATCACTTTGTTCTGAACATTGTGTGTTCCTTGAGGCTCTGGATGTTGTGGGACTGTCTTGGTTGACATGCCTAGCAACATCCCATGTACATCGGTCAATGTGCCTCTGTATTGGCAGACCGGGGTAGTGGGAGCACCTTTAAGAAGGGGGGCAGAAGGGTGTGCTGCAACTACAAAGGGCTGACACTCTGACAAGGTCTATTCGGGGGGTACTGGAAAGGAGGGTCCGCTGCATAGTCAAATATTGGATTCAAGAGGAGAAGTGTGGTTTCTCCTAGGCCGTGGAATGGTACATCACTCAGCATGGTCCTGGAGAGGGGATAAGGTTTTTTCCAACCCTGCATGTGCTTTGTGGACTTGAAGAAGGCATTTGACTGTGTCCCTCGGGAATTCCCATGGGGAGTTCTCCAGGAGTATGGGGTGCCTTAGCGCTCTATTTACCAATCAGTCTACATTCCTATCCTACATTCACATATGGTCACAAGCTGTGGCCAGTGACTGAAATAATGAGATTGCGGATACAAGTGGTGGAAATTAGTTTCCTCCGCCGGGTGTCCAGGCTGTCTCTTAGAGATAGGGTGAGAAGCTTGGTTTCCCGAGGGGGATCAGAGTAGAGTCGCTGCTTCTCTGCATTGAGAAGAGCTGGAAGAGGTAGCTCAAGCATCTGCTGTGGATGTCTCCTTGATGTCTCCTTGGTGAGGTTTTCCAGGCATGTCATACTGTGAGGAGACCCCAGGGAAGACCCAATGCACACTGGAAAGACTATGTCTCAGCTGGCCTGAGAACACCTTAAGATCTCTCAGATGAGAGGGATGTCTGAACTTCCCTACTTAGGCTACTGCCCCTGTGACCTGACCTCGGATAAGCGGAAGATGGATGGATGGATGGATGGATGGATGGATGGATGGATGGATGGATGGATGGATGGATGGATGGATGGATGGATGGATGGATGGATGGATGGATGGATGGATGGATGGATGGATGGATGGATGGATGGACATTTTGTTTGTTTGTTTTGGGTTTTTTTGTGTAGCTACATGTTATCTAGTGGTTTGACCAGTACAGGGTTTTTTTTTTGTTTTGTTTTTTTCTGAGTGATTCAATTCAATTCAATTCAATTCAATTTTATTTATATAGCGTCTAATACAACAGATGTTGTCTCTAGACGCTTTCCAGAGATCCAGAACATGAACATAAACATAAACATAAACATAAACATAAACCCCCGAGCAATTATTATATAAACAATGGCAGGTAAAAACTCCCTTAGTGGGAGAAAAGCCTTAAGCCAAACAGTGGCAAGGAAAAACTCCCCTTTAGGAGGGAAGAAACCTTGAGCAGGACCAGGCTCATAAGGGGGGACCCTCCTGCCGAAGGCCAGACTGGGGGAGTCAGGGACGTCGACAGCACACAGCAGGCAGGTGAAAGCAGCAGCGGGATGACCAGAGGTGGGGGGGGGGCGTCAGCAGCACACAACAGTCATGTGGAAGCAGCAGCGGGATGACCAGAGGGGGGGGGGGGGCATCAGCAGCACACAACAGTCATGTGGAAGCAGCAGCGGGATGACCAGAGGGGGGGGGGTGCAGGCAGGCGGAAGCAGCAACAGCAGACATCCACGTAGGCAGGTGGAAGAAGCAATGGGATGACCAGAGGGGGGGGAGGGCCGGGAACACAGGCCAGAACGCAGCTCCTGAGGCTCCGGCCTGCAAACATACACAAAAGAGAAAAAAAAGAGAAAAAAGGGGGGCCGGCACAAGAAACTACAGGAACAATGGACAAAAATGATAGCTATGAGATATTTATAATAAATAAAAATGGTAATGGAGAAGAGAGGCAGGGAAAAGGAGAGGAGAAGAAGGGTGAGAGGCACCGCCCAGCGGATCATGTCAGTGCCCCCCTGCAGCATAAGCCTATAGCAGCATATCTACCGCGAAGCTATATTTGAGACTAACTATTATAGTTTTGTTCTATAGCTGCGACAATGACTACTGACTCTAACACACTAAAGTTTACACTACCTAGAGATTTACCAACACCAGCTAGAGGTTTACTTAACACTAACTATAAGCTTTACTAAACAGAAAGGTTTTAAGTTTAGTTTTAAAGGTGGAGGTGGTGTCAGCCTCCTTAACCCAGATTGGAAGTTGGTTCCAAAGTAATGGTGCCTGA
The DNA here is from genome assembly GCF_033807715.1 of Cololabis saira. Taxonomy (NCBI): domain Eukaryota; kingdom Metazoa; phylum Chordata; class Actinopteri; order Beloniformes; family Belonidae; genus Cololabis; species Cololabis saira. Next base: position 25,298,683 of record NC_084597.1, on the reverse strand, counting down.
TAGCAGAACGCCCGCCCTCCAAATCTACATTTAGATACTCTAGGAACTACGAGTAAACCTGCACCCTGGGAGCGGAGAGCTCGGCCAGGAACATAAGGTACTATCAAATCTTGTAAATACTGCGGAGCTAAGCCGTTTTGGGCTTTATATGCAAGTAATAAAATTTTAAATTGAATTCTGAATTTTACAGGTAGCCAATGGAGCGACGCTAACACTGGAGAGACGTGGTCTCTCCTGCGAATTCCTGTCAGTACTCGTGCTGCTGCATTTTGGATCAGCTGGAGCCTATTCAGCAAATTACTTGGACATCCTGCTAACAACACATTACAGTAATCCAGTCTAGAAGATACAAACGCATGAACTAGTTTCTCTGCATCCCTCTGCGAGAGGATTTTCCTAATTTTTGCAATATTACGGAGATGGAAAAACGCTATTTTACAAACCTGATTAACATATGGTTTAAACGACAAATCCTGATCGAAAACAACACCAAGGTTTCTCACAGTTGCACTGGAAGCCATCGCAACACCATCTAATCCCTTCCTAAGATGCTCTGGACCAAGAATGATAACCTCTGTTTTATCTGAATTTAGAAGCAAGAAATTTCTGGACATCCAGTCCTTGATGTCCCTAAGACATGCCTGAAGTTTAACTAACGGTTCTGTTTCATCCGGCTTCATAGACAAGTAGAGCTGCGTATCATCAGCATAACAATGAAAGTGTATGCCGTGATTCTGGATTATACTTCCCAACGGCTGCATGTATAAACTGAACAAGACTGGCCCTAGCACTGAACCCTGCGGAACACCATAACAGACCCTCGACTGTTCTGAAGAAACCTCATGTACATGAACAAACTGGAACCTGTCAGATGATGCTGACTATTTAAAAAATGGCAAATATTTGGTCTACCTCTAATATTAACACATTTCTGTTTATATCAGAATAAACAGGTTGAAAATAAAATATAACATAGAAAGTCGCTAAGACTTTTGGACAGCACTATATGTTACAACTTGCTCGATATACTGTATTTGCCTTTCTTGGATCCCATTATCTAAGGTATTACCTGATTATTTTTTAGGGTAATTTTTCCAAGGTTTCACTGAGGAGAAAGCATTAGATTATTAAAAAGAGGTTTGGAGTTACCTAAGAGGTTTGGAGTTACCTAACTTCCATTATTACTTCATAGCCAATAAATTACAGTATATTGTAAAATGGTCAAAAAATCATTCTTTAGATAGTCAACGGCTGGACTCAGAGCAAGTGTTTTGCAATGATCTGGAAATCTCAGAGTTACCATTTATTAGTCAAAGCATTAAACATCACAAATGTTTCAAAAGCATTAATATTAGCACAACTCTGACAGCCTGGTGGGAATTCCTTAAAGTAACTAAAATTTCACTTTTTCCATGTGACCGTACACCCATATGGAACAATCCAAATATGAAAAATGATAAAAAGATGGTAAACTTTGCTCAATGGAGAGATCAAGGATTACAGTATCTACAGCATGTAATCATAGGAGGACAGTTTGTACCTTTTAATACACTTACTGTTCAATATGGAATTACCAGTAATAAATTTTTAGAATACCAAAAACTTAAGGCCCTAATAAATAAAACATATAAACTTAACCAATTTGACCTACAACTTCCCGCCAGGATAATAGAATTATTGAACCTAAGCACTCTAAAGTTGTTATCAAAAATTTACAGGTTAGTGTCTAAAATAGATCATTCAGTCTCTCTTCCGATTTCAAAATGGGAGGCGAATCTCTCTCTTAACACCGACCAGATTTCTCGGATCCGGGGATCGGGCCTCCCCTGGCTGGGGGGTGCATGGGCGGGCGCGGCGGCAGGGTGGAGTCATTCTCAGGTGTCTATGTCTTATGTCGTCAGTATGAATGGAGGGATGTTGGACCATTTCCCCCTCCGCCTGGGGGCTCCGACGGCGCCGGGGGCACCCGTGGAGGTACGGTGGGGCCCGGCTTGGAGGGCCAGCCCCAGTCAACTTGGATGGCCGGTGGGGGAGCGTGGGCGTCTTTCCAGGGCCGGCTCCGCTGGCCCTGCCTCCTGGCTTCGGCCTCCGCTCCCCCTCCTGCCCCCCCTACACGATTCATACGCACATAGGCGAAGGGGCGGGGGGTCCGGGGCGTGGGGGACATTGTCCCGCGTTTAAGACATTCAAGGCCTGTTTAAAATATACATTAAATGCCATAATAGGTCCCCTTTAAGCAGCGGCTGCACACCAGCCAAGAGGTCTCTGATGGGAGGACAGAGCTGGTGCTGAGTCCTGGTTCACGTGTGTCTCCCCATGTGACCAGCCATTGGGTTGTGATGAGCCGCCTGGAAAACCGTTTCCCGGCGTTTCTTTGGTACCAACAACTGGGTAATAATCCAGCCAGATTTAGTGTCACTGCTCACTCGATACAACCTGTCCCTATTCAATGCAAAATGAGGATATGTGAACGCTGCATCAGGGCGCACCTTGTGACCATCAATTTGTATCACTTGGTCGAAGGCTGAGCGTAGAGTATCGTCACGAGACTGTTCGAGTGGAAAATCTTCCATAGAGTGTAGCGGGACCTGCCGAGCCTCCACCGGAGGCTCCGCAGTGTCTTCTACCTCTCCGTCTGCAGCGTCGGACAACCTTGCGTCACCACTGAGCACAGCGCACATATCGTATGTCCCTGACTGCCGTGATTGCATCCCCACACACTGAATCACCAAATTTCTAAACCCCGGCCAATCGTGTCCCAAAATCAGAGAATGCAAAAGGCGGGGGCTAACCGCGGCCTTTACTCTATGCTTTTTCCCTTTGTGTCTAATTTCCACTGGCACCACGGGGTACTTGTGCACATCACCGTGAACACACACAATCTCCACCCAGGACGACACATTCATCAATGGCTGGTAACATGGGGTGCGCAGCGGCACTGCCTCTGGATAACATGTTGCATCCGTCAGGACTAGTACAAAACGATATCCCCGTGCACTCCGCTGAAATGGACCGATGAGATCCATGCCTACCCGCTCAAATGGAACCTCCATTAATGGCAACGGCTGCAAAAGTGCTTTTGGCACAGCCGGGGGGTTAACTAGCTGGCATTCGGGACAGGAGGAGCACCAACGGCGCACCTCTCCCCCAAATGCCCGGCCAATAAAATCAGTCCTTTATGCGAGCCAGTGTCTTGTTGCACCCCATGGCTCTGCAACAGGGCTGCCAGGGCACCTGTGCCAGCGTCTCCAGGGTCCGCTCCCCGCATTCCTCCTCCACCCTGTCAGGCCCCACGTTGGGTGCCACTGTAGCAATCTCGCTGCTACCGGGGGTCACCCGACAGGACAGAGGACACAGGGTTTAGTGGAGAGATTGTGATTTATTGTTTCACCCAGACACACGCGCCAGCACCTTCAGCAGCTCTCCTTCCTCCCAGCAGAGACCTATTGCTGGTGTGCAGCCGCTTTTTATGTAGCCAGGCAGGGTGGAGAGGTTGATTGGGCACAGGTGTGCAGCCGCTTTTTATGTAGCCAGGCAGGGTGGAGAGGTTGATTGGGCACAGGTGTGCCCAATCAGCTGAGTGGCTGCTTCCCCGCAGCCACACCCAATCCTCCACCCTGCCACAATGTGAGTTTTGTCAGAGTATTACATGTCTGCAAGCTATTACAGCTCTTACTGCTTCTCAACTCGTTACATCTGTAGCACTTAGGGAGACAGTAGAGAGACATATGCTCCTGACCTTAAGTGGTGCTTTAAAATGTATTGATGGTTTAAAAGCAGCAAGTAAGTGATCAATGAGGAGACTTCTCTGTCTGTTTTGTCATGACGGCTGCACGGGGAACAATGCCTGGCAGACCATCATGACTGGTGTCAGGTTTCCAACAGCAACACAGTTATTACTTTTTCCCCAGATTCAAATAATCCATCATAAACTATTTTCCACTGTTACAAGTGTTGCTATATATTTGATTTTGAACATTTCATTCAATCACACATCACTCTAATACCCATTTACAGTGAAGATAAGCATTATTCAGGATTTTTTGCTTTACGTGAAGTCAGGCATCAACTCAAGTCTTGGCAAACCGGGAGCAGCACTCTCGAATGCCAGATGGCTGCCAGGCAATATCGCTTAAGGAAGCGAAAAGCAGCTTTGATACTTAAAGTTTATCTTTCATGTCTTTAACAACCTGAAACTCAATAAAGCTGTCAAACATCTTAAATACATTCTGTGTCAAGTTTGTCAAAGTATCTCCAATGTTTATACTGAAGAAAAAAAGCACATTTGCATTTTTATGCAGTTTTAAACATATGAGAGCACTTTAATTACACTGAATATAGTATTAAAAACTAAATGAACAGATTTTAAAAGACAACAGAAGTTTCCTGTTGTGTTATCATTTTTAAGCTGCCTTTTCTCATTCAGCAGCACATCATTAATAGTTTCACAGAAGTCTAATTCATTTTCACTGCTGTCTAGCTTTGGCACGCTCATGCAAAAAATTCAAATTCCTGCAAGATGAGAGGAAAAAGAGCAGTATAATGTTCTGAGGCATGAAAGTTCTCCACTTACTCTAACATGCTTTCATCTTGCAGGCCTGAAAGAGAAGCCTGTTTTTCTTTGTTAGAGTGTTAGTTTCAGCCATGTTTTGAACTGTCATGACACAGCCAGGGATGTTTGTACATCCAGCGCTTGAACTACAGATGAGTAAAAGGCTGTTTGGCGATGTATGAGAAGGATGTCAGGTCTGTCTGTTAAGGATGATTTATGAACGCTCGAGGGGTTGAACAACGCCAGGTTGTGGTAATGCAGTCCAACCAAGAAAGCTACTGTAAACACAGTGTATGACAACTAATGAAGGCTCACACAGGAATCCATTACACCCTTTCACATTCCTCTCTTATGATACTGCGTGATAAACAGTTTCCTTACAAAGGACTAAAGCACTTGGATGATCTAATTTCAGACTGCATATACAAACTGTCTTAAAATAGAAAAGTAATACCAACAAAAGGCAGATCTCAATAATAAAGAATATGCTGCTGTGCTAAAACTCTAAAATCTGCCATCTCTGTTCTTGTGATCTTCAGGTGTATACGAAGGAGGCTTCTCCGGTCTGTTGGAAAACGCAGATCGTGTTCTTCCGAAACCCGAAACTCAGACACGTCAAGGAGATTCCAATAAGCAGTAGAGACATTTCCCAGAGAGCGTCCCGTGGTGTTGCTGGTGGCGAGCAGCACTGATGGGTGGGGTCAATGTGTCAAACTCCAATCCTGTCCCATTACTCAGTGCAGTTCCCATTAAAGCATCTGCCATCTGATCCACACAAGGAAAAGGGGACATGTTTGCACAAAGTTAGGAAGGAGGCGAGGGAGGTGGATGTTTTTCATCCGAGCTGCATGTTGTTGTAGCAGGAAAAGAAAGGAAACACAAAGTTAAACCCAATCAAAAAATAGCTGATTGATTCTAAAGTCATGACTGAGCCAAAACAGTGTAGAGGGACACGCTGAAGAATGTGACTGCATGTGAGGAAGGTATGTGAAAGTGGGCACAAAAGAGGACAAAAAAGGAGGGCTCTGTTTGTGATGATGCACATCCTTTTCTGAGAATGACCTGCTTGTCTCATTAGTAAGAGGTTGCAAGAGTGGAACAAGCAGAAAAGTAAAAAAAAGAAAGATCTCTCAGACAATTTTGGTCACACCCTGTCGATGAGACAACACACAGTCACTATGTATTTAATTATTAATCTCACAAAGCTTGCAGTTTTGATAGTCACAATTGTGACTTTAATTCATGGATAAACATCTTCCTTCAAAAGGCTCTGTAAGCTGTCCGTGCCATTCCTTCTATTTTAAAAGTAAAATAGTTAACCAAAGATTTACAAATCTGTTTTTAGTAAATTTAACGCACAGCAGTGAATAAACCCTTTTTATCCTCACTTGGGTATACTCGAATAAGATAAAAAGCAAATGTTAGCAAATCCCATACTGTATGTACAAACAATGAGAAGATTGGTAGATAATTTTCAAGCAGCTTGTTCCAGGGATATTTCTGACAAATTCCACCCTGAAAAGGCTTGGTTTGTATGTTGGGTACAGGAAATACATCAGACAACAATGTACAATAACAGCAGGCAACAGTAAATGAGCAGCTAATACATACGATAATGCTATCGATACGATTGCCCCAGGAGTAGAAAGCCAGACATTTGAAGAGTTGCTGATGAAAAAACAAACGAGGACCCTTATTCCAGTTTGTTGCTCTTCTGCACCAGATTGGAGCCAGGAGAGCTTTCTAGCTCTCCCCTGCTGAGATGAGCTGTGGCTGAGGGGCTGGGGCTTTCAGGCGGGCCTCATGTTGGGCTCACAGACGGGGGAGAGGGGCTCCGGTGGGGTACCTTCAGGGCAAGGGCTCTGTGATATCCCAGAACCCCTGTCCTGCTCTGGCTCCAGGTTACAGCAGGGGGTCCTTCCCTTCCGATCCCTGAAGGATCTCCTTACTATCTAGCTGAACTGCAATTAAAGGTTGAAATCGAGTATGGAACATTTCACCTCAATCATTTGTATATCATTTTAGATCTAATCTAATTACTATTTCAATCCTACAGTAGTGATAGCAGATACTATAATTGTTTACACAAGTTCATTTTTCTTTTCTTTTGAAAGTTATAACCCCAAATTGTGGAAACATGCACTTGCTTGCAAGAATTTCAAATAGTTAACTTTTATTACAACATTTCAGAGCCCAGTGGCAACAGTGCTGTCTTAACCTCCTTTTCTTTCCACACTTCTTTCAACAATTGAGGGATAGCTGCCTCGTAGGTACAACGCAAACATTACTGGGCTCAATTTCATCAACATTGTTGCTACACTTAAGTGTAGTAACCCAATACCCTCTGAAACACAAGGGTTTCAGTCTTAGCCAGCAGGCTGGGAGGAGAGCAGAGCTGAGTGGAAGTGGAGGAGGGTGTTGTCACCGCACTTTACAGCAGCATTATGCCATACTGTAGAAGTGGCAGGGGCCTCAGGGGCATTTAGTCAGGGTTCCTCTACCCGAGGTGTTAAATTCAAAACCGTATTTATTATTGCAAAAAAATGCTTTTCTTTCAGCATCTGCTCAATTAACTTTAATTATAGCTTCCTTTCAGGGAAGGCCATTACGTTGGGTTGGGTCCTTAACTCTATATCCTCAGTGTGGTGTTGAGTACTGTGTTATGGCCAGATACACCTCAGATATATGGAGGGAAAGATTATACTTCCCTTTCACTGCCAGTAAACATTCCCCAAGAGCTAGTCTTAGGTATATAATTTCAAACATTTTCAAGAAGATCATAAAAAAAAAGTAAACTGACTTTGTCATACTGAGCACATATTAAAAAAAAAAAAAAACTTACTGGTCTGTGTTTGGCTGAAAAAAGTGTGCACCAATGTTTATGCATTTGTATGTTTATCTTACTGTAGGCCTTGCATTTGCCCCATATTTCTTTACTGTGCGACAAGTACCCCACTGAGGAGGAAGACAAGAGAGATTAACTATGTTTCCTGTTGGTAAGGCTTTGATCTTAATTCCTTGGGGGAAATCCTGTTCAGTCACATGTTCTCTTCATCTGCTGTATGTCATTCAACATGTCAGCTGCAACCGTTTTCAAAGTCGCTGAGCCCTTTATGCTGTTAACCGGTTGCTTTTAAAGGCATCGATCATGTTGTGAGAGCAGACAATAAGTTTAAAAGGGTTCATTTCCCTCATTTGTTCCAAGTGAATATATATATATATATATATATATATATATATATACATACATACATAGCTGATCCCCCTTCCACAGAAGGGGAGTCTAAATTTGTAGGCCGATGAAGAGGTGGGTAGATATTAGAACTCAAGTCAGAGACAAGTATGTTCTTAAACAGACAAGAATAAGTAATTGGGATAAACACTACAGAAGGGGTGAGGGTGAGCATATATTATTTTAGATTTTATTTTAGCTGACTAACTGCCACAGTGGCCACAGTAAACTGTTTTCATTTGATGTTTCTGGAAACCACTGATGCACAACACATTTGGCAGTGTTAATTTGTTAGTATTGGTTGTTATCAGGGGCAGCACGGTGGCTTAGTGGTTAACACTATTGCGCTATTGAGTTTGCATGTTCTCCCCGTGGTAGCGTGGGTTCACTCCAGGTACTCCGGCTTCCTCCCACAATCCAAAAACATGCATTTGAGGTTAATTGATGATTCTAAATTGCCTGTAGGTGTAAATGTGAGTATGCCTGGTTGTCTGTCTCTATATGTGGCTCTGCGATGGACTGGTGACCTGTCCAGGGTGAACCCCTGCCTAGGGTTGCCACCTTTCAGAAATAGAAATAAGGGACGCCCTGATTTCAGCAGCGCAGGAGCCAAAAAAAAGCCCCTAAACTTCTAAACTGAATAAAAATTTGTTTATTTTATATGAAAAAACTAAATGCTTTGATTTAAAGTTTAAAGTGCTTTAATAGCATTGAACTTGCATGACTGTACAGACAGCCAACCATACTAGCAACTGAAATAGCCTCCTATGCTATGTATGTCCACATCAGCCCAGATGTATTATATAGCCTGCAGGTGAAGAATATGGTGTAAAAGTTAATTTATTTCAATAATTCAACTAGAATATGGTGTAAAAGTTAATTTATTTCAATAATTCAACTAGAATATGGTGTAAAAGTTAACTTATTTCAATAATTCAACTAGAATATGGTGTAAAAGTTAATTTATTTCATTAATTCAACTAGAATATGGTGTAAAGGTTAATTTATTTCAATAATTCAACTAGAATATGGTGTAAAAGTTAATTTATTTCAATAATTCAACTAGAATATGTAGTAAAAGTTAATTTATTTCAATAATTCAACTAGAATATGGTGTAAAAGTTAATGAAAATACGGTACAAATCGTGTCCCGTATTAGTTCAATACGGGACGCAACATTTTTTTCTCAAATAAAGGACAATTCCGTATTTTACGGGACGGGTGGCAACCCTACCCCTGCCTCTCTCCTGTAATGAGCTGGGATGGGCTCCAGCAGACCCCCGTGACCCTGCAAAGGATAAAGTAAAGTATAAAGTATTACTTTGTAAGCACACTTTTCTAGTGTTGAATTTAGCACGCAGCATTGATTTAACATTGGTAATTTTGCTGCATCGATGCATGACAACTGCAGCTTCGAAACTGAAATAGCCAAGTAGTGCGAGTTAAATGACATCCCAGCACCCTTCCCTCTCATCCAAAGCACTTGTGGCTGCAACAAATCAGGATGGTGGTGGCCAGATGCCAGATTATAGCTTTCAAATGGGAGGGTGCAACCCAATAGGTGACATCATGCTGACTACGTTCACTTTTTATGCATTCAACGCAAGTGATCCATCCTGAAGGGAGAAGTCCACCATTAAACACTGCAGAACTAATGCATTAGTGAACTCATGAAGACTCATTTGAAACAAAGAGCAATATCGAGCAAAACTGCAGAAGCTGAATTCTGTTGTTCAACTGTCATACTTTAATACCTCATAACCTAACTTGACTGTCAACATTGCAACAGGAGAGTCCAGCCAGTTGTGCTGCTTGACGCTTATCAGAACACTACTTTTGAAACATTTCTGAACACTTGTAAGTTAGCTTCAATTAATAAAATTGGTGTTTATCCTTTAAAAGCTTGCTCCAAATAATTGAATTTCCCTCTGGGATTAATAAAGTTCCTGTCTATTGGAAGTGTTCCCTCACATGATGATTGTAAATTCTGTGTATAAGGAGTTTCACACGTTCATCCAGGAGTTACTGAATGAAAACCCTGAGATGTCCACAACACGAGCTGATAGACCAGTATCACACCATAAGGGCTTCTGTTAATTTGTTTTGAGACTTTGCTTTGGTGTTGGTCTTGAATTTCCATGCTGACACAATGTTATAGATCTATAGATTTTTTTAATAGCATTTCTCTTTTTCACATTATTTTATTCTTTACAACTTGTTATTTCTATCATTTCGAAATCGGTTTTCTTTTGAACCCTAGTTAGCTTTGCTTCCTGTTTAAACCCACGTGTAATTTGTTTTGCTTTCTGCCCTTGCTTCAGTTATTGATTTTTTTATTCCACAATCTTGTGGGTATTCTTTTTTGTTTTCTTCTTTTTTGTTTTGTGTTTTAACAAAATGAAGTATTTTATTTCAACATTTCTACATTTCCACTATCCGCTACTCCGATGAGCCCAGAAACGTCCTATTTTTTTCTGTTCCTTCCTGTTTTTTGTTTGGTCTTTGCTCTTTCAAGTATAAGTTCTGACTATGGTTAATATGAAGGTAAAGGCACGGAAACATGACACCAAAAAACTAGACAACATATTATTTCAGGTGATTCCAGGTTGCTGTGAATTTAACAATAATAATTTCAGGACGTGTACGTATATACAATTTATGTTAATACTAAAAAGCCTCTGGTCTCTTTGGCAACTGAAGCTCTCTTTTTAACTGACAGGATGATTGACAATTTAGACAGTACATTAATTCAAAACCAAGAAGAACCTAAAGAGCCGTCTACATAAACATGTACAAAACTCCAGTAATAAGACTCAGAAGTAGGCAATTAAAACCTCTAAATGTAAATCAGTTACATGTACCATACTCCCACTTTTTTCCGGTCTGTGGATACTGGTGTACTGAGGCCCCCCCTCCTTTCATTTGTCTAGTCCTTCTGCTCACTCGCCAGGGACTGGCTTGGGAAAAAACAGGGCTCCTGGGCTCTTAGCATTCAATTATGGGTCATGTTTAAATCTTCCAATCCTAAAATAATAACTGAGTAATCCAGGATGGTAGCCAGTTGTGTGTATTTGTGTATCTGCTAGATATGCACACACAAGAACAGACATACACAAACTGTTTGGATGTTTGAGTATTGGAGTGAAACAAAGCATGGCAGCAATTGATGCTTTTCACTCATCAGCAAACACCACGTCTACAGGATGAATATTGCATTCATTTTTAAGAGTTTTATTATCTGTCTTTTTTATTTTGTCAACAAGGCAAACACAAACAAAAAACAAAACATTTTCTTAAAAAAAACGTTGCAAATTTCTCTATTTGCTTCACCATCTGTTCAGTATTCCATTACAATCTTGTCCTCTGGTCAAACTTGTTCACGGATGTCTTTTTTGTTATTTTACTTAAGCGAGGGAGACAGAGAGAAAGAGAGAGACTCCAGATTGGACAGGGTTGATGAGAGGACTTTGATTTACCAGATGGCACATTGTGTGTTCTTGTTTCTTGGCAGTGTGACCCTGCTGAATATTAAGATGAGATACCAGCTTGGATTTTCTGGAAGAAGTGTTAGATTTCTTGGAAGGAGTATATTGATCTGTCACCCTCTGCACCGGACCGGATGTGTAGTCACTAACAGTCCATATCATATTGTTTCTTTTTATACATTTCAGACAGAAATATCATTAAATCAATTTTGAATCATTCAGATTATCACCTCAAACAGATAGATTTGTGGCATGCAAAGAAATAGTATAATGAAGGATGCTGTGAGGCCTTTATTTGATCCTGAATATTGAGGAAATATATTTTGTCTAGACAGATTAAGAGCTCTTTGTTTAGCCTGCACACTTAAAATTAGAGAATACAACTGAGAATAGAATAGTAGAATGCAATTTATACATCTCTTAGACATTTCCTCATTGAACAAAAAAAAAGAAAAACATATCTGGCTTGCAGGCCTGTTTTATGTTTTTTTTTCTCAAATGCTAATTGAAATATGCCCCAGCAGAGGTTGTATCTTTTCATCAAGGGACCTGGACACTTTCATTAACCTCTTACAACAGTGAAGGAGACAGGAGGCAGTATTTGGACTGCATTTGGGAATAGATTAGGACCCGCCATGTGCTTGGCCGGGAGTGTAGCATTAAAGAGAACTCTGATGTAGAGAAGAAAGTTTCCAGAAAAAAAAACACTTCCCAATTGGCTTTACCTCTGCGTTCACATGTAAAGAGAAGTGTGCTATATAAAACAACTCCTAATCTAGCAGATAATATAGAGAAACGATCTTCTTTTGAACCATGAAGATAAAAAAAAAGACTATCATTACCTTTATGTGGAACAAGTCAAACTTTCTTAAGAAGAGCAGTTTAGTATGTTTTGGTTGCTGGAAATATAAAAGTTTATCAAGTGCCCTCAGTGGGGGAGTATAAGCCAGTGGCTGGACTGCCACCTTGAGGTTTACAAATGTACTTTAATTTATTTTGACATGTCTGAAATAATGCAACACATCAGACAAAACTAGCAGACAAATGAAACAAAACAAATCTGTATTTTAATCTGAGATTACATTTGTAGTTCAACATTTCCAATGTGCTTTTCTGCAAAACACGTAGAGAGAAAACACTAGCATTCACTGAATGAAACTCACGAATTCTTTAGAAAGTCAGTTCATGTTCTCAATCTTTATCAACTCAGCGACTTGGTTCACTATTGCTCCAGTGTGACAACACAGACAGCATCTCCTACATCTTTAACAACAGGTGTGCGGCAGCCCTCTCTCTGCACCAGACAAAAGAGCATGGAGAAGACTCGTGTCCCAGGTCAAAACTATGAAAATACACTGCTGGTTCAACCTGTGACTGAGCTGGAAACATGCTTGGAAATTTATAGAAGTATTAAACATTTAATGCTCTGGTGTGACTGTGATTTCATGACAAGGAAATAGGATAGTTAATAACCGTCTCAGTGAACAGCTTTCAAGCTTGTGCTGTACCACAATTAGGTCAAACTGGCTGTTGCATTACCAGAAGGACAAGAGGCAGTGTCGAGACTTTTCTTCTTCAGGGTGGCTGAGACGCAGCATTAATCACAGTAATGTTGCTGCAGTGGCGATAGAGACAGCCCTCGACATGTCCTCTGCATGATATTCTAAAGTGAACGCTGCATTCAGCATCTAATTTATGTACTGCTACCAGGGTTGCACTGTAAAGCTTTGTGGAGATGCATACATGGCTGTAGTGCACAGAGAGGATGAGAGTACATTTGGCTCAGTTGGAAACTACTGTTGTGACTGCTGTGGTAAGAGAACCGCACACTTTGATGAAGTCTGCAGTGTGATGCGTCACTGCATATTTATTTAATATTGTTATTATTTTCAGTTTGAACCATATCAAAACGATTTTTTTTTAATCTAAAATGAACTTAAGACGTTAACATCACCTTCAGAACTAAGAAAGGGATACTCAGCAATCTGTGCTACCATTTTGCAGCGACTTTATCCCCAATTTACTTTTAATTTTACCATATTTATCCATTCGTATACAGTAACTGCTTATTTCCTAATTTACGCTGGTACCATATATCAAATACATTAAATAATTAATTGCGCCTTTTAAATGAGTAGATGAATTGCTGTAGATATAATTTATCATGCACATTGCATTGCAGCTCCAGTGTTGTGACCAAGAGGGAAACATTATACAGCTTCAGAAATATTGCCCTTTTTTCATATTAATGTTTTAACATGAGAAAATGGCTTCAATCAACTGCCTTGACATAAAAAACACACCAGTTTCAAGAAGTTTAAGAAGGTTCATAAAAGAATTGTATTAGCATAAGGTCGTATGCTACATGGCACAAAACACTACATTTTCATCCACAACTGTCTTTTATTTATTTAAAAATTAACTGAACTGCATACTTAATTTATTTCAGAACTGTGTGAAAAATGCAATGATTATATTCATATGTCAAATCAAATAAAAATAAAATGAAAGAAACATATATCTAATTTAACAGAATTGTATATGAAAGCTAAAAAATAACATTACATTTCAAATTAGAGTTTCCATGTTGGTAATCCTCAGCTCCATAGAGCTTTTCAACCAGAAACACAACCAAACGCATGTTACAGGGCATAAGCGCAAAAAAAGGATAAGGAAATAAGCATTAACAGTGCGATGAGTTTAAAGAATAATAATCCTAAGAAAAGCAGTTTGCAGTGTATGCCATAATGCTCCCTTATTGCTAAATTTTACTTGCTAAAGTAAAATCTTGTTTATACACTGTTTTTGCATATGGTTTGAATGTATATAGATAAAAACAAATATATACAATATATACAAACAAAGACTATGTTGCTAATATAAAAGAGCAGTGACCTGACTGCAGGTTCTTATGTTCTAAAGCTTTCTTATGTTGTCTGCACTAGCGGAGCAGGCGGGGGGGGGGGGGCAGGGGGGGCGGCCGCCCCGGGCCCACTGCTCCGGGGGGGCCCACTCTGAAGAGGAAAAAAAAAGTGTTCTGAATAAAATAAGGAAAGTTGGACAGTATAACACTTGCGTTCATAAGGATAAAGTTGTTTAAAAAATAGAACTGAAAGTAATAGTCTCTTCTCCCCGTGTGTCTGCGGCTGCCTGTCATGCACGGGCATGTGGTCTGTTTAAGGCTGATTTATGGTTCCGCGTTACACCAACCCAGATCCTACGGCGTAGGATGCGCGTCGCCGCGTACCCTACGCCGTACCTACGCCGTAGCAATGCGTCGAGCCAATTGTCGCATCAGAGCCTTAAACTCATGCTGAGTTTCAGCAGCTGAAGTTGATTAAAAACTCTCTCGGGGCTGCATGGATGGGGCCAGACTATCAAACCTCACCTTGCTCTCAATCGAGAGGGACTTCGCCATTGATGAGAGCAAGTTTATTGTGACCAAAAAGACGATTCATTAAGAAATCCAGAGCTGCAGTTGAGGTTGCCACATCTGACAGGTTCCCTCCAGCCATGGATCTATTATAAAACGGTTCCAGCCCAAATGCAACGTAAAACCCACCGAAATAATGAAAAACCAGCCCGAATCTTACATTCTCTCTTAAAACCATAAATTATTAAATGCATAATACATTTCATCTTCACATTACTAAATAACCTTAAAAAAAGTTTCTACTTTTCTCTGCCATAATGTAAACTTTTTTTGTCAGTAATTCCTCCTAAATATTTAGTAAAAACCAGGAAAAGCACCCCAAATATATATTTTTCAGCCCAATTGGGCTGAAACCTGCCCAACCTGGCAACACAGATTTAGGAACTTCCGCAGGAGATTCTCCTCAAAACGATAAAATAAACACTTTAATGATTAAAAGGAAGAACCTTGGATTGAGACTTAACCCTCCTGTTATGTTCGTTTCTCAGGTACAGCAATGCTGTTCCCGGGTCAATTTGACCCGGTGCATTTTTAAATACCCAAAAGATGTCAGAAACCAAAAAAATCCAAACAAACATTGTTAATATGTCATTACTAACTCCATTACTAACTATTCTATCAATATTTAGTGCAATGGTGTTCCTTACCTCTGACAGGTAATGGTCCAATTATGATATGATTCACTCGTTTTTCATAAAAAAATACATGTTTAAACTTTTTTTTTCATGTTTCACCACTTTATTACTTTTGAAAGACAAACATATAAAACAAAATGGTTTGCATCACATGCTGCCCAGATTTTGATGCCATATTTAGCTGGTTTGGAAGGCATGTATTGCCTAAATGGGCAGCGACCTCTGAATGCTACCAGCCTTTCATCCACTGTGATATTAGGGCCTGGGTTATAGAGTAGTGGAAGTTGCTCTACCCACTTGTCCCACACTGTCCTAATAGCTGCCAGCTTGTCTCTCTCCCGTCTACCAGCCCTTTTCTCTCGATTATCAAATCGGATTACTCTGGAGAAAATGTGAAAAGTCTCCAGAGACATTGTCGCTCGAAATATAGCCCTGCCTGTCTCAGCATCCCAAAGACTGGCTGTCGATTCATCCTTCAACTTATAGACCCCAGCCAGGATGATGACCCCCAAATACGCATCGAAATGTGCGTATTTGACCAATCTACTTCTAGATTGGTCATTTCCAGAATTATTTTCTTTATTGAATCTGGCATGACCAGCTCAAAAGCTGACTTGATGTCAGTCACACGAGTCACTGCCATCCTAGTGGGCCCTGGCACTTTATTCTTATTCTTTATTATGTTTTCTGCAGACAGTTTTGCCTGACGCACATTTGGGGATGACGACCACTGTATTTCACCATTTTTTGACATGAATGTCATGCTTGGAGGAATAGGAACAGCAATTCCCTCATGTGGTTCAAAATCAGAATCATTTGAATCAGAATTCAGCTCGAGACAGTCTTCATCTTCAGACACATCCTCCTCTATTTCACTGTCATGATCAATGATGACTTCCAGAGCCTCCTGGACTGTCAACCTTTTGCTTCTGCTGCTCATTTTGTAAATGTCTGCCTGACAGAGTGTAATGTTGGTAGGATTCCCATGCAGAGAATCTTTTATATGTTTTGCCCCGCCCCGGTGAGTGTCCAGTGAGTGTGGGTGGAGTTTTCCCGCGAGAACATCCAGCACACAGTGTGTGTGTGTGTGTGTGTGTGTGTGTGTGTGTGTGTGTGTGTGTGTGTGTGTGTGTGTGTGTGTGTGTGTGTGTGCGTGTGCGCGCGTGGATTTTTCCCGTGAGAACATGAATGGTTGTAACACCTGCACCTGTGCGTGTGCGTGCGTGCGTGCGTGCGTGCTTGTGTGTGTGGTGAAATTGGGGTGAAACATGTCTCACAGTTGCAAAGAAACAAATAGTCTGACATTTCTGACACCCTTTTACCTCCCGATTGAATGCCGGGTCAAACTGACCCGAACAGTATCTATGTTATATAAACATGCAGGGGGGGGTTGCAAATATGTGAGATGAACCATTTTCATATTATATGTTGATTACACTAATTAAGGCAAGCAGAAGAAGTTTCATACTGAAAAAATACTTTTAACAATTTTTTCCAGATCTTCAAACTTTAAAACGGGTCAATTTGACCCGGAACATAACAGGAGGGTTAAGACAAATTAAGACATTTAAATGCCTTATTTTAGCAAAAATGGAATTTGAGACTTTATAAGGGTGAGGCAGCATGGATGAGGATTTGATGACTATCAAACCTCACCTTGCTCTCAATCCAGAGAGACTTCGCCATTGATGAGACTCGAGAGCAAAGTGATTGAAAGGTTTGCGGCGATGAAGAACCGGCTGATGGTTCGGAAATAGTTTGGATTTGAAAAAGTTTTAAAATGAAAGTTTTTGAATTTTGGGTCGTTCAATGTGCCAGATGGAAATATGTTTTGTTGTGGTTCTCCGCCCACCGCTGGATGGAACATCATTGGTGAGCTGTCATAATATTATTAATTATTTCTGATAACATTGTCATAATGCCTTTCATATATTGTTTGTTACTGTTTGACCGCCGTGTCTGATTGTGTTAAATAGCCTACATGTCGTTGCACATTGTAACTGTTGTAGTGTAGGTTGAACACGTGTCTGAATTGTGCTACTTGGCGAATCCGACATCTATGGCTAAGATGAAAACTTAGCCTTAAAAATATATCCCCACGATAAGTCATAATTATGAGATAAAAAGTCGAAATTATGAGATAGAAAGTCGAAATGATGACTTTTTATGTCATAATTATGACTTACCGTGGGGATATTTTTATTTTTAAGGCTAAGATTTTTTTCTTTTACTGGCGGAAATGAGCTTCCATAGACATCACTGGAGGGGGCTTGCTGATTGGATAACGTATTGCGTCACGCATCGCGTCACTTCCTGGTGTTGCGGTCTGTGCTGCTGCCGTCTCACGGCGTTTGCAGGCTCAGATCTCTCCCGACTTTTTATCTAAAACTTAGACTGTTTTCTGGTAAAATAGCACTATATCTGGTACATTACTGTCTTTATTTCAACACTCGCTCATTTTCTCTTCCGTAACTTTCACTGTCACCAATCACCGATACATTTTCTGTCCGTTAGCCTCCGTTAGCATCTTAGCATGGCCGCTCCGGCTCCCACCGCTTCACCTCTTTCCTGCTCAGTGTGTGAAATGTTTAGTTATTCCTCTGCCTCCTTTAGTGAAGACGGTAAGTGCTTAAAGTGTAGCTTATTTGCAGGGCTGGAGGCGAGGCTCAGTCAGTTAGAGGTCCGGTTTGGCCAACTAAACCATAGTCCGAGAGCCTCCTCAGCTAACCAGGCTAAGCTAGCGGCGGACCGGCCCGTAGCAGCTGAGCGTAACCGCTCCCCTGCAGCTCCCGAGCAGCCGGCCAGGCAGGGCAGCTGGGTGACGGTTCGGAGGAAGGGTAGTCTTAAAGGGCTCACGGAACACCACCCGCTTCATGTGTCTAACCGTTTTTCCCCACTCAGCGACACATCTGTTGAGAAACAGACCCTGGTGATTGGAGACTCTATTGTGAGACATGTGAAGCCGACTCCAGAGACCTTAGTTAGGTGTATCCCGGGGGCCAGAGCGGGCGACATAGAAGCAAATTTGAAGCTACTGGCAAAGGGTAATCGTAAATATGGTAAAGTTATCATCAATGTCGGAGCTAATGACTCCCGTCTTCGCCAGTCGGAAGTAACCAGAATGAATATTGTCTCGGTGTGTAACTTCGCCAAGACCATGTCGGACTCTGTAGGTTTTTCTGGCCCCCTCCCCAATCTGACCAGCGATGACATGTTTAGTCGCATGCTCTCGCTCCGCCGCTGGTTGTCTCAGTGGTGTTCAGAAAACGACGTGGACTTTATTGACAACTGGGAGACATTCTGGGGAAAGCCCGGTCTGATTAGAAGGGACGGCATTCATCCCACCCGGGATGGTGCAGCTCTTATGTCTAGAAATCTGGCCAATGTTATTAGACACTCCCCCTGACAATGCAGGGTCCAGGCCAGGATGCAGAGCTGTAGTTTAACAGGGCTGGAGGCGAGGCTTAGTCAGTTAGAGGTGCCTAGCAAAATAGAAGTGGTTGCAGTTCCCCGCCTTCCAAAAGTTCACCAGGTGCAGCGTTATAGAGGCGTTAACCAAGATAACCTTGTAAAAATTAAAACCAATGTACATTTGGTACCAATTACAGACCTAAAAATTAGATGCGGACTACTAAATATACGATCATTAAGCTCTAAGTCTCTGTTAGTAAATGATATAATTACAGAGAGCAGGAGTGATATTTTCTGCTTAACAGAAACATGGTTACAGGAGGAAGAGTATGTTAGTTTGAATGAATCAACTCCGCCCGGCTACTTTAATCATCACATTCCTAGAAGCACGGGCCGAGGCGGAGGAGTCGCAGCAATTTATAACTCCGGTCTCGAAACAAAAATTGAACCTAAGTGCAACTATAATACATTTGAAAGCCTCATGCTTGGTCTGAAATTTCCGAGCCGGAAATCAGAGAAGCCAGTTGTGTTAGTGGTAGTGTACCGGCCCCCTGCTGGTGCGTATCTGGAGTTTTTGTCTGAATTTTCAGATTTCCTTTCTGGATTATTGATCAGCACAGATAAATTCATCATAGTGGGTGATTTTAACATTCATATGGATGTTGAAAGCGATAATCTTAAATTAGCCTTCGATTCTCTTCTAGAATCAATGGGTATCTCACAAAAAGTGGATAAACCGACGCACTGTTTTAATCATACTCTCGATCTCGTTCTCACCTACGGTGTTGAAACTGATGGTCTGTTGGTGTCACCTGTAAACTCCCTTTTATCCGACCATTACTTAATAACGTTTGAATTTAATTTTGTTGATGTTGAAGTGCAAAATAGGAGGTATTATTTTAGCAGATGTTTGTCTGATGAAGTTATTGTTAAATTTAGGGAGGCCATTGCTTATCTTACGACAGTGCGAAATAGTGATGTAGTCGAGGCCAGTGACCTGGGTTCTACCTCTGCAGATGTTGATTTCCTTGCTAGTAACACTGCTGATTTGTTGCATTCAGCTTTAGATGAAGTTGCTCCTTTGAAAAGGAGGGTTTCTAGCCACAGGAGCTTAACTCCCTGGTATAATTCAGATATCCGCATGTTGAAACAAAACGTGCGTAAAATGGAAAGGAAGTGGTACTCTTGTAGGTCTGTAGACTCTCATCGTGAATGGAAAGATATTCTAATAGTATATAAAAAAGCCATTCGCAAAGCCAGAACAGCTTATTATTCAACGTTGATAGAGGATAACAAAAGTAACCCACGTTTTCTGTTCAGCACTGTAGCCAGGCTGACAAAGAGTCACAACTCTGTTGAGCCGTGCATTCCTGCAGCTCTCAGTAGTGAGGACTTTATGGGCTTCTTCAACAGTAAAATCGCGAGAATTAGAGAAGAAATCAACCAGCCGGTTGTAGGTGTTTCTTCAGCTTTAGCGACTTCCCTAGGCTCTGACTTGTCTCTAGACTGTTTTGATCCTATAGACCTCCCTGAGCTGACTTCACTCGTTAATAGAGCTAAGTCAACCACATGTATGTTAGACCCCATCCCGACTCGACTATTCAAACATATTTTTTCTCTTATTGGTACGACAATACTGGACCAAATTAACTTATCCCTAAGTTTAGGATATTGACCACAGGTTTTCAAAGTCGCAGTAATTAAACCTTTACTTAAAAAACCTTCTCTTGACCCAGACACCTTAGCTAATTATAGACCAATTTCCAACCTTCCATTTGTGTCTAAAATTCTGGAAAAGGCAGTTTCAAGCCAGTTATGTGACTATTTGTATAGAAATGATCTGTTTGAAGTCTTTCAGTCAGGGTTCAGAATGCATCATAGCACAGAGACAGCACTTGTTCGAGTCACGAATGACCTCCTTATGGCCTCAGATAAGGGATTAGTGTCCATACTGGTTCTACTGGACCTCAGTGCTGCTTTTGACACTATAGATCATGGCATTTTACTGCACAGGTTAGAGCATGTTGTTGGGATTAAAGGGACAGCTCTATGTTGGTTTAAATCATACCTATCTGACAGGTTCCAGTTTGTTCATGTACATGAGGTTTCTTCAGAACAGTCAAGGGTCTGTTATGGTGTTCCGCAGGGTTCAGTGCTAGGGCCAATCTTGTTCAGTTTATACATGCAGCCGTTGGGAAGTATAATCCAGAATCACGGCATACAATTTAATTGTTATGCTGATGATACGCAGCTCTATTTGTCTATGAAGCCGGATGAAACAGAACCGTTAGTTAAACTTCAGGCATGTCTTAGGGACATCAAGGACTGGATGTCCAGAAATTTCCTGCTTCTAAATTCAGATAAAACAGAGGTTATCATTCTTGGTCCAGAGCATCTTAGGAAGGGATTAGATGGTGTTGCGATGGCTTCCAGTGCAACTGTGAGAAATCTTGGTGTTATTTTCGATCAGGATTTGTCGTTTAAACCATATCTCAATCAGGTTTGTAAAATAGCCTTTTTCCATCTCCGTAATATTGCAAAGATTAGGAAAATCCTCTCACAGAGTGATGCAGAAAAACTAGTTCATGCGTTTGTATCTTCTAGACTAGATTACTGTAATGTGTTGTTAGCAGGATGTCCAAGTAATTTGCTGAATAGGCTCCAGCTGATCCAAAATGCAGCAGCACGAGTACTGACAGGAATTAGCAGGAGAGACCACGTCTCTCCAGTGTTAGCGTCGCTCCATTGGTTACCCGTAAAATTCAGAATCCAATTTAAAATTTTATTACTTGCGTATAAAGCCCAAAACGGCTTAGCTCCGCATTATTTGCAAGACCTGATAGTGCCTTATGTTCCTGTCAGAGCTCTCCGTTCTCAGAGTGCAGGTTTACTCGTAGTTCCTAGAGTATCTAAATGTAGATTTGGAGGGCGGGCGTTCTGCTATCAGGCGCCACTACTATGGAACCAACTTCCAATCTGGGTTAAGGGGGCTGACACCACCTCCACCTTTAAAACTAAACTTAAAACATTTCTGTTTAGTAAAGCCTATAGTTAGTGTTTAGTAAACCTCTAGCTGGTGTTGGTAAATCTCTAGGTAGTGTAAACTTTAGTGTGTCAGAGTCGCTCCTGTGGTTTCTTGTGCTGGCCCCCCCTTCTCCTCCCTTTTCTCTCTTTTGTCCATGTTGCAGCATCCTTTGCCGGACACCGGAACCTGCAGTGTGGGAGTGAGGGGGGCAGGGTAACGGCCCCTTTTGGGCGGGGGAGAATGTTCGTCCCTCAAGACTCCTCTCCCTGGCCCTGCCCCTTCTCAACCTTTCCCCGACCCTGCACCCCAACCTGGGACTTGATGATTGGGCCGGAGCTTCGGGAGCTGCGTTCTGGCCTGCGGTCCCCACCCCTGGTCATCCCGTTGCTGGCCCCCCCTTCTCCTCCCTTTTCTCTCTTTTGTCCTGCAGGTGGCCGTGGGTGGCTTGTAGCTTGCATTACGGAGCACAAGTCTTTTCCTGACCCTGCACCCCAACCTGGGACTTGCTGATTGGGCCGGAGCTTCGGGAGCTGTGTGCTGGCCTGCGGTCCCCACCCCCGGTCATCCCGTTGCTGCTTCCACCTGCCTGCTGTGCTGTTGCCGTCCCTGACCCACCAGTCTGGCCCTCGGCAGGAGGGTCCCCCCTGATGAGCCTGGTCCTGCTCAAGGTTTCTTCCCTCCTAAAGGGGAGTTTTTCCTTGCCACTGTTTGGCTTAAGGTTTTTCTCCCACTAGGGGAGTTTTTACCTGCCATTGTTTATGTAATAACTGCTCGGGGGTCATGTTCTGGGTATGGGTCTCTGTAAAGCGTCTAGAGACAACTCTGTTGTATTAGACGCTATATAAATAAAATTGAATTGAATTGAACTGGATGTCATTTGATTTTTATCTCCAGTTTGATAGTTATATCTACGTCTGCAATAGGCTTATAATTAGGTTTGACATAATGACTGGTAAATCCCTGGTGCTGAAACCTCATGTGATGGTTCTGACCGTGTCGCCTGCTGCTGTGGTTGTGTGTCAGAGATGCTGATCTGTGGCATTCTTTTAGCGATTGTGTTTTAATGGGGATGTTTAGACCACAAGGGCCCATCTAGAATGTTTCGCTCCCCCTAGGCTGGGACCCCTGCTCCGCCCCTGGTCTGTTTAATTTTTAAAAGAAACTAAGCTGTTTGGTTTTGGGCCTAGGCTACAAGCTTGTTCCGTAGGAAAAGAGCCTGAAAATGAATTCCGTCTCACATTCTAGTCCCGAAAATATCAGGATTGTAGTCTGTCAGTGAAGAGCTCCTATGGGATCATGGGGAATAATCTGAGTTTTCAGAATTTTACAAGGAAACCTGTGTAGAGAGGCTGGACGCATGTGATCTTTTCTTGTGATACCAACGTGACCTCTTGCCACATTGTTTATGATTCGGTAATAAAACTTAAAGGACTAATTTGTACATCTAGCTAAAATTTATTGGCTCCAGTCTTGTGACATCTGCTCTCTTAAGGCCACTCCTGGAAAAACAGACACATGCTCCAATCCCTCCTGCAGAGCCAACGGAACACCAATCAGCAGTTATCGCCAGGGAGTTTGGTGCAAAACATATCTACTCAACTATTGCTTCCTGACCATACTGTCTGTCTTTCACAGGCCAAACCACCTGCTATCCACAGAAGTTGAGAATCTCTTCTCCATAATCCAGTGATGTAGATCAATGCTGGTGGTTCTCACTCTAATGTTCTCCTGTTTTCTTTGAACTATCATAAAGAAACAAGGGTGTTCCAAAAAGCTAGTGACTGTAGCATCGAAAGTGAGTTGATTATGTTCCACATGCCTGGTGTGATGAAGCTCTTCGGGAGGAAAGTCTAGAATAGTAAAACAAAACACTCAGTATTAGCTAATCCATTCTGACTGTAGCACTGCCTTTGAGTCTTTTTCTCCAAATATCGCTGGTTTTATGTAGCACTTCTGTACCTCCGTTTGTCTAGTAACTACTTGGATCATTACATTTTCACTTATCTAGCTCATTCAACCCCTGTCGTTCTTGGGTATCCATGTTTGAAGATTCATGATTGCATAATTAGTCATTGGACTTTGTAATTCTGACTGTTTAAGATCTGTACAACCAACAGCTAAAGCTGGATATTTAATGGTCTCTGAAGAAAAACCTTACCTGTCTGAAGTGCCTTTCTCTTATCATGACCTGGCTGCAGTTTTCAGCTATCAAAGAGCTCACACTGCCTCTTTATCGTCGCTACTACACTACTATTGATCACTCTCACACAGACCACTTGCCCACAAGTAACCTATACAACCTGTGTAAACCAGAAACAGATGGACACAGATGCTATGGAGTAAAACATAAAAGACTAGGAGATAACGTAATCCTCCTCTCTTCCCACTGGGAAATGACTTATTTTTATGGGGGAAGAAAGGTAAAACACTGCAGCCTTGCATTATCTTGATTTAAATGATATCACCCCTAAAAATGTATATCTAAGCCATTTACTACATGGACCAACACTTCCAAACTGTACCTGAGAATTGTCCATCGACTGGTGAGGGTTAAGAAAGGTGACTAGAACTAGAAAACAGGCTTAACTCACCACTTGAGCATTTTGAACATGTGGCGATGCATCTTGGCCTCACCGATGTCTCAACAGTCTTCATAGTCATGGTTAACAATGACGGAGATAATTATTTTAACTGATGTGTGTTCCTGTATATTGATGGCATCCTTACCCTGGACCTCCAAGAACAATAACAACATGCACATAAAATTCTCCAAAGCCTTGAAAGACAAGTCATACAGGAAGACAGAAACATATCGGTCTCATTTTCATCATATTATTGTTGGGCTATATCATCAAGATATGGGTTCAGGTCTCAAAATTATTGGGTTAACCTCAAGACAACAGGAACAATGCTTCTTGGGCTTCATCAACTTTTACAGATGGTTTCTACAAGATTACAATGGGAATCAAATAATCAGATTGGATTTTTGTTTTTTGCATGTCTTGTTTGTAATTAGGGCCCGAGCACTGACTGCAAAGGCCCTATTGTATCTGTAGGAATTGTTTTTATTTTTCTTCCGATGAAATGAGGGCCTTTTTGCCCCCCTAAACGTGCCCCAAAAGTCACCAAATTTTGCACGCAAGCCAGGCCTGGCGAAAAATTTGATATTTCATGGTTTGCATTAATGGGCGTGGCCTAATGGCTCAACAGCGCCCCCTAGAAAACTTCGTGCCTCAAGCCCCACAATACAGTTTGACGTACATGCACGAAAATCGGTACACACCTGTCCCATGTCGCAACTTAAAGAAAAGTCTTTTGGCGCCATGGCCGAAACCGAACCGGAAGTCGGCCATTTTGAATTAATCGTGTAACTTTGGTGCAATTTATGCCATGTCTTCGGCCGCTTCTTCGCCCGAACCGTAACATACACCCAGGTGTGTTATACATCAAAATGTGCGTCTCGATCCTGCGACAATGCACATTACTTTTCTCAGTCAAAAGCGTTACCGTGGCGACGATAGACGCCAAAAAGCACGCCCCCCCTTCATCTGATTGGTCCATATTTGATAGTTCCTACTTTCTGCCATAACTTTTGAATGGTTTGATATAAAGAGTCGTGGGTGGTGTCATCGGACTCGGTTTTGACTCCTTGAACATAATTGGTGCAAATTAGTAATGCCCCTTCTTCTGATTGGTCAATATTTGATAGTCCCTATTCTCTGCCATAACTTTTGAACGGGTTGTGATAAAGACATGTGGGTGGTGTCA
Source organism: Cololabis saira (assembly GCF_033807715.1). Lineage (NCBI taxonomy): Eukaryota > Metazoa > Chordata > Actinopteri > Beloniformes > Belonidae > Cololabis > Cololabis saira. The sequence goes on along the minus strand of NC_084597.1, from coordinate 25,273,142 downwards.
TCGGACTCGGTTTTGAGTACCCTACCTTCATTGGCAAGAATTAGCCCCGCCCCTTCTTCTTATTGGTTTATATTTGATAGATCCTATTTTCTGCCATAACCTTTGAATGGTATGACATAAAGAGTCGTGGGTGGTGTCATCAGACTCAGTTTTGACTCCTTCGCCTTAATTGGTGCAAATTAGCCCTGCCCCTACTTCTGATTGGTCGATATGTGATAGTTCCGATTATCTGCAATAACCTTTGAATGGTTTGACATAAAGACTCGTGGGTGGTGTCATCGGACTCAGTTTTAAGTCCTTGAATATAATTGCTGCAAATTAGCCCCGCCCCTTCATCTGATTGGTCGATATCTGATAGTTCCTACTTTCTGCCATAACTTTTGAATGGTTTGATATAGAGAGTCGTGGCTGGTGTCATCCGCTAAATGTCCAGGCCTGAAGACATCTACATACAAGTCATACAAGAGCTTCCACTGCAGCACGCCTGAACGTGCACAAGGGTGCGAGGGCCCGTTCATTACTGCTTGCACCTTTAATTCCAATTGTTTTTAATAACTTATTGGGGGAGATAGAGTTTTAGAGAGATACAACTTGTTCTACTTTTAATCAAGACAAGATAAAAGTTAAAAGACAAGATAAAAGATTCAGGTAGGAGTTTCTTTTATCATCGTAAAATATAACGCTTCCAATTTCTAACGCTTCCAATTGGGGGCAAAATGGAAGGGACTATCGTTAACAAAATTATTTGTATAATAGTTGTTTTGTTAAGCACCAACTCGGAAAAAAATCTGAAGGATTAGGTCAAAGGAATCCCATAGTCTGTCATGAAAGAGGTGTAGAGCAACTAAGCGCAGGAGATGACAGAGGCAGAAGTAATCAAACAAGTCCTTTCATTCTAAAACAAAAGCACTGCATGAAGCAGGATGTTCGATAACCTAAAATCAAAGCAACAAGCAACAAGAGCATTGATGGAACAATTAACTGATGAATAGCAATGAGATGAACAAAGAGAAAAGTAGAAAGATGGACTGAAAGATGCAAGAAAAACTGACATAAATACATCAGAGTAGCAGGGAAGTAAGGACAGGCAGGGCAATACAGAGACAAATACACAAACTGACAGAAACTAAGGGGTATTATGGCACAAGTGAACTTTCAAGGTAGATAGCAGTATGAGGTAGACATGGTTATTGAAAGGTGCATTTTTACAGCATATGATTGTGGTTATAATTATGGGCATGCCAAGTAGTGGCATTTAAAAAAAAATAATAATAATAATAATAATTTTTAAATCCCGATTTTTTTCCCCCATTTTATCACCCAGTGCTCCTACCTAAGTCAGTCCTGGGCATTGCTCCATCTACCAACCCCGGGAGGCCCTGCACTGAGCTCAAGTCTCCTCCTTACTTGAGGAGTGAGCAGGATGCTTCTTTTCACCAGGCAGGGTGCGGTTTCTCTGGCCGGACGTGGCGCGTGGAAGGATCATGTTATTCCCTTATTGTAACCAGAATATCGATATCGAATCGTATCGTATCGGAAATCGTATCGTCTTGGGACCTAGTGTATCGGAATCGTATCGTATCGGGAGGTCATTGATGATACCCAGCTCTAGTTTTCTGGGACTTTTACTATAAACTATATTCATCGCAAATTGAGCCATCCGACCAATCCATCAACGAGTTTCTTGGAAAAATGTATCTGCCGAAGTTACATCAGGAGCAGGTTACGAATTTAGACTCACCGCTCTCAATAGGAGAACTTCATGAAGCTCTCCAACATATGCCTAATAATAAAGCTCCGGGCCCAGATGGTTTTCCAGCTGAATTCTATAAGGAATTCTGGAGCATATTAGCACCAACATTTTCATAATGATCTTAAATGTTAGGGAGAATAAAAGCTTACCATTAAATATGAATTCTGCTAATATTATTCTTTTATTAAAACCGGGTAAGAATCCCTTGCTCCCATCGAGCTATCGCCCAATATCATTGATAAATGTAGACCTTAAAATAATTAGCAAGGCTCTTACCGAATGTCTGAAAAGAGTCACCCCTTCTATTATACATCCGGATCAAAGCCGGGTCCGGGGATCGGGCCTCCCCTGGCAGGGGGGTGCGCGTCCGCGGGGTGGCACCATTCCCAGGTGTTTATGTCTTATGTTGTCAGTATGAATGGGGGGATGTTGGACCGCTTCCCCCTCCGTCTGGGGGCTCCGGCGGCGCCGGGGGCACCCGTGGAGGTACGGTGGGGCCCGGCTCGGAGGGCCGGCCCCCGTCAACTGGATGGCCGGTGGGGGAGCGTGGGCGTCCTTCCAGGGCCGGCTCTTTTGGTCCTGCTTCCTGGCTTCGGCCTCTGCTCCCCCTCCTTGCCCCCCTACACGATTCATACGCACATAGGCGAAGGGGCGGGGGGTCCGGGTCTTGGGGGGCATTGTCCCGCGTGGCCGGGCACTCCCCACCTCACGGTTTTAACAGCACTGTAGACACTGCACATTCAACACTTAATAAATACATTTGACAAGGACACTTAGTTCGGGAGGGGGGGGTCGGTGTCAAATTGATACCTGGTCTTCCCCCTCCCTGTTTTCATGGCATTAATCACATGCACTCAACACCAGGTTCGGGAGGGGGGCCCACATCACCCGCGTTCCCTCGCCGGCCTGGGATAGGTGGGTCGTGATGCCCGAGCCTGGGTTGCCTTCTGGCGGTGCTGGACCCCCCCGGGGAGGGGGAAATGGTGCATGATTATCTTTATTTTAATTATTGTGTTTAGTATATTATATTATTATCATTATCTTTATTTTAATTATTGTGTTTAGTATATTATATTATTATTATTATTATAGATATCGGATAGGTGAATGGATGAATGAATGGGATGCCTGGGTCTGGGGCCCTCCGTTGTCGGGCCCGCGCGGGTGTCGCCCTGTTGGGGGGTTCCCTCTCTCCGGGCCCGTCTCCGGTCCCCCCCGCTGCCTCCGCGACGGGGCGCCCCTCTGGTCTTGGAGGGCCATTTTCGTGGGGGCGGGTGCACCAGCCCGTGTCGGCGGCCGGAGCAGCTTTTGTCTCTCCGGGCAGGCTGGCCCCTCGCCGGGTGGGGGTCGTTGGCCTGGAGGGTGAGGGCCTCCTGGCCACGTGTCCGGCCCGGAACGGGTGGCCGGGGATTGCCTGGGTCAGGGTCCGCCGCCGCGGGATCCCTGGCTGCTTCTTCCCTTGTCGTGGGTGCCCCGCCCGCGGGCCCCCTCGGCCGCTGCCGGGGAGGGGGGGGCCTCGCTGGCGGTGGGTTGCCTCCCTCCTACTTCTCCCCTCTGTGGGGTTGCTGGTGGCCTGGGTTCTGGGTTCTTCCTCGTCGGCCCCTGGTCTCGCGGGTGGCGGGGTATAGATACACTTCAGGTGGAACTTTGACAGGATTTACACACACACACACACACACACACACACACACACACACACACACACACACACACACACACACACACACACACACACACACACACACACACACACACACACTCCCACTCCCATACCCACACACATACATACACATAGCCACATAGACATATACACACACACTCTCTCAAGCACACACACATATATATATATATATATATATATATATATGTATGTTGTACACATACGCACACATAGCTACACATACACACACACACACACACACCTGGCCACACATACATACACAGCCACACAAACATATACGTACACACACACACAAATACATACACACATACACACACAAATAGCCACACAGACATATACATACACACGCACGTATACATATACATACACACACACACGCATGATCATATACATACACACACATAGACATACACACTGGCTTGTTCACCTGCATGCTGGCTCTGTAGTTTTTGGGGTTAGGTAGCGGTAGCATAGCTCAGACTGCGATCAGATCTCAAGATTTGGGTCGATTGCTGTTCGTGTTTTGGTCGGCTCCGTGCCGGTTTCGTGTTTTGTTTGTGGTTTTTTGTTGCAGATTTCCAGTACTTGACGTGTGTCTCCGTGTGTTCCTGCTTCCGGGATTGGCAGTGGATGTCGTCACCCCCCCCCCGACCCCCCCCCCCCCAAACAAAAAAAAAAAATCACTGGGCTTGTATGTATATATTTATGTATGTGTATGCATATGTATGCGTATATATATGAATATATATTAAATATAGTAATAATGCACATATATATACCTTTGGTTTCTACCTTCATGGTATCAATCATTAATATGTGTGCAGACAAGGTTAAAAAAAATAAATAAATAAATAAAAAAAATAAATAAATAAATAAATAAATAAATAAATATCTAAATCTAGTGTTTTGGCTCCCTGCTGCTGTGGGCTGAGCGGTGTCCTCCTGCTCACAGATGCCCCCTGGTGGTTGTTTGGCTACACTGCAGCCTCTGATGACCCCCCCCCCCCCCCTTCCCCTCTCGAACAAGAGATGTGATTCTCACGTGAGATCTCGTGAGAATCATGCGTGAGTGGCGCCGCATGGAACTTTTACCATCCGTAGTCCTGTGATGGTGGGTTTCTTGGGGACTGGGATGATGGTGGAGCTTTTGAAGCATGAGGGCACTCCAGGGACCGGTTCAAGATCCGTGTAAAGGTGTGTGTCAGCTGCTCGGCACAGGCTCTCAGGCAGGAGGGGGACACGCTGTTTGGGCGGTTAATTTCTGCCTGTACGTCGGGATCAGATGAACCAGACAGAGGTCAGAGTATCCTTAAGCTGTGCGGGGAACAGAGCAGTATGCTTAATTACTGTGTAACAGTGGTCCAGAGTTTGCGTGTCCCTGGTGGGGCACGTAACATGCCTGTATTTAGGAAGTTCGTGGGTGAGGTTTGCGCTGTTGAAATTCCCCAAAACAATGAACAGTGAGTTCGGGAGTTTTTTCTCCAAGTCCGTTATCTGGTTGGCCAGCAGCTGAGTAGCTTCAGTTACACAAGCATGTGGCATAATGTAGACTGCAATGACCAATAAAGTTTTAACGGAGCAGAAAGTTAACTTAAATATAAGATCAAGGAATGTAAGCTAGACCGTCATGAGACAGGTTAGTTTTACCCTACTAATGATGTGGTGTTTTAATACTAAAGCTGTTCTGTGGGTTATACAGTATGACACAGATTAAGAAACCGTAAAGGAATAAAGATGCTCCCCCACTCTGAAGGTCTACCTATGACGAGATCATTTGCTATACATCACATCTGCTGAAACAGCAGTGTACCTACCAGTGATTTCCATCTCCAATTGTGACAGCAAAGCTGATGTGAGAAGCAGTGAGCAAGAAAGAGTCAATTAGTGGGCTATGCATTTGAATGACAGTGCAGATGGAACAGATTTAGCGAGCAGGAATATTCTCTGGAAGTTGTCTGAGAAGTGAAAATAATGGCAGTCGGATGTCAAAAATATTTAACAAGTGCTCAAACTGCACTGACACAGAAACTCTGCCACTGCATTTTAAAGGAGACCTATTATGAAAAACACGTTTTTTTCTTACTTTAACATATATAAAGTGGTCTCCCCTCAGCCTGCCAACTCAGAGAAGGAGGAAAGCAACCAAATTCTGCAGTGTCTGTATAGCCGGCCCGGATGAGACATCCAGTGTGATGTGGCTTCTACGAGCCATTCAGATTCTGCTCCCGTTGTTACGTAATGACGGGAGCACACTGGATGGCTCATCCAGGCGGCCTGTACAGACACTGCAGAATTTGGTTGCTTTCCTCCTTCTCTGAGTTGGCAGGCTGAGGGGAGACCCCTTTATATATGTTAAAGTAAGAGAATACGTGTTTTTCATAAGTCCCCTTTAAAGTGAATTTATGTATCATATTAGTGATGCACGAGATCAGAAGCTAGGAGTAAAGAAGAAAGCTGTAGATTTAACCAAAAAAGATTTATCCAAAAGCAAGATAAGTCGAAAGACATGAAAAACATGAAGGCATTTAGAAAGGTAAGCAGCACAAGGAACAACAATGAAAGCAACACAACTGTCATGGTTGATCCTCCGGCCTTCAGTGGTTTCCCACTCACCTCTCCTGCTCTGTCCTGTGTCAAGATGACACAAACAATCAAGAAGGTTTAAAAGCTCCCCTCTCCTCCACACTCACTGCCAGATCGTTCTCTTAGCCGTCTCTATGCAAGACTCTCCAGCGTTCTCTGTTCTGACTTTTGCAATTATGGGAATGCAAAGTAATTACCCAAAGTTCAAGCTACTGTTAGAAATATGAAAAAAAACAAAAAAAAACAAATTTTACTATTATCTAGCTGACCACAAAAACAGCTGATAAGATTAGGCATACAATAAAAGAAAATATATGTAAAATGTAAAAATATGTTAACAATACTAATTTATCAGAAACTAGGTCTCTGCTGTCTGACATTTATTAAAGACACCCAAGAATGCTAAACTGTTCTGGAATACTGATGCGTAAAGTCGGAAAATAGCCTTTCGACTATTATTATAATCTTCATGGTAGACACGGGTTTTGTGATGCACACAACACACAATACCGGCCCCGTCTCTCCGGGCAGGCTGGCTTCTCACCGGGTGGGGGTCGTTGGTCTGGGGGGTGTGGGCCTCCTGGCCGCATGTCCGGCCCATGACGGGTGGTCGGGGTTCGCCTGGGTCCCGGTCCACCGCCGTGGGTTCCCTAGCTGCCTCTTCCCGTGGTCATGGGTTCCCGCCCACGGGTCCCCTCGGCCGCCACTGGGGGGGGGCGGGCCTCGCTGGCGTAGGGTTTCCTCCTGCCCTCTTCTGCTGGTGGCCTGGGTTCCAGGTTCTTCCTTGTCGGCCTCTGGTCTCTCGGGTGGCGGGGTTGCGCCCTCTCTCCTACAATATAGCTACAGTTCAGGTGGAGCATCGATTGGCCACACACACACACACACACACACACACACACACACACACACACACACACACACACACACACACATCGGCTCGTTCACCTGCATGATCCCTCCGCAGTTTTGGGGGTCAGGTAGTCGTGGTAGCTTAGCCTAGCTGTGAATGGGTCCCGGGGACCTGGGATAGTTGCTGCTCGTGTCTCCGCCTGTTCCCGTGTCTGTTTGTTTTTTTCTCTTGCAGATTTCCAGTGCTCGTTGTATGCTTCCATGGGTTTTTTCTCAGACTAGCAGCGGATGTCACCCCCCCAAAAAAAAAAAAAAAAATATATATATATATATATATATATATATATACATATATATATATATATCCGATCCATCCATTCATCCATCGTCCGCCGCTTATCCGTTCCCGGGTCGCGGGGGCAGCAGCCTCAGCAGGCATGCCCAGACTTCCTTCACCCGAGACACTTCCTCCAGCTCCTCCAAGGGGAGTCCGAGGCGTTCCCAGGCTAGCCGAGAGACATAGTCTCTCCAGCATGTCCTGGGTCTTCCCCGGGGTCTCCTCCTGGTGGGACATGCCTGGAACACCTCCCTAGGGAGGCGTCCAGGAGGCATCCGGTACAGATGCCCAAGCCACCTCAGCTGACTCCTCTCAATGTGAAGGAGCAGCGGCTCGACTCCGAGCTCCTAGAAATCCTGTCCATAAAAATTATGAACAGGACCGGTGACAAAGGGCAGCCCTGCCGGAGTCCAACATGCAGCGGGAACAAGTCTGACTTACTGCCGGCAATGCGACCCAAACTTCTGCTCCAATCATACAGAGACCGGACAGCCCTTAATAGAGGGCCCCGGACTCCATACTCACTGAGCACCCCACACAGAACGGCACGAGGGACACGGTCAAATGCCTTCTCCAGATCCACAAAGCACATGTAGACTGGTTGGGCAAATTCCCATGAACCCTCACCCTTCGGAGGGTATAGAGCTGGTCCAGTGTTCCGCGACCGGGACAAAAACCGCATTGTTCCTCCTGAATCCGAGTTTCAACTATCGGTCGTATTCTCCTCTCCAGTACCCTGGCGTAGACTTTCCCGGAGAGGCCGGTACTGTCCCCTTCCTCCATGCGATGCCGCAGAGGCGTGTCAACCAAGACAGCCCTACGACATCCAGAGACTTGAGGTACTCAGGGCGAATCTCATCCACCCCCGGTGCCCTGCCACTGAGGAGCTTATGAACCACCTCAGTGACCTCGGCTTGAGTGATGGATGAGCACACCCCAGAGTCCCCACTCTCTGCTTCCTCAGTGGAAGGCATGTCAGTCGGGTTGAGGAGATCCTCGAAGTATTCCTTCCACCGTCCGACGATGTCCCCAGTCGAAGTCAACATTCCCCACCCACACCATAAACGGTGCCGGCAGAGTACTGCTTCCCCCTTCTGAGGCGCCGAACGGTCCTCCAGAATTTCCTCGAGGCCGACCGAAAGTCTTCCTCCATGGCCTCCCCGAACTCCTCCCAGACCCGGGTTTTTGCCTCCAGGACCGCCCGAGCTGCGGCTCGCTTGGCCTGCCGGTACCTATCTACTGCGTCAGGAGTCCCACAGGCCAACATAGCCCGGTAGGACTGCCGTCAGACTTCAGTCTGACGGCATCCTGTACTTCCGGTGTCCACCACCGGGTTCTAGGATTGCCGCCACGACAGGCACCGAAGACCTTGCGACCACAACTTCGAGCTGCCGCGTCGACAATGGAGGCAGAGAACATGGTCCACTCGGACTCAATGTCCCCCGCCTCCCCCGGGATCTGAGAAAAGCTCTCCCGGAGGTGGGAGTTGAAGATGTCCCTGACAGAGGGCTCGGCGAGACGTTCCCAACAGACCCTCACAATATGTTTGGGTCTGCCCGGTCTGTCCAACCTCCTCCTCCGCCAGTGCACCCAACTCACCCAGCTCAGCCCCTCTCTTCACCCGAGTGTCCAAGACATGCGGCCGAAGGTCAGATGAAACGACAACAAAGTTGATCATTGACCTGCGGCCTAGGGTGTCCTGGTGCCACGTGCACTGATGGACACCCTTCTGCCTTAACATGGTGTTCGTTATGGACAAACTGTGACTAGCACAGAAGTCCAACAACAAAACACCGCTCGGATTCAGATCGGGGAGGCCGTTCCTCCCAATCACGCCTCTCCAGATATCACTGTCATTGCCCACGTTGAAGTCCCCCAGTAGAACAATGGAGTCCCCAGTTGGAGCACTATCCAGTACCCCTCCCAGGGACTCCAAGAAGGCCGAGTACTCTGCACTGCCGTTCGGCCCGTAGGCACAAACAACAGTGAGGAACCTTTTCCCGACCCGAAGGCGCAGGGAAGCGACCCTCTCGTTCACTGGGGTGAACTCCAACACATGGCGACTGAGCTGGGGGGCTATTAACAAGCCCACACCAGCCCACCGCCTCTCACCCTGTGCAACTCCAGAGTAGTGGAGGGTCCAGCTCCCTTCAAGGAGCTGGGTTCCAGAGCCCAAGCTATGTGTGGAGGTGAGCCCGACTATCTCTAGCCGGTATCTCTCAACCTCACGCACAAGCTCCTTCCCCCCCAGCGAGGTGACATTCCATGTCCCCACTGCGAGGGTTTTTGTCCAGGGATTGGGTCGTCGAGGCACCCCGCCACGACTGCTACCCAGTCCACATTGCACCGGCCTGCCATGGTCCTTCCTGCGGGTGGTGGGCCTACGGGACGGCGGACCCGCGTCGCCGTTTCGGGCTGAGCCCGGCCGCCAGGCCTGGCTCCAGGGCGGGGCCCCGGTGACGCCGATCCGGGCGATGTTGCGGCCCTTGATTTAATTCTTCTCATGGTGGCTTTGTGAACCGCTCTTAGTCTGGCCCGTCACTAGGACCTGTTTGCCATGGGAGACCCTACCAGGGGCGCAATGCCCCCGACAACATAGCTCCTAGGATCACTCGGGCACACAAACCCCTCCACCACAGTAAGGTGGCGGTTAATATATATATATATATATATATATATATATATATATATATATATATATATATATATATATATGTATATATGTATATATATATATATATATACATATACATATATATATATATATATATATACATATATAAAAAATAAATATATGTGACATATTTAAAAATATATCATATATATTTTATATCAAAAATGCACATATATATGCTTTAGGTTCTTACCAGCATGGTATATTAACCATTAATATAAGACAAGGTGAAAAAAGAAAATTACAAAAAAAAAAAAAAATGTGCTCCTTTGGAAACCTATTTTAAGTGCATCATAAAAAAAAATGTAAACCCACTGTGATGATCATCTTTCACAAGCAGCAGCCAATTGTGAGATTTCCGAAAAGGTATGACGGACTGGTTAAGTTGATATCTATCAGCTATCATTCTCACTGAAACTCCACAGTTGTTCCTATTCTTACTTTCTTACTTACGTTGAGGGCTGAATCTTTGGATTCCTCTGGAAAGTTCTTTGGGGAGCAGGGCTAAGACAGCCATGCGTCCCCTGCTCTACCAGAATGGGTTGAAATCCATTAATTGGCTTTTGTGGTCTAACGTGATAAAGCTGCAGCCAGAATCAGGCTAGTTTAGAGAGTGCCAGTTCTGTTTGTCCTGTGTGAGCTGCATATCCACAGAGCAGCAACTCAGCATCTTCTTCTTAAAATATGATTTCATTATTATACAGCCTACGCAGTCATTGTGGAGAGACTGCCTCACTCATTTCTACAGCTGGTGGCTCAGTGGAAGTGGAGAGCGAAGATGGGGCTTCTCAGTGTGGGGTCTCTCCCGCAGCTCGGCTCATAATAAGAACCAACTATGTGAGGCACAACACATCTGTCCATATGGGGATTGGTTATCATGCAGAAAACCACAGACTGGAGTATAGCCTGTAATAAAAAATTCTATAAAACTGGAAAACTGGAACTGGAGTTATAGATATAAGTCACGAAAACAAAAACTTGCCTTGCACTATTGTTTTTCCAGATCTTGAACGTTTTACCATCAATGGATGGTCTTTCATTGATATCAGAAAACATTCTCTTTCTTGAAATCATTACAAGCTTTATTTGAGTTCAAACTAAAAAGCTCTCTTCATATATAGTTTGTTGAACTATATTCATTTACTCAAAAACATTTCCTTCAAGCCTGAAATTAGTCAAATACTTATCTTTTCACAGACATTTCAACCAGTACACAACATACCAAACCAACTGCAGTGGGGCTTTATGCAATGACTCATACAGGACCGCCCAAGACTCACTATTCAAAAAAATGTAAACGGCTGCAGAATTGTAAACAACACATCACTTAAGCAAGATTTTATTGAAAAACTGGCATGGGTCAGTTGTTGGCGCTGACATCTACCCGCAGTTCCTTCCTCGTCCATTGGAACTGCCAGCTGGAAATCAAAGTCAAATCTATTCAATTCAATTCAATTTTATTTATATAGCGTCTAATACAACAGATGTTATCTTTAGACGCTTTCCAGAGATCCAGAACATGAACATAAACATAAACATAAACCCCCGAAATCTAGAGGAACCAGACTAATTCTATGTATCAGAAAGGAAAATCAGGATGGCTGGCCAGGCTAGAATAACTATAACAGTTCACAAAAACCATCCAACCACAATATAGACCTGCTAAATCCTATTTTTGGACCACAGGGATCTGCTGGAGCCTTTTCCAGCTCCCTTTGGGCAAGAAGCAGAAGTACAGTGGGGCAAACTTTCTGACAAACTGATGCATGTAGTGAGTTGCAGATCTGACCATTGCTTATGTGCTTGTAGGATGAGGAAAACATGAGGCAGTAATAAAGTAATAGAAAAGAGAAAGAGACCACAAAAGAAAAAGCATGGGTGTAAGCAGCAAAACCACTGACTTTTTACAAACAATTCCCAACTAATGCTTCAAGTTTAAGGTCCTGGTATTGTTCATGCTAGCTGTTGGACACCTAAATAAAAGAGGCATTTTATTAATGTTATCAGTACAACTTTACTCTCTTCCTACTGCTGTAATAAATATTTATGAGCAGTGGTCTTAATGAGACCTTAAGAGACCGTTATCAATGGGAATAAATTGTATGGGTATTGTATACCTGCCTTACAACTCCCAATATTATTTTTATATAAGTTTATAGATTTATTTCCTCCGGTAATTTTATTAGGAATCCGACTAAAATATAGGGGGTTCCACTGATAGATGAAGGAACCCCTGTGAGGCGTAACTTGAATATTTGATTATTAGCAGCATCCAAAGACCTTGATCTCAAACATGCAGAGATATTATTAATGCAGCTTTGAGGAAAATGTTGAAACATTTGTCACTTTCAGTCAACTTCACTTAAGACATGAAAGGTTTCACCTGAACTCTGCTTTAATTAAAGCAGCCGAGGTGCAGGAGAGACAATTTTTCCTTGACAACAAGATCAGTAACAGTGTCTCCCTCTGAGGCTCAACAGTGTTGCTACTGTACACCTTATTATCATGTCTACCAACTGATTTATTTTAATGCTTTCTTGTGACACCAGTTCCTTGTCAAGGAACAAGGAACTGGTGTTCAAGGGCAGTTGTTTACCTTGGCTGTTTTCTATCTACTCGGGGAAGAAATGATAAAGGTTTTGCTGGCTTTCCAGTCTCAGCAATAAGACAGAAAAAGCTTGGATTCTTCCAAACAACAAAGATGAAAGTTGTGCGCCAGATTATAACAAATAATTTTTGTTATAACACCTTTGGGAGCAGCAGCAGAAGGTGTACATTAACAAGGAAGAGAAGCTCTTTATTTGGCTCTCTAAGTGATTAATAGTCGTAGACTAGTTTAATTGTAGACAGGTTTGGAGTGCAATTAATCACAGGTTTTATTGTGGGTCTTAAATCAAGACTGGCAATTCTGCGCTCAATTAATTTTTAGAATATTGCCATCATTATTTTTGAACAGGTCCTATTTTTTTTCACCTGAATCTGTTTTGTGGGGATGAGTTATCAATTTACAAAAGCTGGAGTTTCTTCAGAGCAAGCTGAGAAGGCATCAGTTCTCAATTTAGGTAAGGTTATGCTTTAATAAAAAGATCTAAATTGAATTAAACCTGTGACTAGAATTAGGTCACGTGCTTCGAAATGTAGAATTATTTTTGCAGCTGAATTTCACAAAGCCTTATCACTAAGTGAGCAGAGGTGAATTGTTCGGATAATTTGTCAAAATCCAAAACAGCCAGATGAAATTTCCAACCGGCAGCTTAGAAAATAAACTTTTTTCCACCAAACAGCTGAGCGCATTAAGTCTCTCCTGTAATGTAATTAACACATATTTTTTTGTTAACTGTTTCAAGCTAGCAGATGGAGAGAACTTTTCCAACAAAGTTATTTAGTGGATTTTCTTTTTTTTTTTTTTTTATCTTAGGACCATGCAATGGATTTTCTTTTTTTACTAGTATCCACCACTGCTGGTGTCTGATATAACAGCTTTAATCGCTCATTTGAAATGATGTGCCGATTAAACCTGTGCATCCCAGCTTAACATCACAGCTACTTCTAATAACAGAAAAATAAAGCTGTTACTTGGTAGCCAAAGAAAGAACCTGGTGAAGCTGGCTGAAGCACAAAGAATTGAAAAATAACCACAGCATAACTGTCTGGCTATGTTTATCACACGACATGAAATCCTGTGCTAAAAAAAAGAAAAAAGAAAGAAATAGTGTGAGGGTTGCTTGGCAAAAGATAAAAAGAAATGATTCACATCAAACACAGCGTCATGGCACGTTATTTTATCACATTCGGGATATTTCTGTGACAAATAAAATAAGTTGACAAAACCTCTACAATTTAAGCTTTCTCTGATGAGTTTGATCTGTATGGAGGTCACAGGGACATCATTTGAAGTGGGGGATTTATTATTAGAAAGAAACAAAAAACAACCTCCTAACCAAATGTAAAGAAGAGGTTAAAAAAGAGAAAGAATTGTGTGTACTAAATGAACAGAAGGTAACCACCATGGTTCTAACATAATTTTCAGATGGTGTGCCAACTTCTGCTGCTGTGCACAGATTTCTTTTTCCTGGAGCTCAAACATCACATTTGTGTATGCAACAACACTGTTGTGTGTGTATATACATAGCCAGGCCGGACAGACCGGACTGATATGACCATATATCGTTCAGTTTCCACTGTCTGCTGTTCCTGGACTATAGGACTGTTCACTTTCCATTTTTGAAGTCTGTGAACTTTTGATTATTTTTTACTCTCTTGCCTTATGTGCAAAGGTCTCAAAGTTCTGTGTACTGCTTCTATAGTAACCACTGAGTGCCAGTTTGATGTCATGATTGTTGTGTGCTAAAGGAGAATAATGGAATTGATGACTTTTCCGTGCCAGAAAAATACCTTTTACTCTGCTGAGTAATGTGCTGAATTAAATGAATGATGAAGGATTTTGTTTGTTTTTTTGTACTGATGGTCATCATAAATAATGTTGCTTGGTAAGAGATTCTGCCTTCTGTCTATATAAATGCAGACATCAGAAATTTAATTACTCAAAATAAATACAAATCTTGCGCACTTTGCCGTCAGCTCGCTGTAGTAATAATCAATAATATCCAGCTAAAGCAATTCTGCTTATTTTTTTGCTTCTGTTAGTGGGCCATTTCTATGAAACCTGTCCACCCAGCACTTGTTTTCCTCCAAATAACAACGACTTTCCCCTGTTATCCTAGTCCTCCTCCCTCTTTTTCCAACATTAATGATTCCACTGCCCCCTTCCAGCCTCATTGCTTCATATCCACATGTGTCCACCTCCCATTCACAAAGACATTGTGGGTCCAGGCTCGGAGGTGTCCTTTTTGACATTGGCAGTGATGACCTCCATGTTCCCCCTTGGCATAAGGTCAATTATTCACTGCACAGGAACCACACCTGTGTCCTTCGTGAACCTCCCCGACAACCAGCGGCCAGAAAAAAATGAGTCCATTACCACAGTGGTGCCAGGTGATGGATTTCATGTTCAAGAGTGGGGTGCAGGTAAAATCTGAGCAAGCCACCGAAGGTGACCTTCACAGCCAAGGCATCTTTAGCCGTTTCAAACAAGAAGACTCCTGTGAGAGAGTATCAAAGCAGTGGCAGACTGGTTTCCATGTCACACTTGTTTATTTGTTGCGGGTTATTGTTGTACATGCTTTAAACCCCAAAGACCTTGAGCTGTGAATTTCTCTAAGACATTCCCTGGTGGATTATAACGCCTGCGTAACACCTATTAAAACAACAAAAACACAGCTCAGTCCTCTTTTGTGTAGCATATCCTGAAGTTAGACTGTGATACAATAAAACAGGTGTCACTGAATCTTCGTCCAGTCAATACTCTGTGAATTATATCTCCTCCTTTTCAACCTTAACACTACACTATGATTCATACTTGCAGAATAAAACTTTATGATCACCATAAAAAGACTATTGTGAAGTGTAAAATTTGATTCTAAAGCTGGGGTCTGGTAGCAGTGAAGTATTACCTTTCACAGCACATTCACACTACCCACTAGTGAGGTGGCATCTGCAATGCTCAAGGCGGGATGGCAGCCATGTAAGATAGCACCAAACCAAGCTGTTAGGCCTGCTGTCCCCTAATCCATTCCAGTGTGGCAGCACAGTCTGTAAACCCCATGCAAGCAGCACTTCAGGTCAACAAATATGGTGAATACATGCGGTCAGAACATGTGGTCAGGACGACAGTTATATTGGACAATGACTAACAGACTCAGTGATAGGATGTTTGTCATGCATTCTCTCCTCTTTGTTGGCTTTGCTGCCTGCAAGTTTGCATGTATGCTTTAAGCTCTATGTCCTTTTGTTTTTGATCACACATAGAGCACGTTGCCAGGCAACTTGGCTGCCTGTAAGGGAGACAGGTGAGACATGTAGCGAGAGCAGGCAGGTTTTTGGAACATCCTCCCCCCTCTCTATAACTTTGGACCGTAGATGTGTCTGTCTTAATACCAGCGTGTCAGCTGTCCTCAGCATGCAGAGGCACTGGAGTGTACAGCTCCAGTCTGCTTCTCCTCGGCCTCTCTTGTTCCTCCCTCGCCCCTGGGCCCGCTGATCACACCACTCATGGCACAGGCAGAAGACGAACACCACACGAGTCAGGCTTGGTCACCCAGATTTTACTTTTGTTCAAAAACTAAATCAATTGTAGGTTTTGCTCAAAGATTAACGTAAAAAAAAAAACATATTTTTCATGGTTTAAATAAATATCAATATGTTTGAAATTATTAAATATTTCACCAGTTTTCACAAAGGTTCCCTGAAGCTAAAACATGGAAAAGTTGTTCTTATGCTGTCTTTGGGCGGAAATACTAATTTTTTTTCTCTCTTTGTGACAGTTTTGAGGTTGCTATGGTAATGAGACCGCTGAGTATTGAACTATACTTAGTGGGGTTAAGCAACATAACTGTGAAACATTTAATAGTCTGCTTAGTGTTTTATGGTACATTTTATTGCCAATCTGCCACAGGCACAGCTGCAAGTGCTTATATTTACGGAATTGTATGAGACTCCTATAGAAGTATGATTAAACTGCTATGTTTATATAACTGAATAGTTGCTCCTCTTCTTTTATTTAATCACCATGAAGACGAGATACAGCAATATTAATGTGCATGCTGCTGTTTTCTAATTGAACATTACCATCCCCTTATACAATCTGACAAAAACAGGCACAAGACCAGTTAATGAATGCTCTTACACACCATTACAAAAATCTCTTTATCCTCTAATCTTGTCACAGTTAATGATGTCTAACTTGAGCACGTTACGTACGACTAATAGGGATGTCAGTGATTGAGACAATATGCATGTGGAGCATATTGTGGCTCAATGTGTGTCATCAATCATAAAGACCAAGGTCATGGGATTAGGATTCATTTTGAGAAGCAGAAAGACTGAGAGCGCAGTTAAAGTTCCAGAAATATTTATCAGTGCAATATGTGAAACTTTTCTTCATTTGTAGAACTTAATTTTTAAAACTTGCATTATAATACTTCATGTATGCATTGTTTTTTTACTCTTTATCGTGTACCATCAGGTGCTTCATACAAGCAATAGCACATAATCTTTAAAACAAATGGAGATAACGAGCCAATAAAAGAAGTTAATATGAGTAACGGTATTCACCAAAATCAAAAAGTAATATTTCAATTCTTGTCAGGGTTGTATAATATTCCGAAAATTACTGGAACTGAAAGCTCCACGGTAGTGCATGATAATATACAATATAATTAGATGGTTTATATCTTATTTCATAATTGTGGAATAATTTCATATCCGTTCACTGTCTGTACCCAGTTCATTAATTTTTTAAAATTATTATTATTATTAGGGCCTGAGCACTTACAGTGCGAAGGCCCTATTGTATCTGTAGGAATTTTTATTATTAGGGCCCGAGCACTTACAGTGCAAAGGCCCTATTGTATCTGTAGGAATTTTTAGGGCCCGAGCACTTACAGTGCAAAGGCCCTATTGTATCTGTAGGAATTTGTATTATTATTATTATTAGGGCCCCAGCAATTACAGTGCGAAGGCCCTATTGTATCCGTAGGAATTTTTCTTTATTCTTATTCTTCTTTATTCTGACGAAAAAGGGCCTTTTTGCCCCCCTAAGCGTGCCCCAAAAGTCACCAAATTTTGCACGCAAGCCAGGCCTGGCGAAAAATTTGATATTTAATGGTTTTAATGGGCGTGGCAAAATGGCTCAACAAGAGACTTTGTGCCTCAAGCCCCACAATACGGTTTGACGTACATGCACGAAAATCGCTACACACCTGTATCATGTCGCAACTTAAAGAAAAGTCTCTTGGCGCCATGGCTGAAACCGAACAGGAAGTCGGCCATTTTGAATTAATCGTGTCATTTTGGCGAAATTTATGCCATTTCTTCAGCCGCTCCAGAGCCCGAACCGTAACGTGCACCCAGGTGTGTTATACATCAAAATGTGCGTCTCCATCCGGTGACTACGCGCAGTGGCGAAACAACTAGGCACCGGGCCCCGATGCAAGATCATTAAACCGGGCCCTGCCCATCAAAATGCAAAACAGACACGCTGTGATTGACGCAATAGCAGATGCATCACCATTCAAATGACAACGGGCACTACTGACAGCTTTAACTCTTAACACAACCACAGCGCAGATAGATATGTTTAAAAAAAAAATCCACATCAATAACACAAGCACATTGCAATTTGGTGACACGGCAGAACACCACATAAAAACAATCATAGTGCATAAACACAACAAAAAGCACATATAACCAACAGCATAACGCACACAGTGCGCCGGTGTGAGACAGAACACCGGCAGTGCAACAGCTGAGAATAAACCCACACAGCGCACAGATTGAAATTTGGTGGCACGGCGGCACACCAAATAAAAACATCATAAACACGCATAAACACAAACAAACTAGTGATAGACTATCACTACAACAAATATTAATAATAAAGATCATTACTTACCATTACAGTTTGACTTTCCGGGCCGGGCAAAGTCATCAATTAATTCCTGATAACAATTCAACTCTGAAGGCTGATTTATGGTTCCGCGTTACACCAACGCAGAGCCTACGGCGTAGGGTACGCGGCGACGCGCTACGTACGACGCGAGTCGCCGCGTACCCTACGCCGTACCCTACGGCGTAGCCTCTGCGTCGATTTAACGCTTAACCATAATTCAGGCTTCACTCCTTTCCTCTCCTCACTCGCTAACTCTTCCTCTACGCAAATATGGGTTACACATGCGCACTACACCGGCATCATCCGAGATCATCTATAAATGTATTGTTTTATTTAAACTAGATATATCTTTATAACCAGCCCATAACATTGATGTAAAAACACACACCTCAAAAAAAAAAAAAGAAAAAAAAAAAAAAAAAAAAAGTCTGCACGTCCCCAGGTCCTGCGCTTGCGGGCCCTGGACACGTGCGGGCCCCTATGCAGTCGCATTGTCTGCATATATGGTAGTTTCGCCACTGACTACGCGCATTACTTTTCTCAGTCAAAAGCATTACCGTGGCGACGCTAGATGCCAACAAGCGCGCCCACCCTTCATCTGATTGGTCCAGACAGAAAAAGCTTTGTGCCTCAAGCCCCACAATATGGTTTGACGTACATGCACGAAATTCGCTGCAAACCTGCATCATGTCGCAACTTAAAGAAAAGTCTCTTGGAGCCATGGCCGAAACCGATCAGGAAGTCGGCCATTTTGAATGAATCGCGTAATTTTGGCGCAATTTATTCCATTCCTTCGGCAGTTAATACGGCCTGAACCGTAACATGCACCCAGGTGTGTTATACATAAAAATGTTCTTCTCCATCCTGCGACAACGCGCATTACTTTTCTCTTTCAAAAGCGTTACTGTGGCGACGCTAAACACCAAAAAGTGTGCCCCCCTTATTTGATAGTTCCCCAAAAGTCACCAAATTTTGCACGCAAGCCAAGGCTGGCGATAAATTTGATATTTCATGGTTTGCATTAATGGGCGTGACCTAATGGCTCAACAGCGCCCCCTAGAACACTTTTCTCTGCCATAACTTTTCGGACTCGGACTCGGTATTGAGTCCTTGACCTTCATTGGCCTGAATTAGCCTCGCCCCTTCTTCTGATTGGTTGTCGCTATTTTCGGCTATAACTTTTGAATGGTTTGACTTAAAGAGTTGTGGGTGGTGTCATCAGACTCGGTTTTGAGTCCTTGACCATAATTAGTGAAAATTAGCCCCGCCCCTTCTTCTGATTGGTTGTCCCTATTTTCTGCTATAACTTTTGAATGGTTTGACAAAGGAAGTCTAGGGTGGTGTCATTTCTGATATGCTTATGGGGGACGGTGGCCATGAGTACGAGGTGCCGTTCATCGCTGCTTGCAGCTTAAATTATTATTATTATCCTTCTGACGAAAGGAGGGTATTTTTGTCCCCTTAAACGTGCCCCAAAAGTCACCAAATTTTGCACACAAGCCAGGCCTGGTGAAAAATGTTATATTTAATGGTTTGCATTAATGGGAGTGGCAAAATGGCTCAACAGCACCCCCTACAAAACTTTGTGCCTCAAGCCCCACAATACAGTTTGCCATTTCTTCAGCCGCTTCAGAGTCCGAACCGTAACGTGCACCCAGGTGTGTTATACATCAAAATACACGTCTCCATCCTGCAACGATTCGCATAACTTTTCTCTTTCAAAAGCGTTACCGTGGCGACGCTAGATGCCAAAAAGCACGCCCCCCCTTCATCTGATTGGTCCATATTTGATAGTTCTCCAAAAGTCACCAAATTTTGCACGCAACCCAGGCCTGGCGATAAATTTGATATTTCATGGTTTGCATTAATGGGCGTGGCCTAATGGCTCAACAGCGCCCCCTATAAAACTTTTCTCTGCCATAACTTTTGAATGGTTTGACATAAAGATTTGTGGGTGGTGTCATTGGACTCGGTTTTGAGTCCTTGAACATAATTGGTGAAAATTAGCTCTGCCCCTTCTTCTGATTGGTCGATATTTGATAGTTCCTACTTTCTGCCATAACTTTTGAATGGTTTGGTATAGAGAGTCTTGGGTGGTGTCATCCGCTAAATGTCCAGGCCTGAAGACATCTACATGCAAGTCATCCTAGCGCTTCCACTGCAGCACGCCTGAACGTGCACAAGGCCCGTTCATCGCTGCTTGCCGCTTTAATTATTATTGTTGTTGTTATTAATGAGTAGCGTGAAAATCTGCAGGAAAAATAAAATATGGTTAATATTCCATTATTGACTTAACATTCTTGAAACTACCAAAGTTGTCTAAAATATTCTTCAAATTTTCTTGAAACAAGCCGCTTTTAAAAAGACTTAAGTCTGAAAGACATTGTTTGTTATTAGGAGTTGGATCACGTGTAATGTCAACATTACACGTTAGAGAATGTTTATAGAGTTAGGTTAATGTAAAACTAACTCCCTTGGCATTGTTAAACACCCCTTCTTTTTTTGTGTGTGATAAGGCAGTTTTGCAAGGTTATAATTGTATTAGTTCTATATAGAGAGCGCAGTGTGTGTGTGTGTGTGTGTGTGTGTGTGTGTGTGTGTGAGGGGGGGGGGGGGGGGGGGGGGGGGTGCGCTTCACTGACTGGTGGTGGGTAAAATAGCACCGCCTGAAGGCACAGAGATGAATTATGTATCTAAATCAAAAAGACAAAGCATGTCCCCACAAAAAGCCTCAGCAGAAGCTGATCATTATGAGCTGAAACAGCTGTGTATCCATTTATTAGGGCCAAAATAAAGAGGATATTGTCTGAATTTACTATGATTTGTTGTTGTTGTTTTTTTTTTTTTCAATTGATACACTGCTGATCAAGAATAACAATTTTTTCCTTTTTCTTCCCCGGTCAATCTTTTTGTTAGTCAACAAACTGCAGATTCCAGTCCCGTATTTTGGATGTTGGTACGGGAGCCTCACCTTTTATTTATAGTTGGATCACAGATCGGTCCTGTAAGCCTTCCCCCTGAGCGCTGATGATGAACTTATGTGCTACGACATTTAAACAGGCTGGTCCGGACAGCTTTTCATAACTCACAAAGGTTATTCTCAGGCAGCAGATATAAATAAATGTCAGCAATGCTGCTGAGGCTTTGCTAAAATAGAGCAGTTATGATGCTGCTAGCTGATGTTTACAGAGCCTAGATGGAAGGATGTTCTCAAACTAATTCTTGTCCATCAATTGATCTGGTTCCAAACATAAACTCACATCAATCAAGATGGATTTAAGCTTTTTTAATCAAAATCATGCAAATGCATTTGTTCCTGAATTTTTGTTTCTCATCAGGTTTGAAAAAAGTTCAAACCACATCCAAGAAATGTGGACTGTGATGGAGGAAAATGGAGGAAATGTGAGGTCGTTGTTAATCTACATCGGGACTGCGTGGCAGAAAAAAAACGTGGACAATGTGGACAAACCAGAAGGCATGCTGGAAAATATTTGACGCATGAATGAGATCAAAATAGAGCCTTTTGGATTGAATAATAAGTGTGTGGAGAAAGGAAAAGCATGTCATGAAGATCTATATTTTATTTATAAAAACATGGCTGTGGTAGTATAATGGTTTGAGGCTTGTATGTTGTCTCCAGGACAGAAATGCTAGTAATAACTAGTTATAACAGCAAATATTTAAGGAAAATATCTGGACATTAGTACTGAATCCCCGGAGAAAGTGTGTGATACAGCAAAAAGACATTTGTCTTCAAGTTGTTCCACCAAAGACTGAGTTAAGAAGAATAATGTTTATGTTTGAGACCTGTCACGTGACAGTCCTGACCTTCATTTTTTTTTAAATCAGTCAGTCTCATTCACAGGTAAATGCCAAATCTGAAAGTTTATGTCTCATTTAATTTCGTACACCTCATCTACTCCAAGGGCTTGTGTGATAATGTATTTCACACACTCCCTTAAGCACTACTGCTTCATCTAAATTGTATAATAAACTAATGGTTAATGATGCAAAATAACTGATAAATACAAGTTTACAAATTATTGCCTGTAATTTGCTCCTCTCCTTGCTTTCTTCTCTTACCGACTTGGGTTGTGGACCAAATGCATCCCTGCCCATTGTCATTAATCCACGGAGAACCTGAGGCACGTATCTGCAAGAGGTTCACACCAGAACTCAGATGAGAGATAACAGGAGAGAGAAGGAAGAGAGAACAGAGGAGGGCCAATTTATGTGTTAGCCCAGCAGCAGGACAGCTAGGCACTTAATTCTGTGGAAGCGCATCATTATATGCACCATTTACCAGATGCCTATTTAACATGCAATAATTAGATCACTCAGACAAAAAAGGAAAAAAGCTAAGATGTGGGCTACTTAAATAGGGTCCCTTGCCATAACATTTGCAACCCCCTACAGGGTCACTTGTCAAAACTGCTTGAGAGATTAATTTCTTTAGTGTCAGGGAGTAAAAAGCAATGTATAGGCAGGTTCTTGTTCTTGTGTCTCTCCTTTGTTCTTTGTTCTCCACACTTTTACACGTAAATTAAAACATGTTACATATACAACTTACATAATTTTGAAATGAATAGAGTGTTTAAATACTGGATGTATACCTAATATCTTATGGTTGTTAGTTATAAAATAATTAATAATAATGAAGGCTGAATTTCTGCTTTAGTGATAATTAAAGGCAGACGTAGGGTTTTTGACATGCTCATCAGTCATTTAACATGTTCTTTTTTTCTTTATTAGTCAAACACATTTAATAATTGTGTTTTAAGCCTTTACATAGAACCTTTCAACCCTTTCAAATTGATTGCTTATGGACATGTCCTTACATTTGTCTTTACTTCTAAGCCTATTTTGTTGTGCTATGAATAAATTAATATAAATATAACTGAATTGAGTAGCTCTAATGGTGCCAAGCAGACAGAATCCCTCTTTATTGAACCCATGGTATCTACCGGTATTTGGATTTTGTTAAAGGAGCCGCCTGTAAGAAATGGCCAAAACTGGTACTGCAGTCACTTTCAAAATATTGTTGAGCGGCGTGTACCCTCCCCCTCCTCCCCCCGACCAGAGGTTGCCAGGTAGGCTGCAGAATGCAGCAGGAACGTAGGCTGCCATGGCTGCGATAATTAGAGCCGAGCTGGCAACCCGGATGCCGAAACAATACTGACTTTGTGATTGGGAGATAGGTGGAGGGTGGAGCTTCAGGCCAAAACAAAAAATGACAACATAAACATCAGTTGAGGGCTGCAACTCCTCTTTTTAAAACGGGAATATCCTGGCTTGAGTGCTGTTGTCAGTGACAAGTATTTGAAATGAACATGATTTTTAAATGTCTGTTGACATATCGGGGTCATTTTATGATTCGTTTTATTATTGCTCTTACATACAGCTCCTTTAATACTGCCCGTCCATTTCAGATAGAAAATCAGTCATTGTTTTGTGAAAGGCCAGAACCTGAGCGCTCTGTCAGTTGTGAGAAGCAGATGTTGATGCCGCTTTTTTTTCCTGGTACTGTTACGGTATAAATTAATGGAAAAAATAAAGTGAAACAGGTCATCAACAGCTTTCAGCCCCTTTACTGTGTGTATGTCTGTGTGTGTGTGTGGGGGGGTCCTTGTATGGTCTCTGCTGCTCACTTAAAGGGGACCTATTATGGCATTTAATGTATATTTTAAACAGGCCTTGAATGTCTTAAAAACAATCTAAAGCTTGTTTTTTCTACATAAAACAGAAATTCAGCCTGTGGGCCGTGTTTATAGTTTTACCGCTTCTAAGCAAATTTTCTGTGCTGGATTCTAAGGGGAGGGGAGGCTATGATAATGAGGCTCTGCGCTGATTGGCTGCCTGAATGACGTGTAGCAGGGGAGGGAACAAAGCCTCGCTCCGGGCAGAAGAGCCGGCTGCGTACACAAAGCGTGTCCTATGCGTGGGAGCTTCGGCGACAAAATAAATTCCATTGCTTTATTTTTTTTGTATTGGACTTTCCTAACTGGCCGTGAGTTTAACGGTTTCAGTGTGGACAGAGAGCGTCCGATGTCTCGCAGCTCGGCGCGATAGTCGGACGCTGGGATCTTAAGCCTGAATTACGGTTCTGCGTTAAATCGACACGTACCCTACGCCGTAGGCTCTGCGTTGGTGTAACGCGGAACCATAAATCAGCCTTTAGTTACGTGAAGAGGGATCCGGGTCACCTCGTCTTCACACTAATTCACACAGGAAGATTTAATTGAATTCTAAACAGGTACACCACAGTTATTTACTCCTCATCATTTCATATGTTACAAGACAAATGAATCATGTTAACTGTAAAGAAATCACAACACTGAATTTTCACAAATGGCAACTTTATTGTTAAAAAAATAGAACATAAGTTGTATATAAATAACATGTATTGCTGGCTCAAGGAAGGACGGTGCGTCTTCTGAAGGTGTCGTTGAACAGCTTCAGGTGCATTGCTTGGAAGATCTGAAACCATGAACAGAAGTTCGCGGCGACGCGCACCCTACGCCAGACCCTACGTTGAAGGCTCTGCGTTGGTGTGACGCGGGACCATAAATCAACGCACACTTGGAGTAGTGGGCTCGGAGCGGCAGCCATACACCGCATGCGCAGAGAGCACGCCTGTTTGTTTTGAAGCTGAAGCAGCCCTATGCTATCATGTCTGTTGTGTGGAATTACTTCAGAGTGAACGAGGAGAACAATGCTGTCGCAGCATTTTAAGTTAAGCTGCTATTTGTACTAGACTATTGAGTCTGTGATTGCACTATGTTCTGATGTTTGATTGTTCTAATGTTTGATTGTTCTAATGTTGCACTAGTAGTTGTTCTACTTCTAATGTGAAGAAAATTTTTTTATACTGACTTAAGAATGTTCAAGCTGCCTACCTCCTATGTGCTCAGTTTACAGTACACATGTTAAAATATAATAAAAGGGTCATCCTGCATAATTTTCTTTTCTCTTCTTCATTTTTTATTGTTTTATAAAAGTATCGGATCGGGACTCGGTATCGGCAAGTCCTCAAAATCAAAGGACTCGGACTCGGACTCGGGGGCAAAAAAACCTGATCGGGACATCCCTAGCCACCGGGGCCCGGGGCTCCTCACCGGTCCGGTCCGTGAGCAGCCCCGGTGCTCCGGAGCTATGCTAAATACTCTACAAAGTTCTTACTTGTAGACAAATATAAATAACGTCACTTACCGCTGACTCGTGTGCAGTTGCCTGGTCCGTACTGTGGGCACTGATCCTTTTATGAGGGTAAATGTCGATGCAAAACCTCATTTTTACTGTCCCCTCGCTGTGGAAACAGCCACCGCTTCTGAACAATGGCGGAGCTCCAGCCGGCGGAGTTAAGTTGTGGGCGTGGTTTCAGCAGGCCGACCTATGGAAATCAGCGCCTATCGTTACGTAATGACAGGCGCTGATTCTGAACGGCTCATAGAAATCACATGACACTGGAAGATTCACCCGGGCGGGGTGTTCAGACCCTGCAGAATTTCATGGGATTTCATCTTTCGTGTGTTGGCAGGGTGAGGGGAGACCACTTTATATATGTTAAAACAAGAAAAAACGTGTTTTTCATAATAGGTCCCCTTTAAGCTGAGGGTGGCCACAGGAGCAGCGGTGCACCCCCATGGCCATGGAGGGCGACTGGTACCTGAGGAGTTAAATTACCTAAGAAGGGCACGGTCTAGTGATGCGCGGGTCGGGGTTTTTCCAACCCGCCGGTCCCGCATTAATGAGAAAATATGACCCGTCCCATCCCGCCCCGCACCACCATATCTATTTGCACAACCCGCCCCAACCCGCACCCGCCGGTATTAATACACGATTACACGTTAAATGTGCCATTGAATAAGGCGTTTATTCCGTCTCACTCTCACAAAGGTGAAAACAGGCTTTACAGTGCACTGGAAACTGCAACAAATTCAAATCTTAAGCCTGGTAAATAAACAATAAATAAATCCAAAAATACAAATAAAATTAGGTTTTTGTGGCTATTAACCACATTAATCTAACCAAGGCATTGTTATTCAATGTGCACTGTGCAAAAAAAGAATTGCATCAACTGTGCCGGGGTTTAGTCTGTTTCGCCTGGACTAGAGCACCCGGCCGGCTGAGCTGAAGGTGCGCTCGCTCGATGCACTTGTTGCAGGGATGCAGAGAATCATTCTGGCCACCTTGCCAAGCAGAGGGAAGACCTGTGACTGAGACTCCCAGAAACTTAAAAGGTCATTCCCATCCCAGAATAGCTGGCTGTCAATGTAGCGCTGCACCTCGTCTTTCTGGTCATCTTTTTCACCATTATCCTCCCACTCGCTGAACGCAGCCAGTTTTCTTTTGGCTCTTTCGGCGTCCTCAACTAAAATAAAATGGAATAATATAGTTTTACTATTTGGATTTAGCCTTCATTATTAAGCTATTAATATAAGCTATTATAAGCTATTAAGCTATTTTCACATAGAACGCGGCAACACCGCCGTGGGGGGGCACAGACTCGGTGCAGAGTCGGCGCAGGTGGAGCAGAGTCAGCGGCGAGTGGGCGCAGACTCGGCGCAGAGCAGCGTGCATATTCGTTGCAAGTTGCTTGGCGACCGAAAAAAGGTTTTTCCGGTCTGGCGCCGTTTTCCAATTCATTGTGTATGTGCTGTCGCTGCGCAAGGGCGCAGGGCTTTGCGCCGAGTCTGCGCCCATCCCGGCGGCGTGCGCCCTGTTGCGTGCCGCCGACCTCGGCGACAGACCCTGCGCCCTTGCGCGGACGCAGCACATACAACAGCTGGGACAACGCTGTTATAAGATTTATTAAATAATAGGCTACATCTTATGACAGCTTAGTCTATTACAATGGTTGATTTAACAGCAATTCGCTTTGGCTTAAAGCTACTTTCCAATGAATGGGAAAGCCGGCGGCAGGTGCCGCTGTCCGCCCTCTATGTGAAAGTAGCTTTACGCCAAAGCTAATTGCTGTTAAATCAACAATTGTAATAGACTAAGCTGTCATAAGATGTAGCCTATTATTTAATAAATCTTATAACAGTGTTGTCCCAGCTGTTCTTGGTAAGACGTGAGTCCCGCAGCCGCAGGCGGCATCAGCTCGACTCGCCAAAAACTCGCGACTTCAAAAAAATGATTTAACTTATTTTACCACACAAAACATGATCTAAAATTACTTTTTAAACTGAACAAAATAATACTATAACGAAAAAAACGTTTTAGGTAACGAATTAACTTAAACAGCGGTCACAAAACTTTTTTGACTACTGCCTCTTTTCAACAGGTATCAAAACAACAAAGTCTCTACCCAAACAATATTATAAAACAATATGCAGAATAATCAACAATAATCGCCCTTTGAAATGCAACAACAATAAACAATAATGATATTATTGGAACGGCTGCAACAAGAGTATTGTTTATTATTATTACGGCTATATTTTTATGAATACTTTCTTACCTTTAACTGTGGTCTGCTCAGGCTCCCCCGCTGCCGCTGTTTGCGCTTTCGTGACGTCGGGTCGCAGGTTACGTGCTTGCGAGGGATTGGCCCGCCTCACCCGCCCTGCCCATGAAGTGAAAATTTCTTGACCCAACCCGCGGGACCCGCTGGTTATGGGTCGACCCGCGCATCACTAGCACGGTCCACCACACCTGTAGTTGCACCTGTAGTCAGTAGAACATTCTTAGAGAATACAATCAGTGCGGTTACATGCGCATCTAAATCAAGCAACAAGGCAACAATCTAGTTAAGTATTGAACTGGAGTTGCCGAGAAACATATATGCGCGGGAAGACAATCGCTTATTGAGTGACGTGCGCTCTACTCCAAGATGCTAGGTGGAGCCACACGCACTTTTGCGTTGGCGTTCTTCCGGTTCCTTCTTTGTTGTTCGTCTTCTTCTTCTCCTACTGTCAGTACGTGCACATGCAGCGATTCAAACTGGTTGGAGATCATTTGCACACATCGTACTGACTTTTAAACTGCATGTGAACACCTTAAGTCAGTCAAGTAATCTGATCAGACTGGATTCATCAACCCGCTTGCAGCACCTAGATAAGCCAGTCGCAACCGCCTTGTTAATGCCATGTGTACGGAGACATGGATATTACAGTCTGCGCATGCTCGAGAATTTCCCCCGGGGAGGGGATTCACCCGGAAGTGAAAGGAGACGACCCAACGCTGCTCAGTAGTAGCTCCCTGGGGTGTCGTTTGACTGCTTCAGGGGTGTCGTCAAAATATTTCCTATTCTGACATTTCATATATAAATACTGTATTTTCGCGACCATACGGGCGCCGTGTGAAAAGGCATAGCCTCAGTCTTATGTGTCATATTTCTGTATTTAAAACACACACGGCGCACCGACCGAAACGGCACACACACAAGAACACACACACACACACACAAGCACAGGAGTGTGCGTATTTAAAAATACAGCGGGAGCAAAACTTTGTTTGATTGTAGGCTACTTTATTTCAGTTTTTACATTAATCAAACCCATTAAGTCTCATCCTCGGTTTCTGCATTAAAGAGCTCCGCTAAATCAGCTGTGCCAGTCCGAATTCCTCGCTGTCAGAGTCACGTTCCGTGCCGTGCGGTGCCTCGGAAATGCACGCTTTTGCAAAAGCTCGCAAAATAATCCCAGCAGACACGTTAGCCCACGCATCAACAATCAATCTGCAAACTGTGGCATAAAAAAAACAAAATACGCCGTACCCTACGCCGTAGGCTGCGTCTATTTAACGCGGACCTAACGCCGCGTTCCATTTATCCTCGGAAGTGGGGATTTCCCAGTCCCCAGTCGGAATTTTCAACTGGAACGCCCCTCAAAGTGTGGTTTCCCACTGGGAAAGTGGGAGAGTCTTCACCACCCCCGAGTTACCATTCCAAGATGGCTGCCATTCCCAGTTCCCACTTCCGATTTCCGAGGTAAATGGAACGCGGCATAAACCCCGGAGCCGGCAGACAGAAATCTCTAAATTTCGGAGCAAATTTCTTAACAGGCGTAGCTACAACTGTTAGATTTCATCTATTAAACCAACATCTTCCTAAATGATTTATTTCAGCCGGCGTGATTCTCAACAGAGCAGCGTCCCAGAGAGAGTTTCTCTCCCGGGGCTGACGCAGCAGCTTGACCCGGCGGACACGTCTCTTCTCGGGCTGTGAGCTGAGGTTGCTCCCCGGGGGCGGCGGCTCTTCTCATCTCCGAAAACATCGGGTCAAATTTCTTAACAGGCGTTATTTGGATAAACTGAGCCCCGGTTGCGGATCTTAAGGTTACCTTTATACCTGAAAAAATATTAAAACTTAATAAAGTGCCATATTAACAGCGCTACAGCTGAAATTAAAACAGCTTTTGGCTCTCTGCTTCCTGATCAGGTTAGGGATGAAAACGAGGGGGAGTAGGAGAAATGGGACAGGCACCTGGGCCAAGTGCCCTAGATCTCAAGTGCCCTAAAATCTCCCCCTTCTTTTTTAGGGGTTAGGGAAGAAAAGAAGTGCGAGTGGAGAAAAGAAGGGCGAGTGAAGGAGAATTGGGATTGGCCCTTAGCATGCACTTTTTCCTTTCCTCGTTGTTAAGCGGAGGTCAACCGGAAGTGGCTCTTTGTTGAAATGGTTACCATGGTTACCTCGGGTACAGCGCCACCTAGCGTCACGGAGTCAGCCATGCTCTGGTTACAGTGGTTTATTCAATCTGATTCAGTCTGATCTCAGAACAGCATGTGTAATCAGACAAGTTGATCCAATCTTCTGCATGTCATTATCTGATCAGATCTCCAACCACCTTGAATCGCTGCATGTGCACGTACTGTGTGTTGATATCCTGGCTTTTGCGACTCGTCACTTCCGGGAGTCCCGGGGCAGTCAGTAGCTCGGTTAAGCGTGGGTTGCGTAAACATGCCGGAATAACTCGAAATATCTGGCACTAATAGCTCAATTTAAAGAGCTTCAGTTTGGTTCGACTAAAGCCCAGCTAAGATGTATACATGGCTTTTAAAAATTTGATATCGGTCAGATTAAGGCACCATTTCGACTTTTTGTTAGTGCATGTAAACGTACTGACTGTGATTTATTCACAGCATGACAATATGCATGGTAGCCTACGTGCTACGATGCAATTCACTCTACATGTGATGTTCCAATAATTAAATCAAACATAACAGCTTCAGGCTTTCAGCATCATCAATATGAGCTGTTTACCTCCTTCTCACACAAAGGTTTGTTGCTTTAAACAGGCACATAAAGGAGACTAAAGTAGTTTGATTAGTTACCTGAAGGTGACTTGCAACTCAGGCTAATTATAACACTACTACATATTTAAAAAAGATCTGACAACTCAGTTACTAAACCAAACATGAGACAGCTTCAGGTGTCACTTCAGGTGCTTTTTGAGCAATCTGACGATCGCTGTCTTAACTGTCAGTGTCAACCTGAAATGATATACTTATTTAATAACAGAAAGAGCTTTTATATGACTGTCACTGGGATTGGCATGATTTAATTGGTTAGCGAGACCGTTTCACTTTAGAGATGAAATGAAACTACCTTCAAGATAATTTATAGTTGCAATTTTGTGGGACAATCTTTAGCTCATTGATACGTATGACACTTGTGCGAGCATGTGTCTACATGGAAAATGTAATAAATACATGCATTAATTTTCAAACCTGTTGTAATGTGCACGGCTCTTAAAGGTCTGTTTGATATGTCAGAAACTGATTTAAGCTCCGCTGGTTGAAACCCAACTGGCATTTCTAAATGTCATAATTTCCAGTCAAAACAACTTTCCCGTTTTGCGGCAGGTTTATCCTGTTGCTCTCAGGGAACAGAGATCACACTGCTTCCTATTAGTATCAAGAACCAAAATCCGATATTATCACATTAGGAGGTAAATCAGACTGTGTTTAACAATTTTTGGGGGGTTGAGGACTTCACAAAAATGCATGAGCTCATTCTAATCTTGTAAATCAGTGAAGAAAAAAAAGAGAGGGGCGGGGGTAAAACATCCATTGAGGGCTGAAAAAAGGACTAAGCATGCAAGCATCTACTCTGTCAAATGTAGAATGTCATGTCAAAAAATACCAAAAAGCCGTATATCAGCATTATGCAGTGATGAGAAGCTAATGTAGAGGAGAGCAAACTCCTCCAGGCTACAAATGACACTTCTTATGTGATCTAGTAAAGTTCAGAGGAGCCTGGTTTGTTCTCTGATCAAAGGGGAGGAAATTGACCAAAATGTCCATGAGGCAGGGGGCATTCATCATCTGAAAATAAAATATATTGTCTCCATATGGTTGTAATAATTTATAGTTATAGAGAGGGGCTCCGGTGTTGAAAAAAATCTGGTTTATGGTAATACGGCTGCAACAACCAGCTGGCAGAACAGCGCAGTGAATAACACTTAACCTTTCTTTGAATCCAATTATTTTTAAAAGACAGTCACAATATTCTTTGATAGCCACCACAATAGCTTTAAGTAATGTACTGACTTGCAGAGTCTGCAAACTGAAAACAATTTCAGGCAACATGAACAGGGTCTACGGATAAATTGTTCTGTGGGCATTAGATGGCAAACAACAGAATTTCCGTAAATATGCTGGTCTTATGTGTAATGTGACAGTGTATTTCAAGCAGGGGTCCTATTACTTAAATAAGTGCTATTAGCGTCTCTGTGGAGACTGCTGTTTTTCCCGAACTCTCAAAAGCTTCTTGCGGACTAAGAAAAAAGGCTTTTGTTGTCCCACCCCTCTATTGCCCTCCAGTTTCCGACTGATTTACATACAAATTGATCTTGAGGTAAATCAGATGTCACTTTTCTCCGGGTCACAGAGAACATGCTGAGATAATGAAATCAGGGTCCGCTGAGTGCTACACTTGCACAAGCTACCAGATGGGTCTCTCGTTTTTAATGCAACGCCTCAGTTTCTGTGCGGCTGCACAGACACGCTGGTGTGAACTCATGTGTGTGCATGTGTGTTTGTTTATGCAAAATCATCTAACATCCCCTATTTATTTAGCCAATAAAAAAGTAAATGTGTTTGCTCATGTGTGATCATTTCTTTGACAGTTTTGTATAGAGTACATGCCTCCCCGGTGACTTGGAAGATTGCTCTGAACTGCTTAGAGAATACATTAAAGCGGATACAATTTTAAGTCCCTCCAAACTCTTGCTTAAAGTTGCAAAAACAATAGTTAATATGTAATAATAATAATAATAATAATAATAATAATAATAATAATAATAATAATAATAATAATAATAATAATAATAATAATAATAATTAAAATGGGTATAGGTTGTCATTAGAGAGGAGTGTACATAAAAAAAGAAGACTCAATGAATAAACTGAAACCCTTATCATTATTTTAATAATAATCATAGTTTGGTGTCTGGATTCCGGCCTTATCACTCCCTCAAGGATGATATGTAAAATTGAGATATTAAGAGTTGAAGCACAACAAATACACATTTCTGTTTTAATTCTGGGGTGGTGAGGGCCCTGGATAGCTCAGGCACCATTTGTAGCGGCTATAGTCCTCGTGCAGGCAGCGCAGGTTCGAGTCTCGGCCTATTGCTCTATACTGCAATCAAGTCTGGGATAACCCATGTTTTTAGAGATTGTTTTCCTCATAGTCTAAGTAAGAAAACGTCATCTGCATGTAAGCAATGAATCATTAAAGCTTGTCATCTGAGTTCTTCTTAATGCGTGTGTCACATCGGGCCTTTATACAGCCTGATTTATATTATGCACAGTCATTGTTGAATAAAGTTTGTAGGAAAACTTGCCTTATTATTTCCAACTGCTCTCTTTAGTAATTAAAAGTAACAACACTTTTGGCATTTGTAAGTGATTTGCATATAGAGTGGGAAGGTCAAATTCAATTGCTCAAAACAGCTTTGCGGACACATTTTAATGCCAGGTGTGAACACGTGCTAAGCACTGGCCACATGTGATTTGATTTCTCTGGTTGGATGTTAAAGTAAGGTCTTACTGTTGCCAAGGATCTATGGATAATATAAGTGGATTAAATGTTTGCAGCCCTAAGGTGGATAAAAAACTGTTTTTCAAGAAGAGGTTTACCTCATTTGTTGTTATGATGATAGCTGCGTGGAAAGCTGTAGCTCACTGGTCCAAAACCTCCATAGCAGTTTAACTACGTCGTGATTTTTATATTAATCAAACCTCAAACCATTCACTCCCATTATCTCCTCTGGTCCGAGACACTGTCATTATGGAAGACATCCCAGAGGAATCTGGTATTTGTTGTTTTCTGTTAGATTAATAGCTTGTAAAGTTAGTTATATTAAACCACTTAATCTCTCCTTCAATGGATTCCTCTAGGTTTCTCCCTTCAAAAAATGAATGACGCACAATCTGTCTTGGAAAAGGATGGACCGGTGAGGTAATAGTTCGATAGACAAGGGCTTGATGAACTATCATGAGGTATTATGAGTCATGTCTCTGTTTTGAGACTGATGGAAACAAGAGACAGTGCATTAATATGAAGATGATGATGTTGATGACAGGAAACAAAATCAACACAGTGCTTTAAAAATAAGAACAATGACATAGGGTTTGTTATTAATAAGAATAATAATAATAAATGTATATTTAAAAAAAGTTTTATATTCATATTTTTCCAGCACCAAAAACTGACTTACAATTATGATTCATCATAATTGACTAAATAGTTCGTTTTTTCTGTATGGGTGGATTAATAGGAAGCTGGGGTTTTTTTGTGTACTGCATTTTTTAAAATCCAGATTTTAACATTCAGTTCGCAGAAAAAAGTCAAACAAATTATGTTTTGATTGTTTTAGGATCCAAACTTCATAAATACAAAGCTGCAAGCAGACCTACGATGCTGGCATCTAGAATAGAGTCCTGACTATAGCAACCTTGAAGCTTTAAACCCATGGCATCTGTGAAGTAATTCAATCCTGAGAAGAAAAAAAAATAGATGAGAAGGATTTCCCCATGAATGATTCAGCCATCCCAAACAAGTTTCAAGTATTTGATACTAACACAGCACCTTTGTCAAACTGCATAAAAAAAACATGAATAGTTGTCTGGAGAGCAGAGGACTTTTATGAAGTTATATGATTTGAAACTAAAATATGATATTTAAAAAAAAAAAAAAAAAAAAAAACCTTCTCAAATTGACTAATTGTTTTAATCTTTCGTTTTTGTTATATTTATGTTCTTCAGAGGCAAAAGCAATTACAGCTACAGCTCGGTGTCAAATGAAGATTAGAAATAAATGCTGGAGACTCTGTGGACCTTCTGTGCTGTAATTCTTCTTCTTCACATCATAAATACAAAGAGAAAAAAAAGAGGAATGACGTGAAGCTTCGAAATCATCAGTCAGACTGACAACCTTGAAATGGAACAAGACCGGTCTCCTCCCCTCCTGCGCTGCAGTCTGTTTTACCATTTGTTTAAGTAACTCTTGCAGTCATGAGACTGCTTCATTGCCTTTTAACCTATACCAATCAAGTTAGTATGTTTAGATACTATTAATGAGTCATTTCAGACCAGAACGCTGGCCGGCTACCCATAAATGTTGGAGCACAATTATTGCTTAATGAGTATCTTTCTGGAAGTAACAGTAAATAGGATATTAAAATGTTATATTAGTTTGATGTCATGAAACGAAAAAGATTTAATCTGCTCTCACGTGATCACATTCTGCAGTTGAAGGAGTCAGTGTATCTTCATCCATCACATAACACTGCCAGAAAAGGATGAAAGAGCACATAATGAAGCAGTAGTTTACATTGCTCTCAGGACAGTGGGGACAGTCTCCAGCTAGTTTAATTTCTACCAG
Organism: Cololabis saira; assembly: GCF_033807715.1. Lineage (NCBI taxonomy): Eukaryota > Metazoa > Chordata > Actinopteri > Beloniformes > Belonidae > Cololabis > Cololabis saira. Next base: position 25,237,922 of record NC_084597.1, on the reverse strand, counting down.
AGAAATAAATCAAAGGAACAATAACAAAAATGACCAAAGACCTCTCAGGGACCAGCGTGAACTACTAAGTGTGATAAAGGTGAGACCTGATGAGCTTTGAGCCAATGGCAGAGCAACTTCGGCGTAATGAATTGAACACAAATTACTTTCTTTAATTGGGTTCATGATCTGTGGACTGGAGTGTCAGGGGCCTCCAGTAAAAAGGCTGACAAATGAGACACACAGATTTCCAGCACCATTTAATGCTGTTATAAAGACCGGAAAAAAAAAATATTGGAGAAGTCCACGGAAAGAGTTTGTGCCAGGTTTTGTACTGCCTCAACAGGGAAGACCAGGCAGGATTTATAGGGATTACTCGCTTTTACGCAGTAGAAGTGTGGAGTAAGAAAGAGTCATAAATTAGCCTAAAAAATTTGCAACTATTATATTTTTTCAAATGTAAGCAACTTACTTTGCCAAGGTTATTGGCCACCTACTGGAAATAAAATTTGTATTGATGTTGTGGGGCTCATTATTTACAACACAGAAAAATCAGCCATAGATCTTTGTGAAAGCCCAGTGCTGCAATTAAGAGCTGTAGTACTCATGAATTACAGCCTGATTTCTGTAACTATATATATTTTCAGCTTTAGGGATGCTAACAACTAGCTCTTCTGCAATTTGATTGACTTCTAGGAATCACCAGTGCAACAGTGTTTTGGACATGAATAAATCTTTTTTTTCCTTAGCATCGGTGCTTGACTGGAATGAAAGATAAAGATAAAAAGACACTATAATTAGCTTGGATATAATCATTCACTCATTCACCTACGCTGTCCTGACTGCAGAGAAATGTAATGTTACCAAATGCTAAGGGCACAGAGACACAGATTTAAATTCATATGCCCCAATTTCTTGGAATAAGAGTTGTTTACAGATATCTGGGTTAAATGGAGGTGTAAATTGGCCTTTAGATAAGTCCATAAGGCTTAATTTCTTGTTGTTATTTGGCTTCTTTTTAAACTTCACTGAGTCTTCCTCACCTATGTGCGCTGTCCAGTAATGAAGCATATGGTTAAATGTTGTGAGCTGAAAAAAAAGTTGAATTAAAGTGGAGAACAACAAATTACAGGACCTGTTCATATTTCTTTTCTTTTTTTCTTTTAATTGAGTTCGAGATCACATCATACATATTTTGAGATGTAATCAGCTCTATGCTCATATCCTGTGTTGTAGCAATGAAGAACTGTGTTGCGGATTAATTGTAAACTCCTCATTATCCGAAGGTCCACTTCTTTGTGACTCCACTCTCATTTGTGCTGCTCCTGATTCCTGGTTAAACTGTCATCATTAAAATTAGCTGCTTGCACCTGCAAATGTAGATCAGCGCTGTTTAAAGATGTCACATACTTCTGGAAACTCCCCCCGTTGGGGAGAGCAGTTTCTGCAGTTGAGCTTAATGAACATAATTGTATACTTTGAGCAGCTTAGTTTTTCCTCACCACACACATATACTGTATATCCTTGGAGTACACTGGAATGTGAAATTTAACTTTACTAAATATGCATCAATGTCAATTTGACTTTTAGGTCCTAAATGGGATTCAAATGCACCTTGCTAATATTTATGACCACTAGAAGTGCTATGAAGCATTTATTTTTTAAGAGGACATGCACAGTTAAGTATGCATGTGATGTCAAGCATTCACACTAGTTCACGTCAGGACTCAAAGTTGTCACACCTTAACACAGGGGGCTTCATTTGAAGCATCGTTTTAGGATAGTTCTACAGAAGTCCATTAGTGTGTGAAATGAATTCTGGTAAATCAAGGTAAATATTTTCTATTTTTGATGTCACTGCGAGACTCATAACCATGGCAATCTAAAAACCACAGGTTCCCTCTAACATTGTGTTTACATAGGCCTTGATGCACAAATGTTGAGTTTCTTCTCAGAGTGAGTCCAAACCTTTTGCAGACTATGTTTCATCTGCCATGAGATGGGTTTTATAGTTGCACTTGAGCCCATTTAATACAGCAAATGCAGTAACAGCTGTAAGGAAAAAATATATTGTTTCACAAACCATTAGAAAAACACATTACACATCAATAAACAGAAAGTAATACGTTTTATCTCTTTAAATCCTTCGTATTTATCTAGCATTAGATTGTGTTCTTATGAACAATGTTTGGCATTGTACTTGTCTATGATTTCAGCTCAGTCCAATTCCAACCTTTTTATTAGAACTCACTCAGAGGAGGAAAATGTTGATGGACTCACGATGTCAATAAGCCGCATCACGTGACTTTACAAGGATTCCATTTGTCAAGATCTTTTTTTTTATTTATTTATTTATTTGTTTATGAATCCAGACAATAAAACAATATATACTGGTTAGCAACATACAGTTAGGTCCAGAAGTGTTTAGAGAATGAAAAATGAGTTTTAATGATTGTGCTTTCATACACCAACAAAATGCATTTTTAATAAAAACTTTAAGATCTGATAAAAGTGTAGACTTTAACCTATAAAGCCAGATATATCATATTTGTATGAATTCCTGAGACCTACTGTATGCACCACCCCCATTATCAACAAATACAATTTTTATGCAATATATAAATAGAAAATAAAGCTGCAAGCAGCGATGAACGGGCCCTCGCACCCTTGTGTCTTCAGGCATGGACATTTAGCGGATGACACCAGCCAGGACTCTCTATAGCCGATCAAACCATTCAAAAGTTATGGCAGAAAGTAGGAACTATCAGATATCGACAAATGACATGAAGGGGCGGGGCTAATTTGTAGCAATTATGTTAAAGGAATCAAAACCATGTCCGATGACACCTCCCACGAGTCTTCATGTCAAAGCATTCAAAAGTTATTGCAGAAAATCGGAACCATCACATATCGACCAATCAGAAGAAGGGGCGGGGCTAATTTGCACAAATTAAGGTGAAGGACTCAAAACCGTGTCAGATGACACCACCCACGACTCTGTATGTCATACCATTCAAAAGTTATGGCAGAAAATAAGATCTATGAAATATCGACCAATCAGAAAAAGAGGCGGGGCTAATCCATGCCAATGAAGGTCAAATACTCAAAAGCGAGTTTGATGACACCACCCACGACTCTCTATGTCAAACCATTCAAAAGTTATAGTAGAAAATATGGACTATCAAATATTGACCAATCAGAAGAAGGGGCGGGGCTAATTCAGGCCAATGAAGGTCAATGACTCAATACAGAGTCGGATGACACCACCCACGACTCTCTATGTCAAACCATTCAAAAGTTATAGCAGAAAATAGGGACAATCAATCAGAAGAAGGGGCTAATTTTCAACAATTATGGTCAAGGACTCAATACCGAGTCCGGTGACACCACCCACGACTCTCGATGTCAAACCATTCAAAAGTTATGACAGAAAATAGGGACAACCAATCAGAAGAAGGGGCGGGGCTAATTCATGCCAATGAAGGTCAAGGATTCAATACCGAGTCTGATGACACCACCCACATGTCTTTATCACAACCCGTTCAAAAGTTATGGCAGAGAAAATTTTTCTAGGGGGCGCTGTTGAGCCATTAGGCCACGCCCATTAATGCAAGCCATGAAATCAAATTAATCGCCAGGCCTGGCTTGCCTGCAAAACTTGGTGACTTTTGGGGAACTATCAAATATGGACCAATCAGATGAAGGGGGGGGCGCGCTTTTTGTCATCTAGCATCCCCACGGTAAGGCTTCTGAAAGAGAAAAGTAATGTGCGTCGTCGCAGGATGGAGACGCACATTTTGATGTATAACACACCTGGGTGCACGTTACGGTTCGGGCCGTATTAACTGCCGAAGGAATGGCATAAATTGCGCCAAAATTACGCGAATAATTCAAAATGGCCGACTTCCTGATCGGTTTCGGCCATGGCTCCAAGAGACTTTTCTTTAAGTTGCGACATGATACAGGTGTGTACCGATTTTCGTGCATGTATGTCAAACTGTATTGTGGGGCTTGAGCCACAAAGTTTTCTAGGGGGCGCTGTTGAGCCATTTTGCCACGCCCATTAATGCAAATCACGAAATATCAAATTTTTCGCCAGGCCTGGCTTGGTGACTTTTGGGGCACGTTTAGGGGGGCAAAAAAGCCCTCCTTTCGTCAGAAGGAAAAGAATAAAGAAGAAGAAGAATTAAAATTCCTACAGATACAATAGGGCCTTCGCACTGTAAGTGCTCGGGCCCTAATAATAAAAAAGATTCCTACAGATACAATAGGGACTTCGCACTGTAAGTGCTCGGGCCCTAATAAACCTATGGTGTGGCCTTGCTGTCACTTCTGTCACTTTCAAATCACTCTGAACCCCTGAAAACGGAGGTACTTTGCTTAAAACTGCTGCATTTCCGAAATGGTCTGTTGAATATTTTTGTGAAACCTCTTAAATTAAACCTGCAAGTCTATGCTTAGTCTACACATCTTGTTTTATTTCAAATCCATTGTGTCAGTTTATGAAAGCAAAATCATCAAAAGTCTGTCACTGTCTAAATACCTCTGGACCTAACTGTAAAAGCAATTTTCCAAATGCTTTGTAGAGGGGAAAAAATGCATTTAATACATTTTTGTTGGGCCTTATGGATACATATAATGCAGTTTGGTCTTAGCTTGTCATTTTTACTTGCACACTTGGCGAAAGGATATTGCAGATTAATTCCACTGAGAACTAAAGATTTTATAAAGTACTGGCATCAGCATAAAGTTTTAAACTATATTATTTATCTAAGTACAAGTGAAACCCAGAATGAAATTGATGCCTGCAGGAAGGAAAAGGGAAGACACATTGTTTCTTACAGCTATCAGTACACACTGACCTGTCATTATTTTTTACTCAAATGAGTCCAAATGCAGAAAAGTGCAGAAAATTACTTCATTTTGTAAAATGTTAGAAGAAAAGGAATTATTAGATTTGACTTTGAAATACTATGAGCCCAAAATGTATTTAGAATGTCAGTGGCCAAAAACTTAAAAATGGAAATTAAAATTGAAGGGAAAAAAATCTTGTCACAACATCTGGGGTCATGTGGGAAACAGCATGCATTCCTGCATCTCAAACCAGCTGGGCAGCACGGTGTGACACAGATAAGGATCTCGATGGCAGCACACAGAAGGTCAGCTCGATCAGATGCAGAAGAATAGGAATCCAGCTCTAAGAATGGAGTGAAGATGGGTCCTTAAGTTTAAGATTATATGTATCCATTATTGTAGCACAGAGAATAAATAAATAAAAATTTGGTTGATATGGGTTCATTTAGACAGTACAGAGATGAAGTCGTCATTAAGATGAAATGATCCTTTACTTTAAGTGTAACACAATAGAATGAATGTTAATGGCACAAAGTATTTAATTTGTTCTAATTGTGGTGGAGATTGTTAAATACACTGCACGGTTGACTGTTGTCCCAGCATAAACACTTGGTCTCCCAGCGAAGACAGAGACACATGTGGGATGCAACCAGCAGTGCTCCACTGCCCTGAGGGGCCAGTTTCAGTGTGGGTTTTGCTCGGCAACACACACAAGCACACCTGTACGCAGACAAGCGCATAGAGCGTGGTCTAGGTCCCGAGGCAAAGAGGCATGTGATGCAGAAATCCCTGTCCGCTGATATCTTCCTCTGTTAACTATGTGTGAAGGTCATTTGTCCCCTGCTTTGGCAAGACGCTCCATAAATCACAGCAGAATTGGCATGATGAGTATTCATGGTGGCAGCTACTGCCTCCAGTCTTTCCACTCCCCCCATCTTCACTCTGTCACAGTCAGGCCAGGCAGATGTGTACCATAAATAATGATGCATCTGGGCATTTTCATCTGTTGCAGTGCACTTGGAGCAGACATACAGTACTATGGACAATTCCTACTTAAGTTTGCAATTTTTTCTGGCTTCTGTTATTATCTAGATGTTTGACTGTATTGAGTTATCAACAAAATTTTCAATTAAGTGACTACAGTATATTGCACTTGTGGTCATTATAATTATAATACACAATACTTAAGCAATCTTTTTTGTCTGCACACATATTAATGGTTAATACCATGCTGGTAAGAACCTAAGGCATATATATATATATATATATATATATATATATATATATATATATATATATATATATATATATATATTATTTTTTTATTTTTTATTTTTTTAAACACACCTGGGTGCACGTTACGGTTTGGGCAAAGAAGCAGCCGAAGAAATGGCATAAATTGCGTCAAAATTACAGTACACGATTAATTGAAAATGGCCGACTTCCTGTTCGGTTTCGGCCATTGTGATGGTACATCAACTTCCAACAGGTTTAATGACACCTCTGTCATGGTCTGGGGGGGTCTGTATCACCTTCACTGGCACTATGTAACTTTGAGGAGCATGGTAGGAACCCTGCCACACTAAAAAACTACACATTTTTACAGCTTTGACTGCTTTACGGCATACGTAACTTCCCCCTCCTTCCCGATTCGTAGTCGAGACGAAAATGGGCAGGGCTTGGAGCGCAGCTCTGCAGAAGCTGGTAACCCGTTGCTGTGTTGTGGCTGCAGCAGCTCCACACACAACAGAGGTGGGGAAAAGATCGCTAATGGTTTAACTTTTCACCGCTTTCCTGCTCTGAGGCAGAACCACGGAGGCCGGCCAATTATCTGAGATAACAAATTAAAAGAGTAAAAGAGTCGTCGGCTCGGTTGGATCGCGGCTGTAACGAGTCCGACCAAACATAACTTTCCTCAGTAAACAAACAAACACGCACACAGACGGGCGTCGGATCAAAACACGGGTTTATTAAACCACAAACAAACACTCACAGACCGGGGTCGGATCATTCAAACGGGTTTTATTCCCCACTTCTCCAGCTAAACGCAGTTGTTGGCCAGCTCTCTGCGGTGCGATTAATTTTGTTGAGGAAAAAATATTAACTATTTGATTTGTAGCTGCAGAGGAAAAAAATAATCTCACGAGGAAAAAAAAATATTGCTCACGCCTCGGGGAGTACCGGGGCACGCGGGACAGTGTCCCCCACGCCTCGGACCCCCTGCCCCGTCAGACCTATGTGTGTGTGAGTCGTGTAGGGGGGGAAGGACGGGGAGCGGAGGTCGAAGCCAGGACTGGCCCTGGTAGGTGCCCACGCTCCCCCGCCGGCCATCCAGGTCGACAGGGGGCCGGCCCACCGAGCCAGGCCAGGGCCCCACCGCACCTGCATGAGCACCCCCGGCGCCGCCGGGGGGTCTATCTATCTATCTATCTATCTATCTATCTATCTATCTATCTATCTATCTATCTATCTATCTATCTATCTATCTATCTATCTATCTATCTATCTATCTATCTATCTATCTTAAATAGATAAATACTTTTTATTCTGACACATTCCATGGCTGCAGGTGGTTGCCAGGCAACCAGCACTTGCAAATGAAACATCAGAGTTGCTGGTAGCCAAACTTTGTGACCTCTGAAGAGAGCCAAGCTAACTGTTTCCTGCCAAATGCAATCATCATGCTATGCTAAGCTAACAAATAAGCATTTCCTCAACAACTAGTAGCAGATGTTGGATGGATTGATACTTTTGATCAAGTTAATGTATTGAATGCAAATTAAATTTACAGTGGGATGCTTCTGTGGCTGAGCAATTTTGAAAAAAACACTGTGTCTGGCTGCTGCTGACTGGCCTGCTGCTTAGATGTTGATGAAACCTGGCAGACTGAGCCCCTCTTAAATTCTGCACTGTACTAAATAATTAGCAAAAAAATTGTTGCTCCGTCTCAAAATGTTTACTTGAAAAGAAAAATGTATGCTGCAAAAAGAAATAAACAGTGTCAAATCAGCAATAATAAGCATTAATCAGTCAAATTCAAAGACACAGCAATGGCATCCAACCAAGCTACCTACACCACTTTCTCACATCCTCATGCAGATGGCAGTTATGTATATGTGTGTGTGACGCATGCACAACATACACATAACAAGCTCTCTGTATGTGTGTGTGTGTGTGTGTGTGTATGGAAAGTACTTATGAAAGCGGCAAGTTTGGCCCCTGAGGCGATAACAAAGCGATCAAACGTGTGTGTCACATATAAATTGCTTTGACCTTTTTTTTCCTCTCAGACTCATGGCTCGATGGCAGCAAGGGACATTTTACCCAACTGGAAAGAGTGCTCAGGTTCGCAAAACATGAAGAAATGGCAAGTGAGGAAATTAACAGTGGTAAGTGTTTGTCCTCTACGGGGTGAAAACACACCACTTTTTTCCCTTGTGTTTATGCTTTGCCAGTTTCCCCAAAGACACTGGAAAAAACCTTGAGCACACACCGACACTTTGTACTCTGAAAGAAAATCGATTTTGTTTCATTATACTGACACTTGGATTGTGGAAGCAACATGTTGCTCCGTATCACAAATACTTAAAAAAAAAAAAGAAGGTTCAGCCCTGTTAATTTGTTTGCAACGGAGCTGCCCACTTATGTAACATTTACCATACCTCTTGTTGAACCTATTAGGTGGAGTGGCCGTTTTGTTTTGGAACCCCTGGTTGACAGACTATTGACCACTTTAACAATTTTCAATTCTTAATGGCTGCATAAATGGACCTGGTGTCCAAGGTGGCCATCTGGCCAGAAGTCATGTATATAAATGGACCTTGAGACACTCGACTTCTGTAGCCATCAGTCGTGATTACTCTCTTGGCCTAATACAATATTCATGCATTAGAAGAGCCCTGCATTACTTTCTTTCTCCTCAACATGCTGCAGTCGGTAATTGAAATTTCTGAAGTGCGGCATGTTTAATAATGGAATTAATTTTCCATGCAATGTGTACGTGATGGACCATGCTCAGGGTACAGGGGAACAGGCTCCATTTCCAGGGAGGAGGAGAGAATAGCAGACTCCGACCATATTGTCAGATTTATGAATTTATGACTGAAAGCATTATAGCATAATTTAAGAATATATTTATGATGATCAGTTTAATTACTTTGAATACCATTTTTTTTGTTTGTTTGTTTTTTGCCACCTGAATAAGGATTTTTTTACTGAATTAAAACAAGAAATATTTCTAACCATTGCAAAGGGAAGTTGTTTTTTTTTCCAACACATATAATTCAAAAAATAAAAAGCCTAAAGAACTTTATAAATTGTTAAATGAATAATACATTTTAAACATAAAAGGAAGATATTAAAGGAATTGAGTTGTTTGACGCTTTATACAGAAAAACCACAAAAAGTAGACTTTGGTAAATCTGGTAAAGGTAATGATCGAACTTATCTGACGTATCATACAGTTAATGGGGAACAGACCATTAATGACAAGGAGAGTCCGAATAATGGGACATAATAATAGCCGAACAGAGGTGCAGCTCTCCCATGAACATTCACATGGATGTTTACTGAGAGAATGGATCTTTAAATTTACTTTTGCACACCACCTGACAACAAAATACTGCAAATGCCAAATATGTGTGTGTGTGTGTGTGTGTGTGTGTGTGTGTGTGTGTGTGTGTGTGTGTGTGTGTGTGTGTGTGTGTGTGTGTGTGTGTGTGTGTGTGTGTGTGTGTGTGTGTGTGTGTATACTCACTCACTCACTCATCTTCTCCCGCTTTATCCGTTCCCAGGTTGCGGGGGCAGCAGCCTCAGCAGGGATGCCCAGACTTTCCCTCACCCCAGACACTTCCTCCAGCTCTTCCGGGGGGAGTCCAAGGCTTTCCCAGGCCAGCCGAGAGACATAGTCTCTCCAGCGTGTCCTGGGTCTTCCCCGGGGTCTCCTCCCGGTGGGACATGCCTGGAACACCTCCCTAGGGAGACGTCCAGGAGGCATCCGGTACAGATGCCCAAGCCACCTCAGCTGACTCCTCTCAATGTGAAGGAGCAGCGGCTCGACTCCGAGCTCCTCCCGGGTGACCGAACTCCTCACCCTATCTCTAAGGGAGCGTCCAGCCAGCCTGCGGAGGAAACTCATCTCGGCCGCTTGTATCCGCGATCTTGTCCTTTCGGTCACTACCCAAAGTTCATGACCATAGGTGAGGGTAGGTGCGTAGATTGACCGGTAAATCGAGAGCTTCGCCTTTCGACTCAGCTCCTTCTTCACCATGACGGTCCAGTACATCGACCGCATAACTGCGGACGCTGCACCGATCCGTCTGTCAATCTCAGATATATATATATATATATATAATCCATATATTAATTTGTGAGGAAATAAACTGTAGGACAAGCACATTATTCATTTTGTTGTATTACAGTTTAGAGAAAGGGATGAGGTTTGCTCAGGGGGAGGAGTTAATGAAACGAGAGCGGGATGAAAACAGCCATCTCAGCACAATAATACTGAACCTGACAGCCAGGACATATTAGGCTAATGAAATGCTTCCAGATTGTAATAGTTGTATGAAAGACATTGTATGAAGGATATATGGGTGTGATGAAGCACAAGGTATTTTAAACCTCTAATTTAAAGACAATACTATAAATATGTCCATATAGGTCAACAATCAAATCTTTTCCAGATCTGAAAAAATAAAGGTGCAGATATTTCAGGACCTGTGGAGAACATCTCACTTAGAAGGGACAAGCTGAATACCCCAGGGAAAACACACTGAGTCAGTCAAACATGTACTTGCACTGCCACATTCATTCTTAGATTGTGCATTCATTTAATTGTTAATGCTTTTAAGATACACTGATCAAAATTTTAAGAACGCTTACGCTTGCCAGGGCACCAGCCAAACAAGTGCACATCAAGTATCTCCTCAAATGTTTGGAGAGCAGGAAGCCACCACTGATCAGGTGAACTGGGTTTTTTTGTACTTGGGTGCTGTGATTGGAGTGTTTTAATTTCCTATGTTTTCATATTTGTGGTAGTAACTCAGTCTTGCTGTCAGACCCCATGGCAAGTTCAAGTGGACTCACTGAGAAAGAAAATTAAGTCAGTTCCTTACAAAAACATAATTTTGCAGAGCATACAGATAACGGAGCCTGGACCGGACCAGCCCAAATTAAAAATTAAGTTAATTTACTTAAATAACTTGGCATAAACGTACAATTCATTCACTCATATCAATAATTGTTTGAAGTATTTTAGCCTTACAATTACTTAAAAGCTGGACATTGTTTACAGGCCTGTCATTAGAGTGTCAGGGAGGTTGTAGTAGGACCCAGATGCAGGAGACCAGAAGGCAGGAGTTCCAAAAAACGTGATTTATTTAACTAAAACAAAACCAAAAATGCTGCTGAGCAGGATACAAAAACCAAAACAAGAACCCAAACTTGACCCAAAAGAACAGCAGGGAGCAAGGTAAAGACAAGACCAGATATACACAAGGGTTAACGAGACACAGATGCAGACAATCAGGGCAGATGGGAAACAGGAAAGTCAAACTCAAACACAAAGACATGCGGTGCGTCCGAAATGCCATACTAAACAGTATATACTGAAAAAGTATACTTTAGTTTGGCACACTTTTGAGTAAATATCAGTAGTATGCATTCATTTTGGATGTACTACTCAGAGCGCACACATCACTTCCTGCCGTTGGGAGGGGGTCACAGCAGCAGTAGCAGCGCACCGCTCCGCTCTTTCCAGTTTATCCTGGCCGAAACAATATGACATTATATAATATTATTATATACGCATATTATAATATTATAATATTATATAATAATAATATTATTATACTTAATATTAAACTTATGACAGATATGTATCTGCGCAGCACTTAGCAACCAAATACCGCTGCATTGCATTGTCGGACGTTTCTGCTTAGCTAGTGTCCATCAACCCACACTGATACATTTCTCCGGAATGAGTATGGATAATGCATACTATTGTGTACGTACTAATGTTTCGGACGCACTAAAAAATCTCACATACTGTTTTTGCATACTCATTAGGGTGGAAGTATGGGATTTCGGACGCAGCCATCGGCTTCAAAATAAAACAGGAAGTGACAAAACCATGACATAGAGGACACAATAAAAAAAGAGAACACAATGAAAACATGATTTAGTAAAGAAATTGTTTGTAAAAATAACTGCTTCTCTAAGATATTGTGGATCATTTGCGGTTGAAGCCATGATGAGAAGGATATTAAATGGCTCTGTTTATTTTGCTGCTTTGATTGATTGATTGTTAAATAGCAAGGATTCTGACTAGTTATTAGCTCTATCTGTCCACACTCCACCGTGGAAAATTAGACTTCAAACTTAATAAAAGCTACAAGTATCAATGATTGAGCCCTCGCACGTGTAGTAGTCAATGATTCCTGCAGTCAAGGAGCTTAGACTTCCTGTTGGGTCATGGGTGTTCATCAGGTTCATCATTAAAGCTCTTTATAACCACTTTTACATTGTTGACTGCTAGTTGACTATAAAAGTGTACAAGGGTACAAGTGTGATTATTTAGACAGGTCCCCTGGACCACTTTATAGAGCCCTTTGTCACCTGCATCACTGGCATGTGCTATGAGTCTGGCTCTCTTCCATTATCTCTCAGTCAAAGAAAAAAAATGTGTGGATCCATGTATTTGGTGGTACTGGTGTGTTGCAATGGTTTTATTCAATTGAGGAAGGGTTTATATGACTGTAAAAGGCCAAACACCACTAAACTGTTGTCATTATTTTCAAACAAAGCTACATATGATGAGGACAGAGTCCAAAATCAGGATCTGTGTTAATAAACTAATTATCCATATAAATATAAATGTTGTGGGTTTTACTGGTTTTCTGGCATCCTCCAGTTTAAAAGCATACATGTTTGGCTGACTGATGCCTCCAAATTGAGTATGTGGTTTTGTTGTCTCTATATGGCTTTGCAATGCATTGGTGACCTTTCCAGGGCATACCCCTGCCTTTTGCCTGAAGAGAACTGGGATGAGTTCCAGCAGATCTAGGATGCCTGAAAATGTTGTCTGTATATAAATATAAAACACAGTGGATTACGTTGCCACAGAATTTACACCTAAATTGAAGAAGGTTTAAATTATTAAAATGGAATGTGTTTTTACTTACATTGTTCACCATTTCCTATTTTCTTTACTGAAAACTGTAACTACAACCACGCACATTTTTGTATATGCTTTCATTGAAAAGCCCTGCCTTTTTTATTAAAGCAAGAAAAATTCAGCTTTGAACACAAAAACAGTCCATATTTCTGTAATAAAACAGAAAAATAATTTGAGCTACTCAGAACAAAAAGCTGCAGTCTTGTAATTTCCAATAAATAACCCCAATTCTTTGAAAAATAAAAGTTGCCTCCTACACATCCACTGACAACATCACCATTCAGAAATTAAAACAAACAGGAAAACAAGAAACAAGAAAGAGCAAGAAAAAACACTAAGGGAATGTAAAATGCAAGGATGATGTGAATAACACACGTAATTCAGAAATGGATTGAGTGGGTGGTCAGAGAAGGTGAAAGACAGCTGAACAGGAGAGAAACACTTCTTTGATGAGAAAACATCAAAGAATGACAAGGTTGGGGAATTACATAGACACATTTAGACAGTCACTGAGTTGGCTTCAAATACCAAATGATTACTTTCCTTATCACAGTAAGTATATTTCAGTTTAAAGTGCTTGCATAAACACCCATAAGTACAGTAAGTGTTTTTTGGCTGCTTTGTACACAGTGGCGACGGTGGAGTATAACCCTCAAACGTTGCAATAGTCCTCAGCACCTGGCCTCCTCTGACAGTGATTTAAAAAAAAAATAAAAAAATACCCCCAAAAAAATACTTGTACATGTATCTGCAGTATTAAGTCCAAAATTCACTCTGTCATTGTTGTTTTTCTCCCCACCAATTCTTGAGGAAATATTTCTGCTGCACTGTGTGCATCAACTAACTTTGTTTGAACTTGTGGCTGTGCAGTGCATGGTGAGTTTATCAGCACATTTTTGTGAACAACATGCCAGCTCTGGAAATCTTTCTCTAGAGAGCGGGAAACCTGGACATATAATGTAGCCTGCAAAGAATCTACAAAAGAAAAGAAAGAAAGAAAATGAAAAAAAGCACCTTCAACACCTCTTATTGACACTTGGTCAATAAATGATTATAGAATTATAACATTGTGCTGAAGAAGCTAAATTATAAGTTAAATTAATTGGTTGAAATTTCTTTTGTATACTTTTTTACATGTAGAATTGTTTTTTTAAGTGTATGAAAACAAATGCAATCCCGTGTCATGAAAAGAAGAGAGAAAAAAACAGTGATATTTCAAATTAACTGGCCCTTTTGCAGATAGTATGAATTTCATGTTTTTTCATCCTTTTAAAAGAAAGAAAGAAAGAAAGAAAGAAAGAAAGAAAGAAAGAAAGAAAGAAAGAAAGAAAGAAAGAAAGAAAGAAAGAAAGAAAGAAAGAAAGAAAGAAAGAAAGAAGCATTGGCAAGTAAAGATGGATAGAGAATCTTGACTTTGACAACAAATGCATGAAAAAAATGTTTGTAGTGTTTAAGAACTGTGTACCACAAAGAAAGATTGTATTGAGTGCATAGTTTTATTAAATGATGCAAAAAATCAGGAGAAAATTCAGTCCCTAAAATGAACCGTGACACCATGGAAACTACTGTGGATTGCTCATATAACCACATAAGTAAGGGATTACTTTGAGAAACACTTTAGGAAACTTGGGAAAGATTTGATCAAGATTTCAAACATAAATTGCTACTTAAAACATTGTCCAGAGGCAGGTGGAAATCTTTGAGACCTGGTCCAACATATAGTACAGTTGCTCTAAATAGTTCTACATAATGATATTTGTTATCACAGGGCTTATTTAATCCCAACAGTTTATATGTTTCTACATATTTTGTACCCATGTATTGCAGTTTTAACAACCAACGATGAAAATTGAAAAATAAATATATTACTCAAACTCTCTTTGGTGTTACTGGTAATGGTTGTCACCCAACCATTACCACCAATGAGGAACGGTATACAACTGATACCGAAAACTTCTACAAAGTGCTGTCAACTACTGTGTCTGCTGTCCCTGCACACAACTTACTGATCATAGGAGGTGACTTCAATGCCCAGCTCGGCCCTGAGAAGGCCAGATTCACATACCACAAAGACACTAACAAGAATGGCTGACTCCTAACAGACCTCATGGAACAGTCGAATCTTGTTGCTCCAAAAACAAGGTTTCAGAACCGCCCGAACAGACTGTGGACCCATAGGTCTCCTCGTGGATACGAGAGGCACACCTAACGACTATTTTAATAGTCGACTAGTCACCGACTATTGAAATGATAAATCTACTAATCGGATAACGCCTGCAATGTGTGTGCACTCCCGCCCCTCCCGCAAAACTCTGAGAATTCATGCCCGCACGGCGCACAATAAAGATGCATTGTTTTAGTGTCTTCTTCTCCCGTCCCGCAAGAGAAAAGTCCACACAAATCTATCTGATTTAATGTTAACATGATCATTGTGGAGTTTGATGGATAATTGACAGTTCATAGGCACCTGACTGAAAGTTAGATGCAAATCCATCATTGTCATCAGCGCACAAGCCTTTTTTCGCCTATCGTGCTGCATCAATTATGTGATTGAGGTTATAGCAACGAGAGTAGCTGTGAGTGGCTCAAATAATACTAATAAATAACATAAAATAAACAAAGTTTAGAATGAAACGACTTAATTTAACAAATGAATCGCTTGGCCATTACATTGCTGTGGAGGGAGAGAATGTTGCTGACCGACTGCGGTCCCGTGCGTCTCTCTTCCAAGATGCGCCACAGACACTAAACGCAGTTTCTCCAAATATCTGACTTAATTTAATACTTTGTCAGGCATAACGTTAAAGCTTTCTTTTAAAGCCAAAATACGCTTAATATCTTACCAAGGCGAGTCCGTTTCGTTCAGCACTCCGACGTGCTTTCTCTTCAAATGCATTACCAACGTGCTCCCTTGATAAGCAACGTCGGCATTGCAAACCTTGCAAGTTATTCACCGTATCAAGGCTAAAATGCTCCCAAACTTTTTATTGTATTTTTTATCAAAGTTTTATTACCCGCAGCTGCGCTCAGACGCTGTCGTGCATGCACGACTCGACAGAGATTGTATTGAAGTGAGATGCCTCACTCCATTGGAAAAACACGTCTGGCGACAATTGTCGACAATGGAATTCATTGTCGACAATTTTGATTATCGATTTTTGTCAACAACGTCGACGAATCGTTGCAGCCCTAGTGGATACCTGTCACAGCTAGACTACATCCTTGTTCGGAGGAAATGGCAAAACAGCATCAAAAACTGCTGTGCTTACACATCATTTACAACTGTGGGCTCAGATCACAAGATAGTTTCTGGTACTTTTAAAATAAGCTACAGGCAAAGCAAACCACCAGTCAAAGACCCCATGAAACAGATAGACTGGAAAAGAGTATCATCAGACAGCACACTATGTCAGGAATTCACAATATCAGTCCACAACAGATACTCTGCTCTTATCGACCAACTGGACGACCTAACTGACCTCAGCTTAAAGTATGACAAGCTTGTAGATGTAACCCGGCAAACTGCCCTTGATAGCCTTCCCAGAAAGAAAAAAACATCACATCTGATCTCCAACAGTGGTAAAGTGCTGGATGCAAGAAGTGTACTGAAGAGTGTGGCCAGCTCTCATAGAGCTCGTCCCACAAGGGGCTCTGAAGCCAGACTAGATGCTGCCAAGCTTGCGCTTAAAGATGTCTACACCAGAGAGCTTGAAGAGCAGCTCATATCTAAAACCAAGGAACTGGAAAAGGCACACATCGAAAGGCGACATGGAGCAGCCTGGGAAGCTCTAACGGAGATAACAAACAAAAAGGCCTCTCCAATTATAAAGATCAAAGGAGACACCACTCAAGAAAGAGTAAACAAGTGGTTCGATCACTTCAGTACTCTTCTTGGAAGTCCTGACCAACAATTGGTTGACTTAAATGACCCTTTCTACAATAGGAGGGTGAGTGAGAAGCTACCCATTGATACCAACTTGTTTACCACGGAGGAACTCCAATCAGCCCTTAATAACCTGAATAAGGCAAAAACGCCAGGGCCTGATAATATTCCACCCTTCCTTTGGAAGCACAAGCTCTTTCACAATCAACTTTTGGAATTCTGCAATTTTGCTTAAAAGCCCAAAGCATTCTCCAAGTCTTGCATTATCCCGCTACCAAAGACCGGTGATCTACAACAACCAAACAACTACAGGGGCATCACTCTATCTGCCATTGCCCACGAAAGTCTCTTCAACTCTCTTCTATTGAACAGGATCACTCCTCACCTTGACCCGATTCTTCGAAGGAACCAGAATGGGTTCCGGAAGAAAAGATCCACCCTCCCACAGAATCTGGCAATAAGGCGAATCATTGAGGAACTCAGGGTTTCAAAGAAGAGTGGCACCATCATATTTGTAGATTTCTCAAAGGCTTTTGACAGTGTGAATAGAGCAGCCATGATGCACATCCTCCATAATTATGGTATTCCTGAGCAGATAGTAAAAGCCATAGCTATAATGTATGAAAATCCCACCAGTTTCGTTCAAAGCCACAATGGTCCAACAAAAGAATTTACAACCACAGCTGGAATTCTCCAAGGTGACACGCTTGCACCCTTTCTGTTTGTCATCGTGGTTGACTATTCTCTGGGGCAATCAGTGGACAACATCAGAGACAATTGACTCATGGTTGGAAGAAGATCTGGTCGTCAAAGCGAGAAATATCTGACCGACCTCGACTATGCGGACGATGTCGCCCTGACTGCAGAGCACACAACATCTGCTCAGACCCTGCTCATTGCATTTGAAGAAGACACGGCCAAAGTCGGACTCAAGTTGAACTCAAAGAAAACAGAATGCATGCTTATGAATGAGGACTCCAACCACCCAAGTATTACATCACGGAATGGATCACACATCAAAGAAGTCAAGGATTTTAAATATCTGAGTTCATATGTGGCTGACAGCAGAAAATACTTTCTTGCCAGAAAGGGACAAGCCTTGAATGCTTGCAACAAACTCCTCAGAGTCTGGCAGTCAGGAATTTCAACCTCCATCAAGGTCTCTTTCTTCAGGGCCTGTGTTGAAAGCATCCTATTATATGGTGCTGAGACCTGGACTATGAAGAAGGAACTACAAGACCGGCTCAACGGCACATACACAAGACTCCTCATGTGTGTCAAAAACATCTCCTGGAAAACTCATCCAACCCGGAGCAGATCTATGGTGAACTACCACCAATAACAACAACTGTATCACGCCGTAGAGCAATCTTTGCAGGTCATTGCTACCGTGCTACGGATCAAGTAATATCCGACATCCTGCTATGGCGGCTCCCCCAATCATCCAGAGGAACCAGGCCTCATACTTATCCTGGCACAATCTCTAGGGACACAGGACTTAGACTCCAAGAACTGGGAGCAGCAATGGCCGAACGGACCCGATGGAAAGAAGTGACATCTAGGATCTCAACGACAGTCGAAGGATGATGATGTTACCCAATTTTATATAAAGTACTTGAAAAGTAGACTACAGTGATTTGTACTTTGTTACTTTTAAACATTGTTTCAACTTGTCCAACTTTCCAAATGCAGATTTAATTTGGGAATCAGGACAGATGTTCACCATTCCCCTGCAGGGTGAAAATTATGCTACGTTGGGTGGGATTCATGTTTTACAGAGACTAAAGATTTGTTTCAAGACATGTAAGATGTGTTTTTACACTTATCAGTTTCAGTGTTGGGGGTAACGCGTTACAAAAGTAA
Source organism: Cololabis saira (assembly GCF_033807715.1). Taxonomy (NCBI): domain Eukaryota; kingdom Metazoa; phylum Chordata; class Actinopteri; order Beloniformes; family Belonidae; genus Cololabis; species Cololabis saira. The sequence continues at coordinate 25,219,167 of NC_084597.1, read as the reverse complement.
CGCAATTACAGTAATGTATTACTATTTGCTGTAACGCAGTAATATAACGCATTACTAATAAATTTTCGGTAATATTTTACTCGTTACAATCTAAGTAACGCGCGTTACAACGCATTTTAACCTGTTTAGCTGTTGTTTTATAAAGAATTCACCAACACCGCGTCCGCGAGACATCCCGACAACAGAAAAAAGCGTTGGGAACGCGGCGCAGCGGAACGTAGCGCCGCTGGACACTGTTTGTGTGGGGACTGTTCAGTGAGCAGAGCCGGCAGGGAAAAGTCAACAGTGCGGCGTGTCCGCGTGTAACTTAAATCTACCATGGTCTCAGCGTTAGGGCTCGGCCAAGTGAGGCTTTATTAATATATGGGCTTTATACATTTATTAAATATATATGAGCGCGGAGTCGGCGAGGAGCTGCGCGCGGCGAGGAGCACGAGCCGGGCTCACAGTCAGTCACGCTGTGAGAGCGGATTTATGGTTCCGCGTTAAATCGACGCAGAGCTTTCGCCGTAGGGTACGCAGTAGTTCGCGTAACCCATGGCGTATGGCCTGCGTTGGTGTAACGCGGAACCATAAATCAGCCTTAAACCACACCTGCAGCCCATCAGGAGGAGAGGTTAAAACAGCTGCGAGTTGTTGATTCGTTTTGTTAACTCTGAGAGCTTTATTGGTTTGTTTGTGTCACGGCTCAGACAGGACAGAGAACCCACATGCACAACACCAGGCAGAATCAGAGTCCAAGAGGCTTTATTCGGGTCCAAGGCAGGCAGGGGTCAAAACCGGGCAGACAGGCAGATCAGGCAAACAAGTCCAAGGGGGCAGGCAAAAATCAAAAACCGGGAGTCATACCGGGAGTCATACCGGGAGTCATACCGGGAGTCATGCAGGGTTACAGGCAGGCAGGCAGGAACAGGACAGAAATCAGGAAGGCTGGAAAGCGGAGCAAAAGCACACGACAATCTGGCAAACAAGAAGGTGGAAATGGGCCGGTATATGAGGGGAACTGCTGATGAGGGAAACCAGGTGTGGAGCTGGGTGGGGAAGCACAGGTGAAGGGAATGAGTGGATCTCTGGCTGATTAGGGCAGGATCTGGAAAAACAGGGGAGTGAGTAAAACTAAAAAACTACACTGGGAAACCATGACAGTTTGTTAGCTTGCTGGTGTTTTTTTTCTCTCTGGGAGTTATTTATGAATAAGTTCTGAGTTCCGTGTGAGCAGTATTCGAGTTGAGGGGGGATGAGGGGTGATGTGATGGCACCCCCCCTGAAATTAAAACGGTCCAAATCACCCCCCCCCCCTGAAATAAAAACGGTCCAAATCATCCCCCCTGAAATAAAAACAGTCCAAATCATCCCCCCTGAAATAAAAACGGTCCAAATCATCCCCCCTGAAATAAAAACAGTCCAAATCATCCCCCCTGAAATAAAAACGGTCCAAATCATCCCCCCTGAAATAAAAACAGTCCAAATCATCCCCCCCTGAAATAAAAACGGTCCAAATCATCCCCCCTGAAATAAAAACGGTCCAAATCATCCCTGAAATAAAAACGGTCCAAATCATCCCCCCTGAAATAAAAACGGTCCCCCTGTAAAACTGCCATCCCTCCTTTCCATCCCTTATGTCATTTCATCAATGAATGTGGTTTTACTGCTATTTCAACATTTAGAGTCATCACCAGAAAAATAACACCAGAAAAATAACTTATTTGACAATTTTCACCTGTTTCAAGTAAATTTTCACTTGAAATAAGTAGAAAAATCTGCCAGTGGGACAAGATTTATCTTTTTTTGCTATTTTGTTGAAAGTAACTCAAAAGTAATACACAAGTAGTGTAACGCATTACAATTCAGATATAGTAATATTGTAATGTAACTAATTACTTTCAAATGACAGTAACTAGTAATATATAATGTATTATATTTTGGATGTAACTTGCCCAACACTGATCAGTTTAAACTTTTATATTAAGCTTATTCTAACTGTTAAGTAAGATAACTACAACTTATCATAAAAAGATACAAAAGCAGCAGACAACTTTGTATCAACATGCAGCATGCTCATGAAGTTACTGACCTGTGAGGGAAACTGAAAAACTGTAACTGTAAGAAATTTTACTTTTTGTTTTTCTTTTTTGGTTTCCGAAGCGAACTCACCCATAAAAGTCCTGCACTCAACACTGATAATGCTCTCGTTTCTTGCAGGTCCCCATATTAAAATTCAGCACTGCTGTTTGCCTTTGTGAAAGGCTTTTATTATTAAAGTGTCCTCACCTGCTAAGACATTACAGCCTGTAAACAACATGAATGATGTGCCAAGCACTGCAACCTAACACACATTTATTAAATTACACTTTTCAACCACACATCAGCTTTCTCCTTTGATTCATTTCCTTTAATGAGTTTGCTGATGCAGACTGGCATGCTGTAATGAAAAGGTAAAGACAAGCAAGCAGGAGAGCCATAAATACGTCTCAGAGCATGAGGAATAATGACAGGAGTTTAATGTCCAATTAGATTAAAAGGCTCTCTGACACAAAAGCAGGATGCTGAGTGCACTGCTCAATGAGCCTGTGAGCGACATTGATTAACGTTAAACGGATCTATTACTCTCATGCATGGCGCTGATCAACAGCTCTACCTGCCACTTCTCTAACACTATAAATGCGTGTACTTGTACCCTTAAATTTGCAAGCTAATCTGCCTACCCATTAAGTGGGTTACAGATTAAGAAAACAGGCACCACTAAGTATTTTATTAGTGTGTTGAGGGACAACAGTTTCATTTTTGTGTTTTTCTGATTAAATTCATTTTACGAACAAAAGACATACTAAGCAAGGTATGTTTACAATCTATTGTCACCGGTACAGGTTTCAGACACTGGAGAGCATCTCTGAGCTGATAGCACTCCACATTATTGGCTTTAGCTGAACAAAAAGAAAAAAAAACACTTTGTTAGTCATCATATTTGTTTTCAGACACTTGTCAGCCTCAGCTTCTATTTTTTATTTGAGCTGAACGCAAGAGGGAGGCTGCAGAGGTGTTTCAATCTGCTTTGCTGCAGGGAGAAAAAACTTCCACTTAGTTTTGCCACCTCATTACCCTGCAGACAAAGCTTGGTTTATCTTTTCTCTGTTAAGAAGCGATGGATGGGATGGTGAGAGAAGTCTTCCTGTGAAGGAGTTTGTCACTACTAGTCACAGTTCACATGATCTCCTCTGGAATGCACCACATTCATGAAAGAGGGAGTTTTTATATACAGTGATAAACTATTTCCTGATTTTTTTTCGAGATCTAAGAATACTCTCTGGGGTCTGTACATTAGCCTACTTGTTACAGCTAGAATCCACCTGGGTTTTAACAGATGAGAAAATTTCAGTGGATGCTTCTTATTTCATTACAATATTAATCAAAGTCTAGATCTAATATAATTACATTATTATGATTGTCCAAGTCGGATTTTGGAATGAACACAGTGTGAGTGGCATCTCATTTTGGTAACTTGTGCACTGAAGGATTTCGTTAGAGTTTGGACAAATGTAAATTGAAAAAGGCTTGAACCAGAGCTGCACAGTGATTCACTGTGGGCCAAAACAAACTGGAATTCTGCAAAATTACAAAGATTAACATCAAGTCAATCAGATCACTCTTAATACATTACTGCTGCTATCCAAATTTTCATTTGGCTTACAACCCTAAAGCATTACTTAGCTGATGATTCTAATTAGGGCCCGAGCACTGACAGTGCGAAGGCCCTATTGTATCTGTAGGAATTTTTTTGTTTGTTTTTATTATTAGGGCCCGAGCACTGACAGTGCGAAGGCCATATTGTATCTGTAGGAATTTTTTTTTTTTTTCTTCCGACGAAATGAGGGCCTTTTTGCCACCCTAAACGTGCCCCAAAAGTCACCAAATTTTGCACGCAAGCCAGGCCTGGCGAAAAATTTGATATTTAATGGTTTGCATTAATGGGCGTGGCTAACAGCGCCCCCTAGAAAACTTCGTGCCTCAAGCCGCACAATACGGTTTGACGTACATGCACAAAAATCGGTACACACCTGTATCATGTCGCATCTTAAAGAAAAGTCCATTGGCGCCATGGCCGAAACCGAACAGGAAGTCGGCCATTTTGAATTAATCGTGTAATTTTGGCGCAATTTATGCCATTTCTTCGGCCGTTTCTTCGCCCGAACCGTAACTTGCACCCAGGTCTGTTATACATCAAAATGTGCGTCTCGATCCTGCCACGATGCAAATTACTTTTCTCAGTCAAAAGCGTCACCGTGGCGACGATAGACGCCAAAAAGCGCGCTCCCCCTTCATCTGATTGGTCCATATTTGATAGTTCCTACTTTCTGCCATAACTTTTGAATGGTTTGACATAAAGAGTTGTGGGTGGTGTCATCGGACTCGGTTTTGAGTCCTTGAACATAATTGGTGCAAATTAGCCCCGCCCCTTCTCCTGATTGGTCAATATTAGATAGTCCCTATTCTCTGCCATAACTTTTGAATGGTTTGACATAAAGACTCGTGGGTGGTGTCATCGGACTCGGTATTGAGTACTTGACCTTCATTGGCCTTAATTAGCCTCGCCCCTTCTTCTTATTGGTCGATATGTGATAGTTCCGATTTTCTGCAATAACTTTTGAATGGTTTGACATAAAGACTCGTGGGTGGTGTCATCGGACTCAGTTTTGAACGGCGCAGCGCTTGGCCAAAGAGCTGCACTCTCGGCGACGAGGACAAGCCGGGCGCGCTCCGGCGTACACCGGAACTCCCCCTGCTAATGGCACAGCTGCAGCTCGTTAGCTCATTCTACCAGGAGTTAAATAACGGGACTGCCTGCGAGTTCGTTTTGTGTTCTCTATGAGTAAGGTTGCTCTTTCCCTCAAGTTTTTGTATATTCCTTGTGGACTACCTGTGGAGAACTTTTCCCTGTGGAAGTTTTTTCAGTGAGTTTACTTTTGTTATTTATACAATAAACTTCGCCATGTTTTTTGGCTGAGGTTGAACTCTGTCTGGTGTTGTGCACTTGGGATCAAAGACAAACCATAACACTGTTATTGCCAACAAAGGGTATATAACAAAGCATTGAGATTAACTTTTGTTATTGACCAAATACTTATTTTCCACTATAATTTGCAAATACATTCTTTAAAAATCAGACAATGTGATTTTCTGGATTTCTTTTTTCATTCTGTCTCTCATAGTTGAGATATACCTGTGATGAAAATTACAGGCCTCTCTTATCTTTTTAAGTGGGAGAACTTGCAGAACTGGGGTCTGGCTACATACTCTATTGCCCCACTGTACATAATTTAAGACATGTTTTGTTTAGTTTTTTATTTCTTGAAGTAAAAAATCATAAATACATATGTAATAGAACCAAGCATAATTATCACAATATCCAAACCCCTTTCAGACACTAAATTAGCAGATTTAGCACTGTGTTGCTTTAGAAAACGTTAACAGTATGGTTAATCTTGGCTATGGTTCGCAAGGTAATGTGCTTCACTTTCTGGAAACTAAAGAAAACAAAAACATCCATCCATCCATCCATCCATCCATCCATCCATCCATCCATCCATCCATCCATCCATCCATCCATTTTCTTCCGCTTATCCGTTCCTGGGTCGCGGGGGCAGCAGTCTCAGCAGAGATGCCCAGACTTCCTTCACTTCCTTCCTCCAGCTCTTCCAAAGGGAGTCCGAGGCGTTCCCAGGCCATCCGAGAGACATAGTCTCTCCAGCGTGTCCTGGGTCCTCCCCGGGGTCTCCTCCCGGAGGGACATGCCTGGAACACCTCCCTAGGGAGGCGTCCTGGAGGATCCGGTACAGATGCCCAAGCCACCTCAGCTGACTCCTCTCAATGTGAAGGAGCAGCGGCTCGACTCTGAGTTCCTCTCGGGTGACTGAACTCCTCACCCTATCTCTAAGGGAGCGTCCAGCCACCCTGCAGAGGAAACTCATCTCGGCCACTTGTATCCGCGATCTTGTCCTTTCGGTCACTACCCAAAGTTCATGACCATAGGTGAAGGTAAGTGCGTAGATTGACCGGTAAATCGAGAGCTTCGCCTTTCAACTCAGCTCCTTCTTCACCACAACGGTCTGGTACACCGACCCCACAACTGCGGACGCTGCATACAACAAAAAAAACAAAAACATTTATAAAATAGATCTGCACAAGGAGTGCAAAAAAAATAGTGCAGCATTAGCACTGCTGCAAAATAAAACCATTCAGATATATGTTTCCTTACAGTTTTGTCTTTTCAGTTTTGTCCATTTGTCTTTTCACCCTTCATAAGTGCCTGAATGTTATTGCTTTATTTATGTCTTGACAGTGGATAAAGTCACTTACATGCTCCCACACGTTTCTATATCTAGACTTTGCTTCCATCTCTCCTTAACATTTAAATTTCATAACACCAAGAAAACTCCCCTGCATTAAGTAAAGTTTCTTGCTTTCTTTAGACAGTTTTTTTTATTAAAAGTCCATAACTAGTTTCATCATTCCAGCTCAATTGATACATTTTAATTGTGTATATTGTCCCCATGTAAGATAAATATATATGTTTTTGGTGGAGGTTTCAGGTGATGTATTTCATATTAACAAGACCTTGTAGAGATGAGAAGTAACATCTATCAAATCCTCAGCTTTAGAAGTGTCTTTGTGTAGCAGTAAAAGCAAAAGTCACACAGTTCTAATAGCAGAAAAACTTAATTAACTAGGTGAGCCTTGAGGGATTTAGCAAAATGCCTCCCCAAGCAACAACAGAGAGCACGAATGACCTCCAGCTACCAAAGACCTGCTTACTGATACAGAAAATGTGATTGCTTTTCATATTCCAGTGAATTTTCAACATTTCCCATTTCACCTCCAGATACACAGATGTTATATACACATTAGAATAGGTACACTGCGGGAAGGATGGGAGTGTCCATGGGTGTTATTAGCTGAATTAATTTTAATAAATAACACTTGATACTTGATGACACATAAGATAATATGAAAGACGAGATTAAATGCTTGTTGAAGTATGGAAGACATAATGGGATACAGTAGTGAAACAGATGAGTTTAAGGAGGTGTATAACACTGCATGTTCAATTTATATGTAAATCAATCCAACCTAATGGAATGACCTCGACCAGGTGCCAGAGGATAGGAAAACGATCCCACCCAAAAAGCATTTAGAATTTTGAAATCTCATGAGCTTTAACGGGAACGTGGCGATAGTCTGGTGCTACAATAACTTACTACGGGGAAACTGGCTAACAAGGTGATTTGTTTGCGTTGCCACAAAGCATCTGCAACAGTCTCTGCAAAGCACATCTGTACCTGCACCTGTGTGGTGGCCAAGCTCTTTAGCAGGAAACAACTCAGCCTTTCCACCTATGTGCATGTGATTGTAAGATAGATTGATAGGTAACAAACATGTTACCACTGACACTGCTCCATCTCCCCTTTTTGTTCAGAGTCTGCGTGAAGTAAGGATAATATACAGTATGGCTGTCAGACTGACCATCGCTGTTGGCGACAGCACAGAATAATCGGTCAAGAACAAATTTTGTATTCCGCTATCCCCAGTTGTGTGACATTTGACCATGCACGTACTATAGACACAGTAGCTTGCTGACATGCGGTCTGCAACATGCTTGAGCTCCAATATAAATGAAAAATGCTTACTCTGCCTGTGCCCCAACAGTTTCTTTAATAGAAGAGTTTTCTTCCACTTTAAAAATACATTAAATGGATATGTTTTGAGGAGGAAAAGTCAGTATTGTCCCTCTGTCTATTAGCCACTAATGGTGTGGAGCAGTGGGAGGCTAGGACACCTGCGTCTGCTGCCTGATAATGAATATGATGAAGATTGATAATACTTTACCCTGTCTGAATCCATGCACTCAGCTAGGGAGTGATTACTGCAGTAATTGGGATCCATTGCAGCCGCCGCTGGAAAGACTTACGATGAGGCCATCTTGACTAAAATATAGATAACATTTCTATTAGTCATACGGAAACTAAAAGTTACAATTGAACTTATCCCCACTGACAGCATGTTGACATACAGCGTTTTACAAAACAGACAAGACACAAGCTCTCGGGTACTGGGTGTAGATGTTGTTGCTTTAGATTCATAAAGTATTACATTTGACAGACCTTGACAAGGCTTGACTTCAGTGAAGCAACTAGCCCCCAGCAGCATGCAAATGTTAGGAAATCCCTTATCAAAATGCCAATAGCAATGAAAAGGCAGTGGAAGAAAAGATGACATGATCTTCAAAGTTAAAGAAGGTAAAGCAATCCAAAAGAGCATTTGTTGTTTTTATTTCTGAAGAACCCCTTATACTGTGGTTGTGCAGGATAAGTCATTTTAATGACAATTGACTTTTATAAAAATAATAATAATTAAAGCTGCAAGCAGCGATGAACGGGACTCAAAACTAAGTCAGATGACACCACCCACGACTCTTTATGTCAAACCATTCAAAAGTTATAGCAGAAAAATAGGAACTATCAAATATCGACCAATCAGAAGAGGGGGCGGGGCTAATTCACACCAATTATGGTCAAGGGATTCAAAACCATGTCCGATGACATCACCCACGAGTCTTTATGTCAAACCATTCAAAAGTTATGGCCGAAAATAGGAACTATGAAATATTGACCAATCAGAAGAACGGGCGAGGCTAATTTGCACCAATTATGGTCAAGGACTCAACACCGAGTCCGATGACACCACCCACGACTCTCTATGTCAAACCATTCAAAAGTTATAGCAGAGAAAAATTTTCTAGGGGGCGATTTTGAGCCATTAGGCCACGCCCATTAAAAAGTAATGCGCGTTGTGACAGGATGGAGACGCACATTTTGATGTATAACACACCTGGGTGCACGTTACGGTTCGGGCCATATTAACTGCCAAAGGAATGGCAAAAATTGCACCAAAATCACGCGATTAATTCAAAATGTTCAAAATGGCTGACTTCCCGTTCGGTTTCGGCCATGGCGCCAAGAGACTTTTCTTTAAGTTGCGACATGATACAGGTGTGTACCGATTTTCGTGCATGTACGTCAAACCGTATTGTGGGGCTTGAGGCACAAAGTTTTCTAGGGGGCGCTGTTGAGCCATTTTGCCACGCCCATTAATGCAAACCACGAAACCACAAAATATAAGATTTTGCGTGCAAAATTTGGTGACTTTTGGGGCACGTTTAGGGGGGCAAAAAGGCCCTCCTTTCGTCAGAAGAATAAAGAAAGAATTCCTACATATACAATAGGGCCTTCGCACTGTAAGTGCTCGGGCCCTAAAAATTCCTACAGATACAATAGGGCCTTCGCACTGTAAGTGCTCGGGCCCTAACAATAATAATAATAATTTTATTCGTCAGTATAAATGGAAACACTGAAATGTATCCTCTGCATTTAAGCCATCACTAGTTAGAGTTGTAGCAGTGAGCTGCCTTTATTCTGGACACCTGGGGAGCAATTAGGGTTAAGGGCCTCGGTCAGGGGCCAAGAGTGGTATATTTTTGGTTGCCATCTTTGGCAACCAAAAATCTTTTAAGGTTCTTGCTTGGTCAGTATCATTTTCTCTTTTGTCACTTCTTCTGTCATTACCTGCTTGAGTCTCTTAGTGTCACGATGTGGTTTATGGGTATCCAATTGCAGGAGAGACCAGGAGGCAGTTCCAAAAAAGGTGATTTATCAAGTCAAAACCTAGGCCAACACACAGTCAGAGTTCAGGGGGCCTGGGCACTGGGCCGGGCAGACCAGCACGACAGTTCAGGGAGCTGCCCTCGGGACCGGCCACACCAGCGAGACAGATCAGGAGGCTGCCCTCGGGACCGGGCACACCGGCGAGAAAGATCAGGAGGCCGCTCTCGGACTGGGCAGACAGATCAGGGGGCCGCTCTACGGGGCATCGGCTCGGGCCTGAAGTGAGTCCCGGGCGGTGGTGTGAGCCAAGACCTTGGTGCTGGCTGAAGTGCGAGCAGGGTCCATGGCAGGGGCCTGGGAGCTGGCTGAGGGGCAAACAGGGTCCTGGGTGCCAGCTGAGGGTTAGGCAGGGAAATGGAGAGAGACTGGGGCACTTCTGGAAGCTCCTCGGGAATAGGAACAGACTGGGGTGAGTCCAGGGCCACCTCGGGGAACTGGAACAGACTGGGGTCCGTCCAGGACGACTTAGGGAACAGGGACAGGCTGGGGTCCGTCCAGGACCACCTCAGGAACAGGGTAAAGGTCAGACGCGTCCGGGAACACCCCTGGAACAGGGCCTTGGCGCGGTGCGTCCAGGACCACCCTCAGAACCGGGACAGGAGGGGGTTGCTTCTGCCGTCATCTCCCTTGCCTACACTGAGCCTGAACGCTCTTGGGCCCACCTCGAGCCAGGCGTGTTCCACAGAAGGTGTCCTCTTCCTTCATCTGTTTCATAGTCTTCTTTGCCTCCTGGCAGAAAAACTCCCAGAGTGTCATGTACTCTCCTGCTGGGTCCATCCTGGCTGGTCCATTCTGTCACGATGTGGTTTATTAGGACCCAAACGCAGGAGAGACCAGGAGGCAGGAGTTCCATAAAAGGTGATTTATTAAGTCAAAACCAAACCAAAAGCGCTGCTGAGCAGGGTTGAAAAAAAACACAAGAGCAAAAATCCAAAAGCATGACAGGAAACATCGAGGGAAGAAACGGTATGGACCAGCAGGAAGCAAGGGCAAGACAAGACAAGATATACACAGAAGGGTTGATGAGAAACAGGCAGATGGGAATTAGGGCAATCAAGACAGAACTGAAACACAGACATGAGTTTCAAAATAAAACAGGAATGGAAACCAAACCGTGACACTTAGTTGCTTTGCTGATGTCCACTGTAGCTCCATGAACCAGCTTCAACCTAAAGCCATCAATGACCATCATTGTTAGTGTGTGATATATGCAGTTCCCACTAAAGATGGCCAAAATAGGAGTGCTACGGTATTTTGAGTAGTTTTGGCAAGAGCAGGGTCAGGAAACCACAAGATTTAGATGGTGCCATGTCAAGTTGCTCATGTCACTTGCGGACACCCTGGAGCAGGAGAGATGCAAGAAACGCCAGTCACATGGGAGAACAATACCATCAATCAAGTTCGTAAGACAGGGACAAAAGCCACCCACCACAGCAACAACAAGAAGCAATCTGCTGCAAAAAGCCCAATGATGGGAAATGAAGGTAGACCTGGGGGGAAGACTGCAATTCCCCCAGGTCGTCCAGACAACCCTGAGGCCAGATGCGGTACTGTGGTCTGAAGAGGTGAAGAAGATCATCCTCATCGAACTCACAGTCCCATGGGAAGAGGGTTGTGAGCAGGCGTTTGAGCAAAAGAGCGCCAAATACCAGGATCTCTTGCACGGCTGCAGGGGGAAAGGATGGCAGGCATGGCTGTTCCCAGTTCAGGTTGGCTGTAGAGGATTCCCTGCCCAGTCAGTGTAGAGGATGCTCACAGCTATTGGGGTGACGTGGAGGGAGAGAAAGACGGCGGCTCGCAGGATGGGGGAGGCAGCAGAAAGAGCCTCTTGCTGGTTATGGAGTAGGAGGGAGGAGCTTAGTTGGAAGCAAGGGGGAGTTGATGAGCAGTGATTTGGCCACCACTGCTGACCCATCAATGTTGAGGTTGTTGCGGTTCAGGGTTGAAACACCCAATGATTGTCGGATACCGCCTGACGACATCAACTCTTCCTGGCCAAGGCTACATTCACCAAAAGCGAATGGAGGAGAAGCATCTTTGGATGTACTGTAATTGTAATCATGAACCTCTGGGCAACCAGTGACTTCCAGGAAAGTCTGGATGGCAACTGAGGAAGTTCGGTGACTCTGGAAAGACAGATGACCTCCAGGAAAGACTGGCGTGGGTGTATTGGGTTAGCAACCTCGTGCACAGCACTAACAAGAGGGCACCGACTCGAGCTATGGAAAGTAATATGAAGCAATACCCCCAGGGTGTCCCGAGAGGGTGGATAACGAGACGGCTCACCCAAACAACGTTGACTGGGGAGACAATGGAAGTAATGTGTCATTGCAGAAAGACCTGCAAGAACACGAAAGGCCTTAAAATACACCAAGACAGGACCAAATGTGGAAAGAAGGGGTCACAGATGCAGCGCACAGCAGTAGCACTTGGTGAGACGCAGGAGAGCTCCAATTCAGAACAATCTCACTGCTTAGTGTAGAATGCAAGATCTTCTTTTCTGTACTGGCTAAAAGGATGACCTAATACATGACTGAGAATGGATACATTGACACCGCTATCCAGAAAGGTGGGATCCCAGGCTTCTCCGAATGTCTGGAGCACACTGGAGTTCACAGTCAGATGATCCAGGAGGCCAAGACCAACAATGACAACCTGACTGATGTTTGGCTGGACTTGGCTAGTGCCTACGAATCAATCCTGCAGGCCCTCATCCATGCAGCACTAGACCATTACCTCATCCCTCAGCACATCAAGGGAATGATCATCAGTTACTTTGGCGGAATCCAGCTACGATTCAAAACAGCCCACTTTACCACCCAGTGGAAAAACCTGGAAAAAGGGATTGTAACTGGTTGTACAATCTCCCCCATCCTCTTCATCATGGGGATGAACAACGCCCAATAAGAGGTTACATGGATGACCTTACTGTGATGACCACAACCCATGTGGAGGCGAAGTGGGTGCTAACGGTTCTGGACCGCATGGCAACGTGGGCCAGAAGGAAGTTTAAGCCAAAGAAATCCAGGGAGTTGATGGGCAGTGATTTGGCCATCACTGCTGACCCATCAATGTTGATGGTGTTGCGGTTCAGGGTTGAAACTCCCAATGATTGTTGGATACCGCCTGACGACATCAACTATTCCTGGCCAAGGCTACATTCACCAAAAGTCAATGGAGGAGAAGCATCTTTGGGTGTAATTGTAATAATAGACAATACATCCAGACAGTACTCAAATATTCCTTCAACTGAAAATTAAAAGGATGTTTTAACATGAAAATCTTCTAAGTGATGCTTTAAGAATTATTATTCAATTATATTTAGGAGAAGACTGTGGCAGCATAGCAAAACTGCAAGCTTGTTCATCTTAAAGGTTTGGAAAAAGTTGTTTTGGTTTTTCCTATATTAACTGAAATTCTTTACATGTCACTAGCATTAATTAAATGCCTTCATGTTAAAACATCTTTGGAAGGGCCAGGGTCATTCGTTCACAATCTCTTTTTCTTCAGTGAAAAGCATTTGCCAATTCATGCCAATTTCCAGCACCTCCTATCCTTTAATTACACCATTGTGCCTTTTAAAAGGAACCCTGGCTATTAAGACATGTAGGTCTTAAAAGATAAATGTTGGTATCAATTATAACAATGTGATATAAAAAACCTTGTTGATGTCTTCGTTTTTATAAAATTTGAAAATATAATTTAACTCGTAGGTCGCCATTGTTGTTTACATTCTGGGTAGTGATGTCAGACGGTGGCCCCTGCTAGCCTCCGTCCACTGTTTTGACACCCAGAAACAGATGAAAATACAGCTAAACAGGTGATGGCGCACCAGAAACACAGATCAAAACACAGCTAAACATTAAGGTGACGGCGCACCTACAAAAAAAAAAAAAAAAAAAGGACAGCACCACCAAGCATGAACTATAAAAACACCATAAAACTCAGATAGACTAACAGACCACACGTTTCAACTAGCAGATAGCCGATGCTACAATAAAAACCCCAGCCAGATCTGGCGTCATTAAATTAAATAAAGATGCTCTTGCCTATTTGACGCGAAGTCTGCGCCTCCCGTTTCGTCAAACTCCCGGGCCAGTCCCCTCAGCCTCTGGTCTGTCATCAAACGGTGGACCCAGCACCGAAGCCGGTTTTAGGGGGGGGCAGGGGTGGGCTATGCCCTCCCAAACGTGCATCCTGCTCACCGGCGTCTCCATCCCGGCGAGAGCGGAGAGCGGATAGCGGTGCGCTGCAGGCTGTAGAGCCACGGCTACGCCGTCTACGCAGGAGCCCACGCCGTAGCCTACGCCGTAGACGGCGTAGGCTACGACGTAGACGCCGTAGCCTAATGCACTGGTAAGATGCGCACGACTTTGATCATTTTTGCAGATCTCCCGTGCATCACAGAACTTTGATCCAGTTTGCCTGAACCGAGACGTCTTATGGGCTCCCTCGTCAGCCTCCACAGCCGGGAGAGTGCTGCTCATCCATGTTTCAGATACCTGTCCCAGTTAAACTAACGCAGCTTATCTTCCCAGAGCCACTGGACTACGTCATCGCCCCCCAGAATCCATTGCGCAAGTAAAACATGGCGCCTCCCGCAGGTCAAAATATGTGATAAACATTGTAGATTTTTAAAGAAATTAGAATATTTTATGTGTTTCTAACAACATATTTTAGTATAAGAGAACAATTGTGGCTAATTAGGGACTACAAGTCTTAATAACCAGGGTTCCTTTTAAGGTGTGTTCAAAATTATCATCCTACTGTGTGCACCATTTTCTCTTGAACTTTAGCTTTTTCAAAGCCAAAGTAGTGTTTGTTGAAAAAAAAAAAAGTGTTGGCATTTTATTAAAAGCAGTGAAATGGTGCCTGTGCTACTGGATGCAACAAAAGTCTGAAGTATATCCTTCCCCTGTTTAAAATTTGCAGAGGTTTAACTAAGTTAGTAGAACTTACAGATTTACTAGAACATTTTGATCTTATATGAGAACTCAATATGAGAGCACAACAAAAATATTGAACTTACAGTGAGATTTTCACCTGCTTAATAATTCTCATTCAGAAGGTGATGTCACAAAAATTAACCTACACAACCACAACTAGCTTAAAGGAGCTTCTCAAATCTGCACACTGTGTCTCCCTCACTTGGGTCCAATCACCCCCATCAGTCTGTGTATATATTCCCCTCTGTGTCTTGTCTCGCTGCCAGTTTGTTGTTCTTCACAGTTCACTTACGAGCATTCTCGTCATATTCATAGCCTTTTGGAGTTTCAAATCTTTCTTGTTTTTTGACCCTGCCTTTTGCCTCACGTTTTTTGGATACCTTTGCTATTTTGCCTGCTTACACGTGTACCGACCCTTGCCTGGATGAAACCTTGTTTTATGGTTACAACTGAGTCATGTTGTGCATTTGAGTTCTACCATCTTGTACTAAGTTCATGACACTTTTGGGAAGCAGGTAAGGCTCATTCTGGTGCCAGAATATTGAATATAAAGGCAATCAGGCATGCAGGCATAATCCTCTAAATCTAAAAGATAACTTTTCATTTCATAGTTTTTAACAAGGAGAAAAACTGGGATTCTGGTCAAATCATTAAGGCCTGTAGATCACATACAGGTGTGTGAGCCGCAGTTCCTGTCAGAGTGCAACAATCTATAGCTTGATAGCTATCTTGGTAGTAAAGAGCATTCACAGCACCGCTCATCCGCCTTAAGTAAAGTTGGTTTTGTGGACAGCTTCCAGTGATATGTAGAAAGATCAAGCTAAATTTTAACAAGCTCCCACTTGTTTCATCTTTTAGTGTGACATCAGATTTTAATGGGATTAACAATGTAGAGACACAATATCAACCTTTTGTTACATAAGATCTAACACTGGGTTCATTCAAACTCACGTCAAATGTTAATGCTCCCACATATTTCAATATATTTGCCCTCATAGGTCTTCTTTTCAGTACATTCTATCCCCTCCACATGGTCCAAATGAAACATGCTGTCTTAACACCATCAGTCTGCAGCATTCCAAAAAAACATCAGGTTCATTTAGACCCCGTCCACACGTAGCCGGGTATTTTTAAAACCGAATATTTCTCCCCTCCTTTTATAAAAAAATTTGCATCCACATTACATCGTTTTAAAAAAAAAAAAACCCTTCCACACGTAACCGAAGATCTGCGTTTTCGACCACATTCATAAGCATTTCAAACCTGTCGATAATCTGCGGCTCCCGGGGAAGCTGCACCTCCGCGGCTCCGCTTCCCCGGCAGGCGCGTCTCCTTCTCCCCCCCGTGTCCCGCCACGGAGCTGCCGCGTTATCGACGCAGCCCAACGCCGTAGCCTACGCCGTAGGGTACGGTGTAGGGTGCGCGTCGCCGCGTACCCTACGGCGTAGGCTCTGTGTAACGCAGTAAGCGGTGGTCAAGACCAGAGACCATTTATTTAAAGGGGACCTATTATGAAAAACACGTTTTTTCTTGTTTTAACATATATAAAGTGGTCTCCCCTCACCCTGCCAGCACAGGGGAAACAAAATACCATGGAATTCTGCAAGCTCTCTGACCCCCGCCGGACAGAGTCCCCCAGTGTCACGTGATGTTTTTTTGAGCCATTCTGAATCTGCGCCTATGGTGACGTCACCATAGGCGCTCATTTCCATAGGTTCAGCCTCCGCTGCTGAAATCACGCCCACAACCAGCTCTCTCCGCTGCTGGAGCGGTCCTTCCTTCAGCCAGTCGGAAGCGGCGCCGCGGCGGAGCGAATCTGGGTTAATTCATCCAGGTTCCCGGGTGGTTTGGGAGCTGGGTCCTCGGAGGTCCGTCCCAGGTCGGACCAGCTTCACCCTTCGAGATTTTCAGCTAAATCTGTCGGTTTGATCACCGGTAACCGACGATGCGCCGCGGATGCGCTCCGGAGCCGATCTGTGCGCCGGGCGAACCGCCGTGGGGTTGCGGCGCCCGTCGCGCAGCATCCGCCGGGCAGATCCGGCTGAAATTCCGCTGGTCGGTCCCCGGGAGTCCCTGCTACCAGTCCAGGCCGGTTCCTGCGGTCCCGGCCGGTCGGAACCGGTCAGATTTCCAGGTTAAAGCCGCGGTGATGCGCGATGCGCCCCGGAGCCATGCGCCGGGCGTGGCTCCGGGGCCAGCGTTCAGCATCCGCCGGGCAGATCCGGCTGAAATAGTGCATAAATGTTATTTATATACAACTCATATTTTATTTTTTTAACAATAAAGTTTCCATTTGTGAAAATTCAGTGTTGTGATAATTTACAGGCTCGGGCTGCTCTGGCGGAGCGAGGTTTATCCTCCTCCCCTGCTACACGTCATTCAGGGAGCCAATCAGCACAGAGCCTCATTATCATACCCCCCCCTTCCCTTAGAATGGAGCACAGAAAAAGAGGTTAGAATCGGTAAAACTAGTGACAGGGCCCACAGGCTGGATTTATGATTTATGTAGAAAAAACAAGCTTTAGATTGTTTTTAAGACATTCAAGGCCTGTTTAAAATATACATTAAATGCCATAATATGTCCCCTTTAATAGCTTGGAGAACAGATGCTGGATCATCTGTAGTTCTGTAGTTAACAAAAGTCGCACGTCAGAGCAGATTTGTTGTTGTTTTGGAGCATAATGTGACGTTCGAAAACGCAAAACTCCGGTTGTGTGTGTCCACACGCATCTACATAAACGGAGTTTTCAAAAATCTTCACTTTGCCCGGAGTTTTTTTAAACCTTCGTTTATTTGCGTTTTCATGTGGATGAGAGGTCAAAACGCAAGAAAATATCTCCGGTTTAGCAGATATCCGCAGATATCCGGCTACGTGTGGACGGGGTCTTAGACTTTCAAGATTTCCTTGAGCTCATGGCTGCAGGGATAAAAATGCAATTGGAAACGGAAATGGAGCTGGAGTTTACTGATGATTACAGACTCCTACAGACTGACTCCTCGACGGTGTCATTTGCATCTGCTATATTGCTCTGACCACATCCGCTTTTTGCCACAGGGTTTGACATATTGATCTTCATATCTTATTTTGTCCTTTTCAAATATTTCAAGAGGTGATTTATGAAGATCCCAGAAGTCATTACCAAGTTCCATCACTTTCCTTGATGGGGCAGTTTTCTGTGATACCCCAAGGGATTCTGGGTGTCCTCTAGGTAGTGTTCTCCTACGTATTGGTTGCAGAGGCTAAAGGGTGGGGTTCTGTTAATGACCATCTGTTCAGAGACCACCCTTTTTTAATGAAGATAAATGTAAAGAGGACCTGACCAAGGGGCTGCACACATCCTGCTTTAGGGTCTAATGACACATCCTTCAGTGTCTGTACCCTGCAAGTTGTCTTGCTTGACCTGACAGGCTTTGCCATCATAGTCTCACCAGTGATTTCAAACAGGATTCCTTAGCAGAAAAATGTATCACAGCCTACGTGGGAGAATATAGTTTTTCAGCATCATGACATGTGCAAAAGCAACATGTAATGCATTAAATGGGATTATGGTCAAGTACTATTAAAATGTCATTCATCTTGTTGAGGTCAGTTCTAAACTAACTACCGGTACATAAAAGAGGATCCAGGTTTCATGCATAAATGTTTCATAAGTAGAAAGACAACATTACGCCTTGACACTGAGCCACATCATGTTATGGTTGACTAACACAGATTTAATTGGATTTCACTTACTTAAATTAGATTCCCTTTCATTTTTTATCCACATCTTACGTTGTCCAAGCTTCTTTTCACTCATTGTGTAAATGTCGAAGTCTGTGGAAGTGTCATGTGATTGTGTTCCAGCTCTCAGGCCTCATCATCTTTGATGTGATTCCAGAGGCGCTCTGTTAATAATATCTGAACAGGGAAGAGGGAGCTTAGAGCACCCACACCCTTAGGCTTCACCCTGAATGCATGCTCAAATTAAAAACCAGCCCGTGGCCTACCAGAAGTTCTAAACATGTCGGCTGTTGTGTCAGCATTCTTTTATTATAGTCATCCTGTTAAAAAGAAATAGAGCAGGGAGGATGCAGAAGACAGAGACTGGAGGATAGGAAGTGGACAGTGTGTTCCCTGGTGGATTTCATACATCTCTGTAAAGATTATTAGAGAAGTCAGCGTAGATTGATGGATGGAGACGGAAGGCTCTCATAAGCCAATCGCTCTCACACTCATCCTCATCTTGGTGCTGGTACTGACAGAAGGGGAGCAGAGCGGGAGACGAATGAGCGGACAGGTCTTTTCTTTCTACTGTACCTCATGTACTGTACATATGATGGTGCTGCATCACCAAGAGCACAATTTTGGCACCCTTTATAATTTAGACGTCCTTTAAAATATCTATTTAAACCACGGAGTACAAAACAATTTGCATAATTGTAATGCTTATAAGATCATTTAAATACAATCTTGTATATCAGTGAGCATATCAGTTGACATCCTGAGACTTCTCTAAGTATGTGAGGTGCTGCAGGCTAATAGGAGCCGTTATGATGAGAGATGATACCAATAAACCGATATCTCCAGCACTCACTACTGTAGTCTCTGCTGCAGTTAAAAAGATTGACTCAGCCTTCAGTAACCTTGCATGTGACTTGAACTGCCATTAGAAAATCAAAACCAGATTAATTAATCACAGAGCCCAGTGTGGGTTGCATTACTTTAAGTGACCATTGTAATATAACTTCAGGAGAAATCACCCATGATTTCTCATCTTGACACTAAAATGAATGCTTTGCTGCTTCCAGTAGTGCTGATGCTGTCATCAAGAAGGAGCAAATGGATTCTATAATTGGGGGAGAGTCTTTTACACCATTAATATTTCTATAAATGGAGCTACTCACTAATGGTCAACACTTAAATCTCATATGCTCCCTTTCAAAGCCTTTCTTTCCCTATCTTCCTCTCTTTCTAGTTCACCTACTCCCTTTTATTCTATAAAACTTTCTCCTTTTAAAACTGTAAAAAATAAATGAAGCCTGAGCATTAGCTAGTGGAAGTATATGAGGACAGTAGACTTGTTGACAACTTCCAGCGTCAGTCAGTGTTTGATGCTGTAATTCAGAATGAGTGGCGAACTGTTCTCTCTTTAGCTCACAGGCATCAACATCATGTTACACTGTGACATTTGGAAACATGCTGTGACACACTTTGTGAACGGGAGAAGAGGCCAAATCACCGCTTGAAGCAAACAAGATCCCTGGAAGATGTGAAGCATTTGCTGCAATTATTTAAATAAGGAAGAAAAAAGGTGAAGTCTTATTTTTGTGATCTTCACAAGTATCATCCTTTGACCTTTAGATTTCTTTTTTTCTGTTTTCTGCATCTGAACATTGTTTGCACCACTCTAACATGAATACAGTATTGATAGCCCATTAGTGTACTAATAGTAACCCCTGCTGGCGGCGCAGGGAACAGTACTTGTGGTCTGCGTTGTTCACACTGAGTGAAAGGCATTATGATAAACCTGGTACATAAAATGAATGCAAGTCTTCCCATCCCATTATGCATTAGGCTCCTCTCCTCACCTCCATGTATGCATATGCTATTATGCTATCACTATGTTGGTATTTTTTCTTTATTTCTTTTACAAATCAATTTATTCCTGGCTATCTTTTTATTTTGTTTGTGTGTATGTCCTGTCATCTCATCCTCAACTGGCTGGATTTCCTTCCTGAGTCTAGTTCTGTTGGAGGTGCTGGCTCTCCAGCGCCACCAACCGCTCTGTGCATGCTCAGGATGTGCGCCAGTATCCCAGTGAAGAGTAAGTGCATTCCACAAGTTTCCTTACTTTCATGAACTGGCATCACATTGATACAGTTAGTCAATTTGATTGAACTGTTTTTAACTGAATGTGTTAACTTTTTTGTCCTCAGCGATCATTTTTGTTGTGATTTTGCTTCATATGAATAAAAACTAAAGTGAAGTTACCTCCTTGAGTCAGCAGTAATTATCCTCGATTATTAACAAATAATTCAAAATACATCCTGGTTACAGAATGATAGGTTTCAGTTCAGCAAATATTTAAACAAGTATCTCTTCATTAAAAAAAGAATAGCATTTTACCTTTTGAATATTTCTAACAGTAAGGTGAAATGACGGAGCAATAGCCCTAGGAGCTTACTATATGTCCAGTGTGTTCCCTGCTCTGACTTTGACTGACTGCTCACTCCAGTTAATTGTGCAGCTCTGAAGACGCATATTTCGACATATGAAACATTTGTATGATTAAAGATGTAGGTATATTTTCGTTGTCTTTAAACAATAAATTTGTTGAGTTGAGGAGATGAGCCTCCTCTTTCGTTACTTCCTTCTGTCTGTAAACATACTGGTTTCCATGCCATCCATGAACACGATCCACAGAGCAAACACTGCAGAAGCCAACAGAAGAGAGAGCAACAACGAGGGAAGTGGAGCGTTCAGTGGGGATGGTTAGGAGGAGGTGGAGGGAGCAGAGCAGGTACCCCATCCATGCAACATAAATAGGTTAGAATATTTAATAGTAGGAAAAAAATTAGTTAGACTAAAATCCACATTGGCTCATCAATATTTAGAGCATATTAAAGTATGTTTACAGTTTGGATTTAGCTCAGTATTTTATGAGTTGTGTAACTGTATTGGTGAGGTCTTTGATAGTTTTTTTGTCCAGTCTTACTTTTCTTACAAAAAAAATCTGTCAGTATTCTGTGAAAGAATGAATTAATGAATTAATTTGAGGTTTTTGACATACTTTCATTTGATTTCGTTATAACAGCAGACATTAAATCTGATCTAGTGAACCTAACCCAAAATACATGCTTCACATATAGGAATAAGGTACACTGTAATGCTGCCTTTCTTTATCAAAACATGGTTGATTTTATTTTATTTTTTAAAACAACTTTCAAATTGATCTCACCCATCTACAATATTCTGGCATGTCCATCTGAACTTAATAATAAGTGGATTTCTGCTTGCGGCCCTGCCCAGGTGCAGCCAGATACACCTACAAAGACTTCATGGTGATCACAAGAAAACAAAGTGTAGGCAGCACAAAAAGAATTGGTAGCACAAGCGTGTATGAAATATTCTGTGGAAAATGGGTACTACATTACGCTGATGTAATCAAAGGAGCAGATGCAGATGTGCTGAGTCAATTACCAGTAGATGCAAAAGAAGGAGAGTTCATACTTTTCCTAGGCCAAAGAACGGCACGAGTACATGAATATCTGCCATAAACTCTCATCCTTTTGCATCTATTCACAGTACTTTGCAAAAATATACTTAGCTGACTTGTAAAGACTTATGAAAGCGAGCAGAAAGCCATTCCAAGACACCCCATCTTATTTTTTATTTTTTTAACACACGTTAGGAATACCTTGGTTCATCTGTGTTGATCATATCCACATTTTATTTTAATGGAATAACATTTTTGAATCTTGTCAGAGACTTAAAATAGTCATGTTTTGATGTAAACATAGAGATGATTATGCTGCAAACATAACTCAAAAGTTCTTTGATTCCCTTTGTTTTGCTCCCAATAAAAAGTTTACATCCACTATTATTTAGTAATAGATCTAGAGTTGATTCATAGTCCTTTGACTGACTTGAAAAAAGACATTGGTGACAAAGCTGATGTGAATCAGCTGTGTTACTACTACTACTACTACTACTACTACTACTACTACTACTACTACTACTGTCATTTAGCAGATGCTTTTATCCAAAGCGAGTTACATCTGAGAGAACAACACAAGCAAGAAATCACATGGGAGGGTCCAGCACGGATAAGTGCTGGTCAGACTGCTGTGAGTCCAGTTGAACACAGGTGCTGCCATGCTAGTGCTAGAATTTTTTTATTTATTTTTTTGCCCAACCCAACAGTCCCTTTATAAAAGAAAGCTACGTCTAAAAAGACAAGTGCATGCAGCTTACTCAGTGCTGAGTCCTGCAAAGAGCTGGACCAATCTAACTAATTCTGATGAGCAGAAGTGCTCCTTAAAAAGCCGAGTCTTTAGCTTGCTTTTAAAAGTAGGTACAGAGACCCTGCAGATCGGACAGAGTTTGGTAGATCATTCCACCATCGGGGAACAATGGAGAAGAGTCTAGTTAGTTCTATAGGGATACACATGGCCCTATACAGGACCTGAACCTGGATACACTGAAATAAGCTATTACTAAGAATGTAAAGCAGCACTTTTTTCATGTTAAAAAAACAGTCTAAATTTTGAGTTGTAACGCTTGAAATGTTTGAGAAGAACGTTATGTGGACATGCTATCTTGCAGTTTTCTGTGATGTAACTTGTCTGCACTGTCAAGTTACTGAAAAACAGTCCAAAATATCAAATGTTAAAAATATTTGACTCTAGGCTAAGGAGAGGATAAGAAAATATCGTTTGATTAGACTTCCATACAGGCAGTACTCGAGTTGAGGGGGGATGAGGGGGGATGGCATCCCCCCTGATATAAAAACGGTCAAAATCATCCCCCCTTTCCATCCCTTATGTCATTTCATCAATGAATGTGCTATTTCAACATTTAGAGTCATTACCAGAAAAATAACTTATTTGACAATTTTCACCTGTTTCAAGTAAATTTTCACTTGAAAAAAGTAGAAAAATCTGCCAGTGGGACAAGATTTATCTTCTCATTACAAGCAATAAAATCTTGTTCCACATGCAGATTTTTCTACTTATTTTAAGTGAAAATCTACTTGAAACAGGTGAAAATTGTTGTTTTTTCCAGTGATGAGTCTTGTTTTAAGTGTAATGAGATTTTTTTTACTAAAATGACATTTTAACTAGAAATAAGACAAATATTCTTGTTAATATTTTGAGTTTTTGCAGTGATCCATTTTACTTATCCTGTGAAGGACAGAGTCATATTGATAAGTTCAGAAAACTGTTTTTTATTCTTATGTTTTGATGTATTTGAGATAAGCCCAGTGGATATTTAAAGCTTACAGAAGGCTGCTTTTAACTGCTGCTATGTCATTCCTGCAGTATTTCTGCAGGTGTTTTGGTCAGTGCTATTATGTGTAATATATTATATTATTTGTAATCAGCACAAATTATGTCCCCATATGATAAAATCCACCATCCCCCCTGATGTTTTTTTTACAACTCGAGTACTGCATACAGGTAACGACACATAGCTATATGAAATTCACCAAATTCCCTCAAAATTGTGCAGATATAATTTGTTAAAAGTTAGTGTGCCAAGCGTTGCTCTGGAGTGTTTCTCTGAAGCGCGCTCCCGCGAGGTGTAAACGATTTACGGAGGGACACCTGTCCCAACTAAAAGTGGAGGGAGAGAGAAGAAAATCCTTAATAATTTACTTTTAATGTGCTCTCAGTATGACTTGACATTGTTCACACGCAGCTGCAAGGGCAAAAGTGTAACCGGGAAGGAAAAAAAGAAAAAAGTTCCTGGGTGAGAACTGAAGCTGCGACAGTTTCATCGCAGGCTGTACTTCTTCAGAACCCACGTATCACAACCCCGAGACAAACTGGACAGTTGCTCTCTGTGTGTTGTCCACATTATACAGCTTCCAGCTTCGTGGACTGGAGGAGAAATTCGTCACGTTGGAGAAACTGTTTGCGACAAAAATAGGTGAGTTAACGCCATGAACAATAACTGATTGAAAACTTAGCCAGAGGTTATTTTTTAAACTGCAGGATTTCAAACAGTTTGGTTTTTGGTTTTGTTTATTTTATTTTTTATTTTTTAACAAAAGAAGTGTATACTCTATGATCATGTGACTAAAATTATACTTACATTTTATTTAATGTTGATAAAGATATGTATTAGCTACTGCGCATAATAAACTATAGTTTCTAACATTAAATTGGCTATGTTTTGATCAATATGCTTGGGAGGGTGTTAACATTTAAGGCATGGATTTGGTCATTCTGACTCAAGTCGCTTATCTAAAAAAATACCAAAGGTTTAAGGTTCATGATTTTTCATAGATTTTTTCAGACATTTTTAAAGAAGTTATACTTTTTTTAATTTTTCTTATTTTATTATAGTATATATGTACTTTTTTCTACTTACTTGTTGTTTTTTGCTTTAATTGTTTTGCACTGAGCAAAGGAGAGGCTCTACAATTTTGCTGTACAACGTATAATGACAATAAAAACAATTCAATTCAATAGTTAAAGGACTGTCCATTTATCTGTTTTATTTGTTTTGTCTATAATGTATTTATTCTTTTGTCATGTTTGGATAATTTCCTAGATAAGCCTTGGATGACCTGTTTTTTTATGAAGCCAACTCAAAGAACCGTTACTTTAATCAGCTTCCTCATGAGCAAAAGCCCCCAAAGCAATCTGCTTTAGTCATGAGTGGAAAAGGCTGCCAGCTCCTGGTGTCTCCCTGCAATGTGTCGCCATCACTAACCATGATCAGAGGGCACCA
Source organism: Cololabis saira (assembly GCF_033807715.1). Lineage (NCBI taxonomy): Eukaryota > Metazoa > Chordata > Actinopteri > Beloniformes > Belonidae > Cololabis > Cololabis saira. The sequence continues at coordinate 25,194,067 of NC_084597.1, read as the reverse complement.
GACCCAAGCTATCAGGATGCCCACATCATCCCCTGAACTGACCATTCTCACTCCCTCCTTGGGGAGAACCGAGAAAGTGAAAAGGGGGACCATCCATCCTCTAAACTCCATAAAACAGAGTGGAGGCCACATTGCCCTGCCGAACCTGAGCCTCCGCAGACAGGTGTTGACCCATGGAAATCATCTAGCGGGGCCAACTACACCTCCACAGCAGCAGCTACCCACAACACTGAGAACCACCAAGCCAACAAGATGTACCTCCTCTAACAACGGCTTCAAAGGTACAAACAAAACTCAGGAATTCTTAGGAATATTTAACCAACTGAAGTGTGGGACTTAAATCTGATTATAGCGTTACTCTCCAGAGCAGTAATTTCAACTTGCAGTGTTCTTCAAACATCACAGCACACAAAAGCTGTGTTGTGAATACACTTTTACATCCATATTCCCTACCTTCCCCGAGCAATCGCCTTGTTTTCATGTGAGACCACTTGAATTATTTATTGATAATTTACCAGGACACTCTAAATTTTCTACTGGGGAGGAGGTAAAAAGCCCATTAGTAATTAACAGAGCAGAGCATGTCTGGAGCCCAAATAGCTTTGGAAGGAAAATGTCCTAATCTGTTTTTATCAGAAAAACTAACACTGCTTCATACTTTGATTTAATTTATCTTGATGAATATGGATATTATGTACCAGTGTAAAGTGTTTTTTATTTTATTAATTAATACTGGACTTGCACCTAACAGATTGTGCAGTGTCTGGTTCTGCCATGGATGTATTTGGTCGAGCAGCTGCTGTTAGCTTGACCATGACCAGCCCTCCCATGAGTGTTGTTACAGGCCACACATACACTACAGGCCCTCAGAGCCAGTCTGATGCCAGGTAAGCGATGTCAGAAAGTGCAATCGCATTTAAAGGTAAACTTGTGCCTTGCTAAAGCAAAAAATAAAAATAAAAATGTGTATATTTTTTTCAGGTCCTTGCTATCCAGAGAATCCCTGGCGTCCACTACTCTCAGCCTCTTTGAAACCCAGTCGATGTTTAGTGGCAGACACGACTGGCCATATGGATACCGTGTGCTTCCTCCCTTGGGACCGCCTCAAAGCTCTACACAAGCCAGCGAGGGCGGTGAGCAGTTCAGCATTTCCCCCGGCACGGCCATGTCGGGCACGACCATTTCAGGTGGCACAAGCACCTCTGCCTCCCTGCCCTCATACCTCTTTACAGGCGAGGTTGGGAGCCCCAGGCAATCTTGCGCTAAGAAGAGAGCTCTCTCCATGTCACCTTTGTCAGATGTCATGGGTATTGATTTTAACTCCATTATACGCACCTCGCCTACCTCACTTGTGGCTTACATCAATGGTTCCCGCGGCTCTCCATCCTCCCACTCCACACTCTCACCTGTTCAGTCCGAGGGATATGGTCATTTTCTGGGGGTGAGAGGCCGCTGCATCCCCAAGAATTATCCCTACGGCATGCCGGGCTCTTTGCAAGCTCTCGGCCAACAGTCAAAGTGTGGTGTTTTGCAGGTGCTTGAAGAGGGAAGGGATTTGGAGAGCCAGATGGCTAACATGATGGTGAAGCAGCAGTCTCTCCCAAATGAAACAGATGTTCCGGAGAAGTCTATAGATAGCTTTAGCCAATCTTCCAACAATATTCTGCAACCTCTGCAGTTAGAAGCAGCTTCGCTGTCAACGGTCCAAGAACCTACTTCTCCAAAGGGGCCTCCACCGCCCTACCACTCACACCAGCATATCCACCTCGCCAGATATCAGCGCAGAATAAAGCCCCCTTCTCAGGACCCTGTCATACAAGCTCCCATGTTTCCTCACAGGCATGGGATCAGCTTTTTACCACAGATTCCAATGCTGGAAGAGGAAGAAGGAGAGCTGGAGGACTGTGGCACCCACTACTGCAGGTGGATGGATTGCAGTGCAGTTTATGACCAAAAGGAGGAGCTGGTAAGGCATATTGAGAAGCAGCATGTGGACCAAAGGAAGGCTGAGGATTTCACATGTTACTGGGTGGGCTGTCCTCGCAACTTGAAACCCTTCAACGCTCGATACAAGCTTCTTATCCACATGAGGGTCCACTCAGGAGCGAAACCCAACAAATGTTCGGTACACCTTGTATATGTGTTTCTCTTCTTCCACTTCTTAGAAACAAATTTCCATATTCCTTTTTCTTTCTTAACAATTCAAATATCACAAAGTTCCTTCTCTGTCAAACAAAATCTTTCTTACTCATCTGTGATTTTGTTGAATGCAATCAAAGCAGGATCATGATGAATGACAGAGCTCACTTTGTTCAGATCTGTATGTGCCGTGTCAAAGCCACAGTGCCAAGTTGATGTTTTAAAGCCTCTGGCTGCCAAGGATAGCCTTTGTTGGGGTAAATGCTTTCATATGTTCTATAAGGCCAAGGTTTAGATCAAAAATATAGCTTCTCTCTCATCTTAACTTCTGCCACAGGGTAATTAGCAGAGTGCTGTGATAATTTTATATGAGAGTTAATTCAAATTTTATTGTTATTAAATAAGTATAAAGGAAGTCTAGCACTTTAGATTTGGCAGGGAACTACAGCTCTCTAGTTGCTGTCGGGCCTGTCAGCAGCCAGCGGTTCGCCAGACCTCCATCTGACAAACTTGGCTTTTATTCTTGCTAGGTGATGCCCTGTAATTCAGTTTTGTGCACATTCACCCCTTTGGCCAGAGAGATGGAGTTTATTCATAAGCCTTTTTGTTCAAGCGTAGGTTTGTGTCACTGAGATGAATGATGAATGAGGTTGGTTTTGTTTTTTATCTTTTACAGGTGGCAAAAGATAACTACATACATTGGTTAGTCCTGTTTTAATATACAATAACTTAATATGCTAAAACCAAAACAGATGAAAGGAAAACTTCTGCGCAGAAAGAATGAATCCAAGATATTTCCTGTTTCATCTCGTCAATTTATTTCATATTTTAGTGCATTTTTGCATTTCAGGCCAACAACACTTTTCAAAAAATGGTACTGGGCAATTTAATCCCAGTAAGGAGGTAAATGAAAAGAAAGTAATTATTTTATTTTGTCACAGATGATCGATTGTAAGGATAATTTGTTATAAGCATAGAATCCATGAAAGGTTGAGTTTTTGAGGAGCAAACCTTAGCAGATGATATCCACTTCATTGATCAACGATCATTGAATGTTTTTTTGTTTGTTTTATGATCTTCAAACAAAGATAGTAAAGGATTTGCATTTTTCTCCTACTATTGTACATAATATCATAAAAGAAGACTTTCAGTACATAAAGAGCAAAGGCACAAGTCCACAGGACATGTTTCCCCAGATGAACTGCATCAAGAAATGCCATTTATTGATTGTTCATTTAACTACAAGAAGGGATTACTTCAGGAAACACGCAGCTTCATTCCAAAATGCCAAAAAAGAAAACCTCACGTTAACTTAGTCTCGATGTTTCTTTATTCTGAGGCATCTGAGTTGGATCATTTAACAGTATATACTATATATATATAAATATATATATATATATATGTAAGGGATAATGCCCGACTTTGCGGAGGCAAACCGTCCTCCGCTTCGCGTTGGACAGTTCACGCCTCCGCTTCGTTCATATATATTTCTGATAATGTACACCTCGAAGGGCATTATCCCGCTTATACCATGGTCACTTACCAAAAAAATATAAATATTAAATCAGTTATTCATGCTTTAATGTATTTTCAGTTGAAATCATTAGTTTTATAACAAGCCCCAGTTGAGCGGCTGAGCGGACTATTTAATCTCTCGTCTGCAGCCGTTGCAACCTGGTAGTTTTTAACAGTAACACCTGAGTGTTTGACTAATACCTGGAACAATCACTACCGTCCCATAAGGTCCTTATGCAACGGACACAGTGTTTACTTCTCCAGTAACTAGGACGGACCAGAGATACGACTTACAAACAGGAGATCAGTAACAAACAGTAAATATATTTGTTTCAAATAATCAAAACCTACAGATAGTTTCCTAAATCATTTTATCAAGCTACAAATATTATCAATCATTCAAATAAATAAACATTTCATTAAGCTACAAATATTATCAATCATTCAAATAAATAAACAATACAAGACGGTTGGCTATCCCAAAGTAGAAACTACTTAAAATGAAATGCTACATTTCCATTAATTGTGAAATTGGAAAGAAATACTGGCATGTCGTCATCATCGTTGCATTTGATGGACGAATATTTAAAGTTTGTGGGTCGCGATCCTCGCCACTGCTTCCCGGAGCTTTGTACTGTCCTGTACTGATGGAGCCCAGTAAGCCTGCTGGCTGCTCTCACAGCGATGACCCGTCACCGACATGATCTAGCGAGTTTCCAGTTTACAAAATCACTCATGTCGCCGTCCTGCGGTAGCCGGCTCTTCTTCTCTGAATCTCTGTTGCCGTGGTAACCACCTGGCAGTTGATCCAGCGCAATGATATTAAAGTTATCAGGCAATTTGACCAAACTTGTTTTCTAGGTGTCAGCCTGCCAGCCAATCAGAATCGAGTATTCACACAGACCGTGGTATAAATATATATGTGTGTGTGTGTGTGTGTGTGTGCGTGCGTGCGTGCGTGCGTGCGTGTTCAGTATATATCATGATCTCCAGCCCAAAAATGATGAGGAACTTTGAGACCTTGAGCAATGGTGTGATGTTATGGGGTCATATTGGCACCTTTAGCAAACGTCACTTTCACTACAGTGATGATTACACTTCTGAACGGCATTGTATGGAATATATAGTCCAGCACACCTAGGAGCTCACAGACCTCTGTACCGGAGAAGGTGAACCGCTCCACAAGAACATAGCTTAACACATGAGAGGCAGCTCCTCAGGTCGACACACACTGGTTTAAGGATAACGATGGTGGCACTCTATCAAAGACAGCAATGTCCACATTCTGGACAGAGAATACAGATGGTTTGAGAGAGGCATTAAAAGAAGACATCTATGTTAAACAGGAAAAACATAGAGATGGCCAGTTTCATCTATCCAGCAACAATAAAGACTCCCCTCCCCAGACAGTTTTACAGTCATGTTTACATTGAGTCATGTGACCATAAAATCGTACATGCTGAACAGATAAACAATCTACAATCTATATAACCTGAAACTTGCCACCAGTCAGTCAGAACTAAAAAAGTCTTTATGAAGAGAGGTGAAATAAGTCTACTCGCCTTCTCCAGGTATTTTAGGATTCTCTGATGGCAACATTAATGCAGAAAAGTACATTGACATTTTGGAGCAATGTATGCTGCCTTAAAGGCCACATCTTTTCCATGGACGTCCATATATATTTTAACAAAATGCACATGAATAAAAAACACAAAATCTTAATGGAAATAAAAGTCAAAGTACTTGTAAATATCACTTGATTTAACGCCTTTGGTTTGTCTTTGCGTTTTGTATATTGCCACAACCTTTTCTCTTTGCGGGCTCTAAAATCAATTCCCTTATAAAGGTTTTCTTGGTCTTTCAGACCTTAATTTCTATGAATGAATGAATGAATTAATTATTTTATTTTCGTGTCCGGACATTTAAATGACCCATCCCTCATGGGATTACACAGACACATTAATTACATCAAAATATAACATTCCGGTGTGTAAACCACCTACTTCCAGCTACAAATAATAATAATGATAATAAGCAGCAACAAATAATAATAATAAATAAAATTAAAATTAAAACAAAATAAAATTAAATATCCCACACTAGAAAATTAACAAAAAAATACACCCACAGAAATACCGACCCACACGCACACAGCCCCCCCATACCCAGGTCCATAATTAGATCATATCATAACTCACTCCACAACAGCCAATACCAACCCTTACAGACAGTTGAACCAATCCATACAATAATAATATGCAGTCCATGTCACAGAGAAACACACACAAATTGAGGATTTTATCCCATATAAGTTACCTTTCTCCTTCCAAGGCTTTAAATAAAAATTCAGGAAAAAAAAAATATTTTCAAAAAGATATTCAATTAAAACGCCTTCCTCCATACTTAACAGATCTAAATCAGGATTATAAATTCTTTCAAACAAAACGTGACGTAAATCATGATATAAAGGACAATATAAAAGAAAATGAATTTCACTCTCCACCACATTTAATATTATATATATGTAATATAATATAATATATATAATTATGAATGTCTATTTCTTAATCATGTCACAAACTAAGCAAACAGCTACATGAAAATGTTTAATCTAGATGAAACCTTCTGCTTTGTTGGCATCAGTTGCATTCATTTTCTGAATCCATGCACATAGCTCCTCTAAGCACGTTCCCAATAATTTACATGTTTTATATTCTTCTTAAATGGAACAGAACAAGTGAAATACATGTATCTTGCCTTAAATGATTTTAAAAAAAAGCTTAATTTTTGACTTTCTGTTTTTCAGAGATCAGCCTTTGCCATATTTAGTAAATCACACTGACCTTGCAAACCCCCATACGTGGTCTTGGCAGCATGCCTTTATGTGCCAGATTTTGAGCTAATTCAACCAACAGATGTTGAGATACAAGAGGAAAGAAAAGCTGGTGTTGGTTTTAAAGTCAGAAAGTTATCACAGTCATTCAGATGAATCCTCTAAATAACATGACTCTCTATGTTGGGAATTCATCCAGTATTTGTTGTGATGTATGATCAAAAGTCATAAATATCAAATAGAAATGGAGCACCAACAATGTCTTAATGAGATAACATAATTATTTGTTGCAATGTTTAATTCTTGAGCAAAGTAGTAGACTATCAGACAAACGTATACTGCAACCCTGACAGCATGCAGCTGGCTTTGCTGAACATTATACATGGATGGTCAGGCCTTTGTCAGTTACCCACTCCCACTGTGAAAATTTGCTACATGTGGAAGAGTAATTAATAAACCACCAGCGAAACACGTTTAATGTCAGTGCTTTCAATAAGTTAATTATTACCAGCATGCATACCTGCCGTTGACCTTTTGCTCCAAAATACTTACTTATTAGTTGGAGGCAGCTCTGTTGCCATGGGGACGCCTTCATTGGCTGGTTCTGTGTTCTTCATGATCATTCAGTGATGAATGATTCACAGTCACAACCTTTTACCAACGTCAACATTTTTATACTTCCGTGTGTCCTGTACTGTTAAATTTCTTGGTATAAAAGAAAGATTACATACATTTTACTCAGAACTTCATAAAACTTAAGAGATATATTTTTTAAGTTAAGATTGATAATTTTGTCAAGGCCTTAGAAGTTATTTTGTATAAGATTAGGCTATTCACTATTTTCAATATGGCTACATAAACTGGAGGGTCAAAATGTGTACTTAAAATAAAGAAATACTCAATATGAAAAGTGCCTTTGAGCAGTTAGAATAGTAGAAACTACTGGTGCTACTGCTGCTGATTTAACGTTTTTAATGAGAAATTAATTATTATAATAAACTGCCATATGACAAATGAAGTTTCCAGCCAGCAGCTCATCAATGATGCAGCTCTTGTTACACTATGGACATGGAGCAGGCCCAGACGTACACCAATCATTGCATTATCTGTTTAACAATGATTGAGTCGATGATTTTTATATCATCGACTTACCACTCTGTCTGTGTGTAACTAAGCATTAAAGGCTTTCCGAGCATAGTTCGAACCTACATAAATGACTTTAACAGGCAATGTGAGGTCAGTTATCATTTTTGGACTACTTGTAGAAATATTTAATTCTGTGAAATTTGCAGTGGATTGTGGCATTTTCTCAGAGTGAGATGAATAATTTATTTGAATAACGTTCACTGGAATTTGCAGTTGTGCGCTGCGGCGGCCGAACTTTGTTAACCCTGTTCTAAATGAGTTGGGATACTTGGGTGTAATAACAAAATAGAACACGATGAAATGAGATACAAATCACTTCAACCATATATTTAATGAAAGAAATCATTCAACTGAGAAAAATTTTGATTTTTTTTAAACATATGCATATTTTGGAATTGATACCAGTGACATATTTCTGAAAAATTCGGACAGAGGAGACAGAGAAGACAAATGCTGTAGTTTTAAAGTAAAATGTTTTCTCACTATCGATGACATAGTATTTTATGTGCATTTATGTACCTCTATAAAGATCGTTCATGCACCTGAACTCCTTTAATCTCAAACCATTTTGTTGTAATATGTGCATGATTTGATTTGACATTGTTTTGCTGAAAAAAGGAAGACCTTCATCCAAAAAGATACCCCAAAAAACAGCCCTCTGAGATGTGCCTTTCATCCAAACGTATTCAATGAACAAACTGTATTAACACATTTTTGCCCAGTTCAGTCCATCACCCAAAGTACATTGCAGTAGTTTTTGATCTTACATTAGGTTTTTTTCATGGTGGCATTTTAATTAGAAAATATGGCATTAATTGACAGTGGGTTTCCAGACATTTTTCAAACAAAAATTGTGAAAATGTCTATAAGACATGCAGCGGCTCTGTTTTAAAAAAAGAAAAGTATCCTCTTTGTTATGCCTTTTGTTGTTATGCCACGTACATGCACGAAAATCGCTACACACCTGTATTATGTCACAACTTAAAGAAAAGTCTTTTTGCGCCATGGCCGAAACTGAACAGGAAGTCGGCCATTTTGAACATTTTGAATTAATCGCGTAATTTTGGCACAATTCATGCCATTCCTTCGGCAGTTAATACGGCCTGAACCATAACGTGCACCCAGGTCTGTTATACATCAAAATGTGCGTCTCCATTCTGCGACGATGCGCATTACTTTTCTCAGTCAAAACCGTCACCGTGGCGATGATAGATGCCAAAAAGCGTGCCCCCCTTGATCTGGTTGGTCCATATTTGATTGTTCCTACTTTCTGCCATAACTTTTGAATGGTGTGATATAAAGAGTCTTGGGTGGTGTCATCGGACTCTGTTTTGACTCCTTCACCTTAATTGGTGCAAATTAGATCCGCCCCTTCTTCTGATTGGTCGATATGTGATAGCTCCGATTTTCTGCTATAACTTTTGAATGGTTTGACATAAAGACTCGTGGGTGGTGTCATCGGACTCAGTTTTGAGTCCTTGAACATAATTGTTTCAAATTAGCCCCGCCCCTTCATGTGATTTGTCGATATCTGATAGTTCCTACTTTCTCCCATAACTTTTGAATGGTTTGGTATAGAGAGTCGTGGGTGGTGTCATCCGCTAAATGTCCAGGCCCTGAAGAATCTACATGCAAGTCATACAAACGCTTCCACTGCAGCACGCATGAACGTGCACAAGGGTGCGAGGGCCCGTTCACCGCTGCTTGCAGCTTTAATTGTTGATTATTATGGGCATGCCAAGTAGTGGCATGACCATATTGCAATCGTTCAGAATGGCCCAAAGGGCAATGCTGCTAGCATGCTAAAGTCGCAAAAGTCCCACTGCGCACCAGCGGGTGTACAGCATGACCCCGCACTGATGTGGAAAAAAAAAATCCCCAAAAAGTAAAACACGGCCGAAAAAATGAGGAAAAACATGAAAATGAAGGCGTAAATTAGTACCCAGAAAAGGTTTCCCTTTTCTTATTATTATTATTATGGGCATGCCAAGTAGTGGCATGACCATATTGCAATCGTCCAGAATGGCCCAAAGGGCAATGCTGCTAGCATGCTAAAGTCGCAAAAGTCCCACTGCACACCAGCGGGTGTACAGCATGACCCCGCACTGATGTGGAAAAAAAAAATCCCCAAAAAGTAAAACACGGCCGAAAAAATGAGGAAAAACATGAAAATGAAGGCGTAAATTAGTACCCAGAAAAGGTTTCCCTTTTCTTATTTTTATTATTATGGGCATGCCAAGTAGTGGCATGACCATATTGCAATCGTCCAGAATGGCCCAAAGGGCAATGTTGCTAGCATTTTGCTAACAAGCTAAAGTCGCAAAAGTCCCACGTCACATCAGTGGGTGTACAGCATGACCCCGCTCGGATGTGGAAAAAAAAAATCCCCAAAAACTAAAACACGCCCGAAAAAATGAGGAAAAACATGAAAATGAAGGCGATATATTGGTATACAGAAAAGGTTTCCCTTTTCTTATTATTCTTATTCCGCACTTTTTTTCGTCCGTTAATACGGCCCGAACCGCAACGTGCACCCATGCATGGCATACATCGTTGGATGCGTCTCCATCGTGATTCGATGGGTATTACTTTTCTCAGTAATAGGGGTTACCGTGGCAACGCTAGTTGCCAAAAAGCAAAAAAAAAGGCGAAAATTCCCGCGCTTATTGCTCTGCCGAACTTTATCGTAGAGACATCGTTCAAACTTTGAAACACTCTGCCCGATAGTCTTTAAAGGACCATACAACTTCATCATTCTAGTTATTACGGTTTTTGCGATATTTAACTTTCAATTTAAAAAAAAAATCCCTTTTACTTTGGACGCTTGTTGCTAGGCAACGGTTTATCGTACAGACATCATTACAACATTGACAAACCCGGGACGCGTTGTACTGCAACATATTTTAGTCTCGTCAAGCTTGCTATTACGGTTTTTGAGATATTCCACTTTGTTCATTTTGATGCTAACGGAATTTTGGACGCTTGTTGCGCGGCAACGCGATATCGTAGAGACTTTGATTCAACGTTAAAATACTCAGCTTGATGTGGACTACAACATATTGAGGTCTCATTACGCTGTCGTTTACAGCTTTTGAGATATTGAAGCCAAATTGTCCCATTCTATCCTATGGGGCTTGTTACCATGGCAACAAAAACCAATGCATTTGTATGGGGGACCATGTGAATAAACAATCTGTTAATGCTGCCCGAACCGGAACGTGCACCCATGCATGGCATACATCGTTGGATACGTCTCCATCGTGCCTAATTGGGCATTACTTTTCTCAGTCAAAAGTGTTAACGTGGCAACGCTAGATGCCATAAAGCAAAAAAAAAGGCGAAAATTCGCACGCTTATAGCTTGGTCGAACTTTATCGTAGAGACATCGTTCAAACTTTCAAACACTCGGCCCGATTGGCACTAACGGACCCTACAAGCTCATTATGCCAATTATTACAATTTTTGCGATATTGACCTTTCATTTTATTTTTTTATTTCCATTTGACTTTGGATGCTTGTTGCTAGGCAACAGATTATCGTAGAGACATCATACAAAGGTTCTCAGACTCGGCACGCTGTGGACTTCAACATATTCAAATTTCATGAAGTTGTGATTTAAGGAAATCTTTTGTCAAAATCCATGACAAATGGCCCCATTCATTCGGATGGGATTTTTTTACCATGGTGAAAAAAAACCTATCCATTAACGTAGACTGAACCGGAACGTGCACCCATGAATGGCATACACCGTTAGATGCGTCTCCATGTTGCCTCGATGGGCATTACTTTTTTCAGTCAAAAGTGTCACCGTGGGGGGCGCTAGACGCCAAAAAGCGCACCCCATTATTAGCTATTGGGAGCACAGGAATGAATGCAATACAACCGTAAACACCTCAAACTGACATAGAACCGCCCGAACACAACCTCTACAGCCCCAAACCAAAGCAGCGAGAGGGGTCGAATGGGCGGTAGGGCATGCCCATATCAAAATTTCATGAAATTTTCTAGTTATTATTATTATTCCGCACTCTTTTTTCGTCCGTTAATACGGCCCGAACCGCAACGTGCAGCCATGCATGGCATACATCTTTGGATGCGTCTCCATCGTGATTCGATGGGTATTACTTTTCTCAGTAATAGGGGTTACCGTGGCAACGCTAGATGCCGAAAAGCAAAAAAAAAGGCGAAAATTCCCGCGCTTATTGCTCGGCCGAACTTTATCGTAGAGACATCGTTCAAAGCTTGAAACATTCGGCCCGATAGTCTTTAAAGGACCATACAACTTCATCATGCTAGTTATTACGGTTTTTGCGATATTTAACTTTCAATTTAAAAAAAAAATCACTTTTATTTTGGACGCTTGTTGCTAGGCAACGGTTTATCGTACAGACATCATTACAACATTGACCAACCCGGGACGCTTTGTACTGCAACATATTTTAGTCTCGTCATGCTTGCTATTACGGTTTTTGAGATATTCCACATTGTTCATTTTGATGCTAACGGAACTTCGGATGCTTGTTGCGCGGCAACGTGGTATCGCAGAGACTTGGTTCCAACGTTAAAAGACTCAGCTTCATGTGGACTACAACATACTGAGGTCTCATTACGCTGTCGTTTACAGCTTTTGAGATATTAAAGCCAAATTGTCCCATTCTATCCTATGGGGCTTGTTACCATGGCAACAAAAACCAATGCATTTGTATGGGGGACCATGTGAATAAACAATCTGTTAATGCTGCCCGAACCGGAATGTGCACCCATGCATGGCATATATCGTTGGATGCGTCTCCATCGTGCCTCGATGGGCATTACTTTTCTCAGTCAAAAGTGTTACCGTGGCAACGCCAGATGCCAAAAAGCAAAAAAAAAGGCAAAAATTCAGACGCTTATTGCTTGGTCGAACTTTATCGTAGAGACATCGTTCAAACTTTCAAACACTCGGCCCGATTGTCCCTAACGCTACGTACAACCTCATTATGCTAATTATTACAGTTTTTGCGATATTGGCCTTTCATTTTTTTTTTTATTTCTGTTTGAATTTGGACGCTTGTTGCTAGGCAACAGGTTATCGTAGAGACATCGTACAAATGTCCCCTGACTCGGCACGCTGTGGACTTCAACATACTCAAATTTCATGAAGCTGGCATTTAAGGAAATTTTATGTCAAAATCCAGGCCAAATGGCCCCATTCATTCAAATGGGGTTTTGTACCATGGTGAAAAAAAAACCTATCCGTTAACGTAGCCTGAACCGGAACATGCTCCCATGCATGGCATACATCGTTGGATGCGTCTCCATTGTGCCTCGATGGGCATTGCTTTTCTCAGTCAAAAGCGTTACCGTGGGGACGCTAGACGGCAAAAAGCGCGCCCCATTAATAGCTATTGGGAGCACAGGAATGAATGAAATACAACCGTAAACACCTCAAACTGACATAAAACCGCCCCCAACACAAACACTGCAGCCCCAAACCAGAGCAGCGAGAGGGCTCGAATGGGCGGTAGGGCATGCCCATATCAAAATTTCCAGAAATTTTCTAGTTATGGGCATGCCAGTAATGGCATGACCATATTGCAATTGTCCAGAATGGCCCAAAGGGCAATGTTGCTAGCATTTTGCTAACAAGCTAAAGTCGCAAAAGTCCCACGTCACACCAGCGGGTGTACAGCATGACCCCGCTCAGATGTGGAAAAAAAAAATCCCCAAAAACTAAAACACGCCCGAAAAAATGAGGAAAAACATGAAAATGAAGGCGATATATTGGTATACAGAAAAGGTTTCCCTTTTCTTATTATTCTTATTCCGCACTTTTTTTCGTCCGTTAATACGGCCCGAACCGCAACGTGCACCCATGCATGGCATACATCGTTGGATGCGTCTCCATCGTGATTCGATGGGTATTACTTTTCTCAGTAATAGGGGTTACCGTGGCAACGCTAGATGCCAAAAAGCAAAAAAAAAGGCGAAAATTCCCGCGCTGATTGCTCGGCCGAACTTTATCGTAGAGACATCGTTCAAACTTTGAAACACTCGGCCCGATAGTCTTTAAAGGACCATACAACTTCATCATTCTAGTTATTACGGTTTTTGCGATATTTAACTTTCAATTTAAAAAAAAAATCCCTTTTATTTTGAACGTTTGTTGCTAGGCAACGGTTTATCGTACAGACATCATTACAACATTGACAAACCCGGGACGCTTTGTACTGCAACATATTTTAGTCTCGTCAAGCTTGCTATTACGGTTTTTGAGATATTCCACTTTGTTCATTTTGATGCTAACGGAACTTCGGACGCTTATTGCGCGGCAACACAATATCGTAGAGACTTTAATTTAACGTTTAAAGACTCTGGTTGCTGTGGACTACAACATACTAAGGTCTCATTACGCTGTCGTTTACAGCTTTTGAGATATTGAAGCCTAATTGTCCCATTCTATCCTATGGGGCTTGTTACCATGGCGACAAAAACCTATGCATTTGTATGGGGGTGCATGTGAATAAACAATCTGTTAATACTGCTCGGACCGCAATGTGCACCCATGCATGGCATATATCGTTGGATGCGTCTCCATCGTGCCTCGATGGGTATTACTTTTTTTTAGTCAAAAGTGTTACCGTGGCAACGCTAGATGCCAAAAAGCAAAAAAAAAGGCAAAAATTCAGACGCTTATTGCTCGGCCGGACTTTATCGTAGAGACATCGTTCAAACTTTGAAACACTCGGCCTGATTGGCACTAACGGACCTTACAAGCTCATTATGCCAATTTTTAAAGTTTTTGCGATATTGACCTTTCATTTTTTTTTTTATTTCCGTTTGACTTTGGACGCTTGTTGCTAGGCAACAGATTATCGTAGAGACATCATACAAATGTTCCCCGACTTGGCACGCTGTGGCCTTCAACATATTCAAATTTCATGAATGCAAAACAACCGTAAACACCTCAAACTGACATAAAACCAGCCCGAACACAAACACTACAGCCCCAAACCAATGCAGCGAGAGGGGACGAATGGGCGGTAGGGCATGCCCATATCAAAATTTCCTGAAATTTTCTAGTTATTATTATTATTATTCTTATTCCGCACTTTTTTTCGTCCGTTAATACGGCCCGAACCGCAACGTGCACCCATGCATGGCATACATCGTTGGATGCGTCTCCATCGTGATTCGATGGGCATTACTTTTCTCCGTAATAGGGGTTACCGTGGCAACGCTAGTTGCCAAAAAGCAAAAAAAAAGGCGAAAATTCCCACGCTTATTGCTCGGCCGAACTTTATCGTAGAGACATCGTTCAAACTTTCAAACACTCGGCCCGATAGTCACTAAAGGACCATAAAACTTCATCATGCTACTTATTACGGTTTTTGCGATATTTAACTTTCAATTTAAAAAAAAAATCTATTTTATTTTGGACGCTTGTTGCTAGGCAACGGTTTATCGTACAGACATCATTACAACATTGACAAACCCGGGACGCTTTGTACTGCAACATATTTTAGTCTCGTCATGCTTGCTATTACGGTTTTTGAGATATTCCACATTGTTCATTTTGATGCTAACGGAACTTCGGATGCTTGTTGCGCGGCAACGCGGTATCGCAGAGACTTTGTTCCAACGTTAAAAGACTCAGGTTGATGTGGACTACAACATACTGAGGTCTCATTACGCTGTCGTTTACAGCTTTTGAGATATTAAAGCCAAATTGTCCCATTCTATCCTATGGGGCTTGTTACCATGGCAACAAAAACCTATGCATTTGTATGGGAGAGCATGTGAATAAACAATCTGTTAATACTGCTCGGACCGCAATGTGCACCCATGCATGGCATATATCGTTGGATGCGTCTCCATCGTGCCTCGATGGGCATTACTTTTTTCAGTCAAAAGTGCTACCGTGGCAACGCTAGATGCCAAAAAGCCAAAAAAAAGGCGAAAATTCAGACGCTTATTGCTCGGCCGGACTTTATCGTAGAGACATAGTTCAAACTTTCAAACACTCGGCCCGATTGGCACTAACGGAGCCTAGAACCTCATTATGCCATTTTTTTAAGTTTTTGTGATATTGACCTTTCATTTTTTTTTTTATTTCCGTTTGACTTTGGACGCTTGTTGCTAGGCAACAGATTATCGTAGAGACATCATACAAATGTTCCCTGACTCGGCACGCTGTGACCTTCAACGTATTAAAATTTCATGAAGCTGTGATTTAAGGAAAGTTTCATGTAAAATCCATGCCAAATGGCCCCATTCATTCGGATGGGTTTTTTAAAACCATGGTGGAAAAAAAAACTATCCGTTAACGTAGCCTGAACCGGAACGTGCACCCATGCATGGCATACATCGTTGGATGCGTCTCCATCGTGCCTCGATGGCCATTGCTTTTCTCAGTCAAAAGCGTTACCGTGGGGACGCTAGACGGCAAAAAGCGCGCCCCATTAATAGCTATTGGGAGCACAGGAATGAATGAAATACAACCGTAAACACCTCAAACTGACATAAAACCGCCCCGAACACAAACACTGCAGCCCCAAACCAAAGCAGCGAGAGGGGACGAATGGGCGGTAGGGCATGCCCATATCAAAATTTCCAGAAATTTTCTAGTTATGGGCATGCCAAGTAATGGCATGACCATATTGCAATCGTCCAGAATGGCCCAAAGGGCAATGTTGCTAGCATTTTGCTAACAAGCTAAAGTCGCAAAAGTCCCACGTCACACCAGCGGGTGTACAGCATGACCCCGCTCGGATGTGGAAAAAAAAAATCCCCAAAAACTAAAACACGCCCGAAAAAATGAGGAAAAACATGAAAATGAAGGCGATATATTGGTATACAGAAAAGGTTTCCCTTTTCTTATTATTCTTATTCCGCACTTTTTTTCGTCCGTTAATACGGCCCGAACCGCAACGTGCACCCATGGATGGCATACATCGTTGGATGCGTCTCCATCGTGATTCGATGGGTATTACTTTTCTCAGTAATAGGGGTTACCGTGGCAACGCTAGTTGCCAAAAAGCAAAAAAAAAGGCGAAAATTCCCGCGCTTATTGCTCGGCCGAACTTTATCGTAGAGACATCGTTCAAACTTTGAAACACTCGGCCCGATAGTCTTTAAAGGACCATACAACTTCATCATTCTAGTTATTACGGTTTTTGTGATATTTAACTTTCAATTTAAAAAAAAAATCCCTTTTATTTTGGACGTTTGTTGCTAGGCAACGGTTTATCGTACAGACATCATTACAACATTGACAAACCCGGGACGCTTTGTACTGCAACATATTTTAGTCTCGTCAAGTTTGCTATTACGGTTTTTGAGGTATTCCACTTTGCGAATTTTGATGCTAACGGAATTTCGGACGCTTGTTGCGCGGCAACACGATATCGTAGAGACTTTAATTTAACGTTAAAAGACTCGGGTTGCTGTGGACTACAACATACTAAGGTCTCATTACGCTGTCGTTTACAGCTTTTGAGATATTGAAGCCTAATTGTCCCATTCTATCCTATGGAGCTTGTTACCATGGCAACAAAAACCTATGCATTTGTATGGGGGAGCATGTGAATAAAACATCTGTTAATGCTGCCCAGACCGGAACGTGTACCCATGCATGGCATACATCGTTGGATGCGTCTAGATCGTGCCTCGATGGGCATTACTTTTCTCAGTCTAAAGCGTTACCGTGGCAACGCTAAATGCCAAAAAGCAAAAAAAAAATGCAAAAATTCGAACGTTTATTTCTCGGCCAGACTTTATCGTAGAGACATCGTTCAAACTTTCAAACACTCGGCCCGATTGGCACTAACGGACCGTACAAGCTCATTATGCCAATTATTACACTTTTTGAGATAATGACCTTTCATTTTTTTCTTTATTTCCGTTTGACTTTGGACGCTTGTTGCTAGGCAACAGATTATCATAGAGACATCCTACAAATGTTCCCCGACTCGGCACGCTGTGGACTTCAACATATTCAAATTTCATGAAGCTGTTATTTAAGGAAATTTTATGTCAAAATCCATGCCAAATGGCCCCATTCATTCGGATGGGGTTTTGTACCATGGTGAAAAAAAAACCTATCCATTAATGTAGCCTGAACCGCAACGTGCACCCATGCATGGCATACATCGTTAGATGCGTCTCCATGTTGCCTCGATGGGCATTACTTTTTTCAGTCAAAAGTGTCACCGTGGGTGGCGCTAGACGCCAAAAAGCGCACGCCTTTAATAACTATTGGGAGCACAGGAATGAATGCAATACAACTGTAAACACCTCAAACTGACATAGAACCACCACGAACACAACCGCTGCAGCCCCAAACCAAAGCAGCGAGAGGGGTCGAATGGGCCGTAGGGCATGCCCATATCAAAATTTCATGAAATTTTCTAGTTATTATTATTCTTATTCCGCACTTTTTTTCGTCCGTTAATACGGCCCGAACCGCAACGTGCACCCATGCATGGCATACATCGTTGGATGCGTCTCCATCGTGATTCGATGGGCATTACTTTTCTCAGTAATAGGGGTTACCGTGGCAACGCTAGTTGCCAAAAAGCAAAAAAAAAGGCGAAAATTCCCACGCTTATTGCTCGGCCGAACTTTATCGTAGAGACATCGTTCAAACTTTCAAACACTCGGCCCGATAGTCACTAAAGGACCATAAAACTTCATCATGCTACTTATTACGGTTTTTGCGATATTTAACTTTCAATTTAAAAAAAAAATCTATTTTATTTTGGACGCTTGTTGCTAGGCAACGGTTTATCATACAGACATCATTACAACATTGACCAACCCGGGACGCTTTGTACTGCAACATATTTTAGTCTCGTCATGCTAGCTATTACGGTTTTTGAGATATTTCACTCTTCTCATTTTGATGCTAACGGAACTTCGGATGCTTGTTGCGCGGCAACGCAGTATCGTAGAGACTTGGTTCCAACGTTAAAAGACTCAGCTTGATGTGGACTACAACATACTGAGGTCTCATTACGCTGTCGTTTACAGCTTTTGAGATATTGAAGCTAAATTGTCCCATTCTATCCTATGGGGCTTCTTACCATGGCAACAAAACCCTATGCATTTGGATGGGGGAGCATGTGAATAAACAATCTGTTAATGCTGCTCGGACCGCAATGTGCACCCATGCATGGCATATATCGTTGGATGCGTCTCCATCATGCCTCAATGGGCATTACTTTTCTCAGTCAAAAGTGTTACCGTGGCAACGCTAGATGCCAAAAAGCCAAAAAAAAGGCGAAAATTCAGACGCTTATTGCTCGGCCGGACTTTATCGTAGAGACATAGTTCAAACTTTCAAACACTCGGCCTGATTGGCACTAACGGAGCCTAGAACCTCATTATGCCATTTTTTTAAGTTTTTGTGATATTGACCTTTCATTTTTTTTTTAATTTCCGTTTGACTTTGGACGCTTGTTGCTAGGCAACAGATTATCGTAGAGACATCATACAAATGTTCCCTGACTCGGCACGCTGTGACCTTCAACGTATTAAAATTTCATGAAGCTGTGATTTAAGGAAAGTTTAATGTAAAATCCATGCCAAATGGCCCCATTCATTCGGATGGGTTTTTTTAAACCATGGTGGAAAAAAAACCTATCCGTTAACGTAGCCTGAACCGGAACGTGCACCCATGCATGGCATACATCGTTGGATGCGTCTCCATCGTGCCTCGATGGGCATTGCTTTTCTCAGTCAAAAGCGTTACCGTGGGGACGCTAGACGGCAAAAAGCGCGCCCCATTAATAGCTATTGGGAGCACAGGAATGAATGAAATACAACCGTAAACACCTCAAACTGACATAGAACCGCCCCGAACACAACCACTGCAGCCCCAAACCAGAGCAGCGAGAGGGCTCGAATGGGCGGTAGGGCATGCCCATATCAAAATTTCCAGAAATTTTCTAGTTATTATTATAATTGAATACATATTATATATAAGTATGTCATCATTATAAATTAAATTGTCTTTTGATCTCTGTTTAAATACAACAATTCAAAAATATGAGTCCAAGTGACATAATAAGTAGTGTTTAACTTTTTAAAGATGACGTACTGTAGATGTTTGTCATGTTTCAAATATTTATATAAATATCAAAATAAGTCAGGCAAAGTGAGATTGAATTTTCATCCTTCATCCTTGCAAATTCTTGAAGAGAACCATCCAAAAATTATGCCATAATGTTTTTTAATTAAATTGTTTGATTGCATTGCACTTTTTTCAATTTCTGATTACAGAAATAACAAATGTAGGCCTCAATTTGATAAATCACTATAATCCACAAACCCAGGAAAGCTTATTCTATCTATCTATCTATCTATCTATCTATCTATCTATCTATCTATCTATCTATCTATCTATCTATCTATCTATCTATCTACCTATCTATCTATCTATCTATCTATCTATCTATCTATCTATCTATCTATCTATCTATCTATCTATCTATCTATCTATCTATCTATATATCTATCTATCTATCTATCTATATATATATATATATATATATATATATATATATATATATATAATATGCTAACAAAAAATAATAAGATTGGAGGTGAAAAACAAAAAGGAAAAAAAGGGAGAAAGTGGAATCCAGAGTGAATTGAACTCAAATAAAGCTCGGCCTGGAAAGAGTCTGCTGGCACAGACCACAGCTGTCATTGTTTAGTCAGGGCACGGGTTCCTGCCAGGACCTGTCAGGAGCTGGCTGTAACACTTGTCCACACTGAGAAGCCACACTGCTTTCTTTTCTGTTCAAACGTCCCTTGTGACATACTAAAAAGCCTTATTCGTGAGAGCTTTGTGACACAGAGGAGCTGAGAGCTAGTTACACAGCTACCTACGTCTGGACTGGGCTAAAGTCCTGCCAGAAATTTAGCTTTATGCTGCTTCTTGCTTGTCTGTCCGTGCCGGTGCTAAGAGACTATTTA
Source organism: Cololabis saira (assembly GCF_033807715.1). NCBI lineage: Eukaryota > Metazoa > Chordata > Actinopteri > Beloniformes > Belonidae > Cololabis > Cololabis saira. The sequence continues at coordinate 25,173,474 of NC_084597.1, read as the reverse complement.
TCGCTGTCTGTGCTGCTTTTTTCAGGGGTCAGGGGTCTGTTGTTAATGTTTTGTCCAACCTATATTTAGTCTGTTTGGTCACCTTTGTAAAGGAGTGTTTAGTGTGACATCATAAGTGGAACGAATGCCCAAAGATTTCACTAATGAATGGAAGAAATTACAAGAACTATTTCTTATTTTCTTTTACCCATCTCTTTTGTTGAGTTTTCTTTTCATTTGATTTGCTTTGTTATTAAGAACTTTGTTTATCCAGGCCACTATAAAACGTGTCAACAATGGCAAGGGTAACATTGCCCAGGCGCGTTGGATTTTTGGAAATCAAATCTCTTGAAAATCAAATTTTCTAGGTTAGTTACACAAACAAGTTGTGTTAGTTGAAGTCCCGGAGAGTAGATATTGACAGGAAATAACTGTGTTGTGACAGGAAAAAAAGGCAAGGTATTTCAGTTGATGGGAAAAAAAAATACTCTGGCTTTTTGCAGCGATGACGAAGAGGTATCAGCATGTGAGGAATGTAGTGTTGGAGGAAGAATAACAATATCAGACATGGTCTGACTGTTTTGTCAATCAAGCTTTGTAAGAAATTCCAACCCCACTCTCCACAAAGAGGGAGAATAAGGTCTTGAACTTACAAAATAAATGCTTTGCTAATTCACATATTTTAGCAGTAAAGTCACTGGTGGCATGATTCTGCAAAAAGAGCTGTTTTGTTGGCTTGGGTTAGTGTGTTATTCATATTTCCTTGTAACCCCAAAATACAGTGAAAGCAGTCTGTATTATACAGTGATGTATGTATTCATTCTTTACTGTTTTACTGTTAATGTGTTCTAGATAATATGCAAAAAAAAAATAGTTAGGCTACATTTTTTTATTTTTATTTGTGGAAATAATCGCTGCCAGCCACTGTCAAGTCAATGCAAGACAGAGGATCGAAAACACAAACAATAATGGTGTCAAATCTGTGTATTAACAGCGACTCCTGCTGGTGACACCACAGCCACGTTATTTAATTTTCCATCAAGGATTTGGATTGTAGTTGCAATCACACGGCATGCACGTACAGAGGGGAGTGCGGAGGGTGCTCAAGCACCCGCCCCCTTTGCTCAGATGCCCAAAGTGCCCTTCTGTCAAAGGCCTTTTTCTTTTTTTTTTTTTTGTCATTTTCACTCATGTGGCTCTCTGATATTGACCGATTCCCAGTCAGTGAATCGGTCACGTGACAACGTGACGTTTGAGTGACGTATGAAGCAGTTCAGCGCTTAGAGCGGAGAAAGGACCGAGATGGCGCTGTGGTGGCTGGTTTTCTCCAGGGGATGTTAGGGTGGTGGGAAGTGAGGGTGCTGGGGGGCTGCTGGATTAGTGTGTGTCACAGCCTCCGCCCCCGGCTCGGTCCTTACCCCGATGGCCCTTAAAATAAAAAGATTTCCATTTTCAAGTGTGGACCCATCATGACATTCAATATCATCTAACAATTAATAATAATTCAGCTAAATAAAATGATATGATGAACATCCCCCTCCCTGACAGGCACCTGCAGCCACCCCCAACTGAGGATATATTTTCACTTCCCGGTATGGTTTGCAGCAGTAGCATTATGTGCACATTACTCAGTTGTTGTTGTTGTCGAATTGACGAATTTCACTTTGCCTTACTCCAGAAACAACAATGCTTTGCAAATGCGCGACATGTGCTGTGCTGTTAGTAATTAGTAGCCATTAGCCGCTCGCTGACAGAGAGAGGGATAGAAATGCAGCTGCTCGTCTCTCTAAGTCATTTTGCCCACCGTTTTAAAGATCATGTAAAGTAATTTAAATTAAGTTGCAATCCCCCACTTGGCTGCGTGTATGTGTGTGCGTGCGTGCGCATCACGTGCATCAGATTTTTATTTCATTTATCAGGATATTTAATTGTGCAGACATGCCTCGTAAGGAGAGGAGGTTGAGAGAGAGAGAGAGGAGTGGAGTGAGGTGCTAAAAACAGTGGATCCATCACCTGGATAACACAGAGCGCAGCAGGAAGCAGATGTACCAGTTATTTATGTTGTACGTATGATATGTATGTTATTTCTTTAGTTTTGATTAGTGGGTATCCAGACTTATTATAGTTTTCTATTTTTCCATTAGTTTTAGTTTGTTGTATAATACGGGGTATTTGTCGTGGGTAAGGTTTAAGAAGTTCAGAGCAGGTATTACAATACAACACACAACAGTGTTTTGTATTGTAATGTAACAAAGTAACAAATGTAACAAAGTTATTGTCGGAAAGTGTTAAAGTCGTGTTCCATATGTCCCTTTTTAAATTTCAGCACCTGCCCCTCCAAAGGTCTCTGCAGTCACACGGTATCAAGAACATTGACAGTTTAATTTTGTGTTTTCATATATGTTTGAGCTTCAGCTAAGCAATTATGTGTATGTTAAGATGTTTTAAAAAATCAAGCTAGAGGAGAATGGTTTAATAATTTATGTCTAATTTAGCTCCTCATACTGTATTGCACATCATATTTATATAACTAAGCGTCTTTTAAGCATCAAATGTTACTCTCAATTCAATAAAATGTATGGGGGAATCTGCTAAGAACGTGTATGGACATGTGACATAAGAAATAATCTATTGTTAATATTTTCACGCTAGTCAGGAGTTTCAGTTCTAATATTTCGTCAAAACCAAAATACACAAGCCATCTTTAATTTTTTTATCAATATAATTCTTATTGATTCATTTTAGTCAACCATGAAGTCAGCAAAGAAAATCTCAGTACAAACTTGTATGTCTGAATCTGACACCTTTTTTCCTGTTAAAAGGCTTTCTATTTCCCTTTTCATTCGTTGCTTGCTCTAGAGTTAGAAACCTATTATTTGTGGTAATTCCAAGCAAACATACAGTGGCTCAACATGTACAGCACATTTACATAATTTTATGTTCGATTTCACCCAGGGATTGGGAGAATATCTTCACATCTCACGCTTTTATGTGGTTACAGTTTGAGGGCTGCAAGAAAGCTTTCTCTCGGCTTGAAAATCTGAAGATCCACCTGCGCAGCCACACAGGGGAGAAGCCCTATCTCTGTCAGCACCCTGGTTGCCACAAGGCCTTCAGTAACTCGAGTGACAGAGCTAAACACCAGCGTACACACCTGGACACAGTGAGTGGCAGCCAATTGTGCGCCTGTATAATTACTGATAATATTTCTATGAGCTTCTTCTCGATGTTCATGTGTCCGTGTCTGTACAGAAGCCATATGGATGCCAGGTGCCTGGTTGTTCGAAGCGCTACACTGATCCCAGTTCACTGAGAAAACACATGAAATCACATTCGTCAAATGAGCGACAACTACGGAAGAAGGCAAGTACTGCGGTACTGTTAAACAAGTCACAGTTTTCTTTGATTGTTCCGCTGTACTTTTATTTTTTTGTCATTAACTGAACATTAAAAGCAAGTCTCTCTTCCTTAATATTCCGACCAGCAATGGACAAAAAAATATTAGATAGAAATTAAAACAGAATATAATGTTCCTACAGGTAAGGGTTGCCACCTTTCAGAAATAGAAATAAGGGACGCCCTGATTTCAGCAGCGCAGGAGCCAAAAAAAAGCCCCTAAACTTCTAAACTGAATAAAAATGTGTTTATTTTATATGAAAAAACAAAATGCTTTGATTTAAAGTTTAAAGTGCTTTAATAGCATTGAACTTGCATGACTGTACAGACAGCCAGCCATACTAGCAACTGAAATAGCCTCCTATGCTACGTATGTCCACATCAGCCCAGATGTATAATATAGCCTGCAGGTGAAGAATATGGTGTAAAAGTTAATTTATTTCAATAATTCAACTAGAATATGGTGTAAAAGTTAATTTATTTCAATAATTCAACTAGAATATGGTGTAAAAGTTAATTTATTTCAATAATTCAACTAGAATATGGTGTAAAAGTTAATTTATTTCAATAATTCAACTAGAATATGGTGTAAAAGGTTAATTTATTTCAATAATTCAACCAGAATATGGTGTAAAAGTACATTTATTTAAATAATTCAACTAGAATATGGTGTAAAAGTTACTTATTTCAATAATTCAACTAGAATTTGGTGTAAAGGTTAATTTCTTTCAATAATTCAACTAGAATATGGTGTAAAAGTTAGTGAAAATACGGTACAAATCGCGTCCCGTATTAGTACAATACGGGACGCAACATTTTTTTCTCAAATAAAGGACAATTCCGTATTTTACGGGACGGGTGGCAACCCTACCTACAAATGTCTCAAAATAAAAAAAGTATCACCAAACCAAAACCAAATGTAGGATTTTTTTCTTTTGTAAATAGTCAAGATTCCTGATAGATTTATTTTCTTTTTTTTTTAAATGAGTTGCTCAAGTGGACCATTTTCCGTAGCTAGACAGCGAGGCGACTGGATAGTTAACACTGCTACCACACAGTTGCCCTGTTTTGACTCTAAACTGATCCTAGGAGGAATGAGTGTGTCGTTGTGTGGCCCTGAAGGAGACTTGTCCATGGTGCAACCCACCTTTTTCCTGAATTTACATGGACAGACATTAGAAGCTAGCATGCAACCGTAGCCAGATGTACCATAAATACTGCCCTTCTCTCACTTCAACCCACGTCATACACAGAAAATAAACTACTACTTTAACTTATGCCACATATTTGATTTCATTACATTTTCATTCTTAATTACATCGCAGTTAGTGCTGCATTTTATCTGTAAAAAGATTATCATTGTCTTTAATTAAGGGGTGCTAGCAGTTAGACGAAAACAAATAGCAATGTTGTTTTATAAGTACGTATGTAAGTTCTGACAGAAATAGAAATTTACACACTATCATGTCTCTTTCTTTTCCTGCTGAGAGACACTCCATTTCAAAGTTTCACTTTATAAAATGGCAGCATGGTAGTTTGGATTTTTGCATCTGTTTGAGAGATGCTCTCTAGCTCTGAGGCATATGTCACCATAGATACAGATAATGAAGGTGGGTTGATGCTAAAAAAAGCAACAATTTGAAAAGTCTCCCACATGCTTAACTTCTTTCAACTGAACCCCATGACACATGTTTATTGGAACTTTACAAAAGATTACACTTCACATTTGCTATCTTACAGGACTACACTCTACAGCGCAGATGCTTTATTGCAGTGTTCTTAAATTCAGGTCCTCAAAGACCAGTATGGTTTAGATGTTTCCCCTGTTCCAACACACCTAATTTAAATAAATGGATCACCATCAGCTTGTCATCAAGAAAAATAATGTAATTTGAATCGAGCGTTTTGGAGCAGGAAAACATTTAAAGCATTCAGTGTAGTGGAACTTCAAGGACCTGAATTCAAGAGTAATTCTCTATTACAATGCTTCCATGCATCCTGTTGTCTTTTCGTGTCTTCTCTGACAAAAATTGTGACAGAAGTAAGCATCGTAGAGTAAAAATGACAAGATGAGTGCATGATGGCGTCTTTTTAGACGTAGCTTTCTTGTATAAAGGGACTGTTGTATTGAGTGGGAAGGAAACTCCAGAAATTTGGAAATTCCAGCGTTAGCATGGCAGCACCTGTGTCCAACTGGATTCACGGCAGTTTGACCAGCTCTTATCCAGCTGCACCTTCCTATGTGATTACTTGCTTTGAATATCTGCTAGGAACAACCTTGCTTTGAATTCAATTGAATTCAAGAGAAGAGAAGGTTCCCGGTTCCACTCCCTGGCCCGGCGGGGGTCTTTCTGTCTTCATTTTGCATGTTCTCCCCGTGCTTGCGTGGGTTCCCTCCGGGTACTCCAGCTTCCTCCCACAGTCCAAAAACATGCATAGTAGGTTAATTGATGATTCTAAATTGCCAGTAGGTGTGAGTGTGAGTATGTCTGGTTGTTTGTCTCTATATGTGGCCCTGCAATGGATCTGCAATGAGCTGGAATAGGCTCATGGATGGATGGATGGATGGATGGATGGATGGATGGATGGATGGATGGATGGATGGATGCATGGATGCATGGATGGATGGTTGGATGGATGGATGGATGGATGGATGGATGGATGGATGGATGGATGGATGGATGGATGGATGGATGGATGGATGGATGGATGGATGGATGGATTGAATGCTTTTATTTTACACCCTCCTGTTTGTTGGTGAATGAAAATCATTTCAGAACATCCTCAATATTTATACTAAATTATACTTTATTATTTGTGTTTATATCCACTGTGTGATTACTTTAGATGAAATCCTCCACTGAGGAAACCTCAGACATACTGACGGACTGTTTAACCATCCACCCTCTACATACCAACCTTTCCTCTTTGGCAAGACTGGACAGTCTATCTCCTGGTGCATCTCATGAGTCGTTCTCTGGTATGTGTAAGTCTTGGCTATTTCCATAAATGTATTGATATAAGAGTTAAAAAAAAAAATAAACATACATAAACATGTTCCTCTGCAAGCACGTGCACATAATAGGTTTTTTCGTTAGATTTACAGCCCTGAAGTATCTGTCATCTCTGTTCTTCAGATGCAATGGGACAAGACCCCTACAAGAGTCCTCACCTTGCTCTAAGGTCAATCTCTTTACAAGATAACTACAGGTACTGGGCATCTCTGATTATTAATCATCACGTGAAGTCCAAACAAAAGAAACATCTGGTATTATGGATGATTCAAACTGTTATTCTTAACTTTATGCATGCACAATTTGACAGGAAATCCAAAAAATGCTTTTTTAATCCTCTACAGCAGTCACTGTTATTCAGTAAACCAACTCACATCCAGGGAACATTAAGCACCACTTATATGCTTTACAAATCCTTTTTTATTTTAATGATTTGTGATTTACTACAATAATCATCTCAAACATTTGCTGTTGTTGCATCAAGACTACAAACTTATTACAAATTACAGTGATCAGTACAGGAGGTGTTGTTCAGTTTGTGTGTGTGCATGGGGGCTACAACTGGGGTGAAGCTTTCATTTTGGTTTGGAATAGACAGCAACCAATTTCCCCTGTCAACGCCATGGAAAACATCCCTTTATCTATACACTTCAAAGCATGTGATAAAGGATTTCTTTCGTTCAGAGCAGCCAGATGCTCATGGCACCTCGCTGGCTTTTATTGTTCTCATATCAGTGGTTGGCCAAAGCATTCACGGCAGGATTCTGTGAAGACAATCAGCCACTGAGAGCAGTCCTTGCCTTGCCTCATTGGTCTTAACCGCTTGCATCAATGGATGCTATAGTCACCGACAAGAGCCGCTGAGGAATTCAGAGCGTGAATCATAAAATCTAGAAAATGCAATTTAAGGTCCAGTGGAAGAGGACAGAACACTTTAATTGCTTTTTTAGATGTTAAATCAATTGTAAAATCCTTGTTGCCATTTTTGTACACTTTTCTGGCAATCCTTTCAGTTCTTGCCCAGTTTTATCTATTGTCAGAAAGTTTTGGCTAGTTTAATATTCTTATAGACATGCGAAGGTGGAAAAGGGAGTTCAGTTGCCATGTCTACTGAGTAGTATGCTAATTTATCAATTCAATTAGCTTTCTCCAAACAGTGATTTGGGTTTTTTGTTTCAAATATTGTCCATAATCTTTCAAATTAATAATTAATGTAAAACTGAATAGAAAAAAAGATGAAAGAAAATGTTCAGTGTGGTAAAGTAGGAAAACTGTTTTCCTGTATCACAGAGAAAGATATTTCAGGCCTACACTTTTATACTTTTAGCGCTTTGAGTGTCCAAGAAAAGCGCAATATAAATGTAATCCATTATTATTGTTATTACACAAAAGTTTTTGAAAAAGCTATGAATTGCATCATACATACTACTTACATACTTTCATCAACTGCCAAACATGGATACAACTCTGAAGATGGTATGATTCTTCATATTTTTTCTGCTGAGTGCAATGCATGCTTGCAAATTCTATTTACAGATCAACTGGAAAACATCCTGCATGGAGTGCACTGCATCTCTGTACAAGAACTGCTGTGCAGAATTTTGAGGGTTACACCAGCAGGAAGCCACGATGCATAGGAAGTGAGGCAGTGTCATGCATGAAAAGAATAATTATCTCCTTATTACATGCAACACAAAGATTAAAATGTTTCAGACAGTGGTAATTTAGTGTATGATCAAACCGCCACCCACTTCAGCTTCAAATTCAAGATGTACTCATGCAAGTAAAAGGATGGTGATCAGTGCTTACATTAAACTGTGATGTGGGTCTGTTGTATATTCTTGGTTATAAGGATATACATATTTAAGGATGTATTAAAGAAAAAAAAACAATTTTCCCAGTACACTAATACACTTTTATCATTTTATATTAATCACAATTAGTGTATGTATGTATGTATATATATATATGTATATATATATATATATATATATATATATATATATATATATATATATATATATATATATATATATATATATATATATATATATATATATATATATATATATATATGTGTGTGTGTGTGTGTGTGTGTGTGTGTATTTACTTTGAATACTGTGGTTGCAAGGCATTGGGGTACAGAATTATCAAAGCATTCTTTACTATTTTAGGATGGTTTAATATTTGGTTTCATACGATTTCATATTTTAGAGAATTGGACCAGTTCTGCCACAGATAGTTCTGGGCCATTTCTCCTTGTGACAAACCTATTACTGTACCCTTGATGGTTCCTTGTACATATTTATTTAAAAAAAAAAACACACACAACAACAAAAATCCACAGTACAGAGGAATGAGCAAAAATATTCCAGAAAGCTGATTGTTTATCAATTCCATTGCATGTTTCATGAAGAAAGAAGACTTATGTGTCCAATATTTTTTGTTCACATACAGTACATATGAAATATGTATGTCTTTATTTCATCAAGCAAAGCATTTAGTTTATTTTGAAAATTTTTTGTTTTGTTGATCCTTCCTCCCATCAGCTCTTCACCGTGGACTTGTGTACTTCCTTCCTCCACCACCCTCCCGCATCCTGCCAGTGGAGCGTGCCTCCAGAACAACGGTGATTTGAAGCAGTTCAATCAACCTCCTCCTGTGGTAAATCACAGCACAGGTACCCGAATCAGTTTTCAGGTTTGTTAAAAGGCTCTCTCCACAGATGAACCCAGTTGTGTCAAAGGGGTTTTATTCTGAAAAATATGTAAGCTTCACATCCTACAATTATCCGTAATGGCGATGATGTGGGTGGTTTGTCATCTGTTTGAACCAATGTATGTTATTTTTCATGCACATTAATTGTGCCATACAGTTATTCTTCATAATGTGTAGCAGGTGGCTGGTGATTTTAATATTTATTCAATATTAATATTTAATATTAATATTTAATATTTATACATAATAGCTATACACCTTTTAAAATATCATATATATTATTATTATTATTATTATTATTATTATTATTATATTATTATTATTTGTATTACCCCCACTTGTTAAAAAAAGCCTTGAAATAATTTTGGAGTTTCAAGGTGGGTTATACAACCTCAATGTGGCCTATGAAAGGTCATTTTTTTCTAATTTTTTCAGCAGTGAAAATTGGTTGCCCTATTCATGTTGATGGATGGTGTGAGCTGCATATTTTTTCCAAAGTAGTTAATAATCCCAGTGGGGTAGTTATCTCACAAAAGATTTGAAATTATTAAAATTATTCCAAACTCTACTGGTCAAGGATTGGTTAACTGTTTTGTTGTCAATTGATTTAATGAATGTCTCTGAGCATACATGTGTTTTAACACATCTGTGTGGCCATCTGCAGGATTTGATGTCCACAATCAAGGGGAAGAAGCATCTCCTCATCAAGTATTACATGGTGGGGATTACTTTGGTGTGGTGGACCGTGCCATGAGTGAGGTCTCCTGCATCTATAATGAGGGATGAAACTACTCACTTGTGGGTGTCCTAAGTTGGCACTAGTATTTTTCTTTTTTTTTTTTTCCCCTCTTCCACCAAAGTTAAGTGTGTTACAGGAGCACATACACAGCAAAGCCCCATGAAGGCAGTTGCAATTATTGAAATAAAAGCAAATTACATGATGAAACAATACTGAGTAAGATAAAAACAATGGACTTGACTCCTGTACTCCTCATATCGCATTTTATTGCCTTGTAATTACTGTGCCTATAGGATTTTAATGTTTACTTGTTTAGTTTTTATACAGCTTATGTGTAGCGTGTAGTACTTCACGTAGCTTCTGGCAGCAATGTCAACACTGCAATCAAAGTGGAGTGTGCAAAGGATCATTTATTAAGGTTTTTCTTAGAAACATGTCTTTGTAACTATAGTAACAAGACAGCCTCAACATTTCACTGTGATATTCATATGTATTACCTGCTTCCTGAATGCAGTAATGTGCTATGAGAGCTCCTGTGCCAAGATCAAATTTATGGCCGCAATAACACTAGTGACTTGGAATATTTTAGTTTTTTTGGAGTTTTGTTAAATACAAATTAGTTTTCAGTCTACATTACAGTTCCCCCTCTCCTAAAGCGTGGCCAAATGTTTTGCATTTCTAGACCTCCTCGTTTCCATTTAATTTCCTGCTGGCAAAAAAAAAAAGAACTTGTGGAAACTTCAGAAACTAATTGGAATAGAAACACTCCTTTAAAAATGGTATTAATCCTCAAAGGTAAATGATATTGTTGCAGTATAAACTGAGGATGCTTAACAGGTTTGTGATTACATTTATGTTGTCAACAAGCATTGCATTCACTCCTCTTTTTAATTTCCCTGCTTTACATGCTGCTTCTACAGTAAATGCATGTGTAAAATCTGAATATAGATGCATTAGAGGGCACATCGTGTTCCTGCAGCTATGTCTTGATGAAACACATACTTAATTCTCTGCTTTCATGCTTTGTTTTCATCAGCGCTCCGTGATTCTTGCATTCTCCATGACAGTTGATATTAGAAACTACGGCTGCCACAAGTGCATGTTCATCCTAAAACCCTTCTAAAACTGCTGCACTATAAGAGTTGAGTAAAGCACAAAATCGGAGATCTTTAATGGGAAGATGTTAAGCAATGTTAGACATAACTATATTGTATTGATCTGTGAAATTGGACAGCTAAATCATCTTTCATCAATCGGCAGATGGGAAATCAAGATGACCAAATTCAGTTAACAGTGTATTCAACATGGCCCTGTAGTGTAAGAAATAGTCCTGTTTGATGCATTTAGCCATAGAAGAACAATTAATGCCATCTTCATATGTATCTCACAGGTGGTTAACTGAATGCAAGACCTTACAGAACTTGGACAGTCCAATTCAATTGGTGCAGTTTTGAAATGAAGCCGGCAAGGATTCATTTTTTGAAAAGTATTAGTATTGAAAGTGCAGAACCACAGATGTTCAAGGAACTATACACCAACTAGTTCTAACTTCTCAGTGGACTGAAGGGCCAAGTTGAGACTCTCACATCCCAGTTGTTAGAGGATATTATGAGCATGTTCTTACTGAGTTACACCAGGTGAATTCATTTTGCTGAGATGCACCTTATAAATTAGACTACTGACAGACCCATAGCTTCCAGAGTAAGTGGGAGCTCAGTTGACTGATTTTCTCTTTGGAACTAAAAAGATGGAGGTCGGAAAATCCCCACCAGTTTTGAAAACTCTCACTGGAGACAGATTCTATTCTGAATGGAATCCAATCTGCCAGAGTTTATTATAACAGAAGGTCTTGTCAAACAATCTTGGCTCTGTTTACCCCATTAGTGTAGTTCATTTCAGATGATTTGAGATCTGTCTGTCATAAGTCCGAGCAGGTAGTGAAGCCTAATTTTAAATATGTTAATAGCACTAATAAAGGGTCTTTCGTTCAAAACCGATATTCATTTCTACTTCACTTGGACTTGACGCTGAATTCGTTATTATTATTAACAGCCTACTTCACTCATTGCAAATAGGGTCCCATATTATGCAACATAAGTCTTCATAATGTATATTTTGAGCCATTCAAAGACAAAAGTGACAAGTCTTTTTGTGTTTTTTTGTCCTACACTGTGTCTCTGAGTCATACAAAAGTGTATTAAGATCAGTTTTTTTATCTGATTTTATATTTCTGACCTTGGCATTCAGATATTGATAAGGCTTGAAAATAAATGAATGACTGAGAAGAAAAACAGACACTTGCCTTCACATAATAAGAAGGTTATGGCGTCCACAGCAATCAACGTGTAATTTCATGCCCTTGACTTAAGAGAAAATATATTTTCCACATATTGTTTTCTCCATTTTTTTTAATAACGTGGACAAAAATGTGTAAATATTGGATTTTTTTATATCTTTAAAAGCAACAACTTGTAAGCAATAAAGATTAATCACAAATAAACCTGTTAATTGAGTCGTCGTCTCTCGCTAGTGTCATCAGAAAAGAGGAGGGAGGGTTGAGGTGGGAGGGTTAGGGATTAGGATCAGAGTTCTCATCATGTTGGTGTTCGTTTGCTTTTCTTCCTCTATATAGAAATCCTGTTTGATGTTAGTTCGGCACCAGTACTCACATCAGTGAATTATTCTTATATGAAACTGACAGAACAAACAGTTTTACTTGAAAATTCTTTTAGCGAGACAGTCATGCTTCAGATGGGGGGTCGCTAGTTGCTTAGCAACAACAATAACAGCTTTTCCAAAAAGCATCTGTTTGGTAGCTGTTAAAAAAAAATCTTTGCAGTGGACACAGGTTGGTTATTAGATTTGTACAAAATACGAATCCTCATAACAATGTAGGCTTTGTTTGATCACTTTTCTCAGTTAAAATACATTTTGAGTGTATGAGTTCACGTCTGCTACTTGGTAAATTGTTGCACCCAATTACATGTACAGATATATCTTCTTTTTTTTGTTACATACAAGACAAGATACAATACATACAAGATCACAATATAGACAAATATTTTTTATCACAAGGGGAAATAGTGTGCAATTAATTTGAAGCTGGAATATTAAATGTAAATTGTAAATAATGCACAAAAATGAATATAAAAAACAGCTGCTTCAATAAAAACAGCTGCTATGAGAGACATGTCAAGTTGAGTCTCATTTAAACCTCCAATTTCCATTATTAGGCAAGTTAGGATAACAGTGGAAAAAAAAGCTGTATAGTTTTCAAGAGAAGAACTATGAATGCTGTCATTCTATTCAGGAATTAGGTATAACGAATAACACATTACATGCCTCCCTGCTTTGATATATTTCTGGTTTACATTTATGTGGAACATAGTGTATGGCAGGTTAGAGAAATGCAAGCATCCAATCAGCTTTTAGTAAAATGATATTCAACCAGTTTCCTTCTTGTTTTGTTTTTATGTATTCAAGATGGAAAAATGGGTTCGGTTCTTGACTTGGACAATAAAGGGAAACGATAGCCTTTGCGCTGCGAAAAGATAAAACACTTATATTGAATATACATAGAAATATTTCACATCTGTTAGAAACTTAATTCAGAGCAGTTTCCAATATTTGTTTTTTATTATATTGTATGTTGTGTTGTTTTATTCTCCTTTGTGACTCAATGAATAACTACAAAATGAGTCATAATTGTAAAGATTCTGAATTAGGTTCAGGTACCCCAGTTGAAAGAACTCTTGACTGCATCTTGAATTTTTTTTTTTAGTTTATTGTTTTGCACAGTTTTTAAAAAATATACAGGACATATCAATGATAAACACTATAGGTGCAGGAAGAGGCAAAAAACCCAATGGGCTTATTTGAAGCCTCCACCGAAGATATTAAAATGTCATGTCAAGATTAACATACAAAAAAACAGAAAGTAAAACTACACAAAAGTGATGGCAAACTAATAATGCAATATATAAATAATAAAGAATAAAGACAAAAAATAAGCGTGTGTGAGTGTGCATGGGATATTGTTTTTACAACTTATATTATATTGACTCCTGAGCAAATAAGACTGTACATGTCACTATGAGTGAAACACACAAAAAAAAAAAAAAAAAAAAAAAGAACATGGATACATAAATAAAATACATTGGGAAAACAGTTACAAAACAGCAGTCAAGTGGTCCTTCAAACGTCTTTTGTAATATTTCAGAGAGGACGAGCTCTTTGCCAAGTGGGAAAAATCATTCCACAATTTAGTGCCCCTAAATCTCACCAAAATCTCACCATCTTGGAGTCGTGTTTAAATAATATAGGCATAAAATCGAGTTCCTTAAAGCCATTTCAAATAAATCTGTGACTTTATTTCTTTGAAAATATGCTTCTACCTTACACATTTAACAAATGCTATGCCTCTAAATTATTTAGATCGAGTTGCATCGGCCTTGGGAACATAATTGGCAGCGTCCTTAGAGCACATCTGCATTTCCGTGTGATTTCATGTATGTGCGCTCCTCCCACCTGCCTGGTAAGGTTGCGCTGCAGAAGAGTTTGGTTTTATAGCAACTGTTGCCCAGTGAGGCAGCGCCATAGTCACCGTAGTCCTGGCGACTGTAACCCACCAACAACAACCTCGCTCCATCATTACCACCTCCTCCACCATCCCCATCTCCATCAACCAGTCCACAACTCAGGTTTGATTCAATTCTCTTTCTATTCTTAGTCTGAATGCAAGTGTTTTCTCTTTTTTTCTCCCCCCTCGTATGGCTGTATATGTGAGGTTAGTAAGGTAAGTGGTGTGGGTGTTCGGCGGGGCTGGATCGCTGCTTCAGTCCGCCAGCGAGGGTGTTTCTTTGTAACGTGTTAGCCTGCTAACGCTGCCTGCGGAGACTGAGACGCCCTGCTCGCCGGCACAAACCACCAATGTGCGGCTTTCGGAGGGCGTCGAGCGGCTCAAACTGATATAGACGTGCTTTAGAAATAAATGAATGAATAAGGCTTTTTTTTTTTTTTTTTTTCTTTTCGTGTGAATGATTTGATTGAAGTTGCGTCGGTGGATGGTCGTGGAGGACCGGGCTAGGCAGCGGGGCTAGAGCTTGAATCGACGGCGTAGGGTTACGCGGCGACGCGCGTCCCTACGCCGTAGGCTCTGCGTCGGTGTAACGCGGGACCATAAATCAGCCTTAGCTGGTCAGCTGGAGCCGGAGCAGGTGCCTGGCGTTGCTAGGTTGCTAACCCCAGCGATGCCTGCTGCCACTGCCTGCTGCTGCTATCCCGTTTTTGGGGGGCTATTATTACTATTTGTGTTCAAGTTTGTATTTCAGGTGGCCCAGCTTCTCGATATTCACACATAATCATATCGTCGATTATGAAAGGAAAGTGCTGTCTGCTAGCCTTTCACTTAATAACTGCCTGACAATAGCTGAGCCATTACTTTCCCTTTTGTCTTACGGAGCAAGATAGCGTCGCAAGATCTGCTCTCTTTGTGGCATCAGATGGTCATGATGAGCTATGTGATCACACCTGGTTATTTTTTGCAGTGAGAAATATCAGTTGATCGATTTTACATTTAAATACCGTAATGTTTTCCTTAATAATTTAGTTTATACTGTATTGCATTTTTTTGAGAATGGGATTGTCACTATACTGTGTTTACATTCCTCATTATTAGTATAGTATTGGTTTTATTTATATATATATATATATATATATATATATATATATATATATATATTTATTAGGAGTGTAACAATATATCGTGCCACAAAATTTCGTGATACAAAAACGTCACAATACGTGTCGTGGAGGTGACAAAGTGTATCGCGATATTGGAATATTAATATTAAACTATTGTGTTGACTAGTAACACGCATCCGAAAAAAGTCAAATCATACATGAGAAACTATTCAGTTTGTGGCAAAATATTTGTATTTGTATGAAACTGAAGATGCATAATGCAAACCTGACATTTACTTTTAGTTTAGTTTGTGGAAAATGGTTGGCCTGGCTTTCTCTTTAAAACTTAAACAGTTATAAAGCATTACAAACTGTAACAATAGGGCAAACGCACAGCATTGTTTTGTATTTTGTGTCTTTCAATTAAAAGACAATTTTTTTCCAGTCATATGTTCCTCATTCAAGGTTGTTAAAAAATACTGCTATAATATCGTATCGTTATCGTGACCTCAATATCGTGTATCGTACCGTATCGTGAGATTAGTGTATCGTTACACCCCTAATATATATATGTGTGTGTGTGTGTGTGTGTGTGTGTGTGTGTGTGTGTGTGTGTGTGTGTGTGTGTGTGTTTGTGTTTCAGACAATTGTACAGTTTAACTACACTTGCCACCAGAAAGAAAAGAAAACAAACTTCCATTTGAAAATGTCTTAATTCTGTTCGTGTTTCATACTTGGGTTTCTCTTTGTTGCATCATATTTACTCTTGGCTCCGCTGGGTCTTCTGCTCACCTGCAACCTCTAATTCCCATTAGCGCATTGAACAGGTGTGTGTTTGTTTGGGGTGGGGTGTTGTGTTTATGTGGTAAGGGGAAGGAATGGCAGGTGATCCTTCACAAGTGGTGATCTTCAGCAGTGACAAGAATAAACCTCATTCCTAAAGATTTATATATATGGACATAAATACACAGTCCTTCAGTATATTTTGATTTTAGTAAAGTCCTCTGCAGGCCCTTCCACAGCATTTCAAGCTGGCTGAGGTCTGGGCCTTGACATTGCAACATGTTGATTCAGCCATTTTTAAAGATTTGTTTGGAGTTTGTGTACAACTCAATGACTGCTTGTCTCCCAGGTCCTGTGGCTGAAAAACAAACACATACGATCATCCCTATACCCCCATGTTTAACAATTGATATGGCATGTTTTCTGCTGTTATGTTGTGTAGTTTTTCACCATTGCCATTGTGCTTTATGGTCAAACAATATTGAGGCCTGTGTGTTGTTGTGTCCAAGGAAACCCTACTTGTGCAGTCTTTTTACATTATATTATGAACTTTACATTTTTACCTTATAACTAAGGTATGTAGATATGGAGGACCAAAACTGACATGATTAAAAATAAAAGCAGAAATATATATATACTTTGTTTTTCCTTTACATATATTCCTTGTTTTTACATTCCCTTATCTCCTCTTTTTACTTTACCTTGCATTTCATGCCTCATTATGCAAATGAAGATGGCTGCCCTTCTTGGTCCAGCTACTCTACTATTGGTCAATAAACGGGAAACAATCTGCTTCTTCCTGTTTTCCTTGTCATTTGCATAATGAGGCAGAAATGCATATGGTACAATAAGAAGAGAAGACAAGGTAATGTAAAAACAAGGAATGCATATATATATATATATATATACCTATACCTATTACCTATTCATTTTTGTACCCGCTTCTATACATATTTTTTTTTAAATCATTGTATTTATCACACACTTAACGGGGGACTTATATTTTTTATCTCTTTTTCTCTCGTATTTTATCTATGCTATGGTTTTACAGCATCTAAGTCCAGCAGTATTTGTGATTGCCCAATGTATGTTGCTTTATATTGATTGTTTGGTTTGTTTCTGTACTGTCCTGTTGCATATGTTATCTGTACACGCGCTGATGCTTTTCCACAAATGAAGTTCCTAACGGATAAATAAAGTTATTTATTATTATTATATATAAGGAAAAGGGAAAAACAAAAAATATATTTTTCTTGACGAAAATGCACGTGTAAGGAAAAACAAAATGTATATATATTTCTGCTTTTATGTTTAACTATGTCAGTTTTGGGCCTCCATATGTAGAGTCAAAGATGCAGGTTTTGGGTTTTTGCAATTTCTTGGAACTTGGAGTGGTTTGCCAGGTCATCCACTCCTGGAAAAGATTATCTTTGTCGAGAGCTTTCCATTTGTGAATAATCTTCCTCAGTGTATAATGATGAGTTAAAAATGATTTGGAGTCTTTGTAACCCTTCCAAGATGGATGGACAGAAACACTTGCTTTACACCTTAGAATTGCAATGCCAACACCAACACATGCCTGAATGCACCCAACCTGCAAGCATTTAAAACTTATGCTTTCATAAAGGTGGTCACACTTGCTGATGATCTGTTAACTGAGTTGATATGACTAGCAGCATCTCCTTGCACTTTTAATTCTCATAATTTTGACTTGATTTTTGTTAAATCAATAATGGCATGGTGTAATAAGCTGAGTTGTTTTCCAGATGAGATTGTATTTACCCAATTGTAAGAGTCGAGAGGGGCCAGATTATTATTTTTTTATTAGGTCCTGATAGATAAAGCCTTAAAATTAACTCTTTTCAGTAGATTGTATGATTTTTAGGTCTAAAATAGGTTGTTTTATCTTATTCCCCCCCGACAAAATACTTCATCCTGACTTTTTTCTCTCATAGGCTTCCCTACTGTAATGCTCTGTTTGAATTTTCCATTCATTCACTTTGTAGTGAGTCCGTCATTCTGTCGTCCTTTTTTTGTGTTCTGATATGTAAAACACAGAGACCCTATCTCTGTGTGTTCACAGCAGGACAATAAAGGCATTTAACGATATACAAACTATAACTGACCATCATCCTCCTTGGACTAAGCTGAACCTAAAATCAAAGGATCAAAGTGAACCAACAAGATCAAAATACTAACATTAAATTTGTACATATGCAGGTAAAACCCAAAATAATGTTTGTCTGTTTGAATGCACAACCTAAATTAGGTCACCCCTTCCAACACACATGCTAATAAAACAGGATGTTAGGAACTGCCAGTTATCAGATCATGTTACCACTTACCTGTAGTCCAGCAGGGCAGAAATAGTACCATGCCACCTGCTGCCTGGATCCTGTTGCATTTCCAATCACTTAAAGAGTAGCTGATTAATTCAATTATTCTGTCAGCCATTTTCATGGCTTAGCTGCATGTTTTTTTTTTTCCTTTTGTCACAGCCTTCCAGCTGTAATGTATATTTAAAAGAATTTAAGAGACTTTTATAAAAACCCCTTTTGCCTGCAAAGAAATGCATATAAAGTCTATTTTCTCCTACAGCTCACAGCAGAGTACATTTAGACTTGAATCATTTTTCAACATAACTAGTTTCCTGTTTCCTACTGGTTCAGTCTCGACACAGCATAAACCTAAAGTTTAATGTTTTAGGTTACAGAATCTCATATACTGATGCAAAGTTTTTGACATTGAAATCAGGATTGGCAAGCCTTACAATGTCAGTCACTCCCAGCTTTCTTTGTAATCTTAAACCTCCCTACTGTGCATACCCTGCACCTCTTCAACTTCCAATTACATAGGCTTCCACTTGTTTCCCTGCTTAATGAGCACCAAGTCATGCTACTGTATATGAAAATATTTTTAATATATATGTATATATATTTTACTTACATGCCTCGGTTTGTATGATTTGTATGTCTTGATTTCATACCTTAGAATTCAGCTTTGCATGCATCATTATAGCTGCCATTGCAAATCTGTATCCTGGGATGTTAGCAGGAAGAATTGAAGGGAGAAAACTCTGGGCAAAATGTTGCACTCCTTGGTGGCTTTTGTTCCTCTGTGTCTTTGTAGGGCTGCACTTGCTTAGTGGAGCACTGCATTTAAGTGGGCCACAAGGGAGTGCCTGAATGGTGTGGCAGGAGGTGCGTGTGTGTGGATTTCTTTGTGGAGGGGGTTGAGGTGAGGCAATAAGAGTGTGCTCTGATACAGGGGCTCCTTTTCTCAATTAAGTGGGCTCAGTTGGAGCTATGTGCTTAGCTTTTAAACGACACTGTGGAGTATAATTCCACATTCTCCGCATGTCAAATCTCTTTTTATTTTTCAACCAAATGTGACGGTCATAGAATGGATGTGTAGTGTGATATTTTTAATAACTATTTGCCTTGTATTTCAAAGAACATAAGATAGGAGTTACTTGTGTAATTGTATCATCAAGTTTTCTAGACCTCCGCTTATTGTTGGGGTGAAGCAATATGGTCAAAAAATACAAGTCCATATTTTTAGACTGAATGATGCTACACAAGATCCTTGTTACTTCTACAAATATTGGCTTCTTTACTATCTCACTTGTTGGAAAATAAAGCTCACTTTCAGTTTTAATCAAGAAAAATTAAAATATAAGACATTGTTTTTATTGTTATGACAGTATTTTCTAAATTATACTTGAATGCACCAGGAAGTCTCAATGGGTTTGACCAAAAAAGTGACACAGGTTTCAGTCTTTACATGGTATACATTTAAGGCTCTGTCAATTTTCTTTTCTTTTAAGTTATACATACTTTAGTGATTTATTTTTTTTATTTTTTAATGCTTGCATGTGAAATGACTGAGAGAATGTGGAAACAATACAGCCAATTGTATTGAATAGAAATATATTTTTCTAGTATTCAGAACACTGCATGTCTTGTAGAGGTCTGTTGTGGTTTCCAACAATGACAGCAAATGGATTCTCCTCCCAAAGATGTCCAAAACTGTCATACCGTCAAAGACTTTTCTTAATTTAATTTTACTCATCTTTCCACTTTTAATGTATCCAGTTTTAGGCTTAGTCACCGTAGCATTAATAAACTGATACCCTTTTTTTGTCTTAAAAAAATTTAACTAAATAAGGTTTGTGTAACATTGAATGTAAAGTAAAGGGACTAGCTGTCCCTTGAGTAATTTGAAGCCGTTAGTATGCCCAGCTTAATTAACCAACTGAGGCTTGTTCATGGAAACTGTGATGAAGAAGAGGGAGCGTTTCCCTACATGGAATGGGTGATGGTAGCCAGACTATTATTAACTCACAAACACAGGTTCACCCTAAGTGTTTTTCTCTTGTCTTAGTCTTGACTGTCAAAGTACTACGCCAACATTTAGACAGGCACAAAGACAAAATGAGTTATCCTAAAAGTTGTTCTGTAAACCTGTTTCTTACTGCTGATCCAAGTTTTTCAAAAGTAGAGTTAAGCCTCTAAAAGTGAAAACTGGCAGAGCAACAAAAAGCAGCATCTATTTAGTGTTAAATATTAACTTGTTTTATGGCTGCAAATGTGGAGACAAGACCATGCGTCAGTGATGCATGAGGCTCTGAGAACATTGAGTACCACCAAGCAGAAACAGGTGTTTGGGTACAATTGGAGTACAGCAGCTTCAGTAACATTGATTTGGACAAAACCGACAAATCTGCAATGAGACCTCGTGTTTCCTGCTATCCCAAGATTAGTCTCTCATTTATGCTTTGGGCTCACTAAAGACAGGGATATATATATATATATATATATATATATATATATATATATATTTCATTTCATTTCATTTATTCCATTCATTGTATATCTTCTTAACAATGTTGTACAAAAATCCAACAAGTACACATTATCACCATGAAAGAAAAGGAGCAGGAAGAAGAAAACTTATGATACCTGCCCCTCTCTGTTAATACAATTACATTGACTTGCTGAACACCAATCTATCTATACATATATAAACAAGAAAACAAACAAAAATACCACTCTTCTACTTCAACATTTTCTTAAGCTGATACAAACTTGTGCAACTTTTCAGTTCCTTGCTTTGTCTATGCCATAATTTTACACCTGTAACAGAAATACACATTTGTTTTATGTTTAGCCTTGCAAAAGTATGTTTGAAATCAAATTTAAGTCTGTTGTCCTCATCCTCCAATCTGAACAAATTTTGTAACTGTTCTGGTAATGATCTTTTTTTGCTTTAAACATTATTTTTAAAGTTTGAAGTTCAACTATATCCACTATTTTCAATAAACCTGCCGAAATAAATAATCTGTTTGATGGTTCTCTGAAGCCGACCCTGTGAATGACTCTCACTGCTCTTTTCTGTAGCATAAACAGAGGAGAGATGTTACTTACATAGGTATTACCCCACACTTCCACACAATAATTTAGATATGGCAAGATAAATGTACAATACAAAGTTTTTAGTGTGTTAGTATTCAAAATAAACTTAACCTTATTCAAAATATATATACTCTTCGCCACCTTGGCTTTTACATATGCTATATGGTTTTTCCATGTCAGCTTGTCGTCTAAAATAATACCCAAAAACCTAAACACAGACACTCTCTCAATGCTCTCTCCTATATATATATATATATATATGAATAATGTATATGTGTGTGTGTATTTTTTTTTTATGTCAGGCTGTTTGCTGTTGCATAGAGCTGGAAACATGAAACCTCATATTTGATTGATGTTCCTGATTATAAAACAAATCATGGTTTCAAAAAAATTGTGCAAGTTTGCAGTCAGTTTTTGACAACAGCTAGAAACCTGTGTCTGTGATTGTAATGTTTTCGTGTGCGTTGTTTTGTTAAATGAGTTATCAGCCTCTCTTAGACTGACCTTTCTACTGCACTAAGATAATTTGGTTACTAAATCAAAAAGTTTCTTTAGTTAGATTTACAGTTTTAAGATTCGTGCCAGTTTTCAATCACTGGGACCATTATCTCTCTGGAGTAAATCTATGTTTTCTCTCCTACTCAGGTGCCATGCAGACCCCTGAAGCAGGCGCTGAATCCACCTCCACTGTCCCCCTTCAGACCGCTGTGCCTGTTCAGCCTACTGGCTCTACCCAGCAGGTGCCTGTGCAGCAGCAGGTACATCCGAGCTCTTTGTGTATTTAGGTCAAAATGTTCCTACACAAGTGCACCTGCATGTCTGCAACTTTATCCAATGGAATAATTAATTTGAAGCATTTGCACTTTTTGCCAGGCCCAGACTGTTCAACAGGTTCAGCATGTTTACCCAGCACAGGTGCAGTATGTTGAGGAAAACAGTGGCGTCTACACCAATGGCAACATGTGAGTCACTCACAAGCATACGATAATGAAGGGAGGACTGTTTCTTCTTTTTTGGGGGGGTGGAATACAGTCACATCTTTGATTTTGTTCCAGTCACTTTAACATGACCAAGATTAGATGTCTTTTAATGGTTCCCCCTCTGAAGAGGTCCCCTGGGTGTGAGGAGTGGGGTTTCACATGCACATGGCTTACAAACGAGCTCAAGCAGTGTTTGTCTTACTTTGATACACATGTACATCAGCATATGTACAGACACAAGTAGACAAAGTGGTGGAAACGCTTATGTAAGGGGAGCTGCTGGTCTTGTGCTTTGGGAAATGCAAAGGAACACCACCAAACTGCTGGACAGGGATTCATGTCAACATAGCAAGATTAATTTCACTCACATTAAACTCATATAAAACATACAAATAAATACTAGACATTTGTTTTGTCTTTATGTAGGGCTGGGCGATATATTGAGATTTTAATATATATCGATATATTTTCAAACACGATATGGTATGAGACAATATCGTTTATATCGATTTAAAAAAAAATTATTATTTATTTATTTTTTTTACATTTTTTTTTTTTTTTAATGAATTCTATATAGCTTATTTTGTGACAAATTGACTTGAATGTTTTATTTGAGATCTGCACAACTGTCAACCTCACTGGAAAAGTCTGCCTGTTACTGTCTACATTGTATTAATTGCACAGTGTATTTTAATTTAATTGTTATGCAGGAAAGGGATATTTGTTTTATTTTATTCAAGAAGCATTTTATTCTATATATGCAGGCAGTTTATTTTTATTTCATTTGTTTTATACATTTTGATATTGTGCAGACCTCTGTTAATAAAGGTACCTGTGTGACATTTGGCACGAGGCTTTGTATTAAAACTGACTGTTTTTTTAAGGGTTTGCCTCAGAAAAAATGAAGCTAACAGAGATGCTATGCTATAATGCTTTGGGGGAAACCCCAATTAAGGCACAGAAAAAATATCGAGATATATATCGAGTATCGCCATTTAGCTAGAAAATATCGAGATATGACTTTTGGTCCATATCGCCCAGCCCTAATTTGTAATAGTCTTTATTATGGGAACAGTGGTTGACGGGTGTTTTCTTTTCTGAACAGAAGAAGCTACTCGTATTCAGAGCCACAGCTGTACAGCCAGAACAGTGGAGGGAACTACTTTGATACGCAGGGCAGCTCGTCGCAAGTGTCCACAGTAGTGACATCTCATGGCTTGACAAACAATGGAGGAGGGGGCACTGGAGGAATAAGCATGGGTCTGGCAGGGGGTCCGGTAATCAGCAACAATTCTGGGACTTACCTGATGGACAATGCCGGACCCCACCCTGCCACCCAAACGGCACGAGCCTCCCCAGCCACTGTAAGTTGCATTATATCCACTGAATGGGTCCTTGGCTTACTTTTACCTGCCTGCTTCTGTGTGTACCACCTTCTATCTTGCAAATATAGTGCTTGCACATGACGTAGTAACTATTGACTTTATTGAGTTCTGCTCTGCTTTTAATTATACTTTACTCTATTAGTTACATTACATTTTGTATTGTTTATATAGTTTAGTTTGTTCAGTGTTCATATATACTTCTTATAAGATATTATGCTATTTTATAGAGAAACTAACTGTTTGCACTTTCTCCATGATTGTCTACAAACTGTTTTATCTCTGCTCTCCCTGATGTACCACCACTCTACAGACTGTGTCCAAGTCTATATAATGATTTAACAACGACAAAACATGTTCAAGATAATGATCATTTTTAAATGTTCAAATAATCAGGGACTTTGTTTTCTACATCTGAGTTCATCTGTGTTATTGCAATTATAGTAGAAGTTTATTGCAGACTCGTGGTCCATACAAAAACATAACATAGGACAAAATACATACAATACATAAAACCTGTCCAGCAGGGAGAATTACAAATACAGGTTTTTAAGCCAATGTCTCCTGAGACAAGAGGAGTATCTGACACAGCTCTTCCCAGGGTCATTTATATTAACAATGATGCCATTCACAGACTCATCCAAACGGCACATGAAACTGTGCATTACATTTCTAAGAACAGCTTGGAGAGTATTGACTCTTGCAGCCACAAACATCTCACTTGCACTGCACCATCTAGGCCTTTTGAGTAAGATTATCATAGCATCATTATATGCAACTTAAAGTTTGTGGAAACTTACTTTTTTTATAGCTTGACCACAAGTGAGCAGTGTACAGTGGTGAACAATAGGCTCTAAAGAGATGAATTTTCACAGCTTCTGAGCACATGCTGAACTTGCATGCGAGGATGTTAGCCTGTGCGTACATCCTGCGGCACGGTCTGTGGATATCGTCATCATCATCCATGTGTTCTGTGATAAAATGGCCGAGATATTTGACCATACTACAAACATGGAGACCATTAAAAGATAATTTAAAATCAGGAAATATTTGACCCTTGTCCTCTTTACTTCTACAGATTAAAACAACACTCTTACTGGCATTATACTTTATATCATTATCAATGCCATACTCGGTACATATGTTGAGGAGCTGCTGGAGACCAGCGCTACTTGGGCTTAGCACCACCAGGTCATCTGCATACATCAAGTGATTTACTAGTTTATCACCCAGCATACAACCAGTTTTACAGGCATTCAAGAGTTTAGACAGATCATCCATGTATAAATTAAAAAGAATAGGAGACAAAATTCCCCCGTCTTAACACCATTGGAGACACCGAAAGGGAGTGATACAGTATTGCCCCACTTAACTCTCATGTCCTGGTTTGCATACCAGTAGGCTAAGAGTCTTACTATGCTCCCAGGTACCCCTCTTTGAGTTAACTTTAAAAACAGCTTGTTGTGGTTGATGCGATCAAAAGCTTTTGACGCATCAATAAAGGACATAAGGACTGATGAATTTTGCCCCCTATATTTGTTTACAATCTCCTTTAGTGCATAAATGCAGAGGTCAGTGCCATGCTTGGGTTTAAATCCAAATAGGTTATCTGTTGAGTAGATATATTTATTTAATCTGTCTAACAGAATCATTTCCATCACTTTAGACACTATGCTTGCTAAAGCTATAGGTCGGTAGTTGTCTATACTACTAATTTTACCAGTCTTGTCCTTTATAACTGGGACTAATAAAACAGAGAGCATGGAGTCAGGAAGCATGCCATGATACATAAAACCAGTAAAACACAATGCAAGGAGGGGATATATTCTCACACTGGCATATTTAAGGTGCTCAGCATCAATGCCATCTAAGCCACTTGCTTTGTTATCAGATAACTTGTGTATATTATGTTATACCAATTAAGCATCCTGGAAACAGCGCACATCTTTCAGTATTGCACACCTGCCAGTAATAGTCTTGTTTTTGTGAGGGAGATGGCTTCTTCTCTGTTGACGGATCGGTTTTGGAGAAATCCTGAATGATTTCATTAAAGCAAACCACCTACAGTCGGGGCCCTTAGTTTTGCTTTCTTTTGTGTGTCTTATTACTAGACTCACCTTACTGCAAAGTGAATTTACCTTTGGGAACAAGTAAAGTTGAACGGAAACTGAACTTTTAGTGTATGTGTTTGTTTTAATGTTAGCCAAAGGTTTTCTTAAACAGGTCATCCTGCTCTGCTTTGGTTTAGTGGTGCTTTGCTTTGGGATCTTTCTTTTTTGATTGTCTGTATTTATTTTCGCTTGTGGCCAGTATTCTGTTTACATTTAACCTTTAAGTTTTCTTGTTTCGGTTATTATTTTATTTTTTTTCCCTCTTACATTTTGTTCTCCTGTGCTTCGTGGTTTATCAGATTGAAATGGCGATTGAGACGCTCCAAAAATCTGAGGGTTTATCCAGTCAGAGAAGCTCACTGCTCAACAGCCATGTAAGTTGCTTTTCTAAACGCTTGCCTTTGCTTAACCTTAACTCTTGCAAATCTCACTCTTGTCTGCTTCTCTCAAATCTTTGTAGATTTCAGTTTGGTGTTATGTTTGCTGTTTTATGTGGCTGTTTTTTTACTTGTTGCTTTGGGAAATCACTAACTGCTGTAGAAGCTGCTGCAGAGCTGTCATGCAACTGTATCAGGTCTACTGGCTGACTGTCTGGTGGATCAGTGTCTAAAAATAAAGACTTAAAAAGTACATGTTCCGTCTTGTAGCTCCAGTGGCTCCTGGACAACTACGAGACAGCAGAAGGAGTAAGTCTACCACGATCCACCCTCTACAATCATTATCTGCGCCATTGCCAGGAGCAGAAACTGGACCCTGTAAATGCAGCCTCTTTCGGCAAACTCATTCGCTCCATCTTCATGGGACTCCGTACAAGGCGCCTTGGGACGAGGTTAGATGTTTTTTCTTTTCCCTCTTAAGAAAAATCTAAAATTTTTACTGATTTGATTTGATTTGATCTTTATTCATCTTGAACAAACAATTTAAAACACATACATCAACAATAATAATAAAGCACAACCAGTTTTGTTCAAGAAGGGACAGGAAGAAGCAAATGCTTATCTAGTCCGGCCCCTTCTTGCAATATAAGAGTATCCGATATATAAAAGAATAATAGTAGCAATAACAATAATAATAATAATAATAATACATATATACAGTGTATACCCTTCTTCTTGACATATAAAAGTATGTCAATATAAAAGTAATTAAAAGACATGTAAATCAATAATAAAAGTAGCTAAAACGAAAGGCATCAAGCACAGTAGAGAAGGAAAAAAAGTCAATGAAAATGAAAAAAAACAAAAACAATCACCATAATAACAGTAGCTAAAAAAGAAAGAAAAGCATCATGCACAGAAGAATAAAAGACAATGAAAAAATAATAAAAGATAATAAATAATAAAACTATTAAATTAAAAAAACGATTAAATTAAATTAATTAAGTTAATTTTACAGCATGGCTCTGTCAACATGTCTAACTTTTTTTTTTCTGTTTCCCAGAGGGAACTCCAAATATCATTACTACGGTATACGTGTGAAACCAGATTCCCCGCTCAATAGGCTCCAAGAAGACATGCAGTACATGGCTCTCAGACAGCAGCCTGTTCAGCAAAAACAGAGGTAGATTACAAACATCCTGGTGCATTCGCCGCCAGTCAATGTGAGACTAGTCATAGTTGTTTGTGATAATAGTTTTTTGATTTTAGGTTCAAGTCGGTGCAGAAGTTTGATGCGGGCTCCGGGGACAATTACTCAAGCGGAGGCCAGAACCTTCCTGGTGCGGCAGAGCAGACGGTCATTGCGCAGAGCCAGCACCACCAGCAGTTCTTGGGTCGGCAACTTTTTCATTTTATCTGAATGTTGGGGTTTTTTTTAAGAAAAAAGGAAAAACAAACACTGAAATACACTACATGTTGTGGGGTTTTATTATTGTACAGTGGTTTATATACTTGACAAATTAAAAATATTAAAAAAATATTTCCCAACAGATGCATCACGGGCACTCCCCGACTTTGTAGAGCTGGACTTGGGACAGAGCAACTCGGAGAACATCAGCCAAGAGGATGTGAAAGCTCTCCAGTCCCTCTATAGAGAGCACTGTGAGGTTAGATGACGTAGAAGCTTTTTACTTTCTTCTGATCACACATTACTGCTTTTAGACATCAAAGCAATCCCTATTATTTTCATCTCATTTACAAATTTGATTATTTGTTTGAACTTATCTATAGACATGATTATGTAGGCAACATGACCGTACAGTGTCGTATTGATTTATTTCAACCACCTGTAGTCTTAAGCTGTTTCATCTTTTTCACTGTGTTCATGACATGAGTATCCTCCTTGTCTCTCAGGTATTTCTTTGTTTTCTGTCTTGAATCTATCAATACACTTAAAAGCTTATTTGTGCAACGAGAACTGCTCTAAGACAGTAAAACTACTGAACAGGTTTATAGACGTAATGTTGAGCTAGATTGAGAATGTGAAAAATTCTTGTAACGTGTAAGTCTTGAAACTTGTAAAGAATGTATTTATAAATAAGGGTTAGGAACATTAACAACTTGCGGTTTGAAGAAAGTCTGAAGTTTTTTACCAACCTAAATAATTGAGTCCTTTATTTCATTTTGTTTTTCTTTATTTTGTCATTTTTTACTTTATTGTATTTTATATTTATCCTTAGAGCAATTACTAGTACAAATGGGGTAGATGGATTTTCATTTAAACATTTTTTTTTCTCCAGCCATTGTTACTTTTTTTCTTAAATTTTTGGATTCAAGTTGAACAGTTCCAAAATCTCTACAAAAACGTTGGACATTTAAGATTGATGACAACAGGTGTTCATTCTCTGGATATATTTCAGGCTATCTTGGATGTGGTCGTTAACCTCCAGTTCAGTCTAATAGAGAAGCTGTGGCAGACGTTCTGGCGTTATTCTCCTCCTGACACTGTAGAGGGCGCCACTGTTACAGAAAACAGGTGAAGTTGAGCCAATTATTATCTATATCTATCTATCTATCAATCTATATATATATATATATATATATATATATATATATATATATATATATATATATATATATATATATATTTTCCCCAATTTATTTCAGGTTAATTTTGTACATTCAAGAGGGTTTGGTAAATATGGTCTGTTTTTCCTCTGCAGCAGCATAAGTGAGATTGAAGCACGTCTCCCCCGAGCTCAGCTCCTGGCACTGTGCAGAAACGAGGCAGTTCTTAAGTGGATGAGCACCTGTGACCATTTAATGTACCAGGCCCTTGTGGAGATCCTTATTCCTGATGTCCTGAGACCCATTCCCAGTGAGATATCTCTCATGTCTAACTGACTGAAGTGACAATATTTGTAATGTAGTTAAGTTTCTGTAATAGTTGGATTTTCCTTTTTATTTCTGTTTTTCAGGTGCCTTGACTCAAGCCATTCGCAACTTTGCCAAAAGCCTAGAAGGTTGGCTTAATAATGCCATGAACACCATTCCACAGAGAATGGTCCAGACCAAGGTGTGCTATTGTAGTAATCAAAAATGTTCAATTGATACATATGAGGAATATGTTAGCTCTTGTTTTGAAAAGTGTGTAGACAAAGATAACACAGCTTTTACATTAATTCTGGCCTCAGATTGCTGCTGTTAGTGCCTTTGCGCAAACATTGCGCAGATATACGTCACTGAACCACCTTGCTCAGGCGGCACGAGCTGTGTTGCAGAACACATCACAGATCAACCAGATGCTGAGTGATCTCAACCGTGTGGACTTCGCCAACGTACAGGTCAGAACAGTTCTTTGAATTTGGGCATTGATATTTGCATTTGTACTAGGGCTGAACGATATGGACAAAATTTCATATCTCGATATTCATGCCAGATATCTCGATATCAATACGATACGATATGACTTCGGTTCGGTGAAAACCAAGCATTTTTCAGAAAAATAAAAACATCAGAAATCAAAAGAGTGCAGTTTTATTGATTAGAACTCACTGCCAGTCATCAACATTAACATAAAGTCACTCAATAATAAATAATAATCAAAATATTTTACTGTAGCTCCGCTTTAACGATAAATAACCAATGCAGTTAGAGTTAGAGTTCAGTACATGTTATTGATTGGACGCTGCTGATGAACGGACTGTCACAACATCACTGCAGTTTCATGACGGAAACTGCGGATTAATGTCTTGAATGTTCATATCTCGATATAGATACGATAACGGTATATCGTTCAGCCCTCATTGGTACCCATCTTTATTTCCATTGTGGGTAAAGAATATACATTTTCTTTTTGTGTGTTAAACCGCTGTTCCAACTCCATGTTGTTGTACAGGAGCAGGCATCATGGGTGTGCCAGTGTGAGGAGGGAGTGGTACAGCACTTGGAGCAGGACTTCAAGGCCACACTGCAGCAGCAAAGCTCTCTGGAGCAGTGGGCGGCCTGGCTGGACAATGTGGTCACTCAGGTGCTCAAGCCCTTCGAGCACAGGCCCAGCTTCCCCAGGGCAGCGCGACAGTTCCTGCTTAAGTGGTCCTTCTACAGGTCTGCAAAATGTCAGCCATTCACAGGTGTGTTGGAGAATATACTATATTGAGACAAAAAGCCTCCAATATTTTTTTTTTTATCCCTCTGCAGCTCTATGGTGATCAGGGACCTGACCCTGCGCAGCGCTGCCAGCTTTGGTTCGTTCCACCTGATTCGCCTGCTCTACGATGAGTACATGTTCTACCTAGTGGAACACCGTGTGGCTCAAGCCACCGGAGAGACACCCATTGGTGTAATGGGCGAGGTAAAAGCAATATTATTCTGTTTTAGTATATTGTTAGTTCCATTACAAGGCATTATACTAAAGGGTGATGTTTGTTTCTCATTTCAGTTTGACAGCCTCAACACCTTATCCCTTACAAACATTGATAAAGGTAAGCCAATCAGAAGTTTCCAGCTTAATGTCAACAGCTGTCTGGACCACAGCTGGGTAAAAATATTTTCATTGCATCGCCATTTCCCTATAAATCCACACACACACACACACACAAGATCAGTTTGATCATGCATGGGAGGATTGATTATTAGGAGATGAGCAGCTAGTGAAAAATGTATGAATCTCTTAAAGAAGCGATAATGACTTTCCATGCGACTATAAACTGGAAAACGAATGATTGGGAATTTGAGAAGTTCTGCTGCTTTTGAATGTAGTATAAATACGTGCATAAGAATATGACACTATTATTCTTGTCTAAAAGTCTCTCTTCCTTTTGTCATTCAACTTCAGTGTTGCTGTTGATTGATGAAGAAAAGTAAAGTAAGATCCTGGGAATACTTGACCCATCAAGTTTTCCCAGCGAGAAATCTTTAGCACCGCACAGGTCGCAAAGGTACTTTAATTTACCAGGGTTATCTGGTGAAAGTTGTTTGTATTCATGCATTACAACAAAGTTGTATAGTTTAGATAAACCTAAGATGTTTGAAATTAAAATTATGAAATTGATGATGCCTCAACGTGAGAAATAATGGGAGTGATGCATCCGCATGTGAAATCATTCGACCTTCGGCTTAACTTGGCAAAAATGTTTATTAGGAGATGAGCAACAGGAATGAGTTAAAGATTGTCAGAGGTGGACAGAGTACTCGACCCCAGTACTTGAGTAAGAGTACAAATACTACTGGCCAAAATTTACTCCGTTACAAGTAAAAGTAGCTCAGTCAAAATATTACTCGAGTAAGAGTAGAGTACTTGCTTTTAAAGGTACTTAAGTATCCAAAAGTAAATGCTTTTAAATTTACTTTAAGTAAAAGTAAGAGTAAGAGTAAATTTCTTATTTTCCACATCAGTAAATTACTATATTTTTTAATTTTAATTTAATTTTAATTTAATTACATTTTTTAATTTTGTCTGTGGTTTGTCTGTGCCCTTGTTTTTTACTCGGTCGAACTCAAACATTGAGTTAAGATACGGCCAAGGATTTGTGAAAGTCCCTGCTCCGAGTCCGGCTCATTATCAGACTCAGACGACTCAGCGGATTGTCTTTCTTCTCCTGACGCAGGCGTAGCCGTTGTTGCGGCTCTGTCTTGACTTGTTGTGGCTCTGTCTTGACAAACGCAGGCTACTTTGGCGGTATCGTTTTGAGGAGGCTTGACGTATTTCCGCTTTACGTACATCCCAGTGGAGAGCGTGCACTGTGATAGGTCTCCTCCTTTGACAAAAACAGCTTGTGTCCAATAGGATTTTAGGGAAGAAGAAAAAAGAGCAGACCTGAAAGTTACGAGTACTTTTCAGCCTTCCTAGAAATTTACTCAAGTAAAAGTAAAAATATTTGTCTTGGAAATGTATTCAAGTAAGAGTAATAAGTACCAAAGAAATCTAATACTCAAGTAAAGTACAAATCCTCTGGATATGTACTTAAGTACAGTACTCAAGTAAATTTACTCTGTTACTGTCCACCACTGAAGATTGTACATTCATCAGCTTGCTTGCTATTTAAAATGAAAATGTTGCCATAAATAAAAGTCAATGAGTGTGTTAGATCTTATTGAGGTTTATAACTTTGAATATGAGTATAGTATGTATGACATTAAAAAAAAAATAATTGCTGAACACAAAGGTACATATTGAATAACTAAAAACGACTTTAATCTGCAATTTGTTTGTTTTTTAGATGAAACAAGTGGCATGGACAGTGATTTGGAAGAGTACACAGAAGAGTCTGGAGAACCTCTGGCTAAACGGGAGAAGTCGGAGCATGAGGTGATCCAGGTGATCCAGGTCGGGGCACTAGAGGATGGGTCCCACCCTGTGGTGGGTGTTGTTCAACCAGGTGTACTCCACTCACTGCCACAGCCCCCGCAGGACCACACGGAGCACATCCTGACCTCCTCCACTGGTACTCCCACCATCCGCCACTGCAGCACCACAGGCAACACCTATGCCTCAGTTTGAAGGTCTGAGGGGCAGAGCTGACCTTGTATGGCCCAGGTTTGCTGTCTCACATATTTCCGCATATCTCTCTTAGTGTAAGTCCTTTTCATGCATTGTGTCTGTTTACAGTTCTGTGGACATGTGCTCCTCTCCCTGTCTGGTCAGTGGAGGAGTGACACTCTAGCCACGACGTGCTGTGTCTTTGTCTGACTTATTAGATTCTGGATGTGCAGTCATCCTGTGAGTCTTTACTCTAACATAGAGCGGCAGCTGGTGGAAGGGACGTGGAGGAAAAGGACTAATTGGACCCGTTACATGTTTTTCTGTTCAATTACGACCTACTGCCTCCGTCTGTGTACAGACGAGGTTTTAACCTGGAGGAAAAGTAACCTCCTTCAAATGACTGATGTCTCAGAGCTCAAATCCATGTCACTAGTCCCAGTAGAGCAAAAGCATCGCCCGACTCCAAACCCTCACCCATGGCACATAGTTTTGCTGTACTTTCAATTGGTATTAAGCCTGGGATATACTTGCAGTTCAGAACGCGTACGCATCCAGGCCGCCGCGCGTATCCTGCGTTCCTTTGACGCGTCGACGTGCACGTTCTCAAAAAGACACTGAACGCGTACGCGACCTGCAGTTCTCGCTGTGGCCGCGAGTGGCGCTGGTCCCGGTCTGATCCCAGCTGGCCACAAGTGACGACGCGGAGGTCACTGGCGCCGTTTCCTTTGCCGAGATTGCAACCAAAGCAATGTTATAATCTCCTACATCATCCAATGGTGTCATGTAAACTTGTTCGTTGTTCTAATCTGCTACTGCTACTACCGCTGCTACTACTGCTACTACTACTACTAAATATTTACCCACTTTTCCAACTGTTGCTCTGCTCACTGCCCCCTATCGGTCACCGCCGGTACGACGCGCTCTCCTCGCGTACTACGCGAGCGACGTTGCGGTTGGTGGTGCACGCGAACGGACACGAACGCAAGCACCAACAGCAAGTATATCTGGGGCTTTACTCAAAGCTTATGGTGCTATTGTTGTGTTTCAGTTTAAATTTTGTAGTCGGCTATCCTAAGTTTAGTATGATTTTGTTGAACATGCATTCGAACTGCTGACAAACATCTGACTGAAGATGTTTTTGAGTATTCTATGTAGCTAAATAAAGTTTCTGATATATAATTAAGGCTCATGGGACAGTTCTCTTTGACGATTACGTTAATCCAGCTGGTGACTATTTACAGCATTTAGCCAAATGTGATGCTGCTCCTGCAGATAGGGATGAAAGTGAGGAAGATGGTTTAAGAAAGGAAAAACCTCCTCAGTGCTAGCTTTTCTATGCACCCTGTGCATAACGCTTGCCTTTGTTCATTTTAGATGCCCTGTAGTGTGGTTTATGTGATACGCTGTAATCCTTAAAATTTACTGAACATGTTTCCCTGGTTTTACAGTTTCGTTTTGTTTCTCTCACAATGAAATTAAGTTTTGCAGTGGACCAAAAAAAAAAAAAAAAAAAAACAGTACAAAGCTAAGAGTGAGCCGTTTGAGCCACACAAAAGCTGTTTCCTGTCCCACAGTGCCATGTTGGAGAGCAGAAGGAATGTCAGGGATTTAATGTACCTCGGCTTTATCGTAGTGCCTTATACTTAAATGCAGCTGTTCATGTAGTCCTGACTGTGTGCTGTAGAGAAGCCCATAGCCCCTCTGCATTGTCCCAGCCACAGATTTGGCTTTTCTGGCGACTCATGGCTGGATTTGGGCTGGCTCATCAGTGCTGAGACCTGTGGGATGCTGGCACGGACACAACCGGTTGTTTTCTGTCTATCTAGCTTTTTTTAAGCTTGTAATTGATCTGAGTCCTGGAGCCTCATGTACAAAATTTACGGCGCACAAAAAACGTGCGTACGCCACTTTCTATTGCTCACGGTCGGATGCTCAAAAAGTGACTTGAACATGAAAAGTTGCGGCCCTTCACGCACACATCAAGGCTGGGGTACGCACATATCTGGGGTTTTGTCTGTTGGCGACGCTCACTGGCGATGCAGTAAAGTCCAGAATGTGAGGAAACGTGACGTCAACAATAAGTTCACGACCACGTGAAGGACACGACAGTCCCCACATCACCAAATAAGTTACACGTTAGTGGGACTGCAACAATTTCACATGGTCTGAATATACAATGGAACTTGTCAATCCCAACGGCAGCCTCGGTTCCGTTAGAAGAACCTGCTGGTGGCAGGATCGGGAGCGAGTCTTCAGAAAGTTGTTCTCCTGGTCATGGGCCGAGACGTACACCGGTCTCTCGTCCTGCAGATGCAAAACTCCGAGTTACAGCAACTTTGTTCTTTATTTCTCACGTTTGCACCTAGATCATCACGTTGGCACAAGTTGTCTTTATTTTCTGCAGCGGAGGAATCAGATGCTTCATGTTTTAAATATAAGTTTATCTTCACATTGTTACACTTATGAGAGACGTGATCACAGACATCCACAATGCAAACTCAAAACACGTACATTGGGCTTAATATGTTAGTATATAATACACGCGACAGTAAAACTGAACAAGGAGCCGTTTTTCGTCCCACAAACTTAAGTTACGGTCTCGATTCTTAAAATACAAACGAGGGAAAAAAAAAAAGAGTATAATGATGCCCTAACGCTAATTATATTAACATTCAAAAACCCTTACGGACATAAAATCACAACTCTTCACGTAACGCAACAAAAAACAAAGAATTATACCCATAATGCAATGCACAACTACAGCACATTACTCTGTTTTTTTTTTTACAGCTGTAATCAGTAGAAAAATAAATTGTTTCCTGCCTCAACTTCTGACAGGAGTGTCTCCAGCTCACAGCTTTTTTTTTTATTTGTTTCACTTGTGTTTGCAAGTTCCTTGTTAGGATGAGTGGTTTTTAATGTATTTAATTTGTGCTCATTATCACATTCAAATTGATTTACTTGAGGGAGGAGACGGGGAGAAGTGTCCTGCTCCCGCATGTGCTCTCAATTCCACGTTGATTGTGATGTTCAAAGAAACGTGCGTGGATTTGGGCGTACGCACAGTTTTGAGAATTTTTTTTTTTTTTTGCGTACGCAAGATTTCCATGATGGAATCCAAGCACTCTTTGTACATGAGGCCCCTGGTCTTTAGCCTTTCTCCTGCCCTCACTCTGCCCCCTTGAGGCTTATTCTTGCATTAGCCTGTCATCGGGTGAAGTGTGCATGAGTGCGAGTGGATGCGTTTATGTGCAACGTGTTTTTATGTGCATATGTTCAAATGCCTGTTTCTGTGTGCTTGTATTGTATGTGTGTGTATAGAAACACATCCATCAGTCACCCTACCTCAAACCAGTGGTGCCAGCCCTTTGATGCGTGCAGCACAGTCACCGAACCTTATTGCACACACGCCACTGTACTGCACAAATCTCAACAATACAGAGAAAACCTGCATTGCTTTTTCTCTCACCTCTGATAGATTTTCTTTTTCAGTTTTTTGCCCATAAAATGCTTCATCATTTGTTCCCTGTTTAAAGATCATCTTTGTACAGTGGACCAAAAGTAGATATTTTCTGATATTCAAAGAGATATAGAGATCTATAGATATATATGTATAATATATAAAAAGAAGACACTACATATATCTGTTGCTTTTTATGTGGTTGATTGTTAATATGTGAATGTTTCTTTGGGTAGCTCGTCTGCAGTTAGTTTATAGACTGTGAAATTGGAAAGGCTTGGGGACTAACTTCTGATTTATTCAATTACATCTATACTTGAACTGTTAGCTTTCTATGTTTAGGGAATATTGAGATTAATCCTCTAAATAGAAAACATTTTGGTACTAAAATTGTTTTTGTTTCTTTTTTTTAAGTGTTTTTTTTTTCTTTTTAAAGAAATGTTTATTTATTAATATTTATTGTATTATTTTATGGATAAATTATGAGTTCTGATTATAAATCAAGAATGAAACCACTGCAAAAAGCAGAACTACTGTACTGTAGGAGGGGATTAGGACTGGGTTTACTGGAAACACAACCTATAACGTTTGATAAATTCCTGCTGATATTAAAGATCTCCCCCCTTTTTTCTTTTTAATCTTTTTGCTTTATTGATCTTATGTTGTGCTTGTATCCAGATCATACTCATGTGCATGTGAATAAGGGAGGGAAAGTGATACAAATACCCTGTGATTTAAGTATCAAACTCACGTTTTTGTTTCTTGCTCTTTCTTTTAGTGTTCTATCCATTTGGATAACCTAATCTCAAAATGAACCCATATGTTGATCCCAGGCTATGAAATGTTTCAGCCAATGCATCCAGGAACTCAATTATTCTTTCCCTTCTTTGTCCCAACTATAAAACCATGACAATATCAAAAGCAGTTATCATGTCAAATAACAACAAATGGCTAGAAAGAAATGTAACTCCTGAATCATTTTGTACACTTACACCACATTATATAGATTTATATTTAAGTAACCGCTAAAAAAAAAAATCAATTTCTCCATCTTCTCTTGACTGACTCAATTAATACATGAAGGGTTTATGTTTAAAATGTTAATTCATATTGTTTGTCGTGCTTTCAGTCAGGAGTGAATGTTCTGCTGGATACATTCCTTCCCCGTGGCATGTTTTATTGTTCTCCTACATGGCTATTCTTATCATTTTTCATTTAAATTAACCATAGATTCTTTGTCACATATATTCATTACCACACTGTAGATGGTGACTTGTATTATTTTGTGTGCCTGAAGCAAAAATGGCTTAATAGGTGTTTTGAGTCTGAATTGTGTATTTTGAATTGTTAAGTGCTTTCTGGTGTTGCACACCTGCCAAGTGCTGCTAGTAACTGTTTTTGTCAATCTAGCTCTTTCAGACGGTGTATATCACAGCCCGCCTGGTTAACACTGGACTGATGGTAATGCTGCCAACACAATTGTACTTCATTTCTCAGCCTTTGAGAAATAAGGTTTTTTTTTTTTTTTTTTTTTTGGTTAATAACAGCTATTTGCAAACAAGCCCATTTCCAACCATAAAACTTAAGATGTGAGCATGAATCGCCACTCAACGTGGATGACATGGCAGATTCACTGACCCATAGCAAACTGTGGTGCCTTTAATTTTACCCCGGCCGCAGCAGATGGCCTGGGTGACTGCTGAGTCTCGCATGAGCTACAGATGGAGGCTTCAGAGCAGGCGTTTGTCTTTTTTTTCATATATATACATACACATAACCGTTAAAAACAGTGCAGTTGAAGCATTCAGACAACTCCTTAGACATGACTATTGATAAGTCATTGGATGTCACTTGCGCGCATCCTTGGTTAGGAAAACACGGATGAATACCTGCAAAACAACTTCTAAATGTATAGAACTGGTAACTGTACCGGCAGAGTTGCTGTAAGTAAAATGCTCTCTAAGTTGTTTACTCATGATTGTGAAGATTTTCTTTCTCTTTCATTTGTCAAATATTTTTTGAATGCTGTGACCCGTTTGAGATTTGTAAGTGCCATTTTACAGTCTAGTGAGTGGTGGCCAGCTGTAGCACGCTCTAATGCAAGCACAAGCATTTGGCAATGACATTTGGGGTAGGCGTTTTGTTTAAATTCACCTTTGACAAAAATGTGTACATAGAAAAAGCTGAAAAGGTATTTATTTGTGCCCTAATTATTTGTTCTTTTGGTGACATTTTAGCTGATATGTTGGCTTAAATGCTTTTGTGATTTTTTGGGGGGGGATAATGTATAGTATCTGATAATATAAATACACATTTTCATGTGACTTTCTTTTTGTGTGCCGTTAAGTTTGCTACTTAAAATGTATATTCTCAAATTGACAAGCAAACCAATGTGTGTAGGGTGATTTGTATCGTGTATTTTACATAAAAAGAAAAAAGAAAAAACAAGGACGAGCGGGGGACTTTTATATTTACAAAGACATTGTCATTTAGTGCGTTGTAATGATGATTATAGAAACTATTAATGACACATGTAGTTTCGTTTTCTGAATATTTCAGATCTCAGCTCAGGCTAGCTTCTTAGTGTTGTTTTCTTAAAATTTGTGACTTGTCTTTGCAGTAATAAACATTTTCTTGTTCAGAGCCGGTGTCCTCTTTCTTTGAGTGTGATTCACACACTGACAAGTGACTTACTGTTTGCCCATTAAATTTTATTCATAAACACCAATATTGTTCAAACTCCATCTGTATTCAGATTGTATGACATAACTGGAAAGATTAATCAGCATGAACTTTGCATCTCCTGAAAATTTTACTTTCTTTTTTTTTTAATTTATGACTAGAATGGTTAATCACCACAAAGGTAGCAAAAGAAGAGTATAAAATGCTGCCACAGCTGGAAGTAAATGGAGCTCTAAGTACCAAAATTTTGTTTACAAATTGTTCAGAAAAGTAACTCAAAACTTTTACAGGCTATGTAACATGTACAGAAATGACTGCAGTCTGGGAAGGTTTCGACATTTAAGACAGTATCATTTGGCATCATTATGGCTTACACTTCAATCATCTACTGGGTGTTTAATACGTGTCTAATTCACAAAATAAAATGTATGGTCGTCATCCATTTAATCTTGATGTAACATGCAAGCCACCTTGAGTATCAAAGACTCAACTAAATACTTTTTTTTTTTTTTAACCTGCAGTGTTTGATATTAAACAAGACACCGGGCAGACAGCACAAAGGTTCATGGTTCTTGATAAGGTCGTTAGCAGGAAGAAAACCTCTGCTAATGTAAGAAATTAGAGATACAAGTAACCACAAATGAGACTATAAAACAAGGCAAAATACAAATTAAAGTGCAAATGGAGACGTAAAAAGAAGTGGACTTTCTAAATTAAAATGTTTGATTGTTAAAATCTGAACACAATTCCAAACATTTACTGTATGTAACAACTTTTGACTAGTTATAGCTGATTTACTCGTGGTGCTGAAAGAGACACATTTTTTTCAGATACTGTTTAAAAAAAAAAAAAAAATCAGTGTAAACCAAAAACTAACAAGAACTGTTCAGCACAGATTTGTTTCTTTTTAAAGTTACATTTTACAGACATGACTACATTATGTTTCCCATCAATGACCTGATCTGTGAGGTGGAAGAACTCCAACTACAGGAAGCAAATAGAGAACTAGCCCGGCAGTATACTCCAGCTAAATACACACATGAGGTAAGTAATTCAAGCACAAACTTTAAAGGAGCCGTCTGTAAGAAATGTCCAAAACTGGTACTGCAGTCACTTTCAAAATATTGTTGAGCGGCGTGTACCCTCCCCCTCCTCCCCCCGACCAGAGGTTGCCAGATAGGCTGCAGAATGCAGCAGGAACGTAGGCTGCCATGGCTGCGATAATTAGAGCCGAGCTGGCAACCCAGATGCCGAAACAATACTGACTTGGTGATTGGGAGATAGGTGGAGGGTGGAGCTTCAGAAACAATACTGACTTGGTGATTGGGAGATAGGTGGAGGGTGGAGCTTCAGGCCAAAACAAAAAATGACAACATAAACATCAGTTGAGGGCTGCAACTCCTCTTTTTAAACTGGAATATCCTAGCTTGATTGCTGTTGTCAGTGACATAAGTATTTGAAATGAACATGATTTTTAAATGTCTGTTGACATATCGGGGTCATTTTATGATTCGTTTTATTATTGCTCTTACATACAGCTCCTTTAAGTAACAAACTTTGATACTTTTTTTTTTATCTTTTAATTGTAAATACAAAAATGTACAGATTGAATTCTTATGATATTCAGTAACCTCGTGTTGGGCACTTGTTTCCTACAAAACTATGCCTAATTAAGATTATTGCCGGTTTTAACAGATTCAACACATTCTTGGAGGTTTATGGAGATGCAGCCTTTGGTCAGGTTGTATTTTATGGAGTTTCAGATAAACAGTTGTGATTTGTATGCTCATGGTGGCATATTTCCAGCATACATCAACTCCTGCAGCCATATCGAAGGTGCTGAACTTACAGATTTAGAGTTTAGCTCCATATACTGGCAACTGCTCGTAGCTCTGCAATTTAAAGTGTTTGGAGTACACTGCCAGCCTTTAGGTCTTTGTTTTAACTCCTGAGACCTAGACAGAATCCATGTGATTGCAGTCCTTCCGCACTCCAAGCATACAGGTGGAGTGGTTAAAAGTACAGTTTAATTTAGTTTTTTTTCCTCTTAGTCCATGTCTTTCAAAACTCAGTCAAGAGGCTGAGGATCAGCTATGGGCATGGTGTGCAGAACCTCGTCTAGTAGTTGCAGAGCTCTGTGTAAATGGATCTCAATCCAGCAGGGCGTCTCTTTGATGCTTTGCCGTGGGTAGTCTGGCCCCCAGCCCTTCACGAAGCTCATACGCAGGATGCATAGCCTGCGCAGGTCATCAACCCCAATGCCTGCAGCAGCAGACAAACCTGCAGGAAGATTTACAGGCAGAGTTTTAATTCAACATGGTAGTACCAGACAAACCAAAGCAGGGTGACATTCGTCCACTGCTCAAAAATAACCTCAAGGCCCTGTTTGCTCAAAATGAACCTAAATGATTCCAGTTAGTATTTCTGGTCCATTATTCAGTCTCTTGAATAATTAAAAAAAAACAAAAAAAACAATAACAATAATACAGTTAAATACAGCAACCATGTTAATTTTAGTAAAAAGCCTGATTGTTGCATCCATATCATGGTCAAATCAGTTTTCAGATTTTGACAATTGAATTAAAATGACAAACCATTCCAATACATTTTCCTCAAAGCAAAGGGTTTCTGTTTGACTGAAATTAGCAGAATAAATCTTTAATAACTGGGAATGCACAGATACCATATGGAAAAAAAATCGTTAAAATATGGTCAATTATTCTGCTTTCAACTGACTTTCTCAATTCTTTTTTTTACTGCTCTACTACCTCATCATTTTCTCGATCACACTGTCGTGCCGTGCAGTGCTACATGAAAGTCCCTACTATTGGTCCAGGCTCAAAAACTGCCCCACGGAGTCTGATGATGAGCAGTAATCATAATAATACACTTGTTCAAGCCAAAGGGCAGCAGTAAGAGGACTCACTGATGGCAGGAGCGATGCCTCCCACAGAGCCAGGCCCAGGGATGTTTCCAGCCACGGCTGCTGCCTGAGCTGCAGCTGCTGCCTGAGCGGTCGCAGCCTGCTGCTGCATCTGCCTGTGACACTGACGCAAGTCAAACACCTGCCAAAAGACAAGACAAAATCACGTCTCTGAATATTTGGAAATTAATGCACAGCTGGAACATTTCAAACTTTTCCTCTAATAATGAATTAAACAAAAACACACAAACACATACTCCGCATAATTAAAAAATAACTATGCACCGTCTAAATCTAAGAATAATGTTCTTTATAGTATGAGCATAGTTCTTACAGTGGCTGCAGCAGCTTCCCTGCACTGATGTGAACATTTCTGATTAACCGTACTTGGAATGCTTTGTTGTAATCTCACCTTGATGTAAGCGCTGGGGTAGATCTTGTGAACAGCGTCCCCCGGAGCGCGTCCAGCTTCTCTGTCCAGATAATAGCTCTGCACAAACACTGCATGATCGCTCAGACAGCGCACCCACACATCTCCTTCACCTTTACACTCTAGCTGCACGCCTTTGCCAATGTGAAGTCTAAAAGACATGAGGAACAAGAG
The DNA here is from genome assembly GCF_033807715.1 of Cololabis saira. Classification (NCBI taxonomy): domain Eukaryota; kingdom Metazoa; phylum Chordata; class Actinopteri; order Beloniformes; family Belonidae; genus Cololabis; species Cololabis saira. The sequence goes on along the minus strand of NC_084597.1, from coordinate 25,130,746 downwards.
ATAATTAGTTGAAAACCAAAAAAGTGCAGGAAAGATAACACATTAATAATTGTTAATCATTTTATAAAGATCATTTTAGAAGTCTAAAAGAAGCTTCACATCAGGAAGAAAAATCAAGTACAAACTAAAAGCATTACATTATAGGTGTTTATATCTAAAAACAATGAAATACAGTTTAGTGAAAGAGAAAGTGAACTTCAGGATTTTGTTTATCAAGACATAATATATAAGAGAAAACATCCTTAGAATGTCTCAAAACAACTTGAGATGAACAACAACATGTCATGTATCAATATAAGATTATTTTTGGACAAAAGCTGAACTGGAAGCAGTGAGTGAAAACTTAATGATATACTCCTACCGCTACCACAGGAATTGAGTGTGCTGTCAACCAAATGCACTCAATTAAAGGATAAGCAAATGACTTGGAGCATTCAGGTGTGCGTTAACAGTTTTTGACAATTTACAAAGACATCAACAATGAGCATAATTATACCATAAGAAAGTCGAAAACCTTCAAGATAGCTGCCAACCCTCCCAACAGTGTACATCTCGCCAAGTTCTAAACATTTCTAAATACCCAACAGTAACAATGCAGACTTTTCAAGACTCGTATTGAATGTTGGGTTTGTGGCAATCCAATTAGAAAAAGACCCTGTATGGAAGTTTTCTGGAACAACGTTCTTCAGAGAGATGAGAGCAAACTGGAGATGTTTGGCCATGCAGCACATACAACACAACTTTCTACAGAAACAAACTAACCACAAAAAAGCAAACAAAGTGTGCATAGCATATATACACCGTACCAACAGTCAAACACCTTAGTGAAGGGCAGACGACTTGCGATTAATTTACAAGCACACCAACTGGAACATTGGAGTCACTGAACTGCCCAAAGTATTCCCGGCAGACCCAAACGGATTGTGAGGGTCTGTTGGGAACGTCTGGCCGAGCCCTCTGTCAGGGACATCTTCAACTCCCACCTCCGAGAGAGCTTCTCTCGGATCCCGGGGGAGGCGGGGGACATCGAGTCCGAGTGGACCATGTTCTCTGCCTCCATTGTCAACGCGGCGGCTCGAAGTTGTGGACGCAAGGTCTCCGGTGCCTGTCGCAGCGGCAATCCTAGAACCCGGTGGTGGACACCGGAAGTACAGGATGCCGTCAGACTGAAGAAGGAGTCCTACCGGGCTATGTTGGCCTGTGGGACTCCTGACGCAGTAGATAGGTACCGGCAGGCCAAGCGAGCCGCGGCTCGGGCGGTCCTGGAGGCAAAAACTCGGGTCTGGGAGGAGTTCGGGGAGGCCATGGAGGAAGACTTTCGGTCGGTCTCGAGGAAATTCTAGAGGACCGTTCAGCGCCTCAGAAGGGGGAAGCAGTACTCTGTCGGCACCGTTTACGATGTGGGTGGGGAGCTGTTGACCTCGACTGGGGACATTGTCGGACGGTGGAAGGAATACTTCAAGGATCTCCTCAACCCGACTGACATGCCTTCCACTGAGGAAGCAGAGAGTGGGGACTCTGGGGTGTGCTCATCCATCACCCAAGCCGAGGTCACTGAGGTGGTTCATAAGCTCCTCAGTGGCACCGGGGGTGGATGAGATTCGCCCTGAGTACCTCAAGTCTCTGGATGTCGTTGGGCTGTCTTGGTTGACACGCCTCTGCGAGATTGCATGGAGGAAGGGGACAGTACCGCTGGAGTGGCAAACCAGGGTGGTGGTCCCTCTGTTTAAAAAGGGGGACCGGAGAGTGTGTTCCAACTATAGGGGGATCACACTTCTCAGCCTCCCCGGGAAAGTCTACTCCAGGGTACTGGAGAGGAGATTACGGCCGATAGTTGAACCTCGGATTCAGGAGGAACAATGCAGTTTTCGTCCCGGTCGTGGAACACTGGGCCAGCTCTATACCCTCCGCAGCGTGCTCGAGGGTTCATGGGAATTTGCCCAACCAGTCTACATGTGTTTTGTGGATCTGGAGAAGGCATTTGACCGTGTTCCTCGTGCCATTCTGTGATGGGTGCTAAGTGAGTATGGAGTCCGGGGCCCTCTGCTAAGGGCTGTCCGGTCTCTGTATGATCGAAGCAGGAGTCTGGTTCGCATTGCCGGCAGTAGGTCAGACTTATTCCCGGTGCATGTTGGACTCCGGCAGGGCTGCCCTTTGTCACCGGTCCTGTTCATAATTTTTATGGACAGGATTTCTAGGCGCAGCCAGGGGCCGGAGGGGATCCGGTTTGGGAACCTCAGGATTTCGTCTCTGCTTTTTGCGGATGACGTTGTCCTGTTGGCTTCATCGGACCGGGACCTTCAGCATGTGCTGGGGCGGTTTGAGGCCGAGTGCGATGCGGCAGGGATGAGAATCAGCACCTTCAAAACCGAGGCCATGGTTCTCCACCGGGAAAGGGTGGCATGCCTTCTCCGGGTGGGTGGAGAAGTCCTGCCTCAGGTGGAGGAGTTCAAGTATCTCGGGATCTTGTTCACGAGTGAGGGAACAATGGAGCGTGAGATTGACAGACGGATTGGTGCAGCGTCCGCAGTTATGTGGTTGATGTACCGGACCGTCGTGGTGAAGAAGGAGCTGACTCGAAAGGCGAAGCTCTCGATTTACCGGTCAATCTACGCTCCTACCCTCACCTATGGTCATGAACTTTGGGTAGTGACCGAAAGGACAAGATCGCGGATACAAGCGGCCGAGATGAGTTTCCGCCGCAGGCTGGCTGGACGCTCCCTTAAAGATTGGGTGAGAAGTTCGGTCACCCGGGAGGAGCTCGGAGTCGAGCCGCTGCTCCTTCACATTGAGAGGAGTCAGCTGAGGTGGCTTGGGCATCTGTACCGGATGCCTCCTGGACGCTTCCCTAGGGAGGTGTTCCAGGCATGTCCCACCGGGAGGAGACCCTGGGGAAGACCCAGGACACGCTGGAGAGACTATGTCTCTCGGCCGGCCTGGGAACGCCTCGGACTCCCCTCGGAAGAGCTGGAGGAGGTGTCTGGGGTGAAGGAAGTCTGGGCATCCCTGCTGAGGCTGCTGCCCCCGCGACCCGGGAACGGATAAAGCGGAAGAAGATGGGTGAGTGAGTGAATAAGGAGGCAAGAGAGTATCCGCTTAGACAGTGTCCATTTAAGGTCTCAAACTCTGGTTTCATTTATCTTGGAGTGTATATAGCTGACACACAGGCTAATCTCTATAAGAAAAAATGTCTCTCTTTGCTCACACAAATTAAATATGACTTTGAACGGTGGTCCCTCCTAAATCTCTTTGTTGCTGCTAGGATCAATACAGTTAAAATGAATATTTTTCCACGTTTTCTTTACTTATTTCAGTGCATCCCAATTTTTTTTTCTCTCTCTTTTTTTCGTAAACTAGACAGCCTTATCCTGGATTTTGTTTGGAACAAGAAGACTCCTAGGTTGAGCTGTCAAGTATTACATAAACCCAAACTCGCAGGTGGAATGGTGTTACCTAACTTTTTATACCATCACTGGGTGACCACTGTTAGGAATTTGAACTACTGGATTCAGTACGAAAACATTGAGGTCCCCCCATCGTGGTTAGTAATGGAGGCGAATTCAGCTCATCCGGTGTCCTTGAAGGTTTTCTTATTATACTCACCCCCTCACTCCTCTACCTCTGGTTTTACTAGAAATGTGATTGTGGCATCATGTCTTAAAACTTGGGCTCAGTTTAGACGCCATTTTGGCCTGCATAGATTCTCTGTCAGGGCTCCTTTGTCACGAATCACACATTTCCTCCGTCTTTACTGGACAATTCCTTTGCTGTATGGGCTAGGCTGGGCATACAAACCATAAGAGACACGTATGTTGACTCAATTTTTGCATCGTTTCAACAACTAGTTGATAAATTCTCACTCCCTAAGGGACAATTTTTTAGATACCTTCAAGCATTCATTGGGCCCGTACTGCATTCCCAGAATTCCCAGCTCTACCCAATCCTTCAAATTTTGAGGTGTTCCTGAGACCTCTAACTTCATTGAGGGGGGCAATCTCGGTAATATATTCAAATATTTATGACCTTCATCTGAGCTCCTCAACTACTCTTAAAACAGTCTGGGAAGCAGATTTAGGCGTGACAATCCTAGATGAGGAGTGTGTGGAAGTTTTGAGGAGAGTGCATAAGTCTTCAATTTGTGCTAGACACAGTTTTATGCAATGCCGGATCTTACATCAAGCTCACTATACTAAAGCGCGGCTTGCAAAAGTGTTTGAGACAGTGTCTCCTCTGTGTGACCGATGTCAGCAGGCCACCGCAAGCTACATACACATGTCTTGGAGCTGCCCCTCATTGAAAAGATTTTGGTCAGATATTTTTGTTACATTGTCCAAGGTAATTGGAAAAGATGTCGCCCCTAATGCTCTAAACGCCCTGTTTGGTGTGTGGCCTTCGCAATTTGTTCTTTCTTCTGCTAATACAGATTTAACTGCATTTACAACCCTGCTGGCCAGGAGGCTAATTCTGTTGAAATGGAAACCCACAGCCCCACCCACCCATACGATCTGAATTAAAGAGGTGCTTCACTTTCTCAAACTGGAGAAAATCAGACTGACCCTCTCTGGTAGAACATTTGATGAGACTTGGAACTCCTTTGTGTCTTATGTAAACAGTACAGAATGTCAGATCTCTTTGGACTGAAAGGGGACTTTCAACATTGTACCTTGCATGATGCGTTTATTATTATTTATTTATTCATTTTTGCTATGTAATTCTTCATATTTTGTTTTTCTTGTGCTTGAATGGGGGTAGGTGCCAGGGGTGGTGGGTGGAGGAATGGGGATGTTGAATGGCTGTTATATTAACAATTGTTAACTCTAAACTTGTGAATCACTGTATTTTTGTGTGAAAAACCTCAATAAACAAATTGTTAAAAAAAAAAAGTTTTGTTCAGTTTATGATACAATATAGTATGACTTGTTAGTGTTCATCTCTGGCCGTATTTAGTTTGTATCGAGATCAAGGACAAGATGAGTTTTTAATCATGTAAAACCCTAAAGCTGACAGAGGTTATACTTCATTTTTCTTACGACTGTATCTTCAAGTGTGTTGCAGACTACCTGGCTCTCTCTATATTCTCTGTCCTGTGGACGTTACTCAGTTGGCCCAAGCAGAAGCGATCCCCTCCTGATGGATCCACATAGCCATCCACAGTCACTATTGGACATGTGGACGGCACTTTAAATGTCTCCCCAACCTGAACATCCATCTCGAAGTAAGCAATGGAGCACCAGTATTCCGGAGCTGGAACAAGCAACCAAACGTCAGTGTGTTGCATTTGTGTCATATTAAGACTAAATAATGACTGCCAGCCGCTCGGTACTCACCTGGGTGATTGGATATGGGAGGCTGGAATGCAATTTCATTGGTAACAGGCCCTGAAAAAACCATTTCAGCATTAATTCTGAGCAAAACACTGCAACCACACCAATTATTACTTTAAAGAGTGAAGACAAATCACAGTTCAGCTCAAATAACATCTTAACATGACAAGACTCCATTGTCAAGACCCAAGGCTGATGGTTAATATGAAGAGATCAGTGATGCACAGGAAGGTTTAGAGACAACCCGTGATTGCCCAAAGTTTTCAGCCAACCCAACTGCAAATTTTGATAACAAAATATAATACCCGACTCACTACGCTACCTGCGCTTTTTTTCTTTTAAAAACAAAATAAATATGGGTAAGATCTTGGTTAACCATTGCCTTAAGGTTATATGAACCGCACACGCATGGTTGATACGTTAATGTGCCGTTACAGATATACTCTATTATAGGTTTTACAGTATAAGCAAGACATTAGACATCTTGCACGAGCATTATTAGGGCTATAGCCTATTGTCAAGACTCAAAGAGGGCTTTCCCATCTGTAACCAAGAAATTGGTCACAGATGGGAAACATATTGTTTGCTGACATTTGATCTTAAAAGAAAAAGTGATCTTGTTTTCCTGCGCTAGGAATAATCATGGTCTGTCTCAACCTCAACATTTTAACAGTGATGATTCATCAGACCAACAAATTAAATATAGGCCTGTGTTGAAAAAATAGATTTTCCGATTCCAAATCAATTCTCATTAATTCCTAAGATCGATTCGTATGTCTAAAGATTGATTATTTTTCATCATTAGATTTTCGCCAAGTGAACTTTAATCCCAGTAGTCACTTAATTTAATTCACACATGCGCATGGTGTGAAACTATCAAACAATGAACATGGCGTCGAGGAGCATCGGTAGCGTTAACAAAGCGCTGGTTTTTAAGACTCCCGAACTAAATGAAGTTTTCTTTGTAGAAAATGCTGAAAGAGGGGTCACTAAAAGCCGGGGACACTGCGCGCTTCTCTGCCTCGCCCGCTGCCCTCGTGAACAAAACAAACATGTCGAAGCGGCCGCCTGAGAAACCAGCAGAAGCTACAGAACCACAGTTTACTCTGTACAGACAGCGGGCTTAGCAGGACTGTTAAGGCTGGAAATTACTTGCTGTTTGAGCCGGTGTTTATGCTGCCATATGCGTTAATGTGCGCTCACACAGACAAGCTGCTGCGTTAAGAAACGGACCTCGCTCACGCTCCACGCGAGGAGAGCGCGTCATACTGTAATACAAAATTATGATTCCAACTACTACAGACGTCGCCGTTAAAGTACCGGTACATGATCTTTCTTTGCACGTATCCTTACATCTCCAGTCAACTGTGTGCTGGCAAAACTTGCAGATCATTGAACCGCCAGACACGTTACACACAGACGCGGACACACTCATGCACACTCATTCACACCCCCAACCGTGCAGAACCAGTGTTCAGTGTTTTGGATATTTCAGCTTAAATTTCAAAATGTTATATAAGTTCAATGAAGTTCATATTATCTATATTTACTATAGCTTGTTTGGTTTCTTCTGTTATCGGACACACGGTTTGTTATGACATACCTGGAAAATGCCAGGTGATTCATGTCCAGCTGTGTGTCTGTTGACAATAAATTAGACAAGCTAAAATGATTTGTTTACTGCATGAGCTGTTGCAATTTCCTTCTTTTTTGCACTTTAAATGTATATTGAAAGGCCCATTTGAGTTATGTATTTTTTAATTATTTCACAATAACTATCGTGAAATTATTATTTCACTAGTTATTTTACAGTCATAAAATTCAGGCAACAGCTTAAAAAACAAATTTAATAACACTAACCCACATCAATATCTGATAGAATCGGATCGAATCAAATGGTGATAATCGATTCTGAATCTTAAGGATCGGAATCAAATCGATTCTTGACATTTGAATTGATAACTAGCCCTAAGCACATGTACAACATTAAACAACCTGTAAAAGATTTCAAAAGCAGCTGATTGTGTCCTCTAGTAGCCTCTTAGCTTGAGTTAGCTTCCCATTGCATTGTCTATTTTCAGCAAGGTGATATTATTTTAGATGTCAGATGAAGTTGTCTGTCCAAAACATTTTGGTAATCACTGACCATGCTGGACCCTCCTATGTGATTTCTTGCTCTTGTTGTTCTCTCAGATGTAAGTCGCTTTGGATAAAAGGGCCTGCTAAATGACGATGATGGTAGTAGTAGTAGTAGTAGTCATTCCATGTGTTATTTTTAAATTACAGGCTGTTCTAGCTGCTATATTGAGGTTTTATGAACTCAAAGAAAAAAAATAGTCACTGAACACATAGTTTACAGAGACTGTGTCACAAAGATCCAAACTGACTGGAAGAAAACTGATGTATTTACCAACACTCACAATAATGTCCTGTGTGAGGCATGGGTGGATGATGCTGAAGATGTCCATTCTGGTGTTGAGGCACCGCTGAGCTAAAGCTGCTGTTTCTACTCCAGTTTGGGGTTGGATCTGAAAACATGTATTTAAAACACAGGTTACCAAAATGTTTAGGTTACTGCATTAAAGATGTCTTCATTCAAAATTAGGTCAATCCTGTTAATAAAAAAATAAAAAATAAATCTTAATTCAAATTACCAATCCCCCACTTGTGTTATGAACGACTAAAACTTTCATACCATCCTTCTTATCATCTTTAATTGAATATATTACATTTGCAATGGAGGAGATTATTGTGTGCATGATCTCACTTGAAGGTCCAGCCCCGATGGCAGAGAAAGCAGAAGTAGAAGCAGAATTGTTGCCCTCTGATGGGGGCAGGAGAGCAGGGCTGCTGAATGTCTCTTGAGGTACTGGCCTTGTGGGTGGATGCTGGATTGTCTGCAGGTGACTTTCAGAGCTGGAGTGAGACTGTTGGTTATCAAAGTCAAACTCATCTTTTACGATGAGCGGACCTGGCAGAAAATGACAGACATGATTAAGACAGATGAACATCCTTAAAATCATTGACAAGGAAAGGGAAAGCTTTGTACCTGAATTTGAAAGGGTCAGTGTTGATAAGTCTGCAAACACATTTACAAAAAAAGACAACCATATGAATCAGCTTCACTAAATCACATTATGTAGGTCAATATTATGAGCAATTTTGAACACTGACTTTTAAGGAAAATTACTGTTTTGAGCATTAAGTGATATTCTGAAGGAAAATTTTTTTTTTTTTTTGTTTCAACAGGCTAAAGCATTAAAATATATCAAAGGTTAATGTATCTATTAGTGGTTCTAAAATATTGTTAACCATTTACCAACAGTTTAAATCAATAAGATCTATCCCAGACTTTTAAAACCTGATTCTCGCTTACCAATACCTGGAGAAACCACCCTCTCGTAGTGGTACGGGTTGACACAAACACTGTCACATTTCAGGTCAAAGGCATATTGGCAATATTTCACGTGTTTTAACTCGTTCTTGTGTAGATCTGGCCATCGCCACAGTCTTGCATAGACCACATGGGGAAAACCTTTACGTCCCGCAACCTAAAGCACAGAAAAGAAGATCAAAGAATATGCTATACGCTTTTCAAACTTATCAATTATAGATAGTAACACTAAACCACCTTGGTAATGTACTTTACCTGCAGACGTCCATCCAAAGTTCTTTGTATGGTTACACACTTGCTGGGATGAGCTCCATTTGTGGTGATGGCAGTGATAAGTGAATCCAGCTCATCTTTCTTCTCCTTCAGCTTCTTGACAAGACTCTCAATGGCTCGTTTAGCAAAGCTTTCACTCTCTCCTCCCTGTCGGTGGCACATGAGGCTGTGCACAATACTTAGACAGGCATCATTGCTCGTAGGTGTATTTGTGATTGACATGTTGCTCTTCAGATATCAGTCTCACGAAGGCTTTACAGTTGTATCGACTACACTTTGTGTAGTAGAGATGTCAGAGAGAAGTTAGTGTTGTCCAATTCAGACCACATCCAGCAACCTAAAGCAGAAACAGAACTGTCCTGTCACTTAACTTCATACACGGGGGAATTAATCACCATGATATTTCATGGTCAGTTTGTGTCAACTTCAGCAAGACAGATCATGGTGCACGATTTTATTTTTTATATACACACACACATTTTATATATATATATATTGGAGATGGGCGGTATGGACTAAAAAATGTATCACGATAATTTCTGGCATTTATCCCAATAACGATAAAAATGACGATAAAAAAATACCTTTCTTTCTGGCTCATTTCTTTCCTTCTTTCAGGCTCATTTATTTATTTCAGGCTCATTTCTTTCTTTCTTTCTTTCTTTCTTTCTTTCTTTCTTTCTTTCTTTCTTTCTTTCTTTCTTTCTTTCTTTCTTTCTTTCTTTCTTTCTTTCTTTCTTTCTTTCTTTCTTTCTTTCTTTCTTTCTTTCTTTCTTTCTTTCTTTCTTTCTTTCTTTCTTTCTTTCAGGCTCATTTATTTATTTATTTATTTCAGGCTCATTTATTTATTTATTTATTTATTTATTTCAGGCTCATTTCTTTCTTTCTTTATTTATTTATTTCAGGCTCATTTATTTATTTATTTATTTCAGGCTCATTTCTTTCTTTCTTTCTTTCTTTCTTTCTTTCTTTCTTTCAGGCTCATTTATTTCTTTCTTTCAGGCTCATTTCTTT